>NC_066376.1:4680347-5327847 GCF_013377495.2 Cygnus atratus | reverse complement strand
CCAAATTCAATTTGCATCCACAGATAAACAGAGAGGGAATAATAAATACTCTCATCTGACCTTGAAGTGTGAGATAGAAAATTGCCCTCCATGATTTCATTTCAATCTGAACCATAATGAATAATGCAGTTGGCCCCATCAGTTACCGATCCATAATCACACACTTGTGGGCTGGAGGAACTCGTATCCGTGCCTAAATATGATGAAAAAAGTCAAAACTTCTTTTTTGTACTAGTCTTTTTCTGCTTCTCCCTCACTATACAGATCTGTATCTGTGCTTCCCCACCAACCCTGCTCACCCCCAGATGTAACTGTCTGAAGGATTTCAATTTGTTGCACTGTCAAAAGTGAGACGAATGCATGGCATAGTTATCTTCTCAATCCAATTCAGTATTATGTGCATTGTAAAAATTCTCCTCTAAGAGCTCTAAATTTGGTAAGCATTCTCCCTCCCAGCAAGCTGTCAAGTCACAGGCCCGACCCTACAGCTCTGGTGCGAAGCACAGCAACACAGCACAGACAACTGGTGGCATAAACACCAAGAGTAACTAAGAATATTTCAGATTTCTGCTACACATTCAAACCAACACTTATCATGAGAGCGGAAAAGTCATCTGGGAATAGGCAGCATGAGAGCTGAGGAGCTGTAAAGGATAAAGGAAAAGGATTAATAACGAGGAGTGAAAAAAGGAAAATTTGCTTGAAGTAGGGAATGAAGTGAGTAGGAGAACAGTTGTGCTGAACCAACTTGTCAGCAAACAAATATGCTGAAATTCTAGGCTCTTGACAGTTAGATAATAGCTTATCTTAATAAAATAAAAGAAGATCAAAGCGCTTAGATGAGAAAAACTAAACATTAAACTCTCCATTGCAACATAACAAGTGAGACCTCGCAGACTCGTGACTCATTTACAGCTTCGTGAAGGTTCTACAGATCTGTTTCAAATGACCTTTCCCAATGAGACCTCATTTCCAATGTGCATTACCGTACTCCACAGTGAAATGAGCATAGTATATTACTGTTCGGACACACTTTTTTCCATATACATGAATTTTAAATACCTGAATAAATTTACGGAAGCAAAATTGTCTAAAATATTTCTCGCAGAGTAATTCAGTGGTGGACCTCCACCATATGTCTCCAAAAAATCCAAAGCTACAGCTCAGCATTTCAGCAGCAAACTTGTGTCAGTGACAACCTGTCCGTGCTACGTGATCAAAACCTGTCAGGTTTTCATGGGGACTCACGAGGGAATTCATAACAGATACTTGTTGACAACAAATAAATCCAAAGAATTAAGTATTACTCCCAGCACTTACCCACGGGACATCAGGGCAGATAAAAGGAAAGGAAGGGCTGACAAACCACTTAGCTATCTGCAACGACTGCTCCGACAGACCGCTGTTCTTGGCCTTTCCTTCTCGCCCGCACCAATTTAACTTCATCTCTTTTCTGCCTCCCACCTGCTTTGACTCAACTTACATCAAAGCAGTCTAGCATGATACAAGCTACATTAAGCATAGCTCTGTAAAAAGACCTGCTAATTATCAAATATAAAAAGTGTATTGGGAGCATACTGAGCCTGCAAAGGTCTTAGAAACTCCATGACCAAATAACCTGACCTGTAGTCATGACTCTTCCAAGCGCCACCCTGTCCTTGGGCAGAAACGTGATGTGGTGATGTGTGATCTTCTCTACCAGGCTCTCAAAACAAACCAGGATCCTCTGCTAACGGTGCCTGTTTTCAGCAGGATCTCTGCCTCATTTCCTGCAGAATTTGGAAGATTAACGAAGCACAGAAATTGCTTAAAGAGGATGGTCTCACATTAAGGCATCAGAAAAGTCTCCCCAAAAAAAATGGTTCCAGTCTTCGCCTATGCCAGAGCTCCTGGCTGATACTGGGAGCTTTTCAAAGGTGGTCCTTGGCTTAGTCATTGGGTCACTCCTAACGCTGAGCTCGAGTGCTGGGCACTGACAACACTGCTGAAATCAAGAGCAGCTACTCATAACATGAAGTCTTGGGTAATGCTAAGTGTTTTAAAGGACAATTTCTAAATATTTCAGAATGGCATCCGCAGAATAAGCCTACAGTTCCTCCTTGGTTTGCATCTGCTATAGCAGAGCTAACATAAGAAATAACTAAAAAAAATAGTATTTTTTTTCTGTAGAAATTCACAAATATTTGCTCATTAAGTCAACATAATCCATCATCCCTGCCAAGTGCAACAGGAATCCTGCACGGCACATTCACAGGAAGCTAGACTAGGATGTGCCAGGCAACTAATCCTGACACCTCCTACCCTCCGAGAGCTTCACCTTGCAACCCTGCTGTTGCCTTCCAGGCAGCCATTTCCCATTTAGTCATCAAGTTCTGCTAGCCTTATTCCTAAAACATTCTTTGGGTGTTTGTTTGCCCTATTACCACCCAGAAATGCAGAGCACTATTTGAATCTTCCACTAGACTGCTGACACTGTTACAACCGATCTGCAGGGCACAGAGACCTACTTCCCTCTAATTTCCTTCCCCCAAATTAGCTCAACGCACCTTTAAACAGGAATAAAGCTGTCACTGTGGAAAGAAGAACTGTCAGAACAACTAAATTTAGAGCTCTGTTACATCAATTCTCCTGCATCAATATGTTTAAATGTTTAATAAAACAATGCTACATGCTACGCAATCTCTTTGCAATGAATACTTCATACAGAAACCAGTCAGGTGGACAAGTAGATAGTCTTTATGCAGAAGTTCATGTTGCAAAATCATTAGATGAGCATAAAAGGTTCAATATTTTGGGTTTGAAGCCATTATAGGGAAGAGAAGGTAGTCCAGTGTGGACTCAGCAGGTACAGCATGTAAAGTTTCTGCCCTCACCAGTGCAGCACCATAACTCACCTTCTGAGTGCTGTGATGAACACATCTGAGCATGGGTACGAAGTACTCAACGGTGCATTTAACCCAGCAGCCTTACGCTGCATTAAAACACAGAAGCGGCCCTTGTGTATCAGCAGGGTTTGTAACAGCTCACACCATGGCATCCGCATCCGGAGCACTTGGTCCGTGTACCTTGAAGGCCACAGACCTCACCTCTCCCTTTCCAAGCCAAACACCACCACTGAAATCACACAGCAGCCAATAATTTGCCTTGCATGAGCACAGGCCGGGTGCTAAGCTGCCTCAGTTTCCTGCGCCATGAGACTTTTGGGGGCACTGTGGTTGACTCAGCACTCATTTCTCTCTCTCCTGGGATGTGGAAGAAGCACAGCCTTTGTCCCACCTTCACGGGAAAGCAAAATTATCACACATTTAAAGACCAACCTAGTGGGATACTGCTGCTGTTTTCGACTGTTAGCTGCTATAATGCAGAGCGATGCCAAGTGCTGTGCCATTCCCATGGGGGGTGACATCTGCCAGAACCTCCAGGCACACCAGGGGTGATTCTGCTCTGCTTGCTCCCCAGGTTCCCAGCCCACAATAAATGGGGCACAGGTTTCTAACACTGCCACCATTCTTGTTCCCCTTCCTGCCTTGTAAAACTCACTTCACCCCACGGACATCCCTTCTGCCCTCTCCACTTCCTGGGGAGCAGTGAAGACCAGCCCTGATAAACACTGCCCAAGCCCTCACACCACTGTCAGACGGTATCTGTCCGGTGCTCCACAACTAGGAAAAACTGATTTGATGCAGAAAATCAGATATTTAGCTGCACTATATTCCGCTACAGCTGTCTGAGAAGAATGAAAACAATCATGAGTCTGCAAAATCATGAGTGGCAGGAGGTGAATGAGGAGCTATTGTTCGCTGCCTCTTTCAATAGAAGAGCTAAACAAATTAACGGAGGCAAATTCATCATGGGCTATTAGCTACTAAAAGGTATCACCTTTGGCTCAAGAAATCCTTAGACTTCAAACTGTGGAAAAATGTGAGAAGTATCACTCTCCATTTGCTCTTTTATTTGACTTTCTCAAAGCTTTTGGCACGGGTTCAGGCGGATCTTTGTTCTAATTGCAAATTTGGGGAAGAGAGGTAGGGGGAGGGTTTGTTTACTTTGAATGCACACCAGCACATCTCATCTAGCTTAAATTTTACTCTGGTACACGTTTTTTATTGAATTTTCCTGGGTGACTATGCAGTCATCTCATCTCTTTCATATATGAGTCATATTCAATTTCCAAACTATAAATTAGTAGCTGAAGAAAAAAAAAATCTTTTCTCACAGATGCAGTTTGCCAGCTCTTGGCTATGGCAGCAAGCAGTCTGCCTGATCAGTGTGCGCTGCCACAAGCTTCCCATTGAAAAGAGTATTCAAGAATTGCCAAAAAGCTCCTCGTACCAAGGAATTAAGGCTGTATCTGTCTATCATATTTGCGTTCGGGCTTTCTCAGCCATTGGAAATGACAGGGCAATCTGTAGAGAACTGCTTTACTCCCTTCGTGCCACGCTGCAGGCCAAAGGCCACTGCAGGACACAGCCACCAGCTCCAACTCGGCCACGATGTTACTCTCTCAGGCTAACGGACACACAACACTCCCTTCCCGAGATCTCAGGGGACAACAGCAAGCAGGACCACCAAGGAAAAGTTTCAAAGATCCAAATTTTTCCAAGAGCTCTTCTTTTAAAAAAAAAACATAGCTAGAGAAACCAAACATAAACCACATAAAAACCCAAAGAGAATAAAAAATAACACCATATGGGATTTTGCATCAAGTGGCCACCTGCATGTAGAGAAGAACAGAAAATTATTCATTTTTTTTTTTTAAAGCTATTTGGAAATGCAGCCCTTCATACACCATCACCACCATTTTTCACAATATGATGGGCAGGCAGAGCATTCCTACACTAATTCGTAACTGCACCAACCAGAACAAGAAGGTTATTTTTCAGTTATATGTCCTTAAAGAGATACTTGGGAAGGCTGATTTATCTATCACTTTAAAAAATAGTATTTACTGTGTTTTTTGTTATTATTTTTCTAGTTTTTTGGTTTGTTTGTTTGTTTGAAAGCAAAGCAAAAACAGATAATGTTGCTGCTGCGTGTATTTTCGCAAACACCATTTTGAAGGAAAGGTGGCGTTTTTAGGCTCATCCACATCACGGACTGGGCATGAACGCAGAAGCCAGAAAACCTGCAACGTGCCCACATACAGCCCAGTAAAACCGATCCACAAGGATGAAGCTGCCACAAGCAGAACTCAGCACTACACGGCGAGCAGGAAGCACAGCTCGCTCTCTCTGGAGCTACCCACCATCGCAATTAGCAGTGCTGCTACCGCCGCAGCCTGCGCCTCCCACATTCAATACAGGCACTTTGGCAGCCAATAGCTTGTCTATGCTCAGCATGCCCTTCGGGTGCCAACTGTCTTCCATTATCATCTCCCCTGCTGCCTCCATCGTACCTGATTAATATAGCCTATTCTTCCTGTTTATTTCCTTATCGATCTACCATCTCCTGCATGGGAAAAGGCGTCAATGCAGTTAAGGGCAAGCACCTGCTTGGAGACTTCACCCTTCAGCTACTTTCCAAAAGTGCATTTTATTCTCAGTGGATAATAAGATTCTGTGGTTAAAAGAGCTTGGAGGTATTGGCATTGTCATAAAATGTTCCTTGTGTCCTACTTCACCGGAGCTGACAAACTCTCTGCTTGCTGTCAGTGGACTAAAAAGAAAAGAAGCACTTCTAAAGAGCTTTGGATACTTCTGCATTGCAAAGTGAAAAGGAGAAAGTGAGATATTTCAACAAAGTTCCATTTCATTCCAAAGCCTCATAAAGAAGAAAGAAAAAAGGAATGTTTCTACACAATCACTGTAACAAGCAAGCAGCTCACTTATTAATCTCTCCTTCCTCCACATTCCCTGGCCTGGGGGCTTGGAAAGTTGACACTTGACTTGAAAAATGCCAACTCTAAGCAGTTTATTTCCTCTTGAACTTTAAAAGCTGACTGAGACAGAAGTGACCTTTAAAAAGGCAGGGTTAGTTCTTGTATGAATTGATAGAAGGATTCTTTGCTTACACAGCACAGCAAGGTACTGAGCAAATCTCCTATGCAAACACCCCTTTCTCACCAGCAGCGAGAAAAACACCATGTTCCATCAGTCACAAAGCTGGAGGAGAACCTGGGAGCTGGTGACCTAAATCAAGAGGGAAAAGACCAGCTATGTTACCGCCATAAACCGTGACCTTATCTATGCACAGGACAGACACAACCATCACCTCAAGAAGCCTCACGGAGTTCAGGAGTCCCCAGTGAAGCATCACTTCGCCACCAGCAGCAACGAAATGCTCCCAATCCACCACAAGCAGGGCAGGCACAATTAAAATTAAGTACAGCCACTAACTTCTACCTAAATCACACCCCCAGGCAAGACTAAAACACAACAGCCAGGCAGGCCCGCTGCCAGCGGGACACAGCAAGATACCAGGACTCCTATTTTGGGACATCTAGCTGGTTTTTGTGACTTTGCTCACATCAATCTCTGCTGAAGCTGCTGAGAAAGAAATTAATCACTACATAGCTCATTAACAGTCTTCGATGAATGGCAGTTTGAAAATGCAACAATAGCTGCTAATAATACTTTCCGCCACACTAGTAGCCAGAAATGTAACTGGGCAGAATATTCTTGTCTGAGGTCCACCATACAATTAAAATCACCAGATGTCCAAAGAAAGGCAATTGAAAGATTTTGTGGCAACAGAGGATAACCTAAGAGTTTTAAGACAGGAAAGGAACAAAGAGAATATGTAGGACACTAACGGGCCTGGGAATACACTGGCGACATACAAGTGTGCTTTCCCTGTGTGCTAATAACGACAATTTTTTTTTTCTTACTCTTGATGCTCATCTAGCAAACCATGCTGACTCCTAGAAGCAGAGGACTCGCGGAGTTCGGGAATCTCCAGCGAACTATGAAGTATCACTTTGCCATCAGCAGCAATGAAATGCTTCCGCTTCCAACCTACCATCAGCCCACTTAAGCAGAAGCATACGTTTTATAAAGAGAAGCCCAAGGCAATTCTGTGCAGAATTTACTTCTCCTTTTTTCTCTGGAAGGAAAGTGCACATCAAACTCACTGAGGCAGACAGAAGAAGTCAAGCCCTATACAGTCTAGTTAACTTATTAATATGAATCACGTCTCTCATTATTCCTAAGGCTGGGTATCAGGCAACATGCCTTGAGAAAAATTAGCAGCAGGAGATGAGATGGGGAGCGATACTTTACTCTCCAGTGGAGCTGGAGGCACGACAAGGAGCCACAGCTAACAGCGGGATGCCGAGTGGAAACTCTCAAATGAGAGCTTGGCATCTCACTGCTAGGGAAGACTCCGAAAATTCCTACACTGAAATACACACAAACATGGATGAACTATTTATCGATGCTCATTAAAAAAGAATAGCTGTACTGTTTTATCATACATGGTGTTGTGAAATTAGCAGGCAACAGGATTTTTTATTTTAAGATACTGATACCTCTGGTGGGGCTTCTCCTATGCATATAATCATCAGAGGTCTCAGAGAAACCTGTTCATTCTTGCAATGCATGAGAGAGACTGCCACTTTCAAAGTTACTGTACAATCACTTGTTTTTAATGGTCAATTTAACAGTGTTTAGCCTCCAATCATTGCTTTTATGCACAGAATGCTACATATGGCAATCTGACTCCTGTGCATAAGCAGGCTCCCTAACATCTGTACAGCAATCTGAAAATATAAAAATACAAATTTATGTGGCAGGTATATAACTACTGCAAAACAGACGTGCTCATCTGTAACACACATCAAACTCAACGTTAAAAAGTGCTAAGAAACTGCTATGCTATTTGCATGGGATGTACTTTGAGACTTCTAACTTGTGCCTGACGGTTTTAATTAAAGTAACTCATATCCCAGAGCATGTTTCTTGTGGTAAATCATCGTCTTCATTCAGTTGCTTCAAGCACTCTGGTCTCTGAGCTTTGGCACTCCTATGGGAGAAAATGACTGTGTGAACACAGATCAGGAGAATCTTCTGAAAATCTGAATCTTTGGAAAGACAACAAAGAGAGGGAAGAGGGGCCAGTCTGTAAAACTCGGGACTCATGACCTCAGACACTGGTTGTTCAAACACTTCTTACATGTATGCGCCCAGATCTCATTTTTAGGAGTGATCATATCAAGACAAGGGGAATTACTCTATCCTATTAATTTTTGGAAAGACCTCGTAGAGAGAAAAAGAACATCATAAATTGAAAACTATCTGGAATCACTTCAATCAAACAAAGCCAATCAATTTCAATTGAATTCATGAATCCATTTAGAGATTATTGATTTCACAACTCCAACTATTAGTTACTGATAACATTTAACAACCTGAGAATGATTTAAAAATCCATAAGCTTGTAATTAATTACCTGTTAAACTTCATACAGAAGTATTTTTACTACATTACGCTCACTTCAAAGCCTAACCTACTTGATTTTATCAGTGTTTTTCTGATATTTTTCTCTAAATCTAGACCACTATAATTACTAATTCCAAGTCTGTTCATACTCTCAGTTTTCAGGATCTTGGTGTTCCAATATTTTCTATCAATTAAAGTCTAATGAAACAAACATTTTTCTTCATTTTATAAAAGGTACAGAAGTGTTTCTATTGATTGTATGTTATTAAATGATCCTTTTGGACAAAAAATACAAATTTAATGTTCATATGACACTAGTAGTGTTTACAGAATAAAACAGCAGTTTCAGAAGTTCAGTTTTCTTAACTGGATTTGTGAAATAGTTCATAGTTCATTTCATCCATCTGTGGTGCTGTATATAGGATAAAATTAATTGCACTGAAATTAAAGAGAATCAGGTACAATCCAACACTTATGTTGCACTCTACTTTCAAATCGTAACTGTTAACCACAGCACAGTGAATTTCGCCAAGCTTATCAGGACCAGTTGATATAATTAAATCAAATGAGAAACTTGTGTTTTGCTTTCTGCCACCATCATCAATAGTACAAAGGCTGAGCAAAGAGATTTTGTCTGCTGGCTCCTCACAGTGTTTTATTAAGGCTGAATTAAAGTATTAAACTGAAATAAATGAACATTTCTGAAACTAAAAATGTATTCTTTCCCAGGTTAGCCACATGACATGTGGGATTCAAGTGAAGCTGACATGTATACTTAACTGGGACTGAAGGCATGATAAAACACCTAGCTTTTAGACAGACTGGAAGAAAAGAGTATCTTGTGAAATACCAGTACTCTGTGAAAATTTTGTACACTTCAAAATTTAACTAATTTTCCTTTGGTTATTAAGCATCTCACCTCTCTAAACCCAGCACACACAAGCACTACTTGCTTACTTTAGCCATCAGAACCTATTTACTCCAAAGCCATAACAAAGTGTTACTGCTTTAACCTTAGGCACGTAAGAGAAATTACTTAGTTTTGCCCAAAAACGAAGTAAAATTTAGCCAAGCCTCCAGCATTTATTTATTTAAACATGGGACACAGATTTATTTTACAGCTTTTACAGCCTGGGCTGGCACTCTCATGTTCTGTTTTTCTGTTGTTTTTTGAAAATACTTTTTACTCCTTAGGAAAAGTGCTGGAAATTCAGGCGTCCACTCTGTGAAAACTACCAGCAGGGACAGCAACAATGCTGACTGTGAAAATATTTCCAATATTTATTCCACTTTTTTAATTCCACTCCAAAAGTATCGTAAGCAATCAAGTTGAATAGCATCAAATCTTTTTATATAAAGCTAATTAAAAATATGTTTCACTGACATCCCAAGACAACTCTTTCAAGCCAGGAGGGAGCCCCAAAGAGAGAAACAAACTGATCCATACAGCTGCCCGAACAATCTTCACTCGCCTTCGTGAGACTCCCCGCTGAATCCTGAAAACCACGATCAATTTGACATCAACTAATCGTGGTTATACTCACTGTCTTCCTAAGCGAGTGGCCCACGGAAATCCTGCATGGTGCACGTTAATGAAGCTGCGTGCGGCAGAGCTCTGACCTCAGCAGGTAAAATCGGGATTTCTGAGAAGATTACAAGTGCCAAACTTGCAGGCCTGACAGTTTTGTTAGACAAAATTAGTGCATTTTTGTACTAGATTTAGCTTGTATCGATTAAACAAAAAGATTCTGAGATATTGGAGTGTGATCAACTACAACGCTCTGCTGGTAGCTCCGCGTTTTTAGAAATCAATCTGAAAACCCAATGCCTCCCCAAAATAAGGTAAAACAGCTAATGATTACATACAATAGCATAGCAGTAGATCTAAGTGTAAGTGAAAGGAAAAGCAGACTACAAATAAATATGAGATTGTAATAGCTGTAAATGTCTCGCCTTTAGGAACACCTTATTTATTTGTGAAGGGAGGTTCTGAGCCTCCTGTTTGCTCTCCTCTGGGCCGCATAAACTGTGACTCTGTTAATCTAAAGCTTAGTCTGCTTCTAAAGAACAGCTGAGTGGCTTAGTTTATATTCTGATCTTCAAGCAAAGGTCATATATCTCAAGTAGGCTTTTTCCACTCTTTTTTGTGTTGTGCACGGCAGACATGCTGGGGACTTGCCTTACTTCTGAACAATTCCGATGAAGTTTCAACCCAAACTAGTACGCAGGAGGCACTGACATTTCTCATCCAGCCACATCGATTCTTCAAGTATTTGAAATCTATTCAGAGCTCGTGCTTGGGAGGGTCACCTGACAAACATGTAATCTGTGCCATTTTCCGCAGCCTGCAGATACGATTCAAAAACAAGAGTGAAAATTTCCTATTCATTTTGTGTGTTTGCTGTGGATAGTGGCGATAATTAACCAGAGAGATATAAATTATTTTGTAATGGATAATTTCAGTGGAAACAGCCAGCTGTCTTGAAACTGGTTTGTGCCTAGAATTGAGACTAGAACTGGGTAGCTTCCACCCTCTGTTCTGATTATTCCCCCAAATGTATTCCCCAAGCCAAGGACTGGGAAAGGAAAACTACTACAAAACAGAGGGCATGTGCTGGGAGAGGAGTTCTCAAGGCCACCTGGTTTTCATACACGGCAGCTCCTTCTTTTCAACTCTCTCATCACTGCCCATTCCGAAATGAAAAGGCAGCTTAGTGGGTATTTTACACTTTGACAAAACTGATCTGTCAAACCAGAAAGCACACCCAGGAACGGAGGGCTGCTGGCTGACCAAGCGCAGCATTTCCCTTAGCTCACCCACACACATCACATTCTCTAACCCAAAGACTGTGTGCACACGTGTATGTACACAGCCACAAACGTGTACTGGGAAGTATGACATTCATGGTTAACAGCACAGCTTGGGTAAGAAGAAATGTGTATGTTCAATCCTGTCTTCCCTGTGAGCCTGAAATAGCACTTAGTTAAACATCACCTTCCACATACAGGGCCCTGCTGATAGCATTCATCCACGGACGTGCGCGCAAACATCAAAGAAAATAATATAAGCATTTTGCTTTGCTTCCATTCAAGACACATTAAGCCTGAAAAGCAAAGTATGCTAGCAGTATGCTAAACAGGGAAGATGCTTCTAAAACCACCTCTGAACAACAGCAATTAAAAGAATTAGTGACCCTTTGAGTCTGACCAGTGTGAAATTATTCAGATATGGAAAAATTGGTTTGAAAGGGGGCAATGTACTTCGGTTCATGTCTGTAGCCCCCATACCTTTTTCTTGTCTGACTAGTAGCAAGGCTGCTACTATCACGGTCTCCCTGGCTGTGTTGTAGCCCTCCACATATGGCAACTTCTCGCTGAAAACAGACGGTGCCCTTCCCAAGCAGATAAACTGGCAGACGTGGGATCAGATGATCTGAAGTGCATTTCTTCCTGAACTGCCTCAAAGCTCTGCAGTTCATGACTAAGGGCTTCACCAGACCTGGCAGGGACAGGGCTAATCCTCTGCATTTCTTTACCAATACAGAAAAGTGAAGAGAGAATTTCTGGGAGGAAAAAACAAGCGCTGTGTAAGGTGCTGGTCTCACACGAGCATCACGATCTCAGCTGTCAGAGACAGACAAGGAAGCCACCCCTCAGTCTGCAGGTAAGTAGTGCTGTTGGGGTCTGCAAGTGCCAGGATGAAACCAAGATTCATGACCCAAATTAGCTCTGTCCTAGTGTCAAAACTCTCTAAGCTTGGTATAGTTTGCCCCTTTTTTCCTGTTTTTTCTTTACATGAAAAATTTTGAAGAGATTAGAAGTTAAATTCTCAAAACTTTTAGATCCTTGCCCTGCCATATCTAATCTGTGAGAAACGAACGAAAAACAACACTTAGCACTTTAAAAAAAAAGATATTCATACTTTCCAACTGAACACAGAACCAGGCATGAAATAAAAATCTACAATACACATATTCAAGAAGTCTCTTTTTACATTTCTAATGGTCAAAACCAGCAGGCAATGAAGCCCCATTAAAATGAGACAAAAAGGTATACAATGAAGGGTTGAAAGCTTCACATTCACAAGTTTCCCATCTCATTTTTCAAGGAGAATCTCTTCTTGCAGAAACATTACGACACTACTTTCTCCCCCTTTCAACATTGTGAAACACATTACTTCCATGCACAGAAGCTAAGGTGCACAGGCATTAAGACCCAAATATAGTCATGATAATGACCGACCAGCTAGCTGTCACTTCTTAAAAAAAAACAAACCTCAGTTATAAATCTTACTCCAGACAATGACAGCTTTGAAGTTCCCCAGACTGAACAAAGGCTGAAGAATTTTGTACTCTATCTAGATATAAGTAATCAGTAAGGTATCTAATTCTGCCTAAAAAGAGACCACCTATGTATCCACCGTTTCTTATCCAAATGTCCCAAATTCCAAACGCCAGCACAGGTGACTTGTTTTAAGAAGCAGCATAATGCAGTCCCAAATACCTTCTTTTATGATCCCAAGTCTCCATTTCTGCAATCTTGTCTACGTAATGGGATATCGCTATCGAACTTTCTTGCAAAGCAATTTCATTTGCACAGAGGAAACATTCTCCAGAAGACAAAGTAAAACTTATTACACCATTGATCTGGGTGGAAGGAGACAAGTTTTCAAATATCTCAGCCTTTTCATTGTGAAAGCTTGTGCGATTTTACCAAGATTATTAAATGCTCACATAAAAGACAGTAACACTATATACAAACCTCTTTTACATAGCTCAACCAGAAGCATTACAGTCATTTAACTCTCGAAAGAGCAAAGCGTTATTATCCTCCGAGAGAGTTTTCCCAGTTTACCACTTGATTACAGAACGGCTGCCGTGGCATTCAACAAACTGCACGCCGGTCTCGGAGCAGTGACTGCCGTCACCTTTCATGGCACTGGAAGTCCAGGAGACACAGCGCAGCAGCGTATTTGCATGAGTGCCAGAACCAGGGATGTCTGGACTTCCACAAACTTGTATTTCATATTTGACTGACTCTGCTGTGAAGATATGAGCTCTAATGAAATCTCCACTAATGAGTTTCCATTTCCACGCTATAAAGGCTCTGCTGCACAGGCTTGCAGTCTCCCTGCACTTCTTTTCTTCAGACGAAAAATTCCTCCAGGCTCTCTCCTCCACTCAGACGCTAGTTTTCACAGAAGTAGCTTGCAACAAATGTTGAAAATTTGGCCAAAGAATTAATATAAAAGTTATTGGAGAGCACATTTGAAAAAACATCATACGAGATCAGATCTGCATGCATCTCCATGAGAAGCCACTTCTTATGCACACACTGAGACACTGACCTATAGGTTTCTACGGTCCAACAGTGCAACTACGTGTTGGCCTACGCTTCTAGAGACAAGCAATTAATACCAGAGTTTCCACTTCGCACAGAAGGGTATCCTTTTTAAAATATTACTTAAAAAGAAAAACACTTTAACGAGAAAATCACTTCGGAATACCAACAGTGTTAGCAGGCTAGCCCACGTTAGAAAAACAATCACACACTTGGACCAAGGACGATTTGAGCAGATTTAATAGGCTTGCACAACAGTCACCATGGGAGAGAGGTCACTGCAAAATGGTCACCTTCAGCCTCAGCAAATCAGAACTGTACACAGAAATCTCCCAAGTGACTGACTGAACGTGCACAGTTACAAACAGGGACATCCTTAGCCCGAAGACAGACTTAAGACAGAACAGCAATTTATCTTCTACTTTTCAAAATACTTTGAAAATATTTATTAGTGGTTGTCTAGTCCTTTAAGGTAAGTTGCATCTCAAATTGTTAAAACAACTCTTTTGTGTTTGGATACCGAAATATTTTGCATTTGTAGATATAATTACAAATTAATCCCAGCAACAATACATGCAAGAAGGAAAATGAACAGGCTAGGGGCTCTTGTCTGGGATTCAGCAGATCTCAGTTCAAAGCCTCACTGAGCCTCAAGCTTTCAGCTCAACCTCGGGCAATTCATTTAACCTCCCGTGCACCTCTGTTACTTATCTGTACAATACTGTATATAATAAGAAACTCACAATGCTTCTTATCTAAGAGGTTTATATGATAAACATGCAAAAAATCCTAGCTCTCAGGTCTACGTGGTTGCCTCTGGACACACAGAAGATGAAAAAAAACAACAAGCATTCTCAACAGAACATTCGGAGCTCAAATATCCCTCTCTGTAAAAGAGGGAAAAAATCCACACCTCTCCTGAAAGCCCAGAAATTGTCATAAAAGAATTGTCAGAATAAAGAGCAAAAGTTTTCTCTCAGTATCAGCAGCCCTGGTGCAAGAGTACAACGAAAAATAGAGAGGTCTGGCTGCTTACAGCCAGCTCAGAGGGAAAAAAAATCACCTTAATTTCAGATAACAAAAGAGAAATGAGAGACAAAACCAGTTAGTTCTGCTCCAGTGTTATGGATGGGGAAATTGGCTATTCCCTGCTGTTACAGAGGGAGCCATGCTAGAGGCAACACGCAGTGCCAACGATTTCCAAAGGGGAAACAGAGGAAGCAAGCAGGAGGTGCCGGATAGCAGACAACAGAACGTTACCTTCAGGATAAGCACCTTTATCTTCTGCCTGTCCTGGTGTGACGGCACACTTGGCAGATGTCTTTGCAGATGGAAATCTGCCACAGGACTCCAAGACACAGAAGAGGAGGTGGATGTTGAACAATGACCACAAAGCCAAAAATAAAAATCTGCAGCTTTCTGAAAGCCTGAGCACTTCCAGTGACATGTGGTCAAGAATGGCAGGTAGTGACTTTTAGCGTACCTTATCAGATGAAAGACATTTACCTTATGAGCCTGAGCAATATATTAGATATCCCAATACATGGTTCTCATTTAACAATCAAGTGGGGATGAGAAGGAGATGCAGAGCCAAGAACTACACTCGTGCTTCCTTACAGAGCATCCATAAAGCAACTTCAGTTCAGAGATAAGGAGGGAAGGTAGCCAAGAACTGATCAAATGAACCAACAGAAGATGTTCAGTCATGTCACTGGAAGTAAACCACTTTAAAGAAACGCAGCTCAGTTAAGTAAAGAGAGAAATCTGAACAAATACGAATGCATTTCAGAAGAAGATGCTCATAACAGGCTCTCCATGGGCAGCAGCACAAGCAAGTTGGCTGATAAAGCAGATTCAGCTGCTAAAGCAAATGGAATTCACATTCGCATTTAGTTAGTGGAAATCTACTAGATACCCGAGGGTGATGAACATTAAACAGTGTGAAATTTTATTGCATTTTTCTGCTCCCCTCCTGGGATTTTTATGATGATAACCATTCTTTGCATATAAACAGCATCAGCTCCAAAAGCTTCATTTTAATCGAAGATGTTCCATGAAATTTTAACATGTGCAAAGGCTTTGAGTGTCAAGGTTTCTTCGTGAAGAATGACATATTTAAAAGAGTTAGTGAATTAAACCCACATTCATGTCGTGAATGGCGAGGTGACTTAGAGATTAAAACCCAGCAGGTTCTGATGTAGGGTGAATTTGTTCCGTCGATAATTTGCAATTTATTTGAATACTCCTGGTGTACAGAAACTTGCTTAACTGTCTTGTCATGCAGAAGATGGATTTCCTGAACACCCATCTACATTATTATTAACATTTATATACAGCCGCACTTTGCAATGAATACAGGACTATTCCATTTCAACAGACTGCCTGTGTTCCTCCAAAACACTAGTCACAACAGTCTCACT
This sequence comes from Cygnus atratus, assembly GCF_013377495.2. NCBI lineage: Eukaryota > Metazoa > Chordata > Aves > Anseriformes > Anatidae > Cygnus > Cygnus atratus. The sequence continues at coordinate 5,311,712 of NC_066376.1, read as the reverse complement.
GGGTCAAACCAAATTTAATCCGGCCCAGCACTCTGTCTTCATTGGCAGCCAAGTAGATAGATGGTTTTGGAAAAGTACAAGAGCAGGACAGAGACACAGCAAAACTTCTGCAGAACGTTCTCCCAGTCACTAGCAACTTATAGCTCAGACACGTTCTGAATCAAATGTGGTTGGTACCTTTGCAAAAAGCACCAAATATATTTTTTCTTCCTGTAATGGTTTCACTCCTTGAACTTCTGCAACACCCTACAGCATGTTATCATCCCAAAGCTTAATCACTGTTCATCGTGATTGTGTTTAAGACTGCAAATTCCATTTGTTTCTCTCTAGTTACTGTATGTCAGACAGATAGATAACATTAGACAGACTAGGAAATTATCCTGAATACAAAAAGACGGTAACAAGAAAGCATGCAAAGGAAGTTGAGGCAATAAAGACACATGTCTACATTGTAAAGGGTCAGACAATACTTCACTAAACAGATAGTCTGTCTAGCTGCAGGAACTACTGCATAGAAATGAACAAAAATCCCCTACAAATTAAATTGTTTCAACATTGTTTTCACTGGTAGTACAGAGATAACAAATCTCAAAAGAAAATCCCAAACCAGATTACAACTAGATTTTTATAGCCTGAAGTATCAGATAAGTTTTATGAGACAGAGGGCAGAGTAGCTGCACAGAACACCTTTCATTTAAAGACAGGATAATAAATGAATATAAAAAACAATGGAAAGAACTAGGAAAATAAATACAGACTTGTTGTCCTTACGCTGTTTACAGCTTAAAAGGCAGATGGGCATGCTGCAGCTCTAACACATCCAAAAACTAACCAGGACTTGTATTTAAAGCAAGGAAGACAAAAGACAAAAAGAAGTAAAGAATCTCAGAAAAGAGAAGCTCAAAGACTTCAGGGCAAATGAAAAGGTAATAATAAAAGGAATTTAGCCACCAGCGAAATATACACAAAAAAAATAAATCAACAATTGCTACTGAAATTGGAGTGCTGGATTAGAAGCAATGCTGCAGTCAGGAAGCTACAGAAGTCCCTCTGGATAACGGGATCTCCCGAGGCGGAGTGGGATGTGCTCTCAGGGCGACCGGAGAAGGGAGAACGAAGCATACCCGGTGCTTCCCCCTTCATTAAAAGCACTGCCTCAAAGTAAAAGCGTACTGAGGGAAGTGGTACATAGTTTCTCCTGCAATGTTACAGAGAAGGGAGGACCTAGAAACAACTACAGGGAGTGATGTTGCACTGGCAGTGCACACTGGCACACCTTAGCACCTGCTTTACCATGTGCTCTGATCCTTATGTTGAATCCCCAGCACAAAGACACCGAATTCGCAGGACATGCGAGAGAAGTTTATGAAGCCTTCATACCCCAAAAGTGAACTCACTCTCTCTCATTTACTCAAATAAGAATCCAAATAACCCACATAGGAAGACTACTTCCCCACTTGGATTCTTTTATTCAGATGTAGGGGTCTTCCACTGCTTTCCACCTCTGAATTCACAAAAGAAAAAAAGATTATTTCTGTCTACTCCAAGTAAACTCAGAACAAAAACTACAATGATGAGAAGCACCAATAAGCAGATGAAACCAGAAAGTTTCCATATCAGAACAGGCAGTTTCCTCTACCACTTTTTTTTTTTTTTTTTTAAACATTTCAGCTACATCTATTGATTTTCCTCCTCTTCCTTTAGGGAACATTCACAGATGTGCAAAGCCACCTCTAACAGCAACATTAGCTGAAGCAAAAAATGAAATTTACACTTGACTGCTTTCTTCAACAATGTGCAATCACCATTTAATAGGAAAATGGAGCAGAGTGCAAACAGGAAAAGGAAAGGCCTGATTAAAACCCACCAGTCCTGGAGCTGACGATTCCCCTGCCACGGAAACATGGCAAACACGTCCCGCAGAGCACCCCAACCTGGCAGGTCCCTCCATCCCTGCTGCTGACACCAGGCATGTGCTGAGATCATTGGAGCAAGGTGCTGAGGTGCTCCTCAGCCTCTCCAGCACCAATAAACACAGGCAGAACTGAGGGAGAAGCACCGAGGGAAGGGATTTTTTGCTGATAGGCAGAGCACTACCAGATGCATCAACTTGTTTTCCTTTTTGCTCGCAAAGCAAAGCAAACGCTTGAGCTATGCAGTCATGAATCTTGTTGGCTAGCTAACAACAGCCAAATCCATTAAGAAAATGGATTTCCAGGCGGTGGGGCTCAGCCCAAACTCTGAGGAGCTAGCTCCACAGCCTGACCTAAAGCAGCTCACAGACTCCGCCGCAGGGCTGCTCTGAAGGCCCCGCAAGCACACAGCACAGGCTGGGCCACACACCCCATCAGCCTCCAGTCAAAGTCCCACCACGGTGGGATTCATTTCTGTTACCAAGCAAGCAAATAAAGAGACAATCCCTTGTTTTAATTGTGCTCCAAAGCCAGGTACACGTGCCCCTGGAGCCAGCTGTGAGAGGCCTCCCTCAGCGCTCGGCTCCCCTGCCACCACACCTCAGCGGCCTGCGGGATGGCGGCCGAAGGCACTGGCTGGGTTCTCTGCGAGTATCTGGCTTACCGCACTGCCAGAAGGTTCACCTGCACACTCAGACCATACTTGACGGGTTGATTTTTTTGTTGTTGTTTCATTTTTTAACATCTATGTTACAGCTCTGTTATTAACGGACTCTCATTTACACATGCCAGAGGATGAGAAAAATCACCTAATTACCTGCCGTCCCAGTCAGTGAAGAACAGGGGGCTACCAATTTGCTTTCCACTCCCTTCTCTTCTTTTTATACACATGAGATTTACCATTCACTGTCATATGTGAGCTGGAAGAATCATTTTCTAATTATCAGGATTTCTCACACCAACTTTTAACTGTTGGGTTTCTTTTTTCCTCTTAAATTAGGAAAATATTCCTTTCAAACAATGTTTTGTTTACTGTGGGCTCTGAGAGAAGCCTGAATTTCTTCTTAGCTTTTAATCAATATTCACCATACATTATTAATAATGAAACCAAAAGAACATGGATAAAGCAAACAAGTAAACAGATCCATTTCGGTAACCTACCAGCAAAATAATAATAATAAAATAAAATGATTAGAAAAAGCTTTTTATTTTTTTTTCTAGCTAGGTAGAATCTTCACCTCTTTGTTTTGTCAAGTATAGCTGTATTTCTAATATGAGGGAATATTTTAATATTTTAGTATTTTTAATATGAGGGAATATGAGGGAATTTAAAATAAATAAATAAATAAATAAATGCTTTCTTGTTCGTTGGTCAGGTTGGTGCTGTGATGCTACACAGCCAGAAGACAGCAAGCTCAATATCACTGAGGGACAATCATCTCCACCAACTATCTACTGCTCCAGCCAGAATCTTGTGGAAGTTAGCACCAAATATTCCACAGTGGAATGAGTCAAACGACCCACTGCAGCTGGGGAGCAGTTCCACAGCATCTGATTTTTGTAAACCTGCACATTCACATGGCTGGGCAGCTCAGCTCCTTCCTCTGTGAGCCACTCTACCAAGCTGAAGGCAGCTAGCCTATCCACCCGTGAACTGAACAAATGGGCAGACATTTCATGGGTAAAACCTGCTGTAATTATATGTTTTAGCAAAGTCAATACATACAACGGGCTCCTTAAGCAGCTGTCAGGATGGTCAATTATTAGTAAAAGAAATCTGCCACCAAAACTGGTTTCTAAACAGCATCTCCATGACAGTGAGGAATTCACTGTGCCCAAGCCAGAAAGATGCTAAGAGGCAATGGGCACTGCTAATTTCAGTCTCACTCCTGTTTGCCCTTGTAAACTGAAAATACTGACAACATCTGGCTCATGCACATCGTAAAGCTGCAGTACTAGCTGCAGCCTTATCTGGCCAAACTCAAATTGCAGATCCCTTCTAGATCCCTCGACTGATACAATGCAAGACTAAGTAACCACTACAAATAATCTTTACAGCAAAAGCTTCCCAGAGAAGTATCACAGAGCATGCAGTACACTGCTAACATCTACAAAACTAAAAGATAAAGACAGGAATTTATCTAAACCAGTTGCCTGGGGCAAAACATCTACACAGATAAGTAACGATCAGAGTTGCACTGCTCGACTGTGTGATATGCAGTAGCTGTTATTAAAGTCACTGAAGTTTGATTATAAGAGAGTGGCATTGAAACAAACAGGGATCACTTCCCCGCTTTAAGTGACTGTGGGAGAAATGACACAAAGGATAACAAAGTGAGTGCTCAACAACACAGAGCCTTAAGCCCAGCTCTTCAGCGACAGATTGTAGCTGTCTGTAAATTGTATGTCCAGTGTGCAACAGAAACAAAATAAATCCTGGAAAAAATCAACACGCTAATGTTCCTCACCTACAAAAAAAAAATACATTGAAGCACTCTGGAAAAATTAAGGAAGGGCAAAATACAAAAGTAAGAAGAGATGCAACAAGTCCAGGGTAAATAAACAAGAGGTGAACAGCCAAATAAATACAGGCACAAAGTACAATCATAGTCCTAACTAGGAAATGATATTTTAAGGGAGAGGACAACTGAAACAGCCAAACTGGATTTTAGAAACATATCAGCCAGAATTTCTCTGTTGAAATAGCTTTATATAAAATAAATAAATAAATGTCAAGTAGAAAGCTCCAGTTATATATTTTATAATCAGGCAGTTCTGTTAAACCAACAGTCTTGGTAAATGACTTTACATTTCTGGGTAAATTCTCTACTTAAAAATGACATTGTTTTATGCTTATGCATTTAATTCCAATGCTCCCAATGCATTTAATACAGGAGATGTAAATTCCAAATCTCAGAAGCCAGAAGAATCCAAATCTGGCTGGTTATGTACGTCCTTCAAGTCAGAGTACAATCAGCAAAAACACACAGCAAACAAGTGGTATGTTTTTTGGTTTTATGAACGTCCCAGCTTCAGGAGCATTACAGGAAATTAGTATTCTTGAACTGGGATCCCTCCCTCATCCCACTCATGGGCAGAGGCAGGAGCCACACACTGCAACGCTTTGGTGCTTTGCTACCCAAACAGAAAAAGATTTAACCTAATCTGCAAGAAATGAAGTCAAAACGCCAGCATCCTGCAAGTGAAAAGATTAATCCTGCTTTGAATTAGATCCATGGCAATGATATAGTGGGCCAGCAAATTTTGCATTAGTGCATAGAGCATTGAGTAACAGATATAATTTCTCTCCTCTATAACATATTCCACTTGGATTCTCGCACCTACACTGTCACCATGGTACCCAACTATGTTCCATTACAGCAGCAGCATTACAACTTTGACATATGACACATAGCTCATGTGTTTCTTCCCTTCTTCCCATTCACAAAGTATGCAGCTTTAATTCATTACCCATGTTTTAAACTTTTCCCAAACAGAATTGGTAACATTATTTTAATTATGGAGGGTAATATAGAAATTACATTGAGCTGAGAAAGTAGGGGATATATGGTGGTTTTAAACAATTTGTTTCAGTTTTTGGACAGCGTAAAGAAAACAGTACCTCTTCAAACAGTGATCCTAAGAAAGCTCTGTTCTACATAAGGAGCTGAGATAGCATTACAAGAAGTCTTTCAGATATCCCAGGCTCCGATAATTAGTGAATGTAACCATTGAGACTGTAAGTTTCCCTGGGAAGTCACTGCAAAGCCTTAATAGCAGATTTATCGCTGTGCCACAGACCATGCAGCTGAGCCTGAAACATTTTGTAATCCCAGAGCAGAATCACACTTCAGTAAATTGCTGCATATTCTACCCCAGTCAAAAAAAGACAGAGGTACACGTGCACGAGGACAGGCTGCCAGCCAGCTGGTAAAAGACAAACCCAGAGTTTTGGCTAAACCAAACAGACCAGGAAAAGTGCTGTAGGTACAGATCAACCATGCCATTCACAGGAGGCTGTACCATAGCTCCTGATTTTTCCAAATATCTTAGTCCACAAACCAGTATTATCTCTAGAAACGTTAATAATTCATCTTAATACTAGCTGTTAACCCCAGAGTAGCTTTGAGGCAAACATGAAGATAGACTGAAGGCAAATGGTGGTGCCATAAGCTAACAGAAGTAGAAGAAAAAGCAGCTTAATGAAGGCAACCCATTCTCTAAGAGGTTCAATCCAAGATTCAGCAGTGAAAGACCTTACTTTGGTTAATTCAAGCAGATACTTTTCTGTATATAGCTTTTCTGATCTGTAGAGATCAGCTAATCACAAGGTGTCACAGGAGGGTAATAGTTACTGTTTAGCGTTTCCAAAATTCTATTAAAAAACTACAAATACTCTCAAAAGACAAGAATTATACTTGTTTAAACTGGACTCCCTGCCACAAAGAGAATCAAGAGTTTAATACACCTTATAATATAAGACAAATAAAAAAAAAAGCCTCAAGGTCTTCCACCTATGAGCAATACAAGAACAAATTAAACTGTACAGGAAGAATAGAAAGGAATTTTCTCCCTTCTTTTCTCATATGTCTGTGAATTTTCACTTTATAAAACTACTGTGGGTGACTGACAACATGGTAAATCCTGTCACACAGACAAAAAATTTCTACTTCTTTGACAGAAAAAATAAATCTGACAGCGAGTTGGCTATGTTACCAGTAATGTGAAAAGACCAGGCCAACATGTTTTCCAAAAGAGCGTCAGCATGCAGCAAGGACCTCTGCTAGGATCTGTGCACATTTGAAGTGCTCTGACTTGAATTCTCTCCAATTCAGACCCTGTCTAAAAAGCCTGCTGTCCTCCACATACCTGTAGCATATGAGCCAGAGCTCTTGATCTGACACCAGAAGCCATTTACTGAAAACACAGGAATTAATTACAGGTACCGATATGATATTTTATGATAGTAAAATCTGGCATGAACTTGAAGAGATGGTTAGATTGTGTTCCTAAAGGCCTCTTGATCTGTACTTGGATCCATCCAAGAAGGAATCTTTTGCCTTAAGGTATTACAACCTACAGAACATAAGGATATGGCTAGATAAACTACTGCATTTTCTAGGAAAAGGTATTGAAATTTTTGTTTTGACTATGCAACCTTTGACGCTTTTGTTTTTAATGCAACTGATTAAAAGCAGCCTATCTTCAATCTCTAAATACAGTTTAATTTCTTCACTCATAGTAGCGGCTTACCAGCTAATCTACATTTACATCATGAATTCCACATCCTCATCCTGATCTCACAAGCCTGAGAGGTGCGCAAGGAAGTAATATTTATGGAGTGGGGAACTCCACAGCACACTCATGGCATGAACATGCAAGAGACCTCCGTCGTGACAAAAATCAAAGACCTACAAAGTTTTCCTTTGATCTGACATTAACGTAGACAATAAATCCAAAACTACACCAAACCAAGGCCCAGTCTACGGTTTATTTAACTGTATCGCCAAATCGAACATGCCTAGAGATATTTTTTTTGTTGTTTTTATACTATGGCTGGAAATTTTAATAGAAATGTTATTGTACATTTGACAACAGAACAAACTTGAGGGATTATATCAAATCAATTCCACTGGGATTTGTGTCCGCTCTAATCCCCTATTCAGTCTCAATCTCATTAACATACCAGGCTTAATTGGCATTTCATCCCTGCATTGTGTCTCCAAAATGAACAAGGTGTAATTATGTTAAAAAGAGCACTTCAACGGTTTTAGTTTAATTCATGTCATTCATCCGCGTCAGAATGAACGCAGATGTTCTATTGCGGGATACAGCAAGAGATGAGCAGCTTTGAAACCACACTTTTTGGTTGAAAACTTTATGTTAAAAAAGTTATTTAAGTGAAACGTAAAACACAGTATTTTCTTCCTTTGTTTCAGTTGCTATACAACATTAACTTTCAAAAGCTGGTTCTGCTTAATTTGATTTTTCATTTTCAAATGAACAGCTGTGTTTAAGTCTAAAAGCCCTTTGTTTAAGCATACAGAGCCCCAGAAAAGGTTTGAACAAAGCATCTTTCTGTAAACACTTGATTACCAGGAAAGGCCTGGCTTTCAAAGTAATCTAGGGGTGGTTTTGCTCTAGGTTCTCTTTTAAAGGAAAAAAAAAGTTGCATCACTTCTCAGATGTCAAGCAACAAAAGCAACAAATGTTTTACTAATTGCATGGGCTTCTTGCATTCAAGGTAAATAAGGGAAGGCAGAAGAGGGTTTTCCAAATGGCCACTTTCAAACAATTCTCCCTTCCCTTTCCACAGTTACAGGCACAAACCCGTGCTAATGACAAGCACTACTAATAAGCATGGTATTTTAATTGTCAGCAAATCAACCATTCTTAAATTTTGTTGTCAGATGGGTCCTCTCTAACACTGCTAGTTCCTGGACAAACGGAAATTCACGCTACTTTAATTAATATTTGGGTTCAACAAAGCTACACAGAACAAGGTCATGAGCTAAGAGTCATTTAATAAGGATTATTTAACTAAGTATTATTGTGTATTAAGAAAAACGCTTATCAAGGAGGCCAAAGTATCTGTCCAGGCTTTCAGTTTTAATGTTAATTTTGCTAGTGCTTTATTTCCCATTTAATGGTTCTTGTGAGGAAGTAAATGCACAGGTGCAATTCTCTGTATTAAGAATGAGAGAAGCGACTGTTGATGAAAATGTTTTAGTAATTTGAATATATCTCCTAAGCCATTCCCTATATTTTCCCAACTAGAAAAGATTAAAAAAAAATCTATTGTATAAATTCTGTAACTCCCTAATTACATGGCATTGGACAAATACGGGAGAATTTAGAGTAGCAGGTAAACACATAATTAGGGAATTAAGATTATTATTCAGAATGCGGAACAACGATAACTGACTCAAAGGTGCATCCAATCACAGAAGCAAGCGAGGTACCTCTGTAATATCCAAATGCATCCTGAGTAGTTCATTCACAAACTGATTAAAAAGGTCATGTAGAAGGTTCTGGTCAAAGCCAGCGTGACAAAAAAAAAAAAACTTTTAATGAAAGCACAGACAAAGCATTCATTAAAATAATGTTGGTTCTTTTTAATATAGTAATAACCAGTTTTAAGGATTCTTTATCAAAGTATGACACAGATTATGAAATCACATTGCAAATTCCTGCTGGCTTGTACCTATACAGAACACTGTGCTTTTTTTTAAATAACCTTCAGGAAAGAAAATTGCTTAATGTTACCGCAGTACTTTATATGTAAATGTATTCTAAACTATTCTAATAAACAAGCAACATAGCTTTAAGCACCTAACAGTACAAAGTCCATGTTTCTTGTTTTTTCATCATTATTATTTAAGGTTAGACTATCATTGTATGCATCTTTTTCCTTCCCTGTAATACCTGCTTGCTAACTTCATCTACACGTGAGAGACGGTAGATGCCTCAAGAATAATTCTCTTGTGAAAATAAGCAGCTGGTGACAGGAGAACTGAGAATTCACAAATTCACCCTTAACTCTTTAGTCCATGATTTAACCTCCAGTGTCAAATACAGGTACTCACATGCTGATATCCAAAATAATCTGTAGGAAAGGAACAGATAAGGAGAAAGGAACGTGGTTTTCCAGGCTAATAAAGAATGCACAGAATAATTAAGCCCAATTCTTCTTCTTCTTCTTTTTTATTTTTTAAGCTAATTAACCAAGATGGAGAAATCCATAGGAAATTAAGGCTTTTCCACTGCTCATGAAACTACTTGTTTGGTCTTTCAGATATGAGCTGCTAAAGGTCCATTTAATCCCCAAAAAGGACTTTTAGGGTCACTGGGAAATCTCAGAAATGTTTAGAGACATTTAAGCATATGCTCATTTATCCTATCCAGTTTAAATCCAAACACACCAGTGGCCCAATTCTTCTTTGAACTGAGAACCACACTGCTTGGAGACAGTATTACACGTCACTTGTCCTCTGTCCTCTACTGAAGATGAACACGGGAAAACCATACAAGCAGCACAAGCTAATCAAGGAGAAGCTTATTGCAGGTTTCTCTTCAGATAAGTCAGATTTGATGCAAAACAAAATGTATTCATTGATTGCCAGTAATAAAAGACTGTTTATTTCATGCTAGTATAACTTGGGAACTAGAACTTATCTCCAGCAATACCATTATGCTTAATATTCAAAATTTATAAACAACATATGACCCTCTGGGCTTGGAAACAAGTCAAAAATCTTATCTGTGTTTTCACTTCAATATTGCATTTATGACCATACACTGCAGTTAGAATATAAACAATTTTAAAACCACCTGCTTTCGAAAAAAACATTTGACTTAATTAAGTATTTTCATACCAAAGTTCTCCAGGTTATCCAAGAACATTTCTTTTCCTTTCATACATACAAAACAAAGCCAGCATACAGTATTAAATAAAACCGTAACTATAAAACAGACAAAATAAATGTCTGGGAAAAAAAATCACTAAAATATTATTATTGCAAATCTCAAACATCAGAAAAAGACCTTAACTTGCATCACTGTCTTCAGGGATTTGAACGCATGCCTGGTTTGAATGAAACATCATAAAACTCCAAGTTATCCTCAATCCCAGTTGCATATTTTCTTATCTTCTACTGACTGTGCTTTTGGCAGGCTCTAGCACTTGTCCTGTTAAACCCGCATCTCAAGTCTTCTCAGCGAAATCCCATTATACATCAGTGAAGGGCTATCTTAATCGGGACGCTGGGCTGCACATTTCTCATCTGTGGATACCACACCTCCCAGCAGGTGTTATTTTGACTTCCCTGATCAACATTAGCAATGGTACTTGCATTTTGCACAATCTCTTGGCAAGCACAAGCCTCTGCAACCTTTTACAAAGCACCTGAAGGTAATAAACGTCTGCCATGTCTGCTCAGGAGATGGGAACTGTCTACATCTAGTCACACAGCGGACAGATGTCCGAACCACTGCAGAACACGCCTCGTGGCATAGCCAAAAGGCAGACGTGACTCAGCAGCATCTTCCGCTGCACGATATGAAGCCCTCACACACAGCCATCCAGCAAGAGAACATGGGCCCAGCAGGCGACACTTACAAGCCTCTGTGAAGAAGGGCAAAAAGCTGCAGGGAGTGGACTACCAAAAGTATTCACATGGCTTGCAATTCATTCCTGCCCTTGCCCGAAACCTCATCATGAAGCAAAAAGGATCATCTAAGCTGTTCCTAAGTGCTGCATCTGGGTCACAAGAGCCAAGTGAGCCACCCATTTTGATAAAAAGTAGATTTCCATGAAAATCAAAAGGCATGCATTTTAGTTGCTGAAGAATTAATGAACTTACAATCAATAATATTTAGATAGAGATTACACAGGTCATACCATCAAAGAAGAAGCACGGAGAATTCATAACGGAAGGTACATAAGAGAAGTCATGCAAATATGGACTTCAAATAATTTTAAGCTTGTTCCTTAAACATCTAAGTCTTAAAAGGCAACTTTTCTGGAATGTGTGGTAAAGCAAATATAAGTGCATGAGAAGTGTTTAATATACAGTTAGGGAGGTTACAAGTCAAGCCTCCTTCCTGTAAAATCAAACATGCTAAAATGATGCAACAAATCAATGAAGCTAGGTAGGGAGGTAAGGAACAGTACAAGAAAGCTCGCTTAATACAAAGAAAATGGAAGTGCAGAGGACTGGCAACATTAGCAAGTGCAGTCAAAGAAAAAAAAAGATAAATATAACCAACAGCTATTTTCAGAAAACACTGAAAGCAACATACAAACACAGGATAAAAGAAACAGTCTTGTATGTAATGAGAATTGTACCAAGGATGAGAAAAATGGTTCTTTCTATAGGTACAGAGGACTGTACATGTATACGAGGTAGATAAACTAGAATACCACCTATGTGAGCAACCAATTTTCCAGCAACATCAGGAGGTGGAGCTGGGTATTGAATAGGTATCAGAAAAAATTAGGGAAAAGTCAGGTGTACTGAAAGCAAACAGAGAACCACATTTAGATAATTTTCAACCACTGCAATTAAAAGCAATGCCACTGTAAGTCTCTTACGCAGAACAGAAGCTGTAATAAGCATTTCCTAGGAGCTCCAAAACCCTGAAGACATTTGACTTTCAGCTCAGTTCCAGGTACAGAATCACAGAATGAGAAGACAAAAAAGAGGAAGACATTAAATCATAAAGCAAAATATTTAGCATCAGTTATTTTTAGCTGGACCAGCAGAAGACGACACTGAGGTAAATCATAAGTAGCAGAACTGAGAGAAAATTCTACGACTAAACAGAATTTATGTTAATACTGCCTAGGATAAAAATTCAGGAATCTGGCAGAGACTAGTCCTTAAGTCAGATCTTGGCTACAGTATTGTGTATATAACTTCTAAATATTTTAACTGAAGCTTTCATTACAGGCAACCAAATTAAATCAACATAGAACTACTACTCCAGAAAAAAAGTATCCTTAGTAGTTCAGGGATATATCAAATGTTAAATATTATAGGTTATGACACAGCCATATTGGACTTTCCCTCTGATACAGATCAGAGGATGAAACACGGAATTCAAAAATCTCAAGAAATCAATGAAAAGGATATGACACAATACCTACAAATCTGAAGTCTGGTCTAGAATCCACGAGGCTCCTTCCAGTTCCTTCATTTCCATGATACTGTCATGACCAAGCCACAAGTTGCTGAGCAGCACCTGCCTGTGGCTAACCACACAGCATACTCTACAAAACCCTTCATTATAAAAAATAAGAATATTCTCCCAGAAAATGGCAAGTACAGGTGTGCAAAGACTTAATATAGAAAAAGACATTAGGACTGCAACCTGTGTGATAATCACTCTGGGTGCTTGGTCAGGCTTGCCTGCTGGTGTCTTGATAGGTTCCTGCCGAGAAGAGCAGCAGCCTGATGATTTATAAAGCTGTGCTAGTGAAAATAAATAAATAAATAAACAAAACAAAAATAAAACATGTACTATGTCAAAAAAAAAAAAAATCAAGGACTCTTTTCTAGAAATGCCAGGGAGAATTCCATATATTTTTCTTTAAATTTTAATGAAACATCAAAATGTTTTAGTTTTTTTCCCCCCGTATGGAAATCACATTACATTGTTGGGAAGCATGCTTTCATGGTAGTTCTATTATTAAACCATCATGAAAAATGTATCAAAAGATGGTTCAACAAAACTATTATTTATTTTCTCGAAAGTGAAAATATAAAACCAACCCTTCAGCACAAAACAACGCAAAACCGCAATCTAACAGAGCGTTAAGAAAATCGATCCAAATTGTCAACTTTTTTTCTGCTTGTGCAGTATTTCCAACCTTCGATACGCACATTCTCATTGCATCAAAACCTGCACACGTCCAGCCCAGCTGTCACAGCCACCCACAGCCTTGCTGCTGGCCGCTTTCCAGGCATCTCCAGAGGAAAAGGAGGTACAAGTGAAGCTCAGTGTGAACTCATCCTCCACGTTCCCCATCCCTATTTTAAGTAGTCCCTTGGGAGATGTTAAAACTGCCCAGACATATCACACATCAGCCCATGCCTCCCACATCGGAGCTTAGGCCAAACAAGGCCTCCTGACAGCAGTGAGGCCTCCTGACTCCCAAGGAGCGGCCATTTCAGGCCGCTGCAGCTTCGTGTACCAGCATCAAAAAACACATGAGGAGGAAACCACAAGGTCCTGAGAAGAGGCTGAAAGCAAGACGCCACAATAACAACTCCTCCAGCTCTCTGCCTGTGTCTGAAAGAGCGCTTTGGGAGAAGTGACAGGCAGGCTGAGACTGCTATCTGCAGCAGCCTGCTCCCAGAGACACATTAGATGCGAGCAGACAAGTCAAGGCGTGTGTTATGCAGCACACACAGGTAATTTTGATACTCATGAGAAGCGTCAGATCCCCAGTACACATTTCACCACCGAAAAAAAGCACACTATGGTGTGGATGTGGGACATCATTGTGTCAGTAGGTCCACGGCACAAGAACAGGACCCCAGCGAGTCTTTGAGAGCTCCCACCCTGGGCTCCGAGGAGCTGCAGTTACACAGCTCTTTCTTTTCCACAGACACCTCCCACACTCTCCTACATACGGTTTATTAATAAGCCAAGGAAATTTATTTACAGAATAAACTGACCACACAATCGTTCCTGGATCTCCAAACAGCCTCTGAATAACTAGGTCTTTTACACATTTCATATTATAAATACCACGTCTTAAAAATTAACGAGGAGCCCTTGACAATCGTAATGCGTTAGATAAAAAAGGTTTTAAGAACACACCATGAGGTTGTAGCTTCTTTGATGCTACTAGGAGAACATTCCTCCCTCCCTTTAGTTTTCTCCTTTTATCCGTTAGTATTTCTGCCTCCTTCCCTTTGCCTGTGACAAAGTACCAAACCGGATTTCTCAGCACAACACAAAACCATTCCTCAGCTTGGCTGTTCTCCTTTGCCATGAGCAACCTATAATCAAGAAGAAATAATAATCATAATACAAACAGCTGGATTCATATTCCCCTCCACAGACTGCATGCCCATACATCTTCTGTGCGAGGAGATGAACTCTAAATTTCTTATGGTTAAATGGTGTTTGTGTAAAGAAAGACTGCTTCATGCTGGGATGATAGCTTCATTTCGTAGGGTTGTATTTTGTAGTAACTTTTCCCTTACCACGCCACCTATTCTCCTCCAGCTCGGGACGGGAAAGCACAATAGCAAGGTAAAATGGGAAACAAATGCTTTCAGGCTCTTAGGTCTAAAAGTTAAAAACAACACCTATTCTTGTGAGATTGGGAAGTGCTGGCTTCCTACAACTACACTTTCAGTTTATTAGAAATCCTCAGTGTCTGTTAATAACTTAAGTCATAACTTTTCCTCCTGAAATATTCATCAATCCTGTATTGTAGCCTCAGTTTGTAAATGACATTTGCTTTTTAATTTTATAAATTCTATAAGCAGCAGCTCCTCACGCTATTCTTCCCAATAATGGGCGGTGACTTAGAAACAAAAAGCATACCAATCGACAGCAGCTTGCAGTCATCAGCGCTCATTTCCTCAGCCAGGCAAAGCATGGTGAGTCAGGCCACACCGCTAAATCCCTCCACAAATCCTTAAAAAAGTCTGCAGCCACAGGGAGTTTAGATAAACTCTGTGAATGATATATTCTTGTTCTGAAAGCAAGTTGTTTCTTCATTTTAAAATGAGAAACGGTACGCAAAAAGCTTCGGTTCACAACCCAACTCATACACCAAACAAATTCATTTCATATATCGCCCGAGTTTTGACATTTTCCCTTCCTCCCTACTCCTTATCCCAATTAGCCTTTTCAGTTGTCAGCTTCATGGGTGGCAAACTCCGAATACTAATGCATTATCCAAACCAGCCAAAGCAGCTGGCTGTCTGAAAAAGCAAGGGAATGTTAGTGGTCTTTGCAACTCCGAAAAAGACAACAGGACCTACATGTCCCTAAGCCCTTCGGATAAACTTGAGCTGGTAACTCAGTGACAAGGAATTAAGGAATTCAAAGCACAATGAAATATTTGAGAAAAGCAGGTAAACAAGAGCACAAAGAGTTCTCAGGAGCAAACAGCACTACTTTAACTTCATTTTTTTACACCTCGAACAATTAAAATACGCAACAATCAAACAAATCCATGACTTTCCCAGTCTATTTACAAGCACTGAAATATTCATGCTGCATAGGGGCATACGGAGGAAGAGATCTGTATACGTAGAAAAAAAGGATCTCAACTCCCAATCATGAGAGCCTTTTCTTAGCAAGCTATTAGAGACAGTCCTGAGATGTTTAATTATCACTGAATTCCTGTAGAACTTAGGTCTCTAAGTTACTTTGATACTTAAAATTTTTCCTTATGTTCACAATCTGCTCTAACACAACTCACATACTACTCCAGGCTACGGCTAAGTCTTTTTTTTTTTTTTTTTTTTTTTTTTTCCTAGTGAGCAACCTTTATTGGCAGTAAAGCCTAAAAGAATAGAGCTTGGAACTTGGCCTAAGAAGGTTGTGCACAGGCTCATTCCTACAGGAAAAGCAATTGCCATACCTACAGTCATGTAACCTCAGGTGTATTCTGACCATCCCTATTGCTCCACGAGGACATTTCGCTTGCAACAGCAGCAGATTATCATCACGTTTCTGTATGCGTATATTTTATTGCACATGAGTTCAGTAGGCATGAATGTCAAGAATTGGTACCAATGGCAAGAGCCAGGATCATTTGCTTTCATCACACAGCTCTGACAATGCTTCGTAACGCTAACCCTGTGCTACACTTGGGCAGCAACTGTACCTAAAAGATTCAATACAGCCACCAGAATCCCCTCAGGATAGTGCTGGGAGCCTGTGCAACAAGTGCCAAGGATTTTATTTGTTGGGTTTGAGTGGTTTTTTGTTTGGTTGTTTTTGCTGGGGGCGGGGGGACAGTGATGGAGTAATAGAAAATGAAGTTCTTTTCACAGCTTTCAAGACTTGTTTTCTTCTAACATACCTCCCAACAAACTGTTCAAAGCTAGCCCACCACAACCACTTCTCAGCGCATTTCCTCATAAAATTAGTCACCCAACAGTTATCCCCACAGTTTATTAAATTCCCTCTGCTCTGCAGCCAACTGCAGCGCAGCTGTGCAGTCAGAATGATAAATACCCCAGAAAAGCATGGAAGAATCCAAGATACACTGCTTAATTTTGTTTGCTCCCTAGCCCGAAGCCACTTTCTCCTCTGACAAGATATTTGATATTGGCTCAGAAGCCGTGTGTTCCTCTAGGCCATTGTGGGACTCTCAGCCATGCGCGGCACTGACAGGAGGGCTGCAGAGATGGAGCCAGGGCTGTAAACAAACCACATCCTGTTTATGACAGCACAGAAGAGCCATTTCCCTCCTGCTTGGCACTTCCCAACATGTCACTTGGCATCTCCTCGTTGCTTTGGGAGGAAAGCTCATTAGCAAATTCATTTACTGCTAAGAAATTCTCCTTTTGGAGAACTTTAACACAAGTGGGAAGCACCAGGTCAGGATCGCAGCACATCCAAGGGGGTCAGGATGCTAATGGAAATTGTCAATTTTCCAGGCGAAAGAAATGAAATGTTTCCAAATCACTGTGTTTTCCGTGAAAATAAATGGGTGAGAAGCTGCAGCTATTCACTGGCCTCTACCACAGCCTTTGTGGCAGATGCTGTGTGCTTCAAAGCACAACAGGCTATTTCTAACTAAAGGACCTTTCTACGATGCATTTTGGTCTTACGACTATTCAATCCTATCTTTCCCTACTGAAATATAGATAGCGTAACACGAACTCAGCGCCTCCAGAACAGACTATTGTTAGAATGTCCTTCTACCAACCCCAGCAGGAGCCTTAGAGAGGGGGGGAAAAAAAAAAAAAAGCACACATCTTCCTGTTTTCCAAACTATTTTATCCATAACACACAAGGCTGGATTAAGTTTGGTCGATAAAAAGTTAAAATTTTATTTAACAAGCTACTTTATTCTTTCCATCAACTATTGCCAGCACAAAGGACGCACACAATCATGAACACGATAATACACACCTAGGTTACATTGCACCTGCGGGTAGGAGAAAGGAGAAGCAGCCCACAGTCCCAGCAATCACAGCAGCCTGCTCTGCACTCGTCTAAAGGTGACTTGAAAATGGAAAATAATGCTGGGTGAGTGCTTTAAATAAGAGAAACATTTACAAGTGACAGAAGCAGTTTTTAAAACTAGCAAGTAGTGAAATTATGGCATGGCATGAGAGAAACAGGGCACAAAGCCATCGGTGCCATGGCTGGAATAGTTCAGGATGTCACCCTGCCAGAGGTGAGACAGCAAGGCAACAGCTGCAACTCAATCGGCTCCACAAGGCATCAGGTAAGAACTAATTTGACAAGCCTTTACAGCAAGACCTTGAAGCACTCATCTGATGACAGTGTTTTAAAATAATCAGATAACTATGTAGAGTGTCCACATCAAAATCATCACTCGGTTTAAACTCCAGATTTGGTGCTAATCATTTCACTCTGGCACAAAGATGACACACAAGGAAGGGTTCCTTGTTTTGGTAAGCATTTGGTACTTCAGCCTTGTAATCGTGCACCAGATTGAAATTCTTCACTAAACCCTGAAACATTATTTTTAAATGTAGGTTTATTTAATAGGGGTTGGAGGTGATACGTAAATCAGGTAGCAGAAGAGTTACCATTAGGTAACTTCTTTACACATCTTCAAAGGCCTTCTTTATAAATCTTTCACAAGGTGACCAAAAAAAGTGCACAGAGCTGTTGTGGTCTGTTTGTTTGTTGGGTTTTGTTTGTTTTAGTTTTTCTTCTCCGATCTTTCCAGGTCATTTTCTAGCAAAAACTCTGCTTTAGAAAAACTAAGAGCAAAGCTTATACAGAATCAGCACTTACACAAATTAGATCCAATGAATTTCCATATGAGGCGCCCTAAATTTCCACAAAGACAAGAAAATGATAACCCCAAATACCACCAACAACGCTGAAGAAAAGGGAGACTGTGAATCTGGGACTTTGCCAAAGGTAACTTGATAAAAATAGCTCAATCTGTAGCAGATGTGTGTACAGAGACATCACAAAAAAAAAAAAAGAATGAGAACAGCAGCCTGCACAGAAGATGCTAGCACAAAAAATGGTACAGATCAGGCTGGAAACACCTGTGAAAGAACTGTTCCTAATCTAAAATCAGGAGTATGAGATGGGCAGATGGACTACAGGGAGACCTGGCACAGCCTTAGTACCAGCTTAATCTCCAAAACAATTAAGATTAGCATCTCCATCACAGGGACATTGATGAGCCTGCCATAATACATACACCTT
The DNA here is from genome assembly GCF_013377495.2 of Cygnus atratus. Classification (NCBI taxonomy): domain Eukaryota; kingdom Metazoa; phylum Chordata; class Aves; order Anseriformes; family Anatidae; genus Cygnus; species Cygnus atratus. The sequence continues at coordinate 5,292,903 of NC_066376.1, read as the reverse complement.
AAATACAGCTGCGAATGCAGAGAACATTGTTTCTAAAGTTAGGCTGGATGAGGTCAAGTCTGATAAGGAGCAATTAAGTGTATTACAAACTGGGTTCAGCTGGCTGCGGGGAATCGATAGCTCCCCCTGGTTCTGTGTCCCTGCAAGGAACGAGTCAATCAAGCAAGCGCCTCGCTCTGCTCCCACACAGGAAGCAAATCTGTTCACAAGCCTGGAATAAACAAATAAACGAAACTGAGCATTAGACAACACCCCAAGTTTTTCTCAGTGCACGACGTTAACAGCAGAGGACTGAACAGGCAATGGTAGCCATTGCACTGCATTAAAAGAAAAAAAATGAGGTAGAGTATGATGTTTTTGTGTAGCAAAAATGTTAGCAATGTAAACAAGCAAGAAAATGTCTGATATAAACAAACATGAAAGACCTGAGGGTCACAGCAGCTGCATTACTGTGCATCTTACACCTGAAATTTTGATTAAAAATACTTTGTCACTGTAGAGAAGTTAACTTACACCTAGCTATTCCGAGTACAGGACAACTAATGAATTGGAAAACTGATCTAACGTATTTTGAGCATAGTTGCAATCTGTATCTTCAGACTAAAATGTATTTTAAATTGTTAAAGATAGAGAACACATCTACATCCAGCTCCGCCAGCTTCACTTCTGTACTGTATTGATCCAATCTACACTGGATTTGATCTGCTAAACACCAACTTTTGATGCAGCTAAACTACTGCAAACAGCTAGAGAATACACAAAGCCCCTAAGTACACACCTCCTGTATCATTATTTACCCAAAAATAGGAATAGAGGCTTAATTTTGTACAAGGCTTTGATATTTGGCAAGGAACGGTACAACCTTCGGAAGGAGAAGAAAGGACAAATTCCAAATTTGTCATAAAACACCTCTAGAATCATTTGGCAAGGAATCAGTTCCAGACTTCTTCAATCCTGAGACAGAGATTAAATAGGAATAAAAATAACCTGAATTAACTACACAGCGTTATTGAAATCCAACAATCTCTTAGAAGTTGAGCCTCAGTCTCAGAAGAGGTGCAACAAACTCAGCTCAAGATACCAGCATCAGATAAAGTCTATTACAGTGCAAAAAACTCAAAATAAAAACCCTCCAGAGATGAACGATGATCTTAATTTAGCCATTGTTTCGATCATTATCCTTCACCCTCTCAACCTAAAGGAAAACAGATGCCAATACAAAAAATGTCAATGTTTATTGAACACTATTAAGAACTGTATCATTCACTGATGCAAAATAAAAACGGAGTCAGTATTGCTTGGTCAAAGCTCTAAATCCAGCTTGTTTAACACAATTTAAACTGTCTCGGCTTTCCCATGTATTAAACAACTTTCGCCAGATAAGGGATTTCAACACTTAAAACAGTAGAACAACTTAAGACCATCTAGACATACTGTACAGTCTACTCAGCTAGGCTTATCATTCCTTCCTCCTGTTTTCCCCTACCACCTGTTTTTACACCTACTTGCGACATCTTGAATTAAATTACATTACAAACTAATTAAGATAAGAACCACTCTGTGTTTTTGTTAAGCAACTGGAACGATGAGATCCCTCTCATCTCTGATGGACTCAGGGTAATAAAGACAAACAGTAGGTTGGCTACCCCAGAGGTGGAGTTTCATACCTTCAAATATATAACACGGTATTAAAGACAAGCTAGAGAGGAGGAGAGAGCTGGCGTACAACCACAAAATACGTAGGGCCTCTCCTCATGTGGTGAGACCAAATATTCTTCCAAGGGTGGTTATTACTGCAAGTAAGAGTCTTTCAAGGCATAGGACATATGTACACATCATCATTTCAGTAAGCTCTCATGCAGAAATCCTGAAACACTTCATTTTCATCGTTGTTCGTTGGTCTTCAATGTACAAGTGCCATACTGAGGCACCAGCAGCTTTTAGGAGGAGGGCTCAAGGACTCAGCTACTTTGGTTAAACAGCTTGAGTAAAACAAACTCATTCCCACTCCCACTTTCCTCCCATAGAAACAAATTAGATGTGAATATTTAGATAAGGGCAAAGAAAATCCAACTCACTAATGAGAGCACTGTTTGAATGTCAGTCTTACAGCCCCGCACGCCTACTGCAGTGACTGAACAGTGTAACATTTTCACATCTAAAAAAAATTGTTTCATAAGTCAGCTTTCCAAAAAAGCCCATTTCTGTGGAAAACCTCTCTTGCTAGATCTAAGCAAGAAAGGCCTGCACACACGGACCCAGGCATCTTCTGGTAAATGGAGGAAACATCATCTGCAGATGACATTTTACTTACTGCTTCCCAAAGATTCTGTGTTTGCCCCAGGCACCACTGCGAGACATACGAGTTACTGTTTTGGGGATTGATCTAATTTTATTGTTTGCTGCATTTCATAAACTACTACTCTGGGTAGAAGTGATTAATAGATATAGTTCTATTTAACCTCCTCCAGAAATTTTCCAACAGAATAACCAGAATAAACATAACGGCATTTTCATGGTTTCCCATATTAGGGTATGTTCCCCTCTGTAAAGCAGTAGAAGTGAACTTCAAAAATAACATTTCAATCTCTATTGTAACATGTAGGTAAGCACAAATTTTGACCTACTACAGCTCCGTAACTCTTTTTTTAAAGAACAAAATTAGATTTGACGTCTAACAAAGCCATATATGTAAGACTATACAGCCATTTATCATAAGATTTGTCAGTGTTCAACACTTATTTTTAAGGAAGGAGACTGATTTTAAAAGTCAACAGTTAAAACTGCAGTTTATTTTTGGTTGCTGGCACTTAGCTCGGCTCTAATTTCTTGTCTCTTCAGCTTCCCTTTCCACCACACGAAGCAGGTGGATCCTGACAGCAGCGGCCATGCTGAGGCTGCTAGGGAAGGAACCAGAGACTGATTGTCCTGGGGAAGGGAGACAAGCACAAGGGCTGCAAAACACGAGGTGACGATGCCAAAAGGGAATACTGACCAGAAACCATGATGAGGTACACTGAATCATAGAAAGGCAGTGCAAAAATTTACTGATTAAATTTATACCTAATCCATTTAAGCCTAATTATAGGCATATCAGAAGGATCAAACATTTTTCCCTGCAATGCCTGAATTTTTCTCCCTCTCAATTCTGTCCATGTATCAGTCTTCTTGTTGTTTCTTATGCTCTTGCTTGGAATAGACAGCATATATCTTCATTTCCTACTGGGAACACTACCTAGATGTGGTGAAAGAAGCTGAGCAGACATTTTGGTAGTACGCAGCTGAACGGTTAACTCTTACATTTTAAGATTAAAAGAGAAAATAATTCAGTCCACGAACACAGAGTATATTTACCCCCCCCTCCTCCTACAATAGTCCTTCTTTCGCAATTTTCTACCACAAAGTTATTTATAAATTAGCACAACATCAAGGCTGTTAATCCTCAGAAAAATCATTCAATACAAGTTCAGAAGACACAAAAAGGGAGATATTTTTGGTATGGAGAATTCTGAAGTGCAAAGTCATTAGGGGAAAAGGGGTCGATTATGTCCTTAACTTGCTCAGTCACAAAATGCATGTCAGGAAAAAAATACTACTCTCTTTAAACAGCTGTCATTCAGCAAGTCACCCAAGTCACCTTAGTGATGCACTTCTCTGCCCATGAGAAATTATTCTGTGCACTCACACATCATCAGATACTACTGTTGTCCACAGAACAACCTGGCTAATAAAGCCCTATTTCCTTTGGATTTTTGTTGTACATCTGCTAACTCTCCCTGTACAGTAATAAATCAAATGCCCTCCCACGTCACCCTTATCAGCCCGACATTGCCCATGCTTCCTCTCCTCTCACCTCCCCACACTCCCTTCATATCCTCTACTGCTTAAGAACATGTGGGCTAGAGAAAGCACATACTCTTCTCCTCGCCACTCTCAAACTAAATTGAGCGAGCCAGCTGTCTTTGTATTTTGCTTAAGTGAAAGCAAGATACTTGCTTCCCTCCTTTTCGGTTTGCACAAAATGCTGTGGCTTTAAAAGACCTCCACAGCTCTCACATTTGACCAAGCTAGCCAAGAGGCTGAGACGGGAGGGCCACAGACTAATGAGCAACACACACTTCATTCCCATATGAAACTAGACCAAAAATTAAGTTTTCCTCCATTTTCAAATAATTTTGTCTGCCAGCCTAGAAAAAAAATCTGCTATGATGCAGTCAGTGCAAAAACCTCAAGACCTCTGTATCTGTTTGCCAGCATGGCATTAAAACTGGGGCACGCCTGGAAAAAAAATAAAATAGTCAAAGGTTCAAATCTCTGTCACCTACAAACCCTGAGTCAGCCAAAGTCTGAGGTTTAACAGAACTTTGGTCTCCTACATAGCATTCTGGAAAAATATTTTAACCTCAGCCAGACATTTTAAAAGCCCATGGAGACTGCCCATCAGAATGAACACGCACCGTTCTCCGGCCTTCTTGTGGAAGACACCAACAGAAGAATAATCCAGGTAAATTAGCAAAAGGATAGAAAAGCTTTTCACAATTAAATGTTCCATTCAAACTCCATTCTGATTAACAACTAATTGCCAGGTTGCCCAAAAGCAGAATGCCACTTTCAGCATTTGTCTGGATAGCTTAGAAATGCATATAGGTCAAGGAAAAATATTTAAATAGGAAAAAAAAATCTTTGAACAACAGACCTGATTTCAAAATCTTGAACAAATACAGCTAATAAACAAAGGAACATGATCTCATAATGAAAGCAATGTCTGATTTGCAATATCAAGTAGTTTAAGTATCCAGGCCCTGTAGCCATAATAGTTTGTACTGGGGATTTTCTGGATGCGCTGACCATGTAAGATCGAAATTCTTAAAGGCGTTCAGAGAAATCTCAATTACAAACTGAAAATCCCAGCAGTCCTGTTGCAAATAAGTCAACAATCATGGCAAAGAGACCTAAAAATCAAATTGGTTATCTTGTCCCAGTCAATAGATTGAGATATGATTATTTAGCAGCTATGTGAAGCTCCCTCTGTTTGAATTTGCTTACAATCCCAAAACTGATGGAAACCCTAGAAAAGAAAATTGGTCACAACAGTCTTCCTTGATAAGAAATTTTAGATGAATACTAGCTTCTAAAGTCTTTGATCATGGCCAAGCAGACATCGCTCTTCTTGTATTTTTAAAGAAGAGACTAGCTTCTTCCACTGGCCAACCTGCACCTTGTCATGCAATGTTTGGTAACGACATAAAACTAGAAACAAAAGCAATATCCGTAATACATTCACAAAATATCTGAGAAGTAACCATCTATGGAAACTCCAGAGCAAGGCAGGCAGCGCGAGAGGAGCAAAATTTCCTGCAGGACTCCCAGGCCTGGCATGAAGAAGTCTCAGCAGACCGAGCACGTGTGCTCCTGACATGGGATCCTCAGCACAGGGCAGGCTCTGAGAGATCAAGGGTCAGCTTGGGACAAGAGGAACAAGACCAGTGCTTAATCTTACATGCATTACCCAAGTACAAGCCTTGCTCCTGTAGGGAATTTTCATGTAGAATAGATAAAACTTTGGAATATGCTGTGGATATAGTAAAAGAGTACTATAAATAATTCTTCTCTTCATTTAGAGAAATATTCAGCACTTACATTTTTGCCAGCAATGGGTAGGAAGGAAGCATTTTGTCCACTGATTGACATTCTTTTGTCCTGCCTAATAGTAAATAGATAATATTGGGAATACAGTATTTTCAAAGAAGTTTAAAGAGGTTGGTTTTCTTTCCAACATCTGGAAGGTTGACAGAAGCAGACAAGTACACTGTATTTCTGAACATCATCAGCTGACAGCCTACAAGAATACCCATGCTTTCAATAAATCACATTCAGTACTTTTTTGGTAAGAATTTTACATGGTCCTGTAGGTTGGGTTTATATGATCTTCAGTGTAGCGTCATGTTTTAAGGAGTCTTATCAAATAAAATGCTCAAAATATTGTTGTTGATGAGAACCATAAAACTGTGAGCCATTATTAATCACAAGCAGAAAATAAGTAACATCTACATCACGCCACACCTTACTGCTACTACAGTAAGCTAAGTCGCTGCTCAAGCTTCCGCAGAAGTGCTATTTCTGCAAGTCCCTCTTATTGTCACCTCCTCAAGCTGCCCAGCAATACAACAGTGCTGTGCATCCCATCCATGTTCCACCCCAATGAGGTGAAAGCCAAAACCAATCAACGTACAGGGAAAGGTACAAAAGGTACATGAAATCTGAGTCTTGGTGCCGTAAGGAACAAGCACCAGTAAGATTGCTTCCTGCTGCAAAGCATGATTAAATTATCGCTGTCCTCTTCCAGCCAACATTTGAAAAGGTGTTTGTCCTTGCTGAATACCAGACTAACTGAAGCAGTTAAAATTTGATTTTAACAGCGCAGTATACATTCTTGATCATGTATGTATTATGATCACAATTTAAGAGTTACGGATAATAATGAAAGAAGCTCATTCAATTAGTTTTTACACATAACATGAAAAAAAATATATATTTTTGAGATTACCACACCACATAACAACTACGAAGAAAATACAACGTGAAACCATGTAATTAGCATTACACATATTCAAAATTTATTTAGAAAAGGATTGTATACTATAGCGGCAATAATTAATGTCTGGACAAAGAGTTAGTGAGCAAAACAAAAGGGCAAACAAAAATACCAGTATTTGAAGACAAAAGGAATTTTGACAGGAAGTTAGGATTTCACAGTGGCATTCCAAACTACTGCGACATATCAAAACACATTAGATAAACAATAAGATATCAACCTTTCTTCAGAAAACATGAAAGATAATTTATGAACCAACAGGAGAAAAGCAACCATGCAACGTTTTAAGAGTTGGGATATTTAGTTTGCCATCTTGTGGCTAACTACTGAAGCTTTAACGTGCAGTTATCCCGACCACAGAGAGCTCCAGAAAAACCTCATTAGCAAATGAACAATATATTCCCCAATTTCTTCATTTACATTTATTTATCATTTTTATTTCTCAATTATTAATAGAATCAGATACATTAATTACTACAAAAGCAATTCAAACAGATGTGAGGATTGGTGTCCAAGGGGACTTCTGTGCTTTTATTTGAAACATTTAATATCTGGAACAATCCTCTTTCCTTTTTTTTTTTTCTCCTTTTTTTTTTTTTTTAAGCTACTTCCCCATGCTGTTTTTCTAGGAGCAGTAAATACTTTCCAAAGACAAAAGGCAACCACAAAAGGTAAGTAACTGCCAAAAAAGACTTTAGCCCAACTTGCCAGGATCTCATTTCAAATTCAGTGGCAGATGGATCCTCACCAAGACAGACACACACCTAGGTAACTTTGTTCATCACCAATGGATTTCTTATCTCCATCCCAACCAGGCAGAAACTCATACATTGTACGTTTAGTGACAGAGGTTTTGACCCAATGAACAAATGAGACCCAAAGCAGGAAAAAAAAAAAGGTTACCTTTGTTTCCCTTTTGAGATCACAAATGCTCAAAAAGTGTTTTCTGCAGGGAACTCTCTGGTTTACATCACTAGTAGTCGGAAGCGTGGCTTAATATTTTGGCCTGCCATGCACTGGATGACACTTAATCGTTGTCCTAGTTTTGCCTAGGTCCAGTGCAAAACCAGAAGAGCTTTATGAGCCCAGCTAGGCAGTTCTCCTTCAGAAATATATGCAGTGCTCATTTTCAATGAACATTGAACTAAAATGCCACAAATGCTAATCAGACAACCATAACAAAACATCCCTCTCATAAAAAAAAAAAAAAAAAAAACAGTTCTCAGAAGCTAACTGAAGACTTGGACAAGTAAACAGGCCTCTACCTATCCCTTTCATTTTTTTCCCCCATACTTACAGCACACATCCGTGCATAATCTAACCTGGTCTAAGCACTCACATTCATTTCTATCTTTCCAACATTTAACTAAACTACTCATTTTTTAATTGTCAACCTGTCTAAATAACTTTGCCAGCAGCACTAGTAATCTCTTCCGTAATTATAAGAGATACTAAGAGTCTCCTTTCATCTTCCACTGAACATATATTTAGCTGGTTTCCAAACACCTGCTGTAATTTATTATCCAGGGCTGCTTCTCGCCCAGGGCAGTATCTTTTCTATAATTCAGCAACATGCTAAGTGAGGATCCAATAATGCACTGTACAGCAGTGGTACATCACTTTTTCTTTTTTTTTTTTTTCAGACTTTCAAATTGTTTCTCGATACCAATGAGAGTATTTCTTTACCTTTTCAAGCTACCGCTACCTACCAGAATGATTTTTTTGAACCAGTGAGCACCAGAACATCTAAAATGTTTTTCTTCATCTGAGTATACAGGCAGAATGTCTTTCCAATGGGCTCCTTACTCACTAAACTGTTTTAAAATTCTCTAGTATGCACTCCATTTATTAAGTAGCTTAAATGATCTACGTCCTTCTGGGTCTTTCTGGGTCTTGGTGAGCTATTATTACTCACCCAAAATCTGTTCTGCCTTCTATTGGCAATCACCTTCAAGCTTAAATTTCACTTGAAACACTCATTTCCACTTTTTAGATGGCCGAATCAATGGAACATATGGACCTAGTACAATTATTAAAAATGGAAGGCTCTCTCCTTTAATAATATGAACAACTAATCAAGCAGAAACTCAAAGCCAACACTATGAAACACTAACAGCACTACAGAACTCAGCAAACTCAATGTTTCAGCAATTTGACAGAACTCAGAAAAATCCAATGACTAGCATCACAGAATATGTCACACAAAACAAGAAAACGTATTTCCATCGAAAAATGGTTTATGGCTCTGGGCCACTGTCTATCTCTTGTAGTCACATCGAGTGATTTGGCTAGCTCTTAACTCTCTTGTGTGCTCACCCTTAATGCTGTATTTCTTATCTTACAATCCCTATTGACATAAAATCTCTTTCTACTTTGTACCCCGTCTGTCTTCTGCTTCTGCCCTATTAACTCATGTCAATATAGCAAAGGGAGCAAAATAAAGCAGCAAAGTCGATACTCATCCGTTGCATTTTTGTGCAACTGCTGCAATGAAGAGGAACAAATAGGTCAAAATCAGGGGCGGCTCGCGGAGCTGCCCCAGCTCTCCAGCCACACTTGGCATCAGATCCGACCACAGCTTCACTTTCCTGCGGCTCACTCAACAAAGGAAGTGGCCGCACAGATCAGAAGTTCATCTTCCAAATTAACATGGAGCATCCTGACTATTCACAGCAAAGACCACACACTGAAGCAGAAACTGCTCTAATCTCACAGAGTGCTTTTGAAAATAAAAGTCACTCACTGAATACAAGTTGTCATTGTCTTAGGAGAATTACAAACAGCGGTGTGATTTACCACAGTCCCACCTTCTCTCCTATGCTTTTTCTGCCCTTCCAAAACTGCACTTTAACTAAATTGCAAAGTATCTCTGGGAATAAAGGAATGCATCATCACTGAACACTCAACTGGACAGGATGATCTCTTTTCTTCCCCAACCCCTGCAACAATAGGAACACTAGAGATCTGCAATTCATAACAAAGAAGAAAGCATTTATCAGACAGAATAGAAGAGATTAAAGCATTGCTACCTCTGATTGAATGACCACAGTATCACATTACCTCTGCTCCTGCTGCTTCAGAGGAAGTGATTGAGCCCTGGCACAGGGGCCTTGCTGAGTGAGGAAGGGGGCAAATCCTCTCACCAGAATTTTAATCTCCTGCTTCTGTAACCTGCAAATCATTACCCAGTGCAGCAGAGAAACGAATGCTACGTGTCATCCAATGGCCTCCCTGCTGATAATTTCTATATAGAACAGTTTATTTCAAAAAGATCGTATAACATATTGCAGCTAAAAAAAAAAAACAAAAGGGCAAAAAAAAAGGAACGAGAAAAAGAGAAAAATGAAATTTTAAAAATTAAAGACAAGGATGAAAAGAGCCTGAGTGAAATCTCTGACTGTGGAGCAGTAAAATACATTAACTCATCTTGCCAAAATACATGCTGCCAAAGACATAATTTTAGTACCTTTTATACATACCTGGGCTTAACTCAAGCCTCATTTCTCCTTTCCAGTGGACAATGTTAGGGGTCCAAGAGGAAAAGGTAAGAATCTGAGTGCGGGATTGATTTCCAGATGAAGAGATTTGTGACTCCTCTCCAATACATGATAGTTTTCTGCTTAGCAGAGCCTACCATTGCACACAGAGGTATTCCAGAAGCACAGCTGTGTAAGGTGGGAAGCGCACCAGACCTTACTGCTGGCTGGACAGGAGGCTGCTCAAATTCAAAACTCACACAATATTAGAAAAGGAGGTTTTGACTTTCCTTTGTCATAATTTAGAAAGAGAATTATTTCTGAATTATGGAACTGTTTAGAGACAAGCCTATCAAGACATGTAAGCCTACCATCCTCTATTTCAAACGTAGCTTCAATATAAGACTAGAAACATAAATGCTTGCATGTGTAAGCTTGCTCAAAATACTGTGAAAGAAGTTAAATGTTTGTGTTTTTTTCTTCCAAGAAAGTGTTGTATTTTCTTTAAAAAAAACCAATCTACACAATATGAGTAAAAGTAGGATACTGTTATTAAAAGTCTTACAAAACAACATTTTTTTTCTAAATTACTGGATCATGGATGTGGATTTTCATAATTTCAGAACCAATTTTCACAGTAAGTTACTAGCCCTCGCACTAATGGGGAAGAACCTTAATAAAACGGCATACTCCACAACAAATCTGAGCTGGTTCCCAGGATGATTAAAAGGATGCAATAATACAATTATTGAAATAAATGTACTTAATGAAGTTCTGTGTCCAAGTTATATGACAATTAAATCATTTGCACAAACAAAAAGCGGGCCTTTGTTTATCGTGGAGATTACTGGCAGCCTGTAAAGTCATTAAATTTTACTCTGAGGCTTAAGGTTTGTGGACAGAGGATTCCAACACACTAACTGCGCTTCCATCGGCACCAAGTTTTAAGCAGCTCCATGACATTTTAGAAAAACAGCATAAGCTTAAATTGCCTGTTCACAAACAACTTGCAGAATAATGAAGTTTCAGTATTAAAACCTGCATTAACCAACTGCCATTGAAGGGTGTTGGTTTAATAAATTTTGACGGACTGTTGCATTGTTTGGTTTTCTGCTTTCTAAACAGAAGCAGCAACTCAAATAATCTCCATTCTGATATGGAAAAGGCTCCAAATTAGGCTTGATCAGTCTGTTTCCTCCGCGGTTCTCAGTTTCTGTGCAGAATGCACAGCTTGGTATGAAGTGGCTGCTAAGAGATAAAGGTTTGTGACAGAGGAAGTAGAAGCTGACACTCACAGAAATCAACAAACATTTCACAAGAACACTTAATACTCAGTAAGCTGTGATGAAATCAGTGAATAGAACTAACAGACACCACCACAAGCACCAGTTTTTAAACAGTTTTTATGTCAATAGGTATTAAATGAAGTTCTGACCCATGTGCAGACCTCCAAGACCAAGCTTTCCACTCTCTGGAGGAAGTTTCAAAGCCAATATTCAACAGTTAAGAAATGTCAAATATATCCATGAAAGCATACTCGAATAACTGTCTCCCTTCCCAAGCTATTTTATCTTTAAAATGGAGAAGATGTAATCGACTTCCTGAAAGCAGATGTATAAAATCTTAAAAAAAAAAAAAAAAAAAAAAAATCGTGAGTTGCAGAAAAACTAATTGCAATTAGTAGAAAAACTAGAAGTGCTCATAGTCTCCACATTAGTAATCCCATCCTGGGTTGGACAGAGACCCTGATCTACAGATTGCTTGCTTATTCCTCCCCTAGCTCAGAGTTTATAGAGACAGGTTCATTCATAGCTCTTGGTTAAAAATGAGCGGTCAACTATGAAGGGTCTCAGCTATACCATGTAATATACATATATATACATATATGCAATGTACATCATATAGCTGCACGCAAGAACTTGCTGAACCTTTTCATGAAAAGAAATAGAGCTTCCCTTCTTCTTCAGATTTGGGTTGAGGCCTTAAAAGCATAAAGATCTACTCAGATGAAAGGAAAAGGATAATTTTTTTTTAAACAATGAAATTCATTCTCAGCCATGACAGGTTTTATTTAAAAAAAAATATATATATATATATATATATATATATATTATTTCTGAACTGTCTTCATTAAGCAGATGATCCTAGAGTTTCAGTTTAAGCTTTTCAGTGACTTCCAAACATCTTCTGTGCATTAAAAACCATCCCTGCAGTGGACACTACCTCTTGTTTCTTAGATTTTATGGCCTACTTTATTAAAACCACTTTAAATGTAATAAAGTCTGCAACACTTACAGCTAGAAAATATAGGAGAACAATAAAATTAGCCAAGTATAACAGTAAGGGAGTCTTAAACATCCTCTGGTCACTTTCCAGGGACAACACCCACAGAACAGTCAAGGACTACAAAATCAAAAGAAATTTAAATCAATTTAAAATTCAAACAACCTTTTCTCCTGCCTACTAGGGACTCAAGCGACATTAACAGAGACTTGCTCCTCTGCATTGTTTCCTCAGGTTTTCCTTCTTGCTTTCTAAAATTTCTTTATACAAGTAGTGATCTGAAATATTGATGATTTACTCATCTCTCGTATATTGTTTTGCCCAGCTGCAGCTGGTTTGCAGTAATGACATACCTTCTCTCTTCACTTCACACTCCACCCCTTTCCTGCAGGAGATTGAGTTGGAACATGATTTTTAGATTGATCTCTATTTCATCCTACCTTTCCTAATCTCTCATTCACGTATGATGTACTATCACAACACATAATGTTACTATCAAATAGGCAAGTTAGAGCCATCCCACCCATAGCTGCGCACTGTACTACATAATGATACCGGGTAACACACCAGCAGGTGCACATCTTTTTCCCTGTAAACTGTGTCCTATTTAATGAAAGAAACAAGACACTGTATCCCGTCCTGTTAAGTCCAAGTGGTTATTCAAAACTGAAAGCAGATTCAGCCACAAGCACCAACACCCCGCACCACCAGGTATCAATAGCTGGCCTTTTCCAGCATCAGCAGAGCCCGCAGTACTCACAAGCACCAGAGGCAGAAATGCCACATCTCAGAAAACATACTTTATCCTAAACACGCTTCAACAAATGAAGCAAAACTCATTCAACAGTCATTGTAATGGCAGGTTCAGACTTGCTGCTGCAGCTGACTGCCCAGAGGAGATAAGTCAAACAATATGATAAAATGATTTTATTGACAGTATACAAAATAGTATTTTTGGTTAATATAAAATAGAAGTTCTAGCCCCTTAATTGCAAGTCTGACATATTAGTGCTGAGTCAGTGAATCGCAGTACTTATTGGTATATGCCTCCAGCAAAAACACGACCCACACCGTATCTGCTTCTAATGTAATCTGTTTCTAATATGGAAGAAGTTCATACTATTGATCATTTGTGTTCTTAAGGTATCCAAAAAGTACCCAAACCCTGGTCATATATCAGAACAATTTAGGGTGTTTCTCACAGATACTAACAGCCTTTTCATCTCTTCAGACATCCCCCCAGTTCTACACGTGCCCACTACCTTCTCTCTCAAATTGTCTAATTGATTAAACAAGTTAAACTCAGAGCAATTGTTCTCAACATGTATTTAGCTTGAAGGCTTCTGCTTCTACCTCAGATCTGAGTATTGGCTGTGTGCCCAAACACAGGCCTTTCTTCTAATCCTATCAGTTGGTCTAATAAAAGGTATTACTTCTCCCTACAAACCTTGCTTTGCTGATTCTTCTCTGAATGATCAAAATGCACTCTGCCTTCAACCAGTTCCAATTCTGACACCAGTACAAGACTCACAGAATGAAAAACCAAGGCATAAGACCCAGATGAGCAAGTTCACTCAATAAATTGGGAGGGTGATGCAGCCAGATAACCTGTGTTGCAATTATATCCTTGATGTCACAGGATTGAGATTCTTTCTGCTAAAGGGGATGCAAACAGCACTGCTCTATGCTCCAGCTACAAGAGAAAGTGACTGCAGTCTGGTCTTTTAGTAGATAAAGGTGCATCACCATAAATGATACATTTAGTTTCCAAAAATCAATTAGTGCATTGCCTTGGTGACAATTTTTACCTCCATTGCAAGGTGCAAGAAAATAGGAATTATTTTTTTCATTAGCATAATACATGGATATGCAGTATTTTGTCAGTACAGTCTCGTTTAACAGCAAAAAAAACAAGGCTTTTTTTAAACATACACTCTTTTGTTGGTATTATATACTTTGGACTCTCTGCAGTGCAACTGCCATAGGCTAGATCTGATAATCCCTTATTTGTACAGCCAGAAAGGGACACATTTTGGTTTATTTCCATAAATATTTCAAAAGCTTTTTCTGGCTGAGAAACAGAAAGCCTCTTCAGTGGTTATTTCACTCATAAGAATTTGATTTCTATTGCTTGGATAAAAGAAAAGTTGGGCGTTTTGTTGTTTTTGTTTTGGTTTAAACTAATTTCCACATCTTAACGGTGAGAACATATTTTAAAACTTATGAATATGTGAATGTTGTTTTAAATATTGAAAATATGTAAAAAACAATACATACATAAAATATGACAAAGGAAATTACATTTTGCTAGAACACCATTCCGAACTCTTTCAAAGCACAACGTCTAAGACTTCTGACCAACCACCCAGCCTCTAAATGGCAGATCCTCTGACCATTTTTCTGGTATGGCCAAAGAGAAAAAAACACCGAGTCACCACCAACAAAATAACTGAACCAGATGCCAACCTTTGGTTAAAAACAGAGAAGGCACATGGGATGAAACATGGGTTCCATCATGGTCAGGGACACTGGGAGTCTCTGCTTATCCTTGTTTGTTTTTTTTTTTTTTTTCCTTCCTCCCAGACACTGCACTGGCTGCTTTATAAAGCCTTTTTTTTCCCCCCTTATACCTATAGACAAATTTAGAAAGAAAGGAAAAGAACAAGAAACAGTAAGCTTCTGAATGAATTAGAGGGAGAAGCAGGTAGAGAACAAATAAAACATTGAAATTACAGAACATGAGATTGTCACATGGGCCTGGATAAAATGACCTTTCTTTCCAACTCTACCCAACTCCTTCGTAAGGAGCAACAGGTTCCTGCCAAACCATGCCTGCACCAAGGAGCTGTCAGGATTTCTTCCAACACCAGAGCATGGCAGCACTGCTGTTGCCAGAGAACAGCCTGACTATGGCATTGAGACAGAGGGAGAGGAACTGACGAACTGAGAGAAACATTCCTCCTCTGTGCTGCCCATGCAATAGCAAAGCAACCCGCCTGACTTTTGGAGTCACAAAACAAAACCCACACATGAAATTTGTTTGCTTCAACAAGACAGCCTGTGGACAAGGATGGGGAAACAAAGAGACACTGTGGAGGCTCCAACACCCCGTCAGGATCTCTCTGGTGTTTAGCAGCAGGCCTTATGTCATCAGCATACTTTCCTACGAAGGCCTTGCTTCGTTTCCCTGTGCTCAATTCCACCAACCCAACTACTCCTTCCTTAACCAGATGCCTCAAAAGCATGCGAGGCTTCAACGAAAGCTGCAGCAGCGCTGTAGTAACAGGCGGCATCTGCACTCTTCAGAGGCAGAGTTTTGGAAACGGGCACATTCACATCAAGACATCCTGCAGCTTGTCGTTTCTTTCCTTTCACTTGTAACATTTTTTAAGCTAATTGGCTCCAGAATTTATAATCCCGGTGACAGCAGCCTGGCTGTCCGGGGGGGAGGGGGGAGGAGCGGGGTGTGCAGCTGCCAAGGCTGCCGGCGCCATCTTGTGTCGGCAGCCCCTCAGTGCAGGCGGCCCTGCCTCGCCCGGGTTGCTGAGGGAGCCTTCCCCTTCCAAACACCACAGGCCAACTCGGGAGGTTTTATGCAGACTCCAGAAAAATACAGGCATCCGAATAGGAAGTGCAACTAAACCCACCGAATCTGAAAAGGAGAAAATTAAGCAGAAGGGGGGGGGGGGGGGGGGGTTGAAATGCAATTACAGCAGAAAAAAAAAAAATGTGTTTCACCATTAGCATCCCACAATAAGAAGGTTTGTCAGGCACCGGTTTAGCCTACACATGTTCACATCCGTCAGCATTTCCTTGATAAATCCTAATTTTCGCCATTGTTGATCACATTGAACTAAAACTTGGTATGCAAGTTTTTAGCACAGATGCTCAAATAAATTATGCACATTAGTCATTTAACTTTCAGAGCTGCAAAAGAAAGCTGCTTTTTGGTGGTGGTGGGTTTGACTAATTTATGACAAGTTTTTGGGTGCTTTTTTTTGCCTTACACAGCTAAAAAAGACAAGGCAGCTTTTTTTTTTTTTTGATTAAACTCTTCAAGCTTCATGTCTTTTGTACAAATGATAAAACTTGCATATTAAGAAAAATATTCATAACTAAAATGCCCTCCCCCCACCAGCAGCATTTCCTCCATTTACCATATTGCACCATGGTCCACACATTGACACATCCATACAAGCAAACACAGAATATTAAAATGAAAACACATAATGA
This sequence comes from Cygnus atratus, assembly GCF_013377495.2. Lineage (NCBI taxonomy): Eukaryota > Metazoa > Chordata > Aves > Anseriformes > Anatidae > Cygnus > Cygnus atratus. The sequence goes on along the minus strand of NC_066376.1, from coordinate 5,276,316 downwards.
AAATATCAATAACAGCAGTCTGAAGAAGTCATGCAGTAGAGCTGACATGATCCGGAACAGAAATTGTTAAACAAGCAATTAGCTGCAGAGCTGAACAAAGTTTACATGCAGATACAATCAACTGATTGAGACATCCCAGCCAAGACAGTATTTTTAGACTTAACAGTATTTTATATAGTATTTGAACAGACCCTACTTCACAGCAGCTACAGAAACCTACGGAATTCACATTCACCCCTGTAAAATACCTCAGTGTATTCTGGCTATTACCTATTCTCCCCAAAGCATTGGAAAACTATCAATCTGTTTAAAATAAACAATGTCCTAAAATACTTTTTTAAAAATCCAGTCTTTGATACCCCTGTTTTTACAGCAACAGGGGATATTCAGGTACATCAGAAAATTCATTCTGCCACCAATCCCTCTCTGGCTTGACTACTCAAAAAAGCTATAATGCAGTTGTAGCAACAAAAATTGACAGAAAAAAAACTATTACACACAATCTTGTTTGTTTGTTGGTAACTTGCCAAAAAACACAAATGGACAGGTACTATGATTTCAAAATACTATATGGAAAGAAATAATAATGCACATGATGCGCTTTTAGGAGAGAAAAAATGGAATAAAATCTTAACAGGTACAGATAGATAGGAATTAATGTATTTCAGTTACCTTAAAAAAAATTAAGGGGTACAGACTAGACAGGACATACAGAGTATAGAAGTTTGTTTTTGTTCACATGTTCTTCTGGATCTGAATGTGAGAATATGAGAAACTCAGGTCACTGTATTAAACTACCCAACAGAACCCAACCAAGCAAATTTTCTCCAGAAACTAAATTTAGACTTCTCAGGCCATATTCGTCTACTGTGTCCACAGGACTTCTGACTTCAAGACTGATTTTGAAGAGACTGGCAAACTGAAGGGCCTTCCTCTTTTCCAACTCACAAATTTTTCAAGACCTTATTGCCTTTGCAATGAATCAGAAAAGACAAATCCCTGAGCACTAGAATTTTAAAGTACTGCAATTCCCAAAGCTCTATACAAAGCATGGTGACAGGATGAATTGAAGACTTCACACAGTACTACTGGCTTCAAAGTAGAGTACTTCTGTAGTGCTGCCTACTGCATAGCTGAGATTGTAATTTCTCCCTTTGTGCTCGCATCACAAATATAACACGGATGCGGGGTATTCATCCTTTGCCCCATCAGCCTCATGTACATTGTTAGTTTGATCATGGCATCTCTCTGCTAAAAAGAATACAAATAATGAAGATGTATAGTAAGTCTTGACTTCAAATTACTTCAATAATTCTAAATATCCATAGTTTCTGAGAAATGTAAACTGGTATTAACATACGTTTATTTCAGCTAGGATTTTAGGAATTTTACTCTCATGTAAGTGATTTATAGCATAGATGTGCCTCACGTAAAAGAAATGCTAGGCAGGCTCCTTCACAAACTCTTACAATGCAGCTCAGTGTTGAAACGTACTATCTGCTATACAACATACCATCAACAATAGTCTATGCTTTCTATCAAATTAACTGTTTTCATTTTACACGTTTCTCTGGTCAGATAATATATACTGTTACCTGAACACCCAAGGGAATGTTTAATCGGCATCTCCGCAGGAGCACTAGCAAGTAAAAGTTGCCATTCATTTTAGTAATAAAAAGATACACAAACAACAGGGATGCTAGCATAAACAGAAAGGGTCAATTACAACCCTGGAGCAAGAGAAAACAAGAAAACGAAAGCACAAGAACACAGGTAAATAGCTTTTGCAATTTGCAAGAGTGATCAGAGCACTGAACAGAGGCATTCCACAGGTCTTCCTTGAACTTTCTGGTCTCCAGGAAGTATAGTCAAATATAAGGGAAGAAACCAGTCTCCACAGAGCTACATGCTGAAAGCATGGTAAAATTATAGCCATATCTGTCCCCTGGAGACTGTTCTTTAGGCTTTCTCTATATACTTCCTTTTCAGCAGAACAAGAGACTCTTCTTTGAAGATTCTATGAAGAGTTCCAGAACTAAAGCTGCCTGGTTTCCTGGGGACTTCTCTCTCCAATGGTGAATACTGACCCCAATATGCTTCCATTTTCCATACCAACAGTATGAAAACAATATCCAGACCTGTACTACAAAAGGCCACAAACCTCTGGAGAATTTGGTATAGCAGAAATTGCAGATGGTGATGCTGCTGTGGCATGAGAACAGTGCTCGCTCATGGTCAGTCTCAAGGCTGAGTGAGCAGGAGCTAAGGACACACAATCTCGGACAGGAGCCCTTCTGTCAATGTGATATTTAATAGAGTCTTTTGCTTGCAGGGCTCTGATACCCAACAGGGGATGACCTCACATTGCACAAAGATGTCTCAGTTGTAGCTGGATACCTGTTTTCATTAAACTTGCTGGAATTTATTTTTTTTGAGACCTGTACCATCTGCCAAACATGACAGAAGACAACTAGCAAGTTCAAAAGTGTAGGGTAGGCACAGACAATCTCATCTACTTACACATACAAAGCGCAGTAATAAGCCTCACTTCCTCAGGAAATCAGACTAAAAATGGCACAACCATGAAAAGCAAAGGTCTGGGCAAAATCCCATGTTTCTAGAATTGACAGCAAAAGTCAATGTCTTGACTAGATTATTTTTTGTCTTCCTATTTTCTACTAGGAACTAACTATTGTACGATGGAAGACAAATCAGAAAAGCTTTATATCTACTAAATTATCATTATGAATAACCAGACGTTGCCTGGAAGCTTACTGTTTGAATATGTTTATTTGGAAAGAGTAGATGGGTCACTTAATGGGACACTACCAACTACTTTCTGGTATAAAAATGCAAGACAGACCAATTCTGAAGGAAAGAAAAGGCAATACCTACTAGTCATTTCTTTATAATATTACTCTATAAACGAATGCAGAACCTGCCAGCAGTTAATATTGCCCCAGAGCACTATGAATAAACATTTGTCTGGTATTAGGTACACATACACTTCCACATATAAATTAGGGTGCAATGTGCCATATAGTTGCATAAGAGAGAAAAAAAATCTCTACCTTGTCCATATGAGACATTAAGTGCTTCTTTTGATCACAAAATAACTCATAAAGCCTATCAAAAAAACAGCACTTCTCTCTCTGCCAGATAAAAGACATTTCACTGTAATTAAACTTCTGTCCAACTTTCCAGAAGATTACAGGAGGAAGTCTGACAGGCTCTATTTATATTTGTGACTGACGCTTCTTGGGACACCCAAGGAAAAGAAGATGGGCAATGGATTTACAACACTTCTGAGCTAACAGCACTTACAGAGATGGATGGCTCCATTCTTATTATTACTCATTCATTGTGTGTGGGTTTTTTTCTTGGAAAAAATCCCCGCTGCCTCACTCAGAAACATTTTCTGTTCAGTTTGCAATCTATGTTCCGCAGCCTTCAATGGTTCAGGTTTTTATTTCATTTGTAAGTGATAATACACACAGCAGGTTGTTTGGGTAAGTCAGCTTTATGCTATTTATATGAATAAAGGTGTAAACTGTCATATCTCTTAAGAGAAATCTGTGAGCACTTGGAGGAGGAAAATTCCTTTCAAACACATTCTAACTATCCCTTTTCACATAGGAAACTATATGTCAAAACTCATGGCTGGCTTTCTGATGCTAGGTGACAGGAATGAACTATCAGCTGTAAGATCCCAACATTAGGATCAAAGATTTATTGCTTCTCTCTCTTCCTTCAGGTGTCCTTTCTCCTGTTCGAGGTACTCACTTCACATTTCCTTGTGTTTGACTTCTACAAGATACCTTAACAGTCCAACATCAGTATTACCCATAAACAACAAGAACAAAAGCAAAAAAAGAAATTATCCCTTTGGGAAGGGCCATAAGTAGCCAAAGAGCACATTTTCATAGCCTGCCTTTCAGAGTTGAATCAAAGATCCAGCTGTAAGCAGTGTCACTCCTTCATGGTTAGCTACTTCAGAGGACAACACTGAGGAGAAGTAAGTTTTCACTACATTTCAAATTCTAGAATGCTTTGCCATGATCATTTTAAGAAGTCTCCACAGACACACAGACTGAGATAGAATAGATAAATATGCAAGTTTTCCCACTTCAAAAAAAAATTTGTGCAACTACCACATCATTTTTTTTTTGTAAGACAAAAACTTATAAATCCCTTGGCCAACACTTCATATTACAAGCTACAACTACTGGTGTCTTCCTGAAAAAAATATTTCAATGCCTGTAACGTTTACACTCTGGGGGAAAAATGTGCTTAAACCAATGATTTACATGGTTAAACTGACCCATTATTTAAACACCTTTCCTTCCTTACCTTCTGAGCAGAAGAGTAGGTATGCCTCATGCTACCAAAGTGGCCCAAAGCAATCTCCTCTTGAGCCTTTAAGCCTGTAGATTGTTACCTGTGTTCTACAGAGCTTCAGGACACTTCCCGCTGTTACTGCTAAAAGTGTAATTTACTCTATGTACATGACTTGCAGCAGTACACTCCAAAACAGCAGTGAGGGTCCATCTCACTTTATTAATGGCACTTTCAGTGACATTACTCAGCAATAGTGAAGTTGTGAAGAGGAAGGTGAGTTGCTGCTATTTACATCTTCAGTGAAAGGGTGACCCTCTCTCTCCTCCTTCCCCACGGAAGGTTTTCCTCCCTACGCAAAAAGCAGCATGCTCCAAGAGGTTCTATACAACTCAAGCATGAAGCACTCACTGTTAAAATAAATTGATTTAAACTCACTGTTCAGGAAATTCAGTCCTGTGGCACTGTCTGAAAGCATCCAGTCTGAGTAATACAGCAAATACGGCAGGCACCATCATTTGATCTCCAGGAGGCCTTGAGACACTGGCAATTGCACAGGTTACACAAACAGATATCAACACAAAGGCTGACTTGTCATGATGAAGCCTTTTTGGGGTGTGATTACCTTCTACTGCTTTTTTAATAACAGAAACTGGCACTACATAGTATATAGCAGCAACAGAAAAGCAGCTCAAGACTGCAAGTACGAGACAAAATAAATTTAGCCTGTTTAGTGAAGCCATGTGCCATTCGGAAAACATTGCTAGCAGTGTGACTGCATGCCATAACCTTCCACTCTAGACCACCTGAAGTATGCTGCGAAGCAGCTGAGCGACATATCTGTCTCTAGTTCTGGAGCAATGGAGGGGAGCTTATCTAGCAAACCGGTCCCTTCTGCCATCTTTTGCACGTCTGGCTTGTTTTCTGAAGTCAAGTCCTGCCCGTGTTTGGCTACATTAGCCATGAACTCCAGTTCATGTCCAGATGTGAATAGGAGCTGGCAAACACCTACCGTAGCCACTGAACAATACAGGCAAGGTACCAGAATGGGGAATAAAAATGAAGTAAGACAACTGCAGTGGAAAGACAGAAAGAATACCCAGCTTGCAAAAAACCCTTCCAGGTCCTCTTCCACTTGTGTTTAACAGCTCGTTGATGACCAGAAGTAAATTCAGTGCACACAGTCTCAATACCAGCCGTTTGGGAAGAGGGTTATATGACCACAAAGCGAGGCTGCTGACTAATAAAGCCTTGGAAACCTCATCCCTGCCCTGTGCTAGTGCTCGAAGGGGAGCAGCAAAGGCAGACTGAACAGTCACTTAACTGTCTTTAACATCACACTCAAATATTTTCTAGTAAACACTGAATTTTGCACTGTAGCAACCTAGAACTATCTGTGATTCACACTTCATTGCCAAAAAATAAACTCAGATGCCAGCTTCTGATAATATTTCCTCAAGTAGCTACCAAGCCATTAATTTTAATGGAAAAAAATAAAGCTTATTAGGATAAGCAAAGTTTATTTGCATTGGTCCTGCACACAGCTCTTTACACACATAACCAGCAGCTATTTATAAAGTCACACGTAGCACCATCAGGACTGAAGATATAACAGATTTGAACTAAGGGCTAAAGAAGCTGTAGCTGAGAAGACAATAGAAAGGCGAATAACTGCTGGGCTCAATCACTAGAGGGAGTTATGATCACACTAAGTTACTGTAATACCCAGACCATTCTGAACACAATTAAGAAACAAATAAAAGAAGACCATCAGCTGAATCTGGATGTCATTCAAGGGAAAACAAAAAATTAGATTTGCTTCTTTAACAAGGCTTTATTTCCAAAGACTCGAGACCTTCTCCTGGGAACTTTCAAATCATCTGTAATGAAAGGTTTTTAAAAAAAAAAAAGTATCTTATTGCCTACATTTTAAGACAGAATAAGGTATGTGACAGAAGAAAGCTGAAATTATCACTTTTGGAAATGACACGCACAGTGTTTCATCAAGAAAACGTTAGAATTTTAATTTAAGCAGCTTTACAGCCCATTTCACTTGAAATCAAAAAGTAATCTTAATCATGTTTTTATTTTTAAACTAAATTGGCACAATTACATCCAGCATGAACAGGCACTACCAAAAGGCTGCTTTTTCAACAGATGATTCCCTTTGGCCATTAATAAATTTAGAAAAAGCATTTCTCTGACAGGCTGTGAGAAGACAACTGCAGGGGGAGGGAGGGAGAGCTGTAACTCAAATATTACCACAATTCTTTTATTTGAACATTTAAGAGTTTGAGGGGGGTTGCTTGGTATATTTTTTAATATATGAAATGCCTTTTAAAAAAATGGTAGTTTTTTTTTTCCCCCCTTAAACTTCTTAGCAGAAACCACAAAACAATCCGGCTGGCAGCACTCAGGGGAGCTTATACTTGGCTAACAATTTTACAACTGACTAAACACTCCCATTAATAGCAGCAGCACACACAAAGCTTTTAACACCCAGCTTGAATTCTGCCCATCATTAGTAAGGCGGAGTCCATAATGCGATCATCTCTTCAGCCAAAATCCACCACATACCTCAGGAGACACATTAGCAAATGCAGCCCAAAACAAATAAAAGCACTTGTCCAGTGCTCAATTACACAATGTTTGAATGCTTTACATTCAACACATTTACAGAGAAGGTGGAAATTCTCCACACTTCTGTTGCTTAGACAAGGCAGCTAACACCTTGGCAATGGAAACAGCCCATGAACCTTTTTGAAAGACAGAGGTATTGTTTTTAAACAGGAACAGCCAGCAGGTTCCTAACGCGAGGAAATAAAACTGTGGAAAGCAAGAATACATGCACCGAGGATGAGAAGCATCCCAGTGTGCTTTCTGGCACGCTAAGGAAGCGTGTTAAGAAATACTCTGTGTAACCAATGCAGTCTGGAAAGTACAGCTCTGGCAGACAAATTCGTTTCCCCTAGGAGATACTCACTTGCACACCAGGGCAAGAGCTTAGACACCCTCCAGTTTCCCACACATATTCCCACTCTATAAACCAACTGCTCCTCCCACAGTCTCGCAGTGCTTTGCCACCAAAACTATAAACATGGTTATCCAACCCCATCTACACAAACCAGTCCTCTGACTAGTCAAGATCACAGTCCTCAGGGCTCTTACTCCCTTCCCACCCTAAGATCATTTGCGCATTTTGCTGTGACGTTCTCTTTCCAGATGTGGTGGTCTGAGAAAGCTTCTTACTTCTCCTTACAAACACTTCAGCTCATAAAGTAAAGCTGGATAAACTCCTCACCACATCCTCCCACAGTTCATCTTCTGCTTCCTGCAAGGATTTAAGTAAGCAGAAAACTCTCAATCAACGTGGGAAAGAATGATAGCATAGAAAGCTCTTAGGAACAGCAGGGAAATCCAGACAGCCATAGATTCCAGAGAAATCCATAGGCTGCAGTCCTTGTTTTCTTTCCACGTTTCAATGTGGCAGTGTCTTGCTACCCAACATCCACTGATACCACTTACCTGTTTGTGATGGTAGAGTTCTGCTCTTTCAGCACAAGCTCCCTTTGCTGCAGGGCCACAATTTGCCTTGAGAGATCATCAGGTGTCCTACACGATTAAAACAAAATAGAAACTTTTAACAAAAATACTTGTTGAAAGACCATGTTCCATATATGATCATTAAAAAAAAAAAAAAAAACAAACAGATAAAGCAATTGCACCAGTCCAAAGCTCCTCTGATCCCTTAGAACAACACAGGGTTGCACCCTCTCCAGAATACTTAGAAGCCTGCTTAATTAAAGCCATTGCTGTACGCTGTAATCATTGGCCACCTCACAACTGTTCACTTCAACCCACAAACCAACTCTAAAGTCACAGTCAGCAAGACCAAAAAAAAAAAATCTGCAAAGCAAAAAGTCTGCATAAACACTCATACCAGATGAGCAGAGAGCTTGCCACCTGAATGCATACACATTTTCTCTTAAACATACATAAGAATGTGTTCACAAAGCAGGGTTCCCACACATTTCCCAGCGTGCTGACCTCCGGGTCCTCCACGTGAGCACTGACTACAAGTACACCGACTACTACAAGTACGATGCAAGCCACAGCTCCACACAGCCCACGAGCAAGCAAAACCCATCAGTTTATTGGAATCTCAGCTCCTAAGGGCTCAATCTAACACTAACTTTGTTTTTGAAGTTAGAAGAGTAGGGTTCTTTCTACTGGCACATAAATGGAGAACTAAATGATAGCATATGCCAGGAAGTGGAAGACAGTTGGTTTTGCTTGTTCCACAATGTCTGCAGGAAAAAAAAGAATAACAGCTAAAAAACCTTACAAGAAAGGCCTATAAAGCTACAATCTGATTTCAGCATAGGTTCATTAGCTTCTATCTGCAAGAAGACCTCTGACTCAGATTTATTTATTTTTTGCATGAATTAAGAAAGCAGATGTTCTCTTTTGACCCTAATTTCTAACCAGAAAATCTAGAGATGAGGAAAGGATACAGGCAACTTAGTGTTGATAAGAAAAAAAAAAAGTTTGTATTTCCCTTTCCACTTCAGCCTCTTCCACCTGCTAGTCACCAGAAGCTTAAAAAAAATACAAAAACACCAACCAGACAGAAGGAACTGGGCATGCTTAGTCTGTTTGGCACAAAGAAGCTGTAAGCAGACACACTGATTTCAATATGGACAATCTTTGTAGAGTTTAATGCCAAATCAACAAGGCTCTGAAAAATACAATTCTAAGCATCTAAAAATTCACCCAAATATAGCAGATTTATCACAAGGATAATATCAGGCATCTCCTTTTTGCCATGTTGAATGCTTTCCCCCAGCACAAGTGTTTGGTCCCTGCACAAATTTGTAAATGACCAGAACAGTATATTTGCCTCGATATTATTCTCATGTTCTCAGAAATTCGTACCATAATGTATTAGGACTCAGACAGAGAACTGAAATTAATCCAGTAGTAAAATGAGATAGTATTATAAAAGCCACAGATTTCTAGTAATGGTAGCTACTGACAGATTTCCAATAAAAAAATCATCCTCAGCTGTTAGGCAATTCAAATCAACAATCAGCTTCCAATCTCAGTTTCAGCAACTGGCAGCGTTAGGTTTGTACTTATTTCTGGAGGATGTTTTACTGGCATTAGATATTTTTATTTTATTTTCTTAAGTGGAGTGGCACGGATATAACAGAAAACAAAGACAGTGGGCATTAATCACCTCTAAAGAATTAACTTTTTGTAAAACTAAACCACGTGACATGACGAGGCACAGAGACATCCCTTGCATGCATTCTGTTACCAAACACCTTCACTGAGAGGTTTCAAAACCTGTTTCTGAGGTCCACTTCCATCCTGATCGCACACAGTTTGGCAAAAGCCAAGTTTACCCAGTTCCAAGCACAGGAATGACACTGCATGCACAACGAAATTAAATCAGATGAGCTTTCCATTTGAAGAGAATTGGTCAAACTTCCAAAGTCCCAAACACCATCCAGCCCTCGGTGCTGTAAACAGCCATCTCATTTCACAAGTTTCTGAACACAATGACACATTAAGAGCGAAATTTGTCAGCATCCCAACATACACTTAGCATGTTCTGGCCTGAAGAGTCTGTCTGATAGGCTAGCTGAGCATAATTTTTGTGCCATTCAGCCATTCCCTATCAAACAGTTGGTACCTTAATCAGTATTAAAAAGTCAAGAAGTCAGCTTTAAGAGAATCTGACAATACAGCTTACCAGCACCACTATTTGGGGGCAGTTTGAAACTCTATCCTCACATAAAGATATCCAGGACCCCCTTTGGGAAAGCTGCAAACCCACTTTGCATCAACCATGCAAAATCCTGGGTACAAAACTACACACACACTTAATGGCAAGATTCAGGAGCAGCCTGAACATTGTGCTACGTGATTATAAAGGCAACACGATGAACAAATGACAAAATTGGTTTGCAAACAGTGAACATAGATTTACCCCTGACTTCAGTTCCTTACCCAGAAGCCAAAACACATTTCCTCTATCCCACCATCCCAGCCTGACATCATATTTCCTTTGACAATAACATTTAAGCAAAATCAAAAACCAAACAAATGTGAGCATTTAAGACTAATCTGGAAACAAGGGTGTTTTGTGGGTTTTTTTGGTCTTATATGTTCAAATCAGTCCAGCAAAGCTTAGCAGCAGAGTAAGACAGTAGAGGTACAGAATTACTGTTTAGCAAAGCTCTTTGACTTCCTTTGAAGTGCAGATAATTTGAAAAAGAGCAATTTAAGAACAAGAAAAACCTGAAACTGTTCAAATGAAGTGAAAAATTAACTTAATGGGATATCTGTCCAAGTCACTTTTCTTCACTAAAGGATGTTCAAGCCCCCACTGGCATACTTTTTCATTTTTAACATGGAAAATGGCTTGTGTAGTACTTTTTCTTATGCACACAACCAGCATTTATTGACACTTGCTATAAAGCTCTGTTGAACTGTATTAGTCAAGGACCAATTACCATTGCATTATCAACTCCGACAGTTACGCATTGAGAATGAGCTGTTGAAGTAACATGAAACCACCACTCAGATGAAAATGTTTAAAAAAAGTTAAAATTGGATTATTTTTTAATTTATAATTTATTAGAATGTCAACTTCTTATTGCTTCTATGAAGTGCTTCAAAATTCACAGCAAAGGAATAGATTTGATTATAGCTAGATATCTGACATAAAACTATGGAAGTACATGACAAAAGTAAAACTAAATAGAAAAATCAGCCCCCATACAACTCTTTTCAGGGGACTAAGTTCTTCTCCACTTAAAAAAAAAAAAAAAACAACTAATTTGTTTGGAGCTTCAGAACTAATAATGCATACTAAATTACTCAGAATACCTGTTTTCAGTAGTCTCTTGAATTAGCAATTCTCTATATAGTTTTAATTCAATATGAAATAACACACAGATTTGTCTCTCAGCTAAGTCATATTAAAGCAAAATGGAACATCCCAGATTTTTGGCACCACATTTTAGATGGATCCATAAACTTTTACACCCAAGCACAATTAACTGATAAAGACTGGAGACAGAAGTCTTTGCTAAAAAGTGACTAAGAGAATCAGGCACAGAAAGTGAGAGCACACCTGCTTCTTTATCTTCAATCCAAAATAAATTCCTTTTTTTTTTTTTTAAATAAAGATATTCTCCTAAAAGTACAGAATCGAGATTTTGTTCCTTATATGCTTTCATATTATACATAAAAAACACAGTAAGATTTTGAAGTTTCCTCTCCCCAAAAGAACCTTCTCAATTTTTAAAGAACAACTTCACCTGCTCCTTCAGCAGGATGACAACAGCATCTGAAGAACAAACACAGAACAATAACATGACAACAACAGAAGAATTCTGAAAACACATCTTAGTTATTTTAAATATTTCCGTGTGATTAGAAAGGCGTTGGAAAGTCTCCACCAGTCTGTTCCTGCATGTTTGAAGTGAGTCCCCCAAAGAACCTTGCTGTATATTTGAGCTCTGCAGCTGCTTTAACTCCTGTATCTCCGATTTACAGGATTCCTGCTCATTTCTTAAGCTTCACCAGAAATTCCAGAAGCAGCACAGTTCTTGTGATGACTTGACTTTCAAGAAAGTACAGCAAACAACAATAATCACATCAGTACATACAGACTTCCCAAAACACAGCAGCACAAAGTCCAAATTAAATTTATAATTTGGTCAAACTAACTCAAAGTTTCTATCAGAAAAATAACTCTCTCACAACACATCCCTCTCCTCAAACGTTTGTCACCTTACTGGTAGCATACCTGAGCTCCTCTTCGTCAGACCAAAGGGAAACACTGTCACTAAGATCTGGTGTCCAGACCTGGCAGCTCTGAGAGTTGAGTTTCACAACAATACTTCTTTAGCCAAAAAGCCCTCTCGAGCTCCAGCCCAGGCAGTTACATCTATTTGTTAATTTTTTAATGCCCACATTCTCCCTTTCTATTGCAAACTGTATTATACTAAACCATATGGTAAGGAATCTGCTACACATATTGTTCACAAAAATAAATGAATTTTCAAAATTTCCTAGGCAATTAGGACACAGTGTGTTGTAACACTTTGATTAAAATGTGTTGAAGAGCAATCACTTGCCTTTATGCATTCAAATTAAAGTGCCAAGAGCTGTCAAAAAAAGAGAAAGACTACGGTATACCTTATAGTTTCCCCCAAAAATTGCATGCTTAATTATTTTATCTCAAAAACAAAGCAAACGGAGGAGATCTGAAGGGTAAATGGAAGCAATAATTCCCTTCATTTAGAAAATAAACTTTGTATTTGAACAACTTATAAGAAGAGCTAGTAAGAACAACTTATTTGTAAAACAGCATTGAGCGTTTTTAAACTGTCTTGACAATTCCAAAGACAGTTAATTGATGTCTCTTTTGAAATAGCTGCAAAATTAGCAATTAATCTAATTACCTCATAACTTGAATGGAAAAAGGGGAGAAAATGCTCTTAGATTCCAGTCAATATGCTTCCATGGGTTTTAATTAAAAAGTTTTTTTTTTCCTCTCAAAGTTATTGATATGGCATCAGAACTACTGATCCTTCAAGTTTCATTTCTGCTTTAGAAAAATATTTAAGAGCTCAAAAAGATAAAAATCGATCTCACTTTTGGGGGAGGGGAAAAAAAAGCACCTTATCATTTGGCTGTCATTTTAACATTCCAGACTTCTTTCTCATTCCTACCGCTGCTCTAATAGCGAGCTCAGAACACATCACTGAAACCTGGTAAGCATACACGTTGCATAATTGAACATAGCCTTGCATGTGAAGGGCTTTAACAGGCCTCAGGGAGAAGGAATATTATACGCAGCAGTATCAAACCTGTTGATTTGCGAGTTAAGATAGCCCTAGTTTGCTGTTGTTTTTTCCTTCATCCAGAAGCCAGGTCCTTGCATACTGAATCACACGGCCTGCAATTTAGAGGTCTGAGAGAGATCGTGGTGAAACAAAAGCAATTTTCTAGAGTTTGATTAAAAAGCATTATGGCATAAGGGAAGCTGCCTTTTTTCTTAGAACACAGCAAATCCAGAGAGTGTTGCCTTTCCAAATGGGACCCAGCTCACACAAATCATCACTGGAGGCTTCTCTTCTCCAGCTCCAATTCAGGGAGAGCAGCGGAGTAAATCTAATTGCCTGCTACCACCGAAACAGCAGTCACTGGTTTTGCTTGGTTCATTTTCTGCCACTGAAGTTCTGAATCAGCTTGCTGAAATTACACCTTTCAACAAGAAGCTGTTAACCGGCTCTGCTGTCTTCTCATCAAAACATATCCTCAAGCTCTCGCTGAGCTTGCAGCGAGTGATGCAGTCTGCGAGGCAGGTAACAGCAGCCACACGGGTAAAGCTACAGGGGGGCTCCAGTGTGAGACACACAACTGTCAGCCTGGCTCTCAAAAACGGGTGAGAAGTCACAGGCTAGCTCTGTTAGAAGAGATTCACCGTCATGTCCTTGTTTTTTAGGGGGGTGGAGGAATAATTGTATGCTAACTCCCAGGTTTCTGTCAAGACCAAGCTTCATTAAGAGTCAAAACTAACCTACATGTTAAATAGATGCCTGAGAGGAAAGTACGTAAGTAACAAGGGAAACACAGACTTAACTAGACAAATAGAATAAACTCTGTTGAGCTCTTACTAATGACAAGCTTATCGCCATACGCGTTCGGTTTGTACTGGTACTAACCATGGGGATGTCCTTCAGCTGCTCTGACGTTTCAGCACACAGCACAAAGCTGACCAATTGCTACGACTGGAGCAAAACTTGCTTTGCTCTCTACTCTCTTCAGCTGCCATTCTTTAGAAGTTTGTGGGTTTTTTTTGCACAGAAGCTAATGATTTGTAGCATAAATAATGAATAAGAACTATATCGACTCAAACTCTTACTTATGCCTGACATTTCTGAAGCAATCAAAGCATACTTTGTCATGTCCTATTCTCAACTCTCTCCTAAGTCAAAACCAAAAAAACAATCTTTCTGGTATTACGATACAGATGAAATCAATTCCTCCTTGGAGCATCTACTGCTATGCCTTATCCCAAAGGAAAAAAGGGACAATAGTCCACATATTTCAATCATGCTGTAACACAAAAGAATTTTAATTAGGCTTAAATGCAGTTGCATAAAATGAAGCAGTTTATAAGGGCAACAATAAGCCATTTAATAATAACTCAAGAAACAGAGAGCTTATTTGCGAAGCTATTAAATATTCTGTATCCTATGTTTTTCCAATATAAGAAAACAAACAGTTCTTAAGGTCTTCCCTTTTACCTTTTGTAGGTTATCAGGGAAGCATAACAAACCTATTGTACTTACTAATCCATAAGAGCCTGTGTCTTTGAAGTTCTTTCAAACCAGTGTTTGGTACAATGAGAGGAAAATCCCTGGTCTCTGTCAACAAAGAATTCCCAAACCAGCAGCAGCATCTTCTCCAAGTCAGACAGCACTGTCCAATGCTCTATTCTCCATCCCACTCTTCTCTATGTTTGACCACATCTCCTCACTATACAACCTCTTATTAAACAAAACCCAAAAGCCCTACATTAAAGGGGGCAATCTGTAGGTATTTTACTGTTTCATTCACAAGGCCAATTATAGCTTTGTACTACTTGAGACTATCAAGATTATTTCTGTTGATAACAGTTATTTTTGCTTAACTTTTCTCCCCCAAAACGAACACAGATTAGACATCAAACAGCAAGAAAAAAAAACATTAAACTTCTAAAGCACAGTTTAGGTATATACTGTCAGTAGCACAGAAGCAGTCAAGTACGAAGTGATCATAAAGGATTTTCAAAAGTGGCTGTTGCTGCTCACATACTACAGCAGATATCAGCATCATCTTTGCAATTAAATGGTTTTTCTCAATTTGCAATTTAATTTATTAAATGTAATTACATATTAATGATGATGATGAAAAGTAATTTCTGTAGCATATAATTTTGTACCTATTGCCCTTAAGATTTCAAACAAATTGTAAATACGTTTAATAATGTAATGTTTATTTTAGTACAGAAGCAAAAGCTATTTTAATTTTTTTTTACCCATCATGTATTTAATTCGAGAAAAAAATGGGTAAAACAAAATAATGTGATGAAATACACAAAATAACTTAATTTAAGAAGCCATAACTAAGGTATTTTTTCCCTGTAGTTTCCATTTGTCAATCAAACTGGAACAAATGGAGGATAGTATGAACTATTTGCTGGGAGAAAAAAAAAATAAGGCTTCATAAGACAAGGGGAATGTCAAGCTAAGAACAGAATTAGAATAAATAATTTGTATTCTTTTCCAACTACATAGGCATCCTAATATCTTCAAGATATTTGGATAATTTAAAGTAGCCATATGGAAAAAATTAGTATCTGAAAAACACGGACGGAAATAAAATGATAGGCACATTGGAAATGAATTCTGAATACAGAGATGCAGTATCGTTTAGAGAGAGAACATTCAATTGAGTATCATTAGAAACCCATTAGAAACCTCCCAGAACATTCCAGGCCAACTGCTGGGATTACATGAGCCTGGGAAAGTGTCCTGACAGGCTAAATAAAGTCTGATCATTTGGAAATTCCATTTATTACAAGTCTCTTTATAAGCTTCATGTCAGTGGAAAGAAGTTAGTTCAGAAACTTGCTCCTCACCAAGCTGAGGGCCAGTAGGGATGGCTGGTTACAATGGAAGGGTCTCAGCTAGAAAACTAACTCCTTAGCCTTCAAATTAGGAATGTTTATGGGAACGTCTATGCAAACAGAATGTGTTAGAAGTTCTCGCATACTTCCGTTGGATCTCGGCTAGTTCTAGAATGCCAAGTTATTTCCAAGGCATTTGTAGACACTTCGACCAGCTGAGAAATCACAGGCAACAGGGCTTCTTTTCAAGGAGGAAAGAAAAAATACACGTCAAACATACCCTTCTGACATAACTTCCATGTATACGGAAATTAACAACACAAAGATATTTGTATAGATAGCCAGGGCTTCTCTCTGATAGCAAAAGGAGTAAAATAATGTACCTAGGACTGGATACTGACAATGTATATTTGACTGCCTTAACAGATTTCACTACATTGACGGTCTTCTTTTGCCACTTCTCTGAAATATCCTTGCAGAATACTAATTTACATAAGAAGTCCTTGTATTGTTTTCAACAACTTCATTGATCAGTATTTCCCAGACTCTCATCAGCTGCAAATATGAGCCAGCAGTGACACAAAATCCCTCACGTTGAGGAAGAGGAGATGCTATTAATGACTGCCTACTAGTCCTTGTGAGAGCCTAAGCTGTGTTTTCAGTTCCATTTTATATCAAGTGGGATTTGACATCCCATATATTATTTTCATTTACATCTGATTACAATCACATACTTCTTCCGTCTCACAGCAGGAATACCATTTTAAACTGCAACTTTAAACCACAGTAAGAGTTATTTTAACTTTTTTTTTCTTTTAATATCATCCAATAATATCAGTCAGGTGAATTCACGGTGACAGCTTTAGAAACAATAAAGAACATACTGCTTAGATGTTCAGCTGGAGTGTTATTCTTTTAGACAGAAAACTAAGGTTAAACCTATTGTTTCGATTAATTAAAAACTACCCAAACCTCAAGCAAATATTATTTCAAAGCTTCTCATAGCAGATGTCTCACCTCTGGGAGAAGCAGAGAGTGAAACAACCCGGTTTCAGCAAACTTGTGATGTTAAAAAACCTTACTGAAGAACTGAAAACACATGGCTTATAAATTACTATATTTGTATATTTACTATATATATAAAGAATCAACAGTGGAAGAAGTAGAAAATGCCCAAGGAAGGTGCTTGCATTGTCAGCAGCAGCATATTGCTGCAAGTTATTTGTATAAACATGGCATAAAAGGCATCAGCTACCACTAAGGCTCCATTCATGGTGGATATATCACACGCAGAATATAAATTCGGAGAAAAGTAGATTCCTACTCTCCAAAACAGACCGAAGAAAGGCCTACAGTTTAGATCTAAGACACAAAGTTTAAGCAATCTGACTCAAGACACCCCTGAAAAAAAAAAATCTCTAATTCAATCCCAATAAAACTTCAAATGTCCTTCAAATGATCAACCACAAGAGTTGTACCCTAAAACTTTGGTTACTTAAACTGTAAAGCAGCCATGCATCAGTATGCAACGCTATTTTGATGAGTGCCATGCTAATAATAACTTAATCCTGAGACACTAGTTTAAATCCTAGCTTTTTGCTGAGCCTAGCCTCACGTTCAGCTATGGCATCATCTCCCAGTGCTTCCCACTGAGTTTTCACCCTTCAGAGCCTGCTGCTCAGGTACCAGTTTTACCAACCCCATAAGCACGTGAGGTCACAATCTGTAACCCCCTAGCATCCATCTCAGGCCTCCTCACTTAATGAAGCACAGTCCTCACTCAGCTGTCCACAAGCCAGCAAGCGAGCTTAACTTCAGGAAAATGAATTACATGCGTCCCCAGACACATGTAAATAAAATGAAGAAATTTCAGATTTACAGTGCTGCCTTCAAACCCTCTCCCCCAGCTCAGGAAGGATTAAAAAGGACTTCAAAGAACCCTGAGTCCCAATTAAAACAGTGTGACCACCCCAGGGACGTAAAAATATTCCTCTGATTAGTGAGATGCACTCTTTGAACTGTTTAGCTAAAAAAAGCTTTCAGAACTTTAAACAAATGCAGTAATTCTCTCTCATACTTTTTTTTTTTTTGAAAGTTTCTAAAAAATTTAACATTCAAAGTGAAGGACAAACAATATTTCAGACCAAAAGTTTTATGGAAGCTCATCCATACATCAACTCCAGACACCTAATGCAAACATGAGACTTATCAAGACCTAAACAGCAAGGTCCCAGTGCAAACCAGTTGCCACAAGTCATTAGAACAGAAGAACACCAGTGTCGTTGCTACAGAGGTATAAGCAATGATTTAAGTAAAAAAAAAAAAAAAAAAAAAAAAAAAAACAAATAACTCTTACTATGCTTCGCATTAAAACAAAAAATAAAAACAACATGCCTTTCCATCAGATCCTCATTCCCCAAAATTTGAGTGGAATTACCTACTCTGAAAGTTTTAGCATCAAGAAGAATGATGACCACAAGAAATGCTGGGAAAATAACTGAGTCCTCAAACATACCAAAGCAGTCAGCGCTCAGTGGATATAATAAACCTGCTTGTGAAAGCCAAACCCCAATCACCACCAGCCATAAATAATGAATAATTCATGTCAGAAGGAAATAGAAGCAGACTTAAAGACTCGTTCATTGAAAGTGGAACTGCTGTAGTGTAATCACATTAAAGATGTAAACAGAGGCATTTCAGCAATTACTGTTCTCCTTTTGCCAGCTCACTCTCACAAACAGGGACTTGAGCTCAGCTGCCTGCATCAGGCATGAGGTTCGGGGCAGCCAAAAGCAATTACGACTTCCCTGTGTCTTTGCCACAGGCTCCTGCGACTAGGATTAAGATAACGACTGGACTGGTTTAACAGGCACCGACACCATCTTGGCTTACTGCTATCGTAAAGTTTTAGTCACTTTTAATGCCTGAAGCTACTAGGGGAAGCACTAATAAAATTAAATGATAAACAGTTTCTAAAAGGTGAAATGCATTTACAGAAGAGAGCTACCTATTATCTCTGTCAGGAGAAAAAAAAATCTAACATCCCACCATCTAACTTCTGCATCCTTCCTTGCATATATGTTTATCTTCAAGATCTCATTTCATCATGCTGTACGATACCACATACAAGACTACCACAGCCAGTTACCTTCTCTTTAGTGAACGGGCATTACAGAACCAACCAGCTAACAATTAGAGTTAAAAATTACTGTTCTAGAAGTCTTCTTAATGCCTACCCCTCTGAAGATCTCTCCCTAACTCTACCTGGACATGCAGCTTCCAGGTCCTGCTCATTGCTGGCGTGACTGCAATTTGTACAACAGCTCCGTGCTCCAAGGCAGATGAGATATTCCTAACTCCTCAGATTCCTCTCGAGCTTGCTTGGGAAGATTATAGAATGGCTCAGATTGGAAGGAACCTTAAAAGTCATCTAGTTCCAGCCTCCCTGCCATAGGCAGGGATACTACAAAGCATCTATAACCAGTCTAAATGGGAGTTCTATTTATATTTATATCAATAAGTTATATAGATCTGACAATAAGTGTCTACTTTGAACAAGAGACGCAATGAACAAATGAAAGCAGCAGCAATTAAGCCACAAAACTTAAAGTCACTGCTGCAAAGCTGCCTCAGTTAGCTTCTTTCTCCCTAAGCTTGTCTCAAATTCGAAGATTTTTTGTTTCGTTTTGTTTTTAATTTACCTCAACCATTTTGGTTTATAACTTGAGCCTTTGCTAGCTAAAAGCATTCTCCAATCGTAGCTCAATCCTCCTTCCTTCACCGAGCCACAGCTTCCCTCATAAACTTCCCACTTGAGAAGCATCTCAAAGAAACAGTGCCAGAATTCTGCATTTCTTACAGAACTTGATACCTCCACTATGTTCCATACTTAACCTTTGCAAAAGCAGGATTAAAATGACATCACAAAGGCATATGGAAAATGAGTCTCTCTCAAAAGTAACTTTGCCAATGCTTACAGAACAGTGAGCCCCATATGAAACACTTACTCTTTGCAGTCGTGTAACGTACAGGATTTCCGAGCTGCCACACCTTCTTTCTACCAGATTTATTATCACTTTTGTCAGAAAAAAGAAAGTCTGCAGACAGCACATGACAGAGAGAAGACATTCTTAAAATTCTGTAACGTTTATGTGGTGCAAAGAACTCTTTATAACTCTGGGTAAGAAAATAAATGACCACAACCAAAAAAAAAAAGCCACTTTTTCTTCCCCACCAAGTTCTGCCTTTCCTGTCAGCAGATGATCTTTTCAGACAGTATCAGAATAACATAGAAAGCTTCAGCAGCACGTGCCTTCATGCAAAATCAGCAGCGCTCCGCATGGGCATTTTGCTTCCTATTACACCTCCTTCAAAGAGCAGAACTCGGACAAGCAAATACGTTCTCCGCTGGAACTCGTTTTCCCATAGAGAGAGACATTCAAAATCTTGAACTAATGGGCACAATTACTGGAGTGAGAGATTCAAATACATCCTACAAAGAAACTCAGCTTCAAACCCAGGGAAGTACATAAACTATCAGAAATTCCACATGCACATTCTCCAGAGCTTGTACAGCGATCCACTTCATTTTTTTTTAAATTGGGCTTAAAATGAATACCCAAACATATAGTTTCTCAGAAAGCAGAAAGGAGGGCTACCTATTGATTGTGTATCGGGGTACTTTGGAAAAGAAAGGGAAGAATATCATAGTTGAAACAAGTGCTGCTGCCCCAGACATCCTCCCTTCAGAAAGCAGAAAGGCTTTAAGTACATGAAACCAGCTCAACTGTGTAGTTACCCTCTGAAAGGCCATCAATTACCTAAATTGGGCTGTGTGGCAGAGAGGAATAAAAATGAGACAGGGTCAAACCACCTCTAGAATTAATTTGAGGGGGGAGAGGGTATATTTCAAAAGTGGAAGGGGTTTTATTCCTGCCTTCCCTCACTCTCCTGCAGTCATCATGGCTCAAAGAGACAGCAGCAGAGGATTCCATTAATAAATATATTTCAACTTCCTTTTTAATGGTGTTAAAAATGTATGCAAATCCATTCATAATTAGGTTTAAAAATTCCATTTCATGGGCTAATCAGACTTCAAAAAACTCAATTTTAGTTTTAATCAGATTTTAACAAGGATATTAAGTCCATTTCGTTCAGAAGAGGGAGAAACGGTGAATTTAACACAAAATGTATTCAAGCTTAGCCCTGGGAGATAATTAAATAAAATTAATTTGGCAAGGGTTGTCTGTAAATGGAAACGCTCCAGACAGCAGAACACGTTTCTGAAGGAAACAAAAGCAGTTCATTACTGTACAAACAGATACAAAGCTTATTGTTCAGACAGAAGGGAATTGCAGCTCTGCCACAACAGCAAGACAGCCTGGGCCCTCAAGCTGCCTCCAAAACACAGCAGGCTGTGGAGGAGGAGAAGGTAGTTATTCCCTAGAAGTGGAAAATGCAGGGTGCAACAGATACAGACCTAACGATCCCAAATCATCAAGTACAGAACGGTGAGAGACAGCTCCTTAAATTATGAGATGCCGCAGTCAAGGCAGTCAGTGAGGTTCCTGTCAGGTATCATTTCGTCAAATCCCATGTAGCGGTTTAGTCCCTATACACAGGTTTGAATCTCAGCTTCATACCAGAGGCATCCCTGACAAGACCCACGGACTGATATGGGTCTGAAAACTTTGGTAACTGTCCTTCTGCTATTTCAGTTCTGAAGGCCCAAATATTTCGTAGCCCCTGCACACCCTCACACCTCCTTCGTACCGCTCCTTCCCCTGGGACTGCACCCGTTTTCAAACCACACGGCACCTCCTCGCTTCCTCTTGACCTCAATTCTCATGGCAATTCATCTCTGCCTTGCTGTTGGTCACTAATAATTGCTTCCTAGCTGCCTCACCTTGCCCTTTTTCTCTCATTATCTTTCCTGGATAAGCACATTAGCCCAGGGAATGTCTTGCGCTTCGTTATGGAGCAACACAAGTGCATGGGATTATACAAATATGGACAAAATAACTTGTGAAAAGTGTTAACATTAATATGTATAGGTAAATGCCCAGATGACACATGCAGATGAAGATCACAAATGACTAACTCTGCCTCACTATAATTTGCACAGTCAGGTCCTTCAGCCTTATGCAGGACTTTCGTATCCAGTGTTAACATCAGCTTAACTAGCTCCTCAAAAAACTAGCATATGATTATGTCAAACACATCACCATCTGTCAATCTCAGGCACAGACGTGCAGATCTTCGAACACTGTATATTACCAGATTTGCCTGGCATTTAACTACTAACATCATATGGTAGTAAAGACTGTCCGTGGAAGTCACTTGTGACAGACACCTAACCAACATACATCATGAAAACAAACCAGAAGAGTTGACTAAGGCAAAGCTACAGGTTTAACCCGTACCTTCCAAATTCTACTCGCATAGACACATCATGGTTGGACAGAGCAGTATAGAATACAGGACATAGACAAATATTTTATCGAAAAAGCTATTTTAAATACCTAACTACAGCCAAAAGACTGACACAGAGAAATGGCACGTATATCTTTAGTAACTATCATCAGCCACATAGACAGGAGTGCACGCATTTTCCAAAGACCTACCCAATCGGAACAAAAAAGAAAAAAAAAATCCACTTTCAGAGCACTTTTTCACTCTTCCTCTCTACCAGCCTTCCAAATATATCAGTTATTACGAAGTGCCAATTGCATTTCCCCTTGCCAGCTACTTGCAGGCAGGCAGGCAAGCCGATAGGTGTTCCGTCACCTTGACAAGTGGGCCAGCTATCCAGAAGGCAGACGATGTCTTTGCCAGATTTGCACTGGAAACCATCAGACCAAAATGAAAGGCTTGTCACAAAACAGGCTTGATGCCATCAACCTTGGCTGTTAAATTTGCAGAAAACCACCTGAAGCCACAAAACTTTAACTCTGGGAATACCAAGAGCATACAGACAGAAATGTTATTCGCAAACATACTAGCAAAACTGAGTTAAAGAAATCATAACTAGGTTGAAGCATTACCTTCCGAACTAAGCCAATAACAGAAGCTGCGAAGTATCACCAAAACCTGTTCAAAGTAACTGATGACTTTTCTAATTGAGGATCTTGATATTGAACACATTCTCAAAGACAGATACTCTATTTCTGCCCTTCTTAGAAAATTAGTTGGATGTCAAGCCCTTACAGAACAGCTTCAGAAAGCCACAGAAAGAATGACTGTTTCATTAAAACAGGAAAAAAAATAGCTTGGTCAACTTGGGGAAATCCAGAATTTCATATACCTTCCTATCCAATAGATTTATCTTCCTTTCACACTCTTCCAGAAAGCCTGATATGTTACTCACATCAGAATATCCCTGGAAGAGAGTTTAAGCAAGTAACAAGAACTCAAAAGCAATTTCAGAAAGAATGGGCTAGAAAGTGGTTCTTACAATAGTCGCCCATCACTGCCCACCAAGAGGCATAACAATCATTAACTTGCTGACAAAAATTTAAAATAACATGGAGAAAGGGATCGGGTAAGTATAGAGGCACAGTAGTACTAGAAAAGGAGAGAAGAGATGCTCGAGATATCAAGTGAATAATTTCTAGAAAAGCTGCAACTGCACCTACATTGAAAGGTCAGGCTCCCCCTTTTTAAGATCCTAATTCCATTTTTAGCGAAAGGCAGCAAAAGTCAAAAGCTGCTTCAATGTACAGAGGTTTCTAACACACTATTCCAAAATATATCATCCTCTTACAAGAATGCCATTCTGTAACAGACATGACTTCATGAGGAAAAGCACTTCACTGCCAGGTGATGAGCAAGATGTGTGCAGAACACATTTCGGTGCACCAGCAGCCCCGAGGCATTAACATTATAGAATATAAGAACTTGCACAAATAAGCTTCAGCAATGCGCTCCCTGCATCCTACCTCAGTGGCAGGGAGGGAGAGAAGGCTCCATACACTTCCACCTCACCTGCCTTGGCTACGCAGAATAGTTGTGTTTTTATCTTCTTCCTGGTGAAAAGGCCTGGCTCCGTTTCTTTCATGCTATCCTAACCCCACTCAATGCTGTGCCTGAAAACAGCCTTTAGCCCTACATTTCAGCTGCCCAGCTCAGCACCTTGAAAATAACCTCCAGCCAGTGACCAGCTCCAGGTGTTTCCTGAACAGGGATCCACCGAGCCCCCAGCACCTCCCCATTTTTGCTTTCAAAATGAGAATCTTTCCAAATTATCACAGCCCAGTTCTCACGAGGGCCTGGTTCGGTGTCTGCTCTCATTCGGGCAGCTCACGTCAGGCTCTTCTTCCTGCAGTTCTTCCTCGCCAGCTCAGGGAGAGCAGAGATGTATGCCAACACACCTGCGTAGCACACCTACCAGCACAGCACATAGGCACTACGGAACAAGGGGCAGCAGAAGCCACACAGGAAAACTGGATCACAGGTTAAGACAAGAAGTGCTTTCCATTTCGTCTCCTCAGTCAAATCCACAAAAGAGAAAGACATCATTTATAGAAACACCAGTAATTTATGAATCAACTCCCTGTGTAATACTTCGTTACATATTGCTTGAAATTTAAAAAAAAATTGCAACTGAAAGAGCATCAAAGTAAAATATTTTTCCATTTATTCTATGCACATAATACATAATGCCTCCCATTTGCAAGAGCTTTCACATTAAAAAACAGGGAGGACACCAAATAAAATTCTTTATACCCAAGTATAATCCATGCTGACCAAAGTTAACAAATCTTCATTCGTAAAGTCTGCTTCACATCTTGCACATTGCTCTGGGTCTTCCTATTTGGACCAGGATTCTGTTGTCTCTAACACTGGACCAGACACACATCAGTAAGTAACCTGATCCAACAATCCAATACACAGAAATAGCAATTTCTGTGCTGTAAATTATTTTAAAAAACAAATACACTTACAGAAACACAGCTAGTTACAGAGAACCTTGAGGCACTTACGACATTAATCTTTTAACACAGAAACATTTCAAGTTCACCACATCCCTTTCAAAGAATGGTTTGCAAACGTGCAGTGCTTTTGCTACTAGAAGACAGGTGTTTTTTTCTCTCCAAACAATCCACACACACATGTATTTTTACAAGCATACTCCTTTTAATAACACAGCTTATGAGGAACGAAAATATAGCCCAGGTAAATACCTGCTTTGATCAAAAATATTCACCGGCAAAGAGGTCCCAAGGGAGGAAAGACTGAAGCTTAAGGACAAGGCTTACATAACAATATCACAAGGCATTTAAGCTGGCTTGTCGGAGCTAGAAGCATTTTAAAGATGCTGAAAAAATGCAAGTTTAATATTCATACACTTCCATTTTTCTCCCACCCCATCTTGATGCTGCTACGCTAGATACCCTGTTAAGGGGGATTCAAACAAAAAAAAAAAATTAGAACTTCACTGGTTGATCCAGAACAGAACTCCCGTCTGTCCTGATGGCAAACCAAAGACAAATGATTAAAGCAGTGCCATCGTAGCCACCACCAGAACCCTTGTTCCAGGCATTGACGAGGTTAAGTGCTAACCAGAAGCAAATCATTTGCAGAACACCAACAGGATCACCTGCACCAAACTGGTGCAGTAAAGCACGAGAGATGATGCAGATGGTATTTTTGTCTTATCTACACGGGTAGATAAAGTCTTTTTAATAGTTCAGCACATTTTTTCCAGTAAACTGCGTATTTCTCAACATGAACAAAGGTCAGCTGTTCTCAGTTCAGGTCCCTGTCCACATCAGGGCACGTTGTTGTACACAAACAGCATGTGGGCAGAAGGATGAACACGGCCTACATTTATTCACTAAAAACATTTTTTTCCCCAGTTGCAGTTTTCAAAACCCTGATATTAAATCTCTGCAGTTCCAAACTAAAAATTAATACTTTATTCTTCACATTCTTGAGTCCATCCCCTTGCTGACAGGTACGTACGCATTCACATAAATGGGGGACTGAAAAGGATGTTTAAATTTATGTTCTGTAAAGTCCCTTGCTACAATCAAATGATCTTTCATAACCTTGTGGAGCTTCAACTCAGTGGTAATTTGTGTACCTTTGACTCCACTGGAAGCTGCATCCAGAGCAGTCTTGCCACAGGTTAGAACCTCCATCTAAGTTGGATTTATTGTGAGGCTATAGAGATTTGATTTAAATGCCAATGTTAATCTTCAGCATCGATGGTTCCTTCTCTCTCACTGGTATTGATTCCCCTCCCTTGCTTCTCCTCCCCTCCACCCTTCTATTTCTCAGCAGCAATTACATCTCCTGGCAGGCTTTGCTAGAACAGGCCAGTTCTTCTAGTCACCACTGCCTCATGGGGCTCTCCAGCTCCAAGCAGCAACCCCTTTCTGCATTTAGTTTTTACTGTTTTTCTCTTCTAGTCCTTTCTCCTGCACGGGCTACATTTTACAAACTAAGCTTATAAGTGGAGGCTTGTGTTTTCTATCACTGAATTTCGTCCCACTTCTTTACTCCAGTCCTTAGGGTCACTCAGTTCTGCACATCCAGCTTTTGTGTATTTCTAAATCCTCTGAACTTGGCATCATTAGCCAAGTTTTATCAGCATATACCAAATTTTTGCACCAAAACCATTAATGGCAATATTAAATAAAGAATATCCTAAGGCTAATCTTTGAGAAATTCTGCTTATCCTTGTATTTTCCTTTCAACAATACTAAATCTATTTCTGCTTAAACAATTCCTTATACACACTATGATTCTTCTATTAATTTCCATCTTCTCACGCTTGGTTTATATTTTCCCAAATGGCTCTCTTGATCAAATGTTACAAGTCCAATTAAATTGTGTTTTGCTTGACAAGATAATCAATTTCCTAGACAAAGAAAGTTGTTATGTTAGTCTGACTCATCTTGGTACTCCTTGATCCAGTGGCGGAGGTAAATTTCTTGCCCTGTAGATAAAGGCCCACTGGTACAAGGGAGTATCACAGTGCAAGAGTATGAATACTTACTGAACCATTTTGTTTTGCTTTTATTTAGAATAGGCCTGTATATTTTGAAAAAGGGTTTTAAAAAGTGCATTGCTGTGCTAAAACGAAGTCATCCTAAGTAGCAGGTATAGCATCCATTTTTACACATTTGTTAAAGTGTCCCTGCAAAAATAAAACTTTGGGGATAGATGAAGTGTAATACACTGCACATCTAAGACAGAGGGAAGGCACAGTACATCCACAGTCCCAGCAGAAGATTTAGAATTGAAATAGGGAAAGATACTAAAATGGAAATGAAAAGGTAAAATTAAAAATGAGCTAGAGATTACAGTGGTTATTGGGTGTGTGGAAATGACAAGATGAGAGGCTGAATAAAAATCAAGCACGAGCGTTTGAGCCCTCTGACGGTAGCAAACCATCCCCTTGCTGATTAGTCTCTGCTATTTAAATGATAATTTCACTTTAAGGGAAACAGGACTGCTTAATGTAAGGAAAGTGGCTCTTTGTAAAAGTGTCTGTGCTTTTGAAAGCTTCTCCTTCACAGCAGAGTGAGCACCTGAGTTCAAGCCATTTACACATAACATGGGTCACTACATGCTGGAAGAAAGCAAGCTACGATTACCCAAATGTTTTTCAACAGCATCTCAAACACTGCTTGCAAGAAATATGGCAGCAATGCAAAATGAAGCACCTGATAATGAGTTTCCAGTGGGAAACAAAGCACCTGCTATGCAGGAGGCAACACCAGCACACCTACACATATCTAGCCTACACATATCAGCACACCACACACAGATCTAAAACTACTCATATACCTAGGGGAAAAATGGCCTTAGGCTTATTGGTTTGGGAAATGCAGCTCTATGCAAGCTGGGACAATAGTGTAGAATCTGATAAAAACAGTCAATGGGAAAATAAGTGATATTTTCCAGGGGAAAGGAAAAAAAAGAAAAAGGAAGTCCACCGTCATCTTCACTTCCAAAATAAAGAATCACCCATCGTTTCTTTAATTTCATTATTCTGCCTGCAGGAACTGTACTGAATCTAGCACAGTTCCCTAAATTATTCTTCGACACGGAAGATGGATAGCGTGCTGGTGTTCAACAGTTCTCTCTGTCTCAAGAATGCCAGATCTGTGATCCTAGAAAGCCATTCTCTCACTCTTCACACAGCTTTGAAATGCAAAGAAAGGACAGATGTATTTTTGATGTGAGCTTGCTTACTTATTACTCCGATTTCTCTGATTACACATTACAGCCTGTCTGCCTACGCGTTAGGTGCTGACCTATTATGTTTTACACACTTCTGTCATCCCTTTAGCCTCAAGACCTATTATTCTGATATACTTAAATGGAAATAAAAGCATTAACGTCAATGAAGGAAACTAGTATTTTTGAACATCAGAGAGAAGTACGGTGTTTGGGGAGAAAATCAGTACTGGATAGGAAAATTATACGGCCGGAGACTGCCCAGCATTTCAGTGAAGTACTGGCAGGATCAGACCTACACCTTGTAAGAAATCTATAAGAAGAGGACACATGGCTGCCGTATTAAAATGAAGTTAATCAACACCATCAGGATTGGAGAAGTCTAAACCCTGTGCTAAAGCACAGATTTGACATCAGGCCTCCAAACATTAACTTTACCTACACTAACCTATTCCAATACCCAAGCCTGGCCTGAAGTCTCCCAAAACCACGTTGTGACTACTCTGAGAACCAGAGCTTCAGGTTTTGAGTTGACAAAGGAAACTTTTCTCTCCACCACATGAAAAGCATTCTATAAAGGCAATTTAAAACCTAAGGCACTGCACAAAGTTAAGAATAACGTACATTCTAACGTAAAATGATACTGGAGAAGAGAAGAGCTTAGAGCAATAGGCCAGCATAGGCTGCATGCCACATTCAACAGGTAACAGCCTCCTCCATGGTTCCCTCTGTAGAGAATGGTGGCTTCAATAAATACACACTTATTTTGAGACAACTGCAATTAATTTTCTCCTGAAACTTCTACCTCACTTTCCAAACACAAAGGTTCCCTTTGGAACTCTTCAGGCACTTCTCCCTCAAGAAGATTTTAAACGCTTCTAAAGCATTGCTTACATCTCTTATACATACTAAGCCCTAAAAATACTAAGCATGTGACACTTAGTTCTAAATAAACAATGATCCTCCTCACCATCCCTTCCAAACCTGGCTGTTCATTCCCAACTCCTCTGCCTTGCTTCGGAACTGCACAGGTATTTCTGCAGCCACCAGCAAACCTGATCAGAGACCTATCTGGATGAGAGCTGATCCATTTTCCATTCTAGATTGCTTTTTGCTATGCAGGACCACCTCTTCAGCTGCAGTGCTAAGAGAACCATAAAATACCGGGTAGGAACAGATCATTTTTCACAAGGCACTTGAGTCAGAAGCCCCACAGGACTGAAGTGGTGGAACTGCTATAAGCTGAGCCTAAATTGTCCTGGTAGCACTGTGCATGAGAAGTTCAAACAACATCCATCCTTGAGCAGAAACCAGCAGAAATCCTTATTTTGAGGTATTTTTTGGGATATTAGCAACCTGCATACATTTGCCCTGTTCACAGAGTGAATTCTTTAAATTTTGTAAACCTTCAACTTCAGTGGAAGGCAAAGACTTTTATGACAAAATTAAGCTTTAAAAAATAGCTGTAAGTTACAGTATTGCATCCACAGAGGAGAACAGCAGATAATCCTTCCATGAGGTCACGTGAGACCTAGCAACTATAAAAGTTTATATTGTAAACACACTTTTTTGTTTGTTTTGGCTTGGTTTCCCCTCATGTAATGTTTATCTCCTCTTTTTTGGTGCCCGGGGAATTCCCACTGTGATGAGACAGCCTGTTTTACATTGGGAATCTTGTCAACAGCAGTCATGCAATTTTCAGTATGTCCACAGATTGTAAATTACAATTATTTACATAAAATTTAGATGCACAAAATGAAGTTTCAATCTCCTTATACCACGTCAATTCTTTTTTTTCTAATTAGAGACTCAACTCTGACGTTAGGGATCTGCCACTATCCAACTTAGGCAAAAATGCCCCCAAAAAATAGCAATTAGAGTTTAGGTTCAAAGTCAGTGGTAGAATTACTGCCAATATCAAGCACTTTTAATCAGATTCATTGATTGGTGACAGAAGACCAGAGGGCTACAACAGGCTACTCCAATAAGAATATTTACTTGCCTATGGAGTGACTGTGCCAGCATTATGGCCTTACTGGAACTAGCAACAGCAACCCCCAGTCTTGCCTTGATTGGTTGCGGTTAATTAAGTATCCAGAAACGTGTATGAGCAATTCAAATTATTTCAACATGCACTGCTTTGTATAGCTGTCAACAGATTTTTTTTTAAAACCAGCAACCACTTATTCATAATGGACATTCAGAGAAAGGTAAATTACTACCTTGTGAGAAAAAAAGAAGATTATGAGCTTCATTCACTACTGCAAAGATATTCAATGCCTTGGATGGAAGAGAGTGCAGAGTAGCTAAGCATAGTTAATCACGATTCAAAAAGGAAAGTAGAGAACTCCAATATTCTCCCTTCTCTTCTATTCACTGAAAAAAAAGAGCACTAATCCACCACTAAATGCAGAATCAAGGAATTTGATTCCCTTCTCCCTCCCTCTCTCCTCCCTTCCCCCCAACTCCAAAAGCAGAATGTGCATAGAAGGACTTCCCGTACTGAGTGTAGCACCTGTGTAATTACAAATTACAACTGTGCTAACCACTGTACTAAATAGAGATGCTTGCCACTTAATTAGACCCTTTCTTAGAGAGGAAATGCATACACATTCACACTATCTCCTCTTCCTAATTGGTCTCAGACATCGCAGGAAGCTAGTCCCCAAGATTTGTCAGCCAGCCAGCCCACAGATGTTTCAGAAGGAAAACCAGGTCAGCATTAACAGGTTCACTTCTCTGGCTCTAGGCGACAGGTCAGCAGATCAGTGTCTGCTGTCTGCAGCTGGCAGGCTCCGCTAAGTGAAAACGGTCCTTAAGCACTGGCCTCAATTCCTGTCAAATCTGCACTTCCCTTTACAGGCCTGGACAGCAAGCACACAAAACAGCTCCACCGGCTTAATGGGATCTCATCGCTGAAGCTAACTAAATTTACCCCCGCAAACTGAACGACGACTATAGGTGCTCTCCAAACTTCATTAAATCCAAGAGTCCCTCCAGGTCAGCCTTACACCACAGGCAGCCATCAGGGGCCGCAGACCTGCCTTCCAGTGTAACTGTAGTAGATGCCACTCGAGAAGGTCCAGACCATGCCTTTGAGCAACGCAGAGAAGTCCAAGCACATCATTTTCCCTTCTGATACGTGAGCCTCAGCCTTAATG
Organism: Cygnus atratus; assembly: GCF_013377495.2. Lineage (NCBI taxonomy): Eukaryota > Metazoa > Chordata > Aves > Anseriformes > Anatidae > Cygnus > Cygnus atratus. The sequence continues at coordinate 5,244,936 of NC_066376.1, read as the reverse complement.
TCCGTACTGTATTCCATGACACCTCCAAAAATGACAGCTGATTTCACTCTCCCTTGCTGCCCTGTGATAGGCATGAAAAATAAGAAAACAATTCTGAAGAGTAATATGAACAAAACCTTTTGCTTTGTTTTCCACGCACACACTCCCGCCCCCACCCCAAGCCTGAGCTGACAATACTATTTCCAATGGAAGATGGTGCCTAAAAAAAGGGAAAGACCTACCTAAATAGGTCATTATCAATACATTTGATCATCTTCCAATCAGTGATTACAGACTAATATGAAAAGGTATCACTGATATAAATAATTTTGCTGTATATACAAAGATCTTTGAGACCAGGAGATGAAAATGTGAAAAATTCAGGAGTCAATGCTTCCAATTAAAACAATAAAAAAAATACTTTATTATTTATTCTCTCCAAAAATATACTTAGACTCTGAAAACCCCTCTGAAGCTGCTGCTTGTGGCCCACCTCTGTCAGCCTTCACAAGCTTGCTTAATTTCTCAGCAAAACTTCAGCCTTTCAAAACTTGCAATCTGCTGCCACTATAGATAAGTAACAAAGACAAATTTAGCATTAATCCCTGTCAGCTGCTACCAGTGACTATTTTATCTGACTTAATAAACACCTCGTTTTTAAAACATATCTGATGCAGGTCATTTTGCATCATTCAGCAGTGCGGGGTGTGTCTGTTTAGGGATAGCACCATCACCTGGCTAATCCGTTAGGGGACAAAGGCAACATCAGCCAAACAGACAAGAGGCAGGGGGAAAAATGCTTATTTAGATGAAAAGCTCATGGTACAAGAACCCTCGTTTTGTATTTGGGTATCTTCTACAGGCCGCAGAAGGGAAAGGAAGTAAGAGCAGCCACAGTGCTGCTCTCAATGATGCTGTTCTAAGGCTTGGGGTGGGGAGAAAAAGAAAATAAAAAAAAATCAGGCTGTGAACAACTATTAGATCAGAGGAAATGAAAAACGTGTGGTGTAACTATGAAGTTTGAGTTGGTTGGAAAAAACAGTGCCATTAGAAATATGCTCAAATCTTCATATCATGTTAATGCCCTAAGTAGAAAAAATGGGCATGGCGACAATGACTGCATGTATACAGCATTAAGCAGTTTTCAAAAGCTTTGACAGCAATGATGAACAATTTTCACTAGACTAGCTGAGTCTTCTTCATGTGGCCAGTTTTTTTTGTTTGTTTGTTTGTTTGTTTGTTTTACACCAGGCTGAGCCTGCTAGTCTGAAACAGAAAGCCAGCTTCCTCCAGCAGCAGGAGAAAGGATGCCATCTCGTGGATGGATCTGTACATTGTCAACAAAATAAACCACCCCCCTTTTCCTCACACACCTCGACAGCCTTCCAGAAATAATTTTCTTTTAAATACATGTTGCAAATGGCAGTCAAGAAACTACCTGGAAAATGTCTAAGCTAGGGGTGCAACTCTGAGAAAAGAATCATGTCTGTCAAGATTTGCCTGGTTCTTTACCAAAGACGATCAACAACTCAATTACAAATGCCGTATTTTGTAGAAATACGAAGTGAGAGAGAACGAGAGAGGCTTGCTTTCTCACCATAACTCTTTCCTAATAACAGACTCCCACAACAGCCACACTCAAAAAGAGTAAGCTCAAATATAAGGACTTTCTATTCACAAAGCAAGAATTTCAAAACATTAGTCTTTCCTTTTACAAATCCTACAACAGGAGTATCAAGAATGATGGATCAGATGCATACAAAACTTGCTAGCAGCGTAACAGTAACGGATACAAAGAAGACTTAGAAGGGTTCCTGCAAGACAAAGTGACATCCAAGATAAAAGTTAGAGCCAACTACACTGTAAAGTAGGCAGTAAAAAGATCAAGATATCAGGACATAATTATAAACAAAAAGATTATGTGGATTCATAATGTATATACACAGACCCCATATATATATGGCATGTATTATTTTTTGGTCTGCACACCATGCAGCTTACAAGTGTATTATGTAATATTTGTGTACAGCAGGCATAATTCCAAGAGCAAATTCTGGAAAGAACACTACACAACAGCAATGCAAACACATTCATATGCTCTAGAGCTAAAACAGATAAGCGGTCTTTGCCTCCAAAGTTTATGAGAGCAAGAGGGAAAACCTAGGAGCTTCCCAGCAGAAGAAACTGAGTATATTCCCTTATTGTCTGGCAAGGGAGGGAATCCAGAACTGGCAAACATAAGTAGCCTTTGAGTAAACTGCTAATGAAGTTGCTTTTTCCCAAAAGGTGAAGTATTATAAAACACTTAGCTCTTTCAAAGTTCCCAAAAAGAGACTAGTATTAAAACAGTAGGATTACCACTCCACTCCTCAAAGCTGCATCTTCTTTCCAAGTGCTTTTACATAAAATTAGACTCACAAATCTGATTCTAAGCCAATCTGACAAAAAGCCTGCTGGGACTAGGCAATCAGTGAACAAAAAACATCTAACGGAGACACAGAACAAGCCCCGTGGAAATGCTGGAGGAAATGAAAAAACATCCTCTCTTAAAATGCCACAGGCTGTAAATACTTCCCTTCCATTTTCTGTACCAATGAAAAAAGTGATAAGAAAACATAAAAAGTCCTAATGCACTCCCTCCCTTCTTCCTTGATTACCTAGTTATTAGCAAACAGCACATCACCCTGGTTCTTTGGAACAACCATCCAACTTCTTCCTATTTTCTTCTGCTGTGAGATGAGCAATTAATTTTTCCTCAAGCTTTTGCCTACAGCATACTCCAGGAACCTGGCTAGGACAGTGATCTCTCATCTTCATATTCCTGACCAAAAACTAACAGAACTCATGCCATAAGAAGTCTGAGCAACAAAAAAAAAAGTGTGGGGAGGTAATCATCCAGTTCTACTTGCTACAATTGCATGCAAAAGATGATTTTTCCCCTCAAGAGCAATTCCCTTTTCTGAATGAGAAGATACCATTAATAGCACTAAACAATATGGCCCAATCAAAAACCTAACACTTTAGAGCGAATATTCTGATTTTAAATGAAGGAGTTATTAGACTTCAACAGGCAGAATCACTTGGTTCCATTTCTCTCCCACTGTGAAATTACCTCATTAAACCTTTAACAGCTTGAGGTAAGTAAAAAGCTTTTACTCCACTGTCTGATGGAACAAGTTTTGTGAGAAGGATTCATACTATTTCTGTCCATTCTCTGCCACTGAAGATTTAGCACAATTCAAACTTCATCTAAACACATGTATCCTCATCAGAAGCAGGAGAGAATCTCAAGCATGCTACCTACCTGCAGGCCTCTAGAAAAGGTTTCATTATCCCCATTAAACAGAAAACACTGAGAAACTTAAGGGGGCTTTCCCCTGTTGAACACAAGTGTCTTTTACATGATGCAGTAGCGTGCCCAAACCATAGGTGCATATCCAAACACTCCTAGTTCCAAATAATCCCAGCAGTCTGCAGATATAAATCAGGCACGTGGAATGAATGTAATAAAGAAACAATTGGTATAATTAGGTTTTGCAGTTCATGCTGCAGCTCAGAGCATGAACCAACATTAAAGGCGGTCTGTGCAAGAATGCTCATATCAAAACATTTCTTAAAGAAACATCTCTACATCTAGCACAATAATGCAAGTATTTATAGAAAATAAAGCAGCGCTGAAATATATGACACACAAAAGCACCATACCTACACAGAGAACCTTCTGCAGCAGAAGAAAAAAAGATCAGAAGATTCACCATTTCCAGCCCTTCATTATACCACAGACATACCAGAGACCTTTAAAAAAGCTGGTTCAATGTTCTAGATGTCAAAAAGTTGTCTTTGTGTACTGTTACTTAACGAGTTGGTCTTACAATGCACCAGTTGGTGGCTTGTTTGGTGGGTGGGTTTTTTTTCCATTTATAAGAAAATGAGTTTGTTCAATTTCTTATTAGATAAAATAAAAAAGCAGTTGTTAATTTAGTCAGCTACTTGAAGGAACAGAAGTCACAACATGATCTGGCAGTTTATTTTGATATCCAGATCTCAAAGAAAACGCATTTACAATAATTTATCACAAGTAACCTCATTCATTTCTCTGGACGCATCAAACAATTCTCTAAGTTTACTTATTAAATAAGCAGAACCTCTACCTAAACACAAATGTAGCTACTGTAAGAAATTCAAATAACTCGCAATTAAACGCGGTCACCAGAGATACTTGTCAAGCTGACTTGGTGAAAAACTTGTGTTAATTTCCAAAGATACCTCCTAACAGGATGTATCTTACTGCTCTTTTCATATATAGTAAGTACTGGACGAGCTTCCACATGAGGAAGAGACAATAAGAAAGCACGACTAACATACTTCAGGTGTCCCGATGACTAAGAGGAAAGGAAAGTGGTTGAAAAGTTTTACCTCCAATGCTGTGAGCACATACCTGATGTTCAAGCCAGTACTCTGGTCCAGTTTCTCCCAGCTTTTTAACTTTCCCAGAAGTTTCTGAAGTATAGAGCAAAAGAAGTTTGAGACAGATGCGTGTTCTAACAGCTCATTTTTTACAGTTTTCTCATAATTCTCCATTCAAACTCAATGCTTTCCACATGTGGATTTCAGTATCTTCTCATCTAGCACATCTGGGTTGTCATTCTCGTGCCCTCACAGCCATTTTCCCGGTCACCATGGCTCTGTGACACATGGAACCTACACTTCAGCTCTCCATATTATCCAGCTCTATGAGCTACTACCATTGTGGCAAACTAGACTCTTTGTAGAGGGGAAGAAAATAAGTTGCAATCTCAACACTGATACTGCAGCAGCTGAAGTGCCCATTTCTCTTACAGTTTCTCCTGTAGCTTCTTGATTTTCAGTCGGTACCAGATCATATTACCTAAAACCAATCAGACACCCATACAGTCCTTAAAAATCAGTAAGTTTACATGTTTAGGCTGATCTCTTGACTTACATATGCTTGATACAGGATGGGATTGAGACAAGACAATCATATACATCTGAGACCATATACTGGCCTTTGGCAGCAATGCAAGTGGGTATCAAGGTTCTTACCACATGCCTGCTCAGTAACACCGTGTCTGAGCTTAAAGAAGGGGGGCAGGGGGGTGGGAAGGCGTTTCCAGCAGAAGACAGCAAGGCCAAAAAAAGACACTACAATGAGACAGTTCATTTCAGATAACCTTCAGCTCAACAGCAGACTTCCTTTCCCCTTTTTCTCCTTCACTCTCATAGCTTCACTCATGTTGACGTTTAAGTTTGGGAATGCCTGGCTCAAACTCACTGCTTACAACACACATCTGAACTAAGACAATACAGGAAGAGCCTAGGAGACAAAGCAGGCAACAAAGGAAACGGCGTTCTGCTCATCCAAACATTCCTAGCTCCTCACCTCATTTTCCAATTCAACAGTCACTAGCTGCGCTTGGACTTTCTCATAGCGTTCCAGTTTTCTTTGAAGACCTTCTACCTCCTCTTTAAGCAATCCATTGTTTTCTTTCATCTCCCTGTGCCAAAAAGACAACAATTGAAAAGCCACGCAATTCCATCTGCTCTCACAAACTTGCAGATACACATGCAATTACAATGGAATCATACATATGACATTGCGCAGACATCGTGACATTCAACTGACTCACTTCTATAACGTTCACTGCAAAGCTGCTGCTACGAAAAAAAAAAAAAGGAGCTTCAGTGAACTGGATTTTTTCACTTTAAGCACCATCCTAATTATGTCCAAACAACCTGAAGTTTTGTGTCAGCTTTACTGATTGGCAAAACAGCATGAAGGCCAGAAAGACTCCCAACTCTGATCTTCTTGGAACACAGCAAGCGGTACACGCTCAGGCTTTTTTATACTCTGTGATGACTGAGCCAGTATTGAGACTCCTTGCTTTTACCTTAATAGAGGTGTGCAACTGTGAGATAAACTGTTTATAAAAAATAGACCTCTACACTGTTGATATCATGCTTCTGTGCACAAGAACAAGAATGAGAAAAGAGTCCATGATAAACAAAAATGATAATGAAACACTAACAAGAACAAACCAAGGGAGATTCCTTAATTTTAGCATAAGAAAAAGCTGGACAGATCAGACAATCATGTAATTTAGACTTTTTAAAGAAATGTACCTAAAGATGGAAATAAAGTTCACTTTTCAAAAAAAGTTTTATGTTAATTTCATAGTACATACAAACTTCATTTTTTAAATTAATTACCACTTTAGAAACCCAGAAATCTGCTCTACCAGGGGCTATATCACTATATCAAAGAGTTTAATGAGTTTAAACAAACAACTTTCCAAACATTATGCTTGAACAAGAGGTCTAAAATAGCGGTAATAAAACTAAGCAGTAGAAGTTATTACAGAAATGTAAAAAACTCTTCTTTCTACAAGTATTTCTTTCCCAAACCTGTATAGAGTTCATCACTATCTTTAAACACTGAATGTTGTTCTAATACATAGATATCACCACCCAAAATGATCAATATTTGTTCTGTGAGGCTTTTGCTGTGTTCAGGAAGATTGCCCAGATCTTGTTAAAACCTCTCACCTAGTAACTATCACAACACTGCTCAACTCATTGCAGTATTTACATGAAATATTTAAACCTCCTTCTAAAATTTCCCGTGTGGAAGTATAGTATCATATGCCACACTGTAAACCATGTAAGCCTAAGAGATTTCAAAGTGCATATAGTGCAATTGTAAAAGCTACGGAAGGACAGAAGACAACCCTCTCACAACTGAACCCTTCTTTCACCTGAAGTAGGCATTTTCTTCCCTAAGTTGGCGCAATTCACGCTCCATTTTGGGGAAACGGGCCAGTTCTACCTTCATGTTCTTGACAATTACAGCATCGTGTTCCTGCTGGGAGAACTTCTGTTCCAGATCCTGGAAAACAGATGACAAGAGGACAGCAACGATTAACTTGGAACCCTTAAGGACTACATCTCCGCTGGGCTTTTTAAACTTTAATCAATGACTTGATGAACGAAGTTAGAATAGACCTCAGTTGGTCACCTAATCCAATCCATAGCTCAAAGCAGGGATGACACACACTTGTTACACCCGTAACACCTTGGCTGGCCTCTCTTCTACACCTTTCTGTTAACTTTAAATTCCTAAGGAAAAAGTAATGCTAGTGAAATCAATAAAATGCCCTTCTATTGACAAAGCTAAATGCCTGATTGTCTTTTATTCCTCCATTAATTAAGTGTAAAGATGGGCACTTGGATGGCCTTGAAGAACTAGGAATTAAAAGAAACACAAATGTACATTTTATAATTATGGTAAACACTTATTTTTTTGGATGGGGAGAAGCAACATTTATTTAGAGCAGTAATATAGTCTGACACCTTGTTTCCCCACCTTTCCTTCCCATGGTTCTGCCTACAGCAGGAAGTCTCTTGCAATCGCAAAAATCAGAAATGAGATTGTCTTTCAGTATAGCTTTGCTTTACAGCAACCACAGGCAATGCCATAATCAGCATCTGTTCAAAGCAAAGTAACTCTCTACATCTGCCTCTCCCAGGAAGATAAAAAGCAAGTGGAAAAGACACTCCCACCAACCTACATGCTAATCTGAAAGGACATAAAACATCTCTGCACTTACACGTAAGTCACTGCATTTTTAAAAGCTTTGCAAGCAATTGCAGTTTATAAGAGAGCTAAGCCGAGCTCCAGAGGAAGGATTTTCTGGAAGCAGAAGCTAACCATAGCTGCTAGGTTCATCCCCCACCATTAAAAAAAAATGGTTTAGAATACGAATGCCCTGGGCTCAAGATCAAACAAACCATTCATCCAGAGTACTGCATAAGGATATGCTCTCTTTAGAGAAAGCATAGGTGTGCTTTTTCCCCAAAAAAATGATACGACGAAGGTGAAAAGTGTCATATTAGGGCTAATTGTAGAGATAGCCTGGTCCAACCAATTGGATTTAGCCAATTTCAGCTCTTGCAAGCCACCAGATCAGATTCTTACATGACAAACTAACCTTTTATTTCTGCAGCAGGCTTTTTTTTTAAAACATTGCTTTGTTCTTACATTGAAGAAATTAAAAACTAAAGGTTTATATAGGCCACAGTTTCCTTACCTTAATTTTCTGTTCATATTCTGCCAGTAGGGACTGGCTTGCCTGCAACGTCTGGATTTGTTGATTAGCTTCTTGCCATTTTCTATGAGATGTAGACACAAGAGGCATTCAGCACCCAGAAATAAGCCACATGCAGAAGTATCACTCACACAAACATTTCCAACCACCACTAACAAAGTATATGGTACTATTATATAATATTGTCTCACATTGTTTCATACTCACACTACCTTCCTCTCATCCAGAGAGGAAAGGACACATTTTTACTGAAAAGATGCATCTTGAAAAATATTTTTAAAATAATAACCAAGCCACCTTCATTCTGAAACCAACAAATATACACTCACAGTAAATAAGAAGGAAAAACAAGGAAAGCAAGGAAAAAACTCATACCTTTCAAGTACCCCTCAACTGAGATTTATGGCTTGACATTTTTGTTCTGTTCAGTCTATAGAACTCAGATTAGCCTTTCCCACCCACCTGCCTTCTGTTAACTCTCCAGTATGAACATGAGACATAACTGAGAGAGATTTTAAGCTTGAGTATTTTCCTCCTCAAGGTACAAATAAATTGCTCCTCAGAGCTAGTTTCAAGCAGCGGTTATAACCTGCACATCCAGATCAAAGAACCCCTTTGAAGAGTGGAAATCAAACACTGTTGAAAGTTTTCTGAGTGACAACATCTGCACAAGACTGAAGTTCTGTTTGCCTTTTTCTCCCTACAGTTATTCAGCCCCTGCTTACTTATGTTGAACATCCAGCTGTTCCATCAGCTCTTGCTTCTGAGAGTCTTGGCTTGTCATCTGCATCTCTTGATTCATTATATTCCTTTGCAGCTCAGATATTTTCCCTTTTAATATAGTGATTGTCTGCATTAGCGGAAAGAAAATAAACAGAAAGTCTATGAGTCTCCAAGCTGGACATTATGAATGGTAATACGCAGAAGCCACTAATCCAACTAAAGAGCACAAACGGGTTTTAGACACAATCCCAGATTCTTGCAAAACATTCATATCTTCAAGTTCACCTCAAAACAAAGGCAAGAAAAAAAATAATTTAGTTGCTTTCATCTGTACCCAAATCGTTATTCCCATTGCCTATTAAGCAGGTGACCTCAAACTGGCATGAGAAATACCAAGCTTTAAAGCTAAAAGATGTTAACACACAACAATACATATTAAATCGAAAAATTATCCCACAAACATTCCAAAGACATTTTTTCTGGGTTTCAAAATGGAAAATGTCTGGGTTTGCCTCAGCGAAATAACAGAATATTATGTTTTCCTTAGAAATCTGAAGCCAATGCCCTTTAAAATTTAATTCTAAACTCCAAAGAAAAAGTCAGGCAGACATTTGTTTCTAATAGTCATTACTTAGCTCCCTTTAACAGAGAAAAACACGAAAAAAATCTCAAAACCTGACAAATGTAAGGTGCTTTCTAGACAGAGAGACATGCAGGATTCATCTTGATACTAATAGATATGGAAATAAGAAATAAAAATAGAACCGCTTCACACATTTCTTACATGCATTTAGTTTCTCTCACATGCTGTCATTGTCTCTCTGTTTTTATCACTGATAACTGCTATGGTAAACATTATCGATATGATAAAGCACCTAAACATATTTCCTGTGACACCTAAGCAAGAGGAAGGCTTAAGGACTTAGTGGTTATTGATCCACAGCTGGTATAGAAAAATCAAAACAGAAAGTTACTAACAAACCAGCTGAACTTAACTATAATGACATCTGAAAAGGCTGAGGCTGGAAAAGATGGTCTGTTGATCCAAAATCCAAAAGGACTGAAACTATTATCCAAGCATTCATTTTACAGTGAAACACGTGGGTATGTGTTTGGAAACACCCTGTGCATAACTTTGGTCTCATCCACCCTGCAGTTCCTCCTACCTCCCTGAACACCTCCCATCTTACCATCTCCTCCATCGCTTCCTGCGTTCGTTGTTCAACGTCCTGTAACCTGGCTTCTAAACCCAGATGCAGCATCTTGCCCTACACTTTTTTTTTTTCAAATCAAAAAGGCCATTTTCAGTTCACAAGAACTGCAAAGTCAACTGAAGCTATGAACAGATTAGAAAACAACTCTGTTCTTACTTCATTAGCTTCAGCTAATTTGCTCTCCTTCTCTTGCAACTTCTTACTCATTGTCTCCATGCTCTTCTTATAGGATTTGTTCATCTCCATTTGCTCTTTCAGTTTATTTTCAGCTTCTGTTTCCCTTTCCTGATACTGCTTTATGCGTGTGAGCAGCTCCTGGTTACGGTCAGCCTCTCGCTTGCAAAGAAACAAACATAAAAAGAGACATAAGAAGAAAGTAGCACAAAGGTGAAGCCCTTTCTGCTTCCCTTGTCTCCATGCCTCATTACTGTGGTCACCACGGCACCATCATGAAGCAACGTTACTCAGACCATAGCTTTTAACACTTCCACTAGCAAGGTCAAAATCTTACCACCAGCAACTCCATGTCAAGGAATTACCCAGGGCAACAGAGCTAGAAAATAGAAAGTGTTCTGCAGCCTTTTAGAGGCGTGAATATCAGAACACAGACAGGGCCTCACAGACTCCACTGCACGCTCTAAGGCAGATGAAAGATGAAAACATTTGGTAGCCCAATTTAAAACTGACCCGCACAGAGCAAGTTTATGTGAAGAAGCTCAGAACTCAATAGTTGGGTTAATAGGACAAACTTCCCTCTGCAACTTGTGGAAACTGTATGAGGCTATTTAACAGAAAAGAAAACAGGTTTCAATGCACAGTATTACCAACGAATACAACCAATATTTTTGCACTGACAACCTTTCATATAGCTTTTCAGTTTAGTCCTACCACAAGTGGATTACCACTTATTGAAAAATGTGTAGTAAATTGCTTTGCTAATCAAAGCAAATCAAGACACATATTTACATAGTAAGCAAGGATTATGCAAAGCAACGTGAGGTTCCTAAAACCCTTATCCACATGACTCAAAGAAACACAGAATCTGAGCAGGGTGATTACCACAGTGGTGGATTAGCGCTGCTCCCTTTTTTGTACGAGTATTGCAAGGGTTTCAGTGACTGACTCAGCTAGATTCCAGTTTGAACTCTTCATGGCTTAATCCTAAATCACCCAACTTCAGACAAGAACGAGAACTTTAGTCACTGACCTGCTATTTCACAGTTACACACTAAACCTGTCACCCAACACCCTTTTAAATTATTAAAAAAAAAAGGTTGTGTTTTTTTTTTTTTAAAGTTTTCTTTTTAATTAATCAGCTGCATATAAGGCCTTTGCGATCCTACAGAACCCACCGCTCTACTGCTTATTTCAGTGACAGAGTTAAGCAAATATAAAACCAGAAACCAAGAAGAGCTGTTAGTCCCTGAGAGAGGTTCACAGACCAATGCAAGCTCTCTTGTGTGACAGTGCATGGTTGGCATTGCTGTCATTCCAGTTAATTACAGCCACACAATCTAAATGCTTGCAATTGTGCCAGCAGAGGTTTAAATTCATCTGGGAGAAAAATGCTTAAATACTTCTGGGAGAAACAAGTAACAAATCCCGTTTGTTACTGCTACCCACGACAACTTCAATGCCAAGTTAACAGAACCTAGCGATGAGATCATCAGACAGCTCAAGGATCAAACAAGGTCTGACGTTCACACTGGCCTTGTCTACTTTAGCAAGTAGTGCAATGTGCTGCAGAGGGGTCTGTAGAGCAAAGAAAGCAGTTGGTGCTAGGAACTTGATACCAACACAATATTCTTTGCAGGAGCGTTTACCACAGCTTAGCTCAACTCTTGCTCTGAAGACTGAGTGTACATTAGCAGCTGGGGTGCACTGCGCTTGCTCCTGGACTGCATCTTTCACTTTAGTTTCCTCCAAAAAAGAGTCTAGTATGCATACTGTGAGACGCAGCACTGCAAACCAAAGCACAGCACGTGAGAACAGAAGCATGTCCCTGATCTGAACTGAAACACCAACACAGATGCACTACGTATGTTCTGACTCAGGCCTGTGTCATCTGCCATACTTACCTCATAGTTTCTGGCATTGGTATTAGCTGCTTTCTCCAGCTCAATGCGAGCTCGTTTGTGGCTAAGCTCCATCTGCATCTTCTCTCGTTCCACCTGCAGGAGTTGGGATTTGGAGTGGATCCGCCCAGCTTGTTCTTCCAACTGTCCAGTGCATACGTGAAGAGGGATAGTACACATCATTAACAGCACTGCAATAACGTTGTTATCTCCTACCCTATACTATTCAGCTGATAATTGCATACCGTTTTACAAATTACAAGGAAACTATCACCACAGTTGTGGTCCTTGTCCTTTCACACAAATTTTAAGTTGTAATAAGAAACAAGCTACAATTTAATTTTCCAAACTGGTATGCAGATTTAATTGCCAGTGAAAAAAATGAAAGGACTTTTTTTTTTTACAGGGCAAAAATATGTACAAGTCTGACATATCAAAGAGAAATTAAAGATTCTAGGATGTTCACAAAAACAAACTTCCATTCCTGAGCATGCACGAGCAGCAATTTTAGAAAGAATGGTCAGATCTCAATGAAATCAACTCTGATGCTTAAAACCTGAAGGAGTCTACAACCGTACTGAAGCAATACTGCAGGCACCAGCAGAGTAAGGACACCTCACCTGCACCCTCTGCTGGTACTGGATCTGCAAGGAGTTTTGAGATGATCCTGGTGTAGCCTGCCCAGACATCCCCTCTATACGCTGTGAAATGAAGTTATTGAAGGATCTCAGGGTGGAGATGACAGTGGTGTTATCGTCCAAGTTCTCCATGGCTCTGGAAACACACAGAAAGTTGTCAGCAAAAATAAAATAAAATGCATTGCTGCCCTGAAGTAACACTAAATGCAAGATATTCTAATTTACTGGGTACAGAACCCAATCTGCTAGTCACTGCTGGGATCAACTCGAACCAGAAAACGCTATCCAACTAAGGCTGAAGTTGTAGACCTCCAAGATAAGAAACCGATGCAAGCCAGTCTGTTCTGCCCTTAGTGGTATACACAAAAGGGCTTACTTTCATTTAAATAAGCTTCCTCCTGAATCTCTGCCCGTTAACAATGGCTTAAAAGCTGTCTTAAGTTATGCAGAATTTAATTCTCTCTTCTTTTATAGTGAAGATAGATTTGGTGATACGAGTTACCATTGCAGGACAAGAAGGTCTGCAGCACATAACACGAACAGGACTTGTTACCCTTCTTCCAAACATCTTAAGGGCAGGAAGAGAACTAATTCCACAGCAGCGGAAAGCTCCATCGTGTACATAACTTGATTCTGGTTTCCAAAAAGCACTTTGGTACCTGACTGGCAGCAAGTCTTCCCCATTTCACACATCACTTCGATCAGTAAAACCGTGTCTCCTTGTTCTCATACAACTATTTGCAATTCCTCCTTCAGATTCGGAGTAATACTGAAAGACCAAGGATAAATCGAGCACAGAGGCCAAAGATGCTGGGGAGGTATCCTCGAGAGGTTTTAAGTGAACCCCTGCAGACACCACAAGCCCCACAAAGCCCAGAAGAAGGTTCGGGGCCCAGGAAGCCGTGCCCAGGGACAGGCTCAAGGCTGATTTTCAGGCTCAGGTGCTCCTGAGAGTAACACATCAGTTACTCGTTGGGTTTGTATCAGCACGAGGATGTGGTGTAACAGGAGCACACTAGGCACAGGTCAGCCCAAACCCCAGTGAAAACGTTTATTTGAAGCGGGCACAGCACAGAAACACGAGGCCACTGCCAACAGGTGACCGGCTTCCAGCAGACCTGCTCTGAAAACACTCAGGAAAAAAACAAGAAAAGCAGCAATAAAACCAGCACTCTCACCCCCTTGCTGCACAACACCTCTTTTATTTCATTTCATTTCATTTCACTTCATTTGCACAGCCCAGCGCCCCGCACCAGAGCGCCCGCGGGCAGGCGGGCACCTGGGGGGCTGCCCCTCACGGAGCCCTGAGGCGCCGAGGGGCAGCGGGGCCCCGCCACGCCGCCCCTCCCCCGCCCCCACAGCGCCGTGAGGGGGGGCCCCGAGCGCGGCCGGACGCGGCCGAACCCGGCCGAAAGCGGCCGAACGCGCGGCCCCCCCCGCACCCCCCACTCACCGCCGCCTGCCCCGCTTGGATCTCCCTCCTCGCCCCGCCGCCGCGATCTCACGGGAACTCGCCGCCCGCTCTCGCGACGCCAGCGGCCCGCGCCGCCGTACTGACGGGACGAGGCGCGCAGCGCCGCCGCGCTCCTCAGGCGCTACCGTAACGCCAGCCGCGGCGCCCCGGAAAGGACGCCCTGAACGCAGATTTCCAGGAGCTTTTTTCCCAGTCGCACACCCGCACGGTTTTTATTTCCTCCCCAGGCACACAAAACGGCACCCAGCTCCCCTGCTGGGTCTGCCTGGCCGACGCTTTCACGTATACGGCTCGGTACGCAGACAGAACGGAAGGTTTTGGGGTAGTTAACGTTTGATTAACGTTACTTATTAGTACCTATTAACATTATTAATGTAACTGTAAGCCGTTCAAACCGGTCTGTTTATAAAGAGAAAGACCTGGAAGCGTAAAACCAGACAGTGCTACCATCCCCTCATAACCCACGCCGTGGCCAGCGGATAAAAGCACTATTTAATTAAAAAGTTGTCACTGCCAGGTAGACAATGGCTAAGTTTATGTTTGCAAACAGAATTGAGCGATTCAAGCACAATCCTATCAATAATTCTGCCTGTCTGGGATTCGAGAAAATCTTGTCGCTTTACCTAATAAACATCGTTGGTCAGCTATAAAACATTACTGAAAACATAGGTGGAAATTATCTTCTCGGTTTTGATGACCCTGCCCTGCTGTCATTTACTGGATTTACGAGCGCAATGAAGTAGCAATTTCTAAATATAACCCGTGTCTTCAGCAAACGCAGCAAAGCCACCCAGCTGAGTAGTCCAGAGCCACACATTGGGAATGTCTGCATTACGGATCGTACGTGACGACGCAGTCTGACATGCACGAGAATGCTGCCTATTATTGCATGTGCTAATAAGTTGCATCAGCTTTTAAGAAATATGAAGAGGAAATAAATTGACTCAACCCCCCCCCTTGCCATTCCCTCTCCTCCTGACAACCACCTTTATGGTTAGTCTCCAATACGACAGCATTAGTAATGCAATGATTTTCAAGCACACATTAAGAACTCGTATAATCACTGTTTTATTTTCATTTCCATTGTTCCAGCCCCAGAGGTTGCCTTTCAGATTGTTCCTCTCCATTGCCAACCCTTTCCTCCGCACATGAGAAGCAAGATCGGACATCTCTGCATGTGTAATTAGAGGATAAGTTCAGTGGGGCACCTCCCTGGTTTTCTTTCTCTATTTGTACTTCCTGAGGATTGTGGCAGATTTTCCCAGGTTGTTCTCAACAATGTAACAGCTCAAGCTGGGGGTCTTAATGCTGGGATTTTTCTTTCAACACCATGCCAAATTCAGATTTCCAATCAGTGTCTGATCACCTGTTTGATAATCTGCATTTCTCAGCTTTCATTTCCCTTTGTACAGTCTTGCCAAGAAGTAAGATTCAGAAGAGTCCTTCCGGCTGGCCTGAGGCTTTAAAGTTCTCACCTCCCGGAACTGCTCCTTCAGTCTGTTTTGAAGAACACGGGACTCGTGTCCATCCCAGAACTTACACAGCACCGTTCCTTTAGGCTTTAAAATACTTTCTGCCAGATTCACAAGGCCTAAACATAAACTGATCAACTTCTGATGGTCCAGGTCTTTAATGCCTGTTGCATTAGGTGCCATGTCGCTCAAGATAACGTCCACCTTCCCCGCAGGAAGCAGGCTCTGGATTGCCCTGAGCGTGCTTGGGTCTGTAATGTCAGCCTCTGGCAGGAAGACAGCTCCTTCCAGCGGGGAAATCCGCACGAGGTCAACTCCAAGGACGAAGCCAGTGGGGGCAGCAGGATCTAGATGACAAGAACGAATGACACGCTGAATCCTTATTAAAATGGTTGAAAACAACTTTCAGGTACATGAGCTCCACGATATTTGATAAACAAAAACTTAATTCCTGCCACGAATGGTCTTCCTGTCCTTCCACAACCAGCTGGCTGCATGCATCGTGATGAATGGTCTGCTATCAGCTAATCCATTTATAACTTTAAACCCGAGTTATTCTGGATAAGCAATGGATACTTTATTGTTTTTTTCTGACTATTTTTTTCCAAAGATGTCAGTCTAAATCCTGGACAATACTACAGATGATAATACTTTGCCTTATTTATGGCTTAAAACATGCAAACCTTATGTTGCTACCATTTTTCAAGAAGGAAAATAAAAATTCAGAAAAGCCACATTACCTGCTGGAAGCCACGAGAATTTCAGAACTGGATGAGGGCTCTTCTCCCCAACACAGTTAATGAGAAGACTTAGTTACATCTATAGTAGCACCTCATGGTAAATTCTTACTTCACAAATACCATTTCTGCAGACCACACGAAGATTTACTGTTCTTTACCATGACACAGGCACACACCTTCACACTTCTATCCGCGACTCTGGTGTTTGCCCACTCTACCACCTCGCAGTTGAGTTTTCGCACACACTCCAAGACGAGTATAACCCCAACTTGACTGCCAAAAACATGCACTTACCAGTACCTAAGGCGTTGACCCTCTCTACAGCAACCTGACTCCAAGCACCTGGTGCCGCCCCACAGTCTAGAACAGAGAGTCCTGGTCGGAGAATACGGAGCTTGTCATCGATCTCCAGTAACTTGAAGGCACTCCGGCAACGGTAATTCTGCTGTTTCGTTGCTTTGACAAAGGGATCCTTCAAATGCCGCTCCAGCCACCAGTTCTCTGTTGCAGTTTTCTTCTTTAGGAACCCCACTGTGGTGTGCAGACATCTGCACTGCAGAGGAAGGCTCGCCAAACGCTGGCAGCTGCCCAAAAAGAAAGGTGACAATCAATTAGTGTGTAGTTACTAGAGACTTGTGAAACACATACTCATTAGTTCTTATATTGACTACAGTTCCTCCTATTCATCACCAAGCTCACTAAAAGCCTCAACATTTCGGATATTCTTGGCATCTTCAGTTACCTGGTCCAATAACAATGAGAAGAGCCACAGTTTGGATCAAGACCTCACTGGTTCTCTCTGAACAAAGAGGAAAAAGGGGATCCCATCCCTAAGGAGTGCTTCAGTTCTGCTCAGGCATTTGTGTCCAAGACCTGTGGACACCCGATGCTGCGAACAAGTTCATCGGCTGTCCCATGGGGTCGGCAACCTCCATACAAGCAGGGGCCTTTGTGGGAGCCAGGGTACGTCCTCACCAACCAACTCACACTCCCCATGAGCCCTGAGGGACATGTCAGAGGAATCAGGGGTGCCTGAGCATCTAAGGGCTCCTTCCCCTTTCCGTGACAGGCTTTTAAAGCTAAGGACCCACCATTTTAAGGTGAAGGGGAGCTGTGATGACTATACAAGCAGTCAAACACAATCACAGCACATTCCACAGGGATCATCGAGTCCACCCCCAAGCACCATGCAAAAATCAGGCCATGTGTCTGAGAGCACTAACCAAACGCTCCTTGAACTCCAGCAGCTCGGTGCTGTGACCACGTCTTTTTTGGGAGCCTGCCCCAGTACCTGACCACCCTCTGGGTGCAGACCCTTTCCCTGACACCCAGCCCGACCCTCCCCTGTCCCAGCTCCATGCCGTTCCCTCGGGCCCCGTCGCTGTCCCCAGAGAGCAGAGCTCAGCTAAGCCGGATCTCAGCACTTCACCTCGCAATGCCCGCACTCATCCCGTACACGCAGCTGGACGCCGGCCGGCCCAGGGCACGTTTCACCTTCACAGCCTCCCCTCCTGCATTGCCAGTGACGACAACCCCAAAACCCCTGACGAAAATTCAAGGCGCCGGGTCAAACCCTGCACCTCCCGGGGCAGAGGAGGGCCGGCACCCCCAGACCGGGGCCGGAGCCTCCGCCTCGCCTCACCCACACCGCCCCCGGGACCCCCCTCAGCGCCGCGCTCCCCTCAGCCGCCCCGCGCCGGGCCCCTCGCCGCGACATGGCGGCCACCGGGCCTCGGCCCTGCCCGCTCCGGGGCGGTGCCGAGGGCGGTGCTGGAGCCTCAGCGGCGCGGGAAGAGCGGAGCCGGGCCTCTGGCAATCGGGACATCGCCGTCAGGAGCCGTCCGGAGAGGTCCGGGAGGGGACCTGGGTGCTGGGTTGGGGGGGAAGCCGGGGGTTTGGGGCAGGGCTGCGCGGAGGGCAGGGGCCTGGCGCTGAGGGTGTGAGGGGCTGGGGACGGAGAGGTGTGGGGACAAAGGGGTTGGGGAGGACGAGATGTGAGAACAAGGATTTTGGGGAGGGAGAGGTGTGGGGGCAAGTTTTTGGGGAAGTGGAAGGCTTGGGGAGGGGGTGCTTGGGGAAGTGAAAGATTTTGGGGGGATGATGGGGGGGCAAGGGACCAAAAGTTAACGGGGAGTGCTAGAGAGCTGGTGTTTGGGGCAGCATGGGGAGCCCAGGGGTTTGGGAAGGGGAGCTGGGTGGTAAGGGGCTTCCTGCAGGGTCTGGACGTCGAGTCCTGGCCTCTCCTCTGAGGGGTGCCCATTCTGGGAGCACTCTCCTCAGCAGACCCTGCTTCGCACAGGAGCCATGTGTACGCCCAACCTCTTCACCCTCGTCCTGGTGGTGCAACCATCTCGCATCCTCCTGGGCATGAAGAAACGTGGGTTTGGAGCCGGGCTCTGGAACGGTTTTGGGGGAAAGGTGCAGCCGGGTGAGAGCATCGAGGAGGCTGCTCACAGGTGAGACCCAGCCCTGGGAGAGGGACCTGAGGGTGTTGGGCTGTGAAGGTGTTGGGCTGCTTTTGGTGGGGTTGCTGTGGCTCAGCTGATCCATAAAGCCCTTGTCACCAGCCAGGGCAATCGCGAGCCATCTCCGAGCAGAAAATAAAACACTCCACGGGAGATGTACAAAGGAACGGGATGGCTGCCCATTGCCCATCACCTGTAAATCTCTTAACTTCCAGTCTGTGAGTAACTGGAAGTTACTGAGCATCCTTCCTCCCATCCATCCTATGGACTCTACCTAAACTGAGACTTAGTCCGCAAGTAGCAAGCAGAGGCTCTGTTCATAAAGGTGCATAGTTTATTTTTGACTATATAGCAGAATTACAATTTATAGTAGCATAATGCTTATGTTTTAAAGATGTTATATAGATGCTAAATTCCAGTAGCATTTTTAGTGTCATGTGAAAATGTAGTGACAAAGTATTAGAAATTTAATTTGGAGATGCCTTATGAACAGCATGGTGGAAATTTATTACTTGACTGCATAGAGGCATTTTTAACGCCTAATGCTGAGTTAGGGAATTGAATTCCATCAGTCCTGAGATATGGCACCATTTCTGAAGCTATTAGCAGTGGTTCATTGCAGGACTTCCTTTTGTTTAGTCATTGTAATGAAGAAGTAGATCACAGTCGAATCGCTGAACTCTTCTAAAAATTATGTTGCACCTTGTTCTTCACATGAATGTCATAGATAAAAAGCCACACTTTGCCACCTCCTCACTCACTGATGCATGCCCATGCTTACCTTCGCACCTGCAGGAAGTCTAATGTCTGCGTGCTCAACAGATACCAACAGCTTTTGCCTGAAACAGTCTCTTCAGCTGTGCTAGCGCAACTGCTTGGGTTCTGTGGTGAGCTAATCAAGGGGGCAGAAGAGGCCTTTATGCAGATATGCACTCAGCAGAGCACTAGGTTAATGTCCCTGATGCTTACATTGTGACTTTTCATAGAATTTGTCATCTCTGAGTGGACGGTGGGAGATCAGCCTTATTACTTAAATCAGATCGTTTGTTTACATTGCCACTGCATATGGTGTAAAATGATTTGATTAATTTATCGTTTGACTTCCTACCTTAGTTAGAGTTAGAAACTGGAACTTTAACCCGTACAACACGCTACGTGGTAAAAGTGCCAGTAATCTCAGTGCAACGTGCCACAGTACAAACAAGGCCTGCCAGTGTGGACTGTGGCACAGTCCAATCTGCAGCCCTCTCCCCACAACTCGAGTTTATTGCAGAATTACACGACCGATTCCTGTCAAAGTCAGCTGAGGAGGAAGCAGTCCCCAGAGCCAGGCCTGGCTGGGTGCACAGCCCTCATCGCCGGCTGGGAGCTACACAAATGCTGTGCTGCCAGGCACAGGGGGAAGCTTGGGTGCAGCTCAAGTAAAACTTCTTTGTACAGGCTCTGCTCTGTATCACTATCTGAGGTATTAGGCTGCGGTTCCCTGTGTGTCTCGGGTTGCCCAGATTGTTAAATACGAAGCTGAAACACTAACGTTACATTAATCCTGTAAGAATTCTATACTCCACTGGGTATAGCATGTTCCGAGTACCTGTGCACCCACAGCCCTTCAGTGCCACATCCTGTAAGGGGAACATTTAGCAAACTGGAAATAATGAACTGGCTACCTGTAACGTTTCCATTTACTATATACGGAGCCAAATAGCTCACAGATAAATCGCTTAGAAAATCACGGTAGTGTTGTGCTTGTTGTTCAATTGTCACAGTCCGTAAAATGAGGCTTTTAGCTTTCTTGCTGGAGAACTACCTCTATTCTAGGCATGGTTTCCCAGGAAAATCAACTAAAATTAGTTAAGGCATTAGGCTGGAATATAATTTTGATGGATAGAATCCAAGAAGTTAATGCCAAAGGAAGCTGGAGCCTTAAAGATAACTTCCATTATCTTGTAAATTGTTAAGTCACTGCCAAATATACAACGAGATTATTAACCTTAACTGAAGATAGCGTTTCAAAGTATTCCTTATTTTTGTACGCTAGAATAACTGTGACTAACATAAAGCTATGCTTTCTTAAAGGCAAGTTTTGTTTTGTTTTTTAAAAGGAAAAGCTCTGAATGTGTAGCATAAACAGAGCAAATAATTTGATGTGCTTCAAGTAGCCACGCATAGTGATGCACTGAAAACAGCTGTTCAGCAAGTCTCTCAAAGTGCTCTTAGAAGTCTTGCCTTGTAGCCTCTCTCTTATGCTAAGTGTATTTCCAAGGAGCAGAAATGGAAATTTTATACAATTGCCTTGTGTTTCTCTATGGCATTTGACTGGGAGATGGTATTCCTGATGTTCTATGCGCAAATAACGTTACATAGCACGCGTTAATACTTAGGCTTCATTTTGCCTCAGAAATAGCTGAGTTTGTAGTCAGTACATATGTTCTAATATTTCTTTCTTGCATCCCCACAGTTCTAAAAGCTTCAGCTTTTAGGCTAAGCTTTCTGCTTGTCTAAACAAAGCCTATTTCACAGTTTTTAAGCCACATCCATCTACAGTCTTATTACATATGAGTTAGCCCATTTCTAACTAATCTCAGGAAAGATCATCCCATGGCAAGGGGTGTAAATTACTCGAATCACGTTTCGTGAATCTTCCCCCTCTAACACAGACAACTTTCTACCAGCATCTAGAACCTTGTAGTCACTCAAGCCAGTCTGACACTGCCCCACTCTGGTGCTAGTCTTAATATCGTAGTGTAAGCCAGAACTCTGCTTTGCTACAGGTACAGCTTTCACCTTTAATTCACTGGGCGTGTTTTGAATGTGCATGTAAAGCCAGTACCTGCTTTTTTGTTCTCCCACTGCTTACTGTCATGTAAAGTCTATTTCACATACAGGGAGCTCCAGGAAGAGAGCGGACTGACTGTGGACACCTTGCAGAAGATGGGCCAGATCACATTTGAATTTGTAGGCAACCCTGACCTCATGGAAGTTCACATTTTCCGGGCAGATCATTTTAATGGAGAGCCAACAGAAAGTGATGGTAGGTAGCTAGTGGAGGAGAAGCATGTGCATTCTCCTTTGAGACAGTATTGCTCATAAATAAATGCAGAACTATTAATACAGAATTTCCTTCGAGAAGGGAGGCAGCTGGGCTGTAAACAGAAGCTGTTTGTTTGACAGACAGTCAAAACTCCAGGCAGCAAAAAAGCAAGACAGTTTGATCCCAAGTTGTTTTCTCCCACCAGAAATGCGGCCTCAGTGGTTTCAGCTGGATGAGGTGCCATTCAGTCAGATGTGGCCAGATGATAGCTATTGGTTTCCCCTGCTGCTTCAGAAAAAGAAGTTTCATGGCTATTTTAAGTTCCAAGGACAAGACACTATCCTGGAGCACACCCTGAAAGAAGTGGAGGAAGTTTAAGAAGAAAACAAGCATTCATCACACATGATGCCTTCGTTGAGCTAGAACGCCATGAGTACTTACCGGGGTCTCCTTTCTCAGCTCCCCAGCAAAGGAGATTTATCTGCCAGTTCACTGGGAAGTAACGAAAATAAGGGCATTTCTTAAAGCAGATACAGATGTAACGAGACTTTCCATGCTATGAAGTCACTGACTGTAGTATGCTTTAGCGGTTACTTGAAGACAACTCTGAAGAACTTGCAGTTAACCCTTGTTTCTCAGGGGGTTAGTGTGTGAAGCTTTTCCATCATGGCTGGAAATCTTTTTAAAAAAAAGATTAAAAATGTTTTTCAGTAAAAGAATTTGTTTTCCTATTATGAACATCTGGCTAATTTCTAGACTGTTTAAGGGCCCTTCAGGAATTGGCTTCCTTTCACAGAAACACTAAGTGGACTCTTTCTCAGACTAACAGCAGAATCTGTCAAGTATATTCTCTGTGCCCGTTTCTATATAGTTCCCAATGTAGTATTACTTCCTGGGAGAAGGTGACATTTGATCAGTGCTGTGAAAACCCTTTGAAAAGTTTAGGTAGTGATCCTTTCAGAATTCTCCTGCTGAAGGCAACAGAAGATTACAGGAGTTAAGAAAACAAAGTCTGAAGTAGATGTATCGCACTGTTTGAGCCCTGTTTTCACTTGGACTTTCTGCTGTGAACTTAGCTGCTTCAAGCATTTTGTACTGACAGGTAAAAATAATCCAGACAAAATCCCACCCAGGTTCCAGCAAGTCCGTGTCACAAAGCGCAGTCACCCACGGCTGCAGGCTCTGCCACATGCCAGCAGCAGGTGACCTGTTCAGCCCAGCTCGGCATGGTGGGGAGTGAAAGATTCAATCAAACTGCTAGAAATAACACATCACATCTGTAACTTTATACAAGGTCTTTTTTTTTTTCTTTTAAACACTTTTACAAACACATATAACACTTACAGATAGAATCTTGGAATGTAATATAGGATCTGTAAACATTTCCAGTCTACCAGCTGTAGTAATAGTTCTTTAATTCCTGCATTTGGATAAAGTGCTTCATACATAAGGCTATTTGAGCAAAGCAAAGATACAGGATATTCCAGGCAGGCAGAATTCATACCCTCTGAACAAGATTGTTTCTTCTCATCTCCCTCCAGCAGTCCTGAATAATTTATACCAATCAAAAATGCCTTTCTTCATATGCTCAATAAGCCACAGGTCAGACTTAAAGGATAAGAGTTAACATCTTATACTCTTACCTTTCCTTTTGTGCTGCACAGTGACTTATTTACAGAGTTCTTAATACCTCTGCTTCTGACGTAGCAGTAAGGGTTTCTGACTGTTCTAGTGGAGAGAATGGCTTGAGGCAAGCAGAGGAGAGAAAATAAGCACAAGGGTATAAGTTGCTCGTAACAGGATGTAAAACCTTACTGCACAGTAGGAAAGGGAGTGACTGGCAGCTGATACCTGTTATGTTCCCTTGATTTATTTCCTGGTGGAAACTGTAAATTGCATGGTCAAGGGGGAGCAAATTACTTTCTATTCCTCCAGGAATTTAGGTAGGAAAAGAACAAGTGTGGCTCAGGCCTGCACTTGTATTTGCTATCCCCTATTCTCAGGTCAGTTCAGTCCTTTTACGAAGATACTTCCTTCCACCAGCACTGAATTTTACCTCATGTCAAAAAGTAGTGACTATTTATTGTTCCTGCTGCAGCTGTGGAGACTGATTCTGTCCCCAGCTGGTGCTCGTTGACTTCTAGGAACAGCAGAAATTGAAGATTGTGAATTAGCCTCTAACAAATTCCAGGAATTACACCCTTGCATGATCAAAGTAGAAGAGTAAAAGCGCTGGAATGCAGCAAGGTACTGTTGAAAATGTGTTAAAAGGAGCAAAGTTCAAGGAAGATGGAAGGAGAGGGAAAGAAGCAAAGACCAAAGTTGTACTGTAAATCTAATAGGTTGGGAAGCTTTTCAACACATGGTATCAGTCAAAAAGCCTGTATATTGCCACTTCACAGCTTAGAGCAGAGGTGACCTTAACAGTGACCAAAACAAATAGCCCTTTTGATAAAGACATTTTTCAGGCTCTCCACTGTTTACTACCCTGGTATCTCCACGATATTTGACAGAGACACTGACAGAAAAAATTGGAGGCCTTTTCTCTAATTGTTATTTTAAACACAAGGAAGTCACCATGAGTTCAAGCTACACAGAAAGCTTCCATCCAAGAAGGCACGTTAACTCTTTGGCGCTACATCTTACATTTATCAGTTCTTGGCTAGGCAGCACACGCTCTTCAGGTAGGCTTATGGGTTGCTTAGTGTTTATTGCAATCTACCCTTCTACCAGCAACGGGACCAACAACTTAAGTCTTGTTCTCTCCCCTGTATATAGCTGAACTGTTTGCTGCAGAGGGCAATAGCATAGAGGTAACGAGTACTGGCTCCCCTACATGGTAAACTAGGATAGATAGAGAACTGAAAATAACTCGATTGATTCCCTGCTACATTCCTCTAGAGCAAGGAAGCTGTACTTGACGCTGCTCTCCGCAAGTCTGACGCATCCCTAAACTGAACAGGGCAAGTACAGCAAGGAAATCCCTCACCTACTGAGGTAAACATGATACTGCTAGTTGCACACTGACCAGTCTCCCAGAGGCAAGGTTTGCAAACGAAGGGTTGCATGAAACAGTGTGCATTGTTTAGGAATGAGACAGAAGCTTGACAGTGCTGTATGAAATAAACGCTGAAAGTGCCATTAGCTGTATCAACTTTGAGAATATTAGGCCTATGTTCTCAAAACACTTGGTGAACAGATTGGGGAAAAAAAAAGCAAAACAAGAAAATCCCACCCCCAAACTGTTGTCCTCGAAGAGGCAAGGGCTGACAGTGGAGGAGTGGGTGTTTTCTCAAATCAACGTAATTCCAGTTTTTTACAGGTCATGCGCTCTATGCACATGGATAGCAGTCTGTGCATTTGAATTACAGAATTTTTGAGTTAAAGAATAATTGCTTTGAAGGAGAACAGGAAAGATAAGTTAATTAGTCTAAAGCCCAATTCTTTGTTTTTGTGTTTATGTTTTGTTTTTCTGAAGTCTGAAATTGCAACTTCTTTTTCTAAATGTGAGAAGTGCAATGTTTCATTCAGAACTTACGAAGTACTAGCCCACGGAACATACCCTGGTCGTCTATCCCAGCCAAACAAGAAACATAGAAAACATCAGATCTTCCTCCAAAACATACAGCATTTTCTCAATTTGACTGTTCACATCAATGAAACAAACCTTAATAAAGGATGTGTACTAAGACAAAGCAAGTCACAGTCTCTAACCAGCCAGCACCTTCTATAGATGGTAGGAATGAAGAGCATCCAAAAATACATTAAAATGCTCTTTGCACTTTTAACCACAAACAATCTTCCTAGTCAAGGCAATGTCAAGCAGGAAAACAAAACAAAACAAATTGTGCCATTCTTGAGACAATGTCTCATTTGTTATTATACTGCAGAAACATTTCCCTCCCCAGCCAGTTTGCTCTGGCTTATGAACAGAACCTCTTCCACATCACTTTGGGAATCTTCAGGAGAGAGAATCAGATCTGTCACAGCCATGTGCAGTTAGTGCCTCAACGGACAAGGCCAGTACGTAGGAGGAAAGAGTCGGAAGAGAGTTAACATTTGAATTGCTATAAAAAGCTCTTGATAGTGTATTCTGAGCAAGGTTGTTAAACCAGGCATCCTACACACTTCTTAAGGCTCAGCACCCAAGAAATTCACCCACATTAAGTGCACTTTACCACGTATCGGGGGGAGGGCTGTATATAGTGGATATGCTTGTCTCATGAATCTGGGCAAATAGCTTATCATCTTACTCCTAAAGGAAGAAACTAACCCATAATTTCCACCTGGTCTAGGAAGATCTTCATGTTGCATTTAATTTTCTAAACAAAAGACAAAAAGAAGCTTTTGTGATTACAGGATTTAAGTGATTTAAATATATTTCCTACTACTGAAAGTACCCCCAAAAGGGAAAATACTGTAACGGTTCCAGCTTAACAGCGAGCATTCATCCCTGTTAACAAGCTTCCTCTTTACCCACTCAAAGAAAATGCTAAGATGCCAACTCTCAAATTCCCCTTTGACAACTCATTTGGTCCCACAGAAGGTAGGTTCAGGGGAGTCCTATTCGTGTAGAGTTTTGTTGCACACGTTTGCAGTTTCTTCACTTATCAGTTTCTCTAGAGGATATGCACAATTTCCTCTACAGTAACATGACATGCAAGTTCTTCTCCCCCCTGCCATTTCCCTCATGAGGGAAAGTCACTGGAGATACAAAGTGAGACATGGAAAATGTTTAGTCCCTTTATCACAGTCAGAAAAAAAAAAAAAACACATTACCGAGGACCGTGCTCTTTTTAAAGAACTGTCACTTCAATTGTCTTTTCTTCACACACCAATGTTATCTAGAGCCAGAAAAGACAGTAATATCCTGATAAATACTGATTTTTGCTAATCAATTTCATCAACATTGCGTCCCAGCCTACTGGTGTAACTGGTGTTAACAGGATACTTCATCTGATACCAGACCAGAGCAAACACCAGCCATCGGGTCAGCAGCTCTCCAATAGCCCTAAACAGCTACTCAGCAGATAGATGTCAGAACCTCCAGAAGAAAACAAACAAGCTACCCTGTAGCTGTTCTGCTTGTGTAATAGGAGTGGTTTACAATTAAGGAGTGTTTCATTCAATTCTCTTCTCATTTATGCCAGGCAAACTCCTCTGAGTTCCTGAACCCAGTCATCTTTGGCCCCAAACTGAAAAATGTGAGCAAGTCCCTAGGCTGCCCTGCAACCACGAACTGAATCAACACTGACATACACTGGGAAAATTGCTGTGTCACAGCGGCACTGACCTCTGCCCAGCTGGGTTAAGGAATCCAACCACTTTGTTCATGGTTTTTTTTGTTGTTTTTGTTTTTCGCTCAAAAGCCTATCAGTAAGAAATCAAATCCAGACAACTATCAATGGCATGGCTTTCAGCTTTCCTTATGCACATATGCCTCTAACACAAGCCCTCCCAAGCTTAAAAGGCAATCCACCCCCCTTCTGTAAGCAAGTGCTTCAGATATCCTGTTCATCTCAGTACTTTAGAAGTTTGTCTGCATGTGTGCAGATAAACATCATTGGAGGGCTGTTAGTACAAGACGCAGAGGCAGCAGCAGTAACGCTGCAGCCCTCACTGCACCGTGTCACATCCTGACCCTGTGACGAGTGTCTTTTGGATAACAAAAATCAGCTCTGCCCCAGAGCGTTTCAAAATTAAGAGACTGTCTTTACGACTGTATGTTCTGCCCCACATCCAGTCTGTCTAAATCAGAGAGCAGCTCAAAGCAGCAGTATTTATAAAAAAAAAAAAAGCTGTTTGGAGGATCCATTCTAACATCTGGAGGTAGAGGTCCCACCCCTCCCTTGATTGCACTTCTTGCTCCATGCTAGATGCTCAGAATATTAATTGGAGAAGAAGTTTCCCTCTGGAGGTGACAATGGTGGAGTTGGCATATTGCTAGATCCCACGAAGAGACAGCTCAACTTCGGCTTCAACTCATTCCAAACTTTACTCATCTGTGGGGAAAAAAGGGAGAGAAAACAAACAGACAACAAGATAGGTTATTATCTCACCACATTGTATTTTAGCAGCAATTTCAGGATACTCAAAGCCACAACACAAATTTCCTGAAGCACTTTGGAGAAGTCCAGCGGACCCAGACTGCCCCTTTTAGACTGGTGCTACATTGACTGAGCAGAGACGGAGGGGAAGCTTCCCATACCTTGGTCGAATTCCTTCACTGAAGGAAAGGAACAAACTGCAGTTGTAAAAACTTTTCTAATACAACGAACGCAACAAAGTCTGTGCATGGGGAATGTTGAAGGTCATATTTAGGGATTAACAAAAGGGAGCTCTTAGATTTAAAGAGCAAACAAGGAAGTTCTTCCTTGTCATATAATTCCTGTGTAGCACAGCAAAAAAACAGATTCATTTAGCAAGCACACATCATTCATTACAGAATTGCTAGTTATTTAACAGTTGGGTTTTTACCTTCTGGGTAAAGCCACACACAGATGAGAAAAGAAAAAAGAAAACAACAAAAAACTTGCTATAAGAAGATGCAGTCTTTTTTAAAAGGGTGAAAGGCTAGCCTTGATCCTCACTCCCTATTGGAAATATCTTAGGTAACTTATTAAGAAGTTTTAAAAGATCTGAGCTGGACAGATGCTTAGAGGAGGAAGACCCGCAGGAAAAAATAAATCAGTTCAAAATTCTCACTCATATTTTGGGAAAAAGAGCATAGGCCAGAAGAACTCACCTCTTTGTGACCCTGGATCTGGGAGTTGACAAAGGCCCCCAAGATGTGAGAGGTGAGAGGCAGATAGATGTGGATGAGCTGTGTTTCCTGATGCAGGCAATACAAAGAAAAGTAATTCCGCAGCTCCATAGTTAGGATAGCATTTTCTTGCTGAAAGAAGAGGAATTCAGTGAAATACAATGCCAGGAAGACAGTGCCAAGGAGGTTCACTTGCAGCAGGAGAAAACAGCATTCCTCACCACTCTGGCAATTCAAACACCTAACAAGAACCTAAAAAAGCAGCGCCTGGACCCATTTGATAGGACAGCAACTGCACTTTCCATCACGCAGACTGCTGCTTTCCACACCTCCTGCAAATGACACGTTGCCAGAGAGCCAGTAATAAGTATAGAGGAAAACAAATACATTTTCCTTGAAGCACAGCAGGTATCTCAAATTACCCAAAGTACGAGTTACCATGTCTAATGGCTTTCTGCAGATATGACTGAGCGGCATAGCGGTGTCATTACAGCAGTCCACTACCACCATTTGCTCTCACAGGTGTCTGTCCTACCTCCACAATCCGAGACTCCAATTGCTCCACTGATTCTGGTTCTTTGTTCTGCACTGTGGCACTCATCATCTGCTTCTTCATCATGCTGTACTTATGCAATGCTCGCTGGTGCTTGTGCAACACCCCCTTCTCATGCCTTTCACATAGGTCCTTTACAGGAAAAAGAACAAAACCAGGTACTTAGTGGGAACCGGGCAGAGTGCTAAGGGACGGCAGGCAGAGGCAAGCCAAGTACATCAGGAGCACAAACACATCATCACACTTCGTAATTTCTCCGCTGCGGATTTTTGTTTCTATTTTCAAGAGGGTCAAAAAAATGTTGTCAGATGGGAATTCAAGAAACTGAACTGCCACTTAAGCTCAGTGCTACGGGTCCAAGCAATCTGGAGCATCACTTCAGCCAACGTTTTGGATCTTATCAGGCCACTTATCTTCCATGACCTTCTCAATATTAAGTGCTTGCAATTAGTCATAGTAATAGATTGCCAGTGCCCTTCTATTTCAGTCCAGGCCTGGGAATGTCAGGAGCAGCTGCCAAGCACAGTTTCACTAGGTGCTTCTAAAAAGTGCATTTGACTGTGAGATTAATATCAACAGAAATGCTTTCACTTGTGACTGAACTCATGAACTGTCTCCATGAGCCTAGCAGTAGCCATTTAATTCACTGTTTTGACTCAAAAGCAGCTAACTCTGGAAAATGGTTAGCTGATCCATGTAATTCAAGCAGTCGTATTTCTGAATTTCTTGCAGGGTTTGCCATTTGGCAAGATCTCATCACAAGAATAGCTGATCAGTAAGGCTATAGAGCTAACTAAGGCCAACAGCCACTCCCCTCCCTCTGCCAGATGCCCAGTGTGCCTCTGAACTGGCCTCACAGTTTTCCATCTAGTTGGTGTTACACCCTCTAAGAAGCACAAGCTTGTTCTAAACAACTTTTTCATTGGCAGAAGAACAGCAGAGCTCACTTTATAAGACTGGAGTAAATCCAGGAAAAGGTTCAGCTTCTCCACCACATCATTCTCTTCCTGTTTACCCTAGAAAACAAGGAAAAAGTACATTTTATGTAAGCCTGGCAAGAACCAACATCACAGCTCTTCACATCCTTACACCACGCAGGCCCTCCACAGTATTCCCCAGGGCGTATCAACGGTTACACAACTGCATCAAAAATCTTTCAGATGTCACAGTGGCATTTAGTCTTCAGTCTGCAGAACAAAGATCAGACTGGAGCAGGAACAGCTTTTCCAATTGACTGATCATTATAACAAGAGGAGTTAGTTTCACAGTCCTGCGTGTGTCAGTCCTTTCAGCTTTCTCTGCCTCGAATTTCTTGCTTTTGCAGACTTCTCCAATCTTTCATCTTTCCTTCTTACGAGATAACTAATCCATTAAATCTATAAATACCTGCATGTTCTCCATAATAGTTCATGCATCAGAAAGCACAAATGAGACACCAAGCTAAGTTTCACCACTTTATTTTTTCCTCCTTTTTCTAAATACTGCCTTTTCTTCCTATATCAATAGAGCTCTCTGGATTATAAACTGCAGAAAAAAAGAACCAGTCCAACAGATCTATAAAAGCACACTAAGTATTTTAACACCAGGAGATGAGAAGAAGACAAAACTATTATTTTTGCTTCCCAGACTGTCACGATGTCACATCATTCTAACAGCCATTATCACGCTGTACGCTTACACAGGAATATGACACTTCTGTCTGAATGACTTTCATGTAGTGTTTAAGTAACGTGAATGTCAAAACTTGATTCTGAAATTCTTCTGCATTCTCTGCAGCAGGTAAAAAAGAGAACGCAGGATTTTTGGACAGCTCAGTGGAGCAGTAGAACTTAACTTGTCCAATAACCATTTAAAAGGAAAAAAAAGCAGGCCTTTCTCTCCACCCCTTTGCCCATTATATTTTTCCCCATTTAAACACAGTCCAGGTTTTTCATTCGAGCATGAACAAGCAGGCTGGCGGCTGAGGATGCACCTTTGGATTACTATGTCCCTTTTAAACTTTTTAATTGCCTATCCCCACAGAAACTGTGATTCAAGATGAAACTAAAGATACTAGTGCACCCTCCTCATTTTACAAAAAGTTAAAAATAAATACATAACTCACCTGCTGCACTGCCTTATCTGCCAGAAGTGCAAATTCAACAGATAGACCCTTCAAGGCTTGTTTCAGAGTCCCCCAAGTGCTATTGTTCAAAGCAGCCCAGGAAGGAAGCGGTGTAGTGTCTGAGCCTAAAGCACTAGGAGAACAGAAATTAATGTTTAAAACTAGGAGACAAACTCCACCAAGCACATGCACTAATTTGCAGAAAGCAGTTCAGAGTTTCAAATGTCCAAACAGGTCACAGTGCAGAGCTACTTCTGCACAGCCACAGAAGTAGTGCTGTGAATATACTGGGGGAAGAGGTAACATGGTCAGTACCTTAACGTCAAAATATTGCACTTCATTTTTGTTGGTCTATGGAATGCAACCCTAGAGGAAAGCACGCATTTTCGTCTTTTGCAGTAGGAAAACTTGATTATAACCTACAGCATGCATTGAAATACCCATTCTTACCAGACCGTTTGCAAGTAAACCTCACAATAGTTTTCAGTTATGAAGCAACAGCAGAAATGTTCACGTTGGCAAGTCTTCTTTCTCCCAACCTACCTTAGCTCCTTTCCAAATATGAGGAGATCTGAGGCATTATCAATGGCTCGAGAAGCTATCCTCTCTGCACGGTCCCGAAGCTTGTAAAAGCTATTGTAAATATTTCTGATGAGTTCCCTGCTGGCAGCAAACTGGGCCTGTATGTCAGCTGGAAGGAAGTCCTGAAGAAGTGCAAGAGACATTACTAGTGGATGTATCAGATGCATACTCCCATACCTTAATTTTAGGCACATCATACAGTCAGCAGAGAGACAGACTTCTCTTCTGCACTCTCCTTCTCTCTCCACCCTGCAGCAACCCTGAAGAGATCAGCTTTGCAATTCAGATCTCCAAGTCAGACGTCATACAAATACCCCTAACTTTCAGAGGTAGAAGGAGGTTCAAATACAGGGTGCAGACAGAGTTGGCAAAATCTGCAACTCTACTATGAAGTTAAAATGGGGTTTGTGAGGTTTCAAGCCCACAGGTTCTGATCTGAAGCTACTTAACTGCCAGTATTGCAAAGTCAAGCACGTACTGAAAGTTCAGCTAAGCTCTTTTTGACCTATGCATCACCAGTAAGAGCCTGAATTAAGCTCCGATTGCAAAATCTTCTGCTAGCAGTGCAGGAACCTGAACAACTACTCAATCTAAAATTGCTCAATGAGCAAAGTGAATGTATGCTTAAAATCTGCCGTAGCACTAATCACTGAGATAAGCAGATAAATGCAGAACTTCTGACTTCTCTAAAACAATTCAAATTACTCTCCCACAGGGAGAAAAATAAAGAACGATGACACGAACACACGTGGAAGATATCAATCTAGATATTAGCTTTTAAATGGTGTGGTATGCTCATTTGTTTGGTATGCAAATACAATTAATTAGTAAGAAACACATTCTGAGCAGGATTCACTGTTCAATCTTTCTCATGTTTGTGAACCACTATTTAGCTAGAAATATCGTGTCTTTAAGAGTCAAATATACTTTCTATAAAAATTACAAGTTTAAAAGTCTTTCAAACTCTGGAAACTCTCCCCTACCTAAGGTCTCTATCACCAAACAAAGGTTGTAACTGATTTACCCAGAGGGAAGAGCCATTTAAACTTGAATTCTATGTTGCAAGCAATACATATACATACCTTGGCCTGGGTTGCTAATCTGCAGGTCATAAATTCATCTCCCACTCCCTGGACCAACTCTCTTAGTTTATTCTGTACATCCTAAAGAAGAGACAGAATCAAATGAGCATGCAAGAACTAAATGAAACACAGGCAGTTCACACGGTTCTCTCGTATTATCATAGTAAGGCACAATTTAGCAGATACAGCTTTATCCAGGTTAGGTTTAGTTCAAGGGAAATCGTAACATGTATTCCCCTAAGAACAGTTACCATTTTCAAAATCCTGGCATCAAATGAAATTACATTCCCCTTTCCAGCTGTAGAAATACCTATTGAGAGAAAATGTTCCTCGTCATGGGGAGCAACAATGTCTAAGTCAAAAGCAATTCTGAACTCTGTGCCCAGGAAAGCAGTTACGGGAAGATGTGCAAACTCAGACTACCACTAACAAGTACTCACTGAGCCGCTGAACGACAGAAAGAGCTTCAAGAGCACATCTTCTGAGAAAGGAGGATGTCGAGCCACCAGGTTTATAAAGCGCTTCAGAGCTCTCCTTCTTGATTCTATGAATTCTCGGTCGGCTACCGGAAGGAACATTAAACTTCAATTAATAGACCACATATTACAGCTGCTCAGAAAGAGAAAAAAGAAAGCACTCAGTCCAATAATTTCCTTACACTTATAAACCTTGCTAAAGCACTTCAACAAAACCAAAGAATGGTCACCGGCACTCCGTTGGCTCTCTGAAAAACATCTTTTAGATTGACCACCAGGACAACAATTCCTTCAAGTGGTTCTTTACATCTTACCGAAGTCCTGCACTTACATCCCTGGGTGGATTTCCACAGGACGGGTCAAGTAAGCAGGACAAACAACTGAGCCTAAGATCTGAACTCTCTGCTTAGAAACTGTGGGGACGCAAAGATCTTTAGTCCTCTGAATGAATTCCGCAGGTGGCCTCCAAAGGAGACCTCATTTTGTTTGGGACTCCTGGGTGCTACTGCAATGCAAATCACACCGCCACTTGCCAGTTTCAAACTGATCATCCCACAGATGATTATAGTTCTTGCTCACTATTCTGAAAAGCTAGCTTCAGTGTGTTTCACCCTCAAATGTGCCTCCTCTGCACTTTTAGACATTTTGTGGGTAGGGGGAGAATAAAGTTGTGTTGTTGTTGTGTTTTTATCCAGTTGCTTCATCAGTATCAGCACCCATCTTTTTCATGCCAGACTTGTGAAAAGAACTCTGAAGATCTATCGGCATCACAGTCTGCAGTACATCCACCCAAAGTCTTTACTTATTAAACTAAAAGAAGTTCAGCTCATCTTCCTTCCTGAAGCAGGAAAGAGTTTCAATCAGGTGATACTGCTGCAAAGCAGTAAATCAGAGATGCTAGCATCTTTTCAGGAAAAGAGGAAAAATATATTAAAATAAATCTGAAGGAACAGGAAGTAGCAGAACTGAAATTAAAAGAATGCACAGGCAAACGGATACCTAAAATTTACAAAAGGTGCCTTCATGTTTAAGCTGGGAGTTTACAGGCTGCAGGAAGTCTCTATAATTATCTTTAGTAAGGTGATCATCAAATTATTTTTTTCATTCATTAGTGTTCCACACCTTGATTGTGGTTTGTTCGTACTTTAGCCTACACGGAGATTTCAGAAGTCATCTACTCGCTTCCTACATGATCTGTCCCAGTTTGCTGCCATCCTCCAAAACGAGCAGAGCAGACTATCAGCCTTCCTTCATCTGACAGACAGATGTTACGCCATGTTTTACCAAGACCTTGTTATACCAACACGGAGGTAAGAGAGTAACTTACTACAGGAGCGTACAAGTCAACAGCTTTATCCATCGGGCAGTGGGACTCAGGAATATGCAAGAGTCACACATCTACACTGATCTGTCAAATACTGCGCTGTACAGTTCCATTTATCAGAACATTAACATACTCAGAAACAAGAACTACCCATTCCATTTCCTTTTTCCTGTCTGCAGTTTCTATTTAACACCACTTACACAGCTTTTCTATATACAGAGTAACTGCACTAAAGGCAAATCACCACTCTCTGCCTCCACGCAGTTTCGGACTGTGTCAGGACTGTACTACTAGCGCAGTTTGGGAACAAATCCTGCCAGATTTTTTTTTTTAAACATTTGATACGTATGGGAAGAAACGCACCAGTGAACGCACAGAAGTATCAACACATCAGAAACGCCAGGAAATAAGCAACTGACAAAGTATATGTATTGGAAACTTCTTTCAAGCATCCTCTCTCCACCAAGATAAATCAGAGAAGGTCACTTTGCTCACAGGTGTTGCATGAAGTGGAAATTCTGGAAATTCTGGCTGAGAATACTGAAGCAGGCCAAATTCAACAGACTGCTTTTTGCAACCTCAAAAGAAAGGTCTTTACAATTCGCATTCCATCATAAAAAAAATATGACCATTGAAGCTTTTCAATAGTATTATTTTGCCTTGTTCTGGTTCGCTATAAACCCTGCTCTGTTCACTGTTTACCAATTCCTTTTTATTGTAGCAATACACAGACTCCTTGACTGAAATCAATTATTTTTTGAAACAAGCTTAGCAGCGCGGACAGGAGACAAACCAGTGAAAAGCTCGTTCTTCCACAGATAAAGCATAAAACAAGACAGAATTTTATACAGATATGCATCATTTTAAATAATAAAAGTTTAAAAACAATGCCAGTATTTTCGATTATTGAAAAATGTAGCAGAACGAACTTCAACATGCTTTCAGGCTTGGGATACTTCGTTGGTTTCTGTTCTAATAGCTACAATATACTTGAGTGAACTGACATTCCAGCCTCAGTTTTTAATTTCTGGTTATCCTACACACTGGCTGTTGTTTTTACACAATAAGTTTCTCTGCAGTCTAAAGCCTTATAATGTGTATTTTTTTTTTATGTTTAGTCTTCTCTCGCTCCAGAAAAACAATGGCATTTCCACTAACCTTTCCTATTCTGAGCACCTCACAAAACAGCACGCTGCGCTACATACTCGAGTTGTTCAACAGCACAGTAGCAATTCTACAAAAGATCGGATGATCATCACAAAGCACACATGATCATCATAACCTATTTTCCTAAAAATATGATAGCCAAAACTCTGCCATGCTTTTTTGTAGAATTACTCCTTGAATCTTACCAGAAAGGTTATTAGATACCAAGATGTATGGGGGAAAAAAAAAAGACACACACACACTGAAATTTTTGATTATGTTACCTATAAAGACTTCCAGGACAGCAATAATTCACAGCTCCAAATCATGCATTAAATTCTCAGAATTGTTTTCTGAGCCAAGCAGAAGCAAGGACATTCAATTCTTTCACGTACTTATTTTCATTG
Source organism: Cygnus atratus (assembly GCF_013377495.2). Classification (NCBI taxonomy): domain Eukaryota; kingdom Metazoa; phylum Chordata; class Aves; order Anseriformes; family Anatidae; genus Cygnus; species Cygnus atratus. Next base: position 5,208,565 of record NC_066376.1, on the reverse strand, counting down.
GTTTCATCTTGATCATACCCGCACCGCAACCCCTCCAGACAAAAGAGCGACCCAAATTTACCTCCCAGCATCCTCTTGGGTGGTAGTGCTGGCACCATGCGATACGGGAACTTCTGCAGCAGCATCTCGTGGAACACCACAAAGTCATTATATCTCCTGTAGACTGAGCATTTGAATCTCTGCAATAGAGGGAAAAATTAAAAAATCAATACACAGGCTGGACAATCAGCAGCATTTCCATTAATTTTCTACCATCAGCTGCACTGAAAAGAAAAGAAAGAAAGAAATCTCACAAAGAGGCTGGAGAAATAAAATATTCCTTATTTTTAGAGGTCTTGTGATGGGAAAGAGGGAGAGAAGTCTCTAAATGCAGCCACCCTTCCATTATGAATAGAGGTAACGTTCTTCTGAGAGTAAGATTTCAGGTAAAAGCGTATGCCACACTCCATTCACACACAAGAGGAAATGGAAAGGAGAAGTAGTTTCCTAAAAAATGGCAAATATATCTAAATCTGTAGTGGTTCTGCACTCCCACTCCCTCAAACTCCCCGTTCTTTCAAATTAGACAGAACACTTAGAACTAGTGCCAATACTCAAGTGCCCTAAAGAGCTCCTTTCTTGAAGTACTGCAAGTGCCTGCTTTAGCTCTTGGGAACTTTCCTTAAATCAGCTTCAGATCCAGAGGTGGCAAAACAAACTTAGATCATGTTAAGTATTAGCCCAAACGACTGACCTTTTAAGCGAACCTCATAAGACAAAGAGAAACCTTCTATTGATGCTAAATCTATAAACAAACATTTAAAGATCCATTAAAACCTTAGCCTTTAACTCTGCCTTTCTTAGATCAGTATGTAGAACAGACCAAGGAAACTCCTTTTGGAATGAATACCCAGTTAAGTGGCAACTACAAGGAGATAATTGAGAGGTAAAAGTCCTTAAAAAATAATTAAAAATAAAAGCAAAAACCAAAAAACAACCACTACTACTACACATTGATCTACTGAACAGCTAGTAAGAAAGACTACATATGACTATATGCATTCTCACTACTTTTGCATTGCACATCACGCACCCCTTACTCTGCTGCTATGAATTTTCAGAAATAAAGCAAGGAGACCTATAACTGGAGCACAACAGCTACAGCCCTTAGGGCCTCCCCCTGTCTGATTTGAAATCTGATGCTGATTTGTGTTGCAGATCTTAGATGAAGTGCAAAGCCAAGCTGTTTCTTCTCCCAGAAGCATGGTTCTACAGCTAGAACTGAGAGGGATGACAGCAACTGAAAGGAATTGGCAACGGGTTTCGTCCTAAATTCAATACCTAGAGAGACCACCAGGGTCTCAGTCCAGTGTCTTGACATTGCAGGCAGAACCAGAGCCCTAAGGAACCCACAGAGACACTCCCTGTCTGCCCTTTTCCCCCACACAACAGTCTTTGAGCAACTTACAGACACCAGCCTAAAGCCCCAGCCGTCACTGCAGGTAAGGGACCCAAACGTGATGCTGAATATCGACAACGGTGACCACAAGTTTGAGTGGTGCTCACTAACTGGTGCTTTGGTGGCCTGGGAGCTGCAAGTTGCTCATAGTCCATTTTGAATAGGACCAATTTCTTTCTTGAAAAAACACACAGAAAATCCTGGAGAGTTATTTCACTGGCTGTTCCATAAATAAGAAAAGATGCATCACCTTCAGTCTTCACTGATACCAAGAGCAGAACCTTGAGGTCAGGATTAGGGCAAGTAAACTGGAAGCGGCCTAGACTCTGCAGAAGGATTTGCAGTACCTTTTCTGTTTATAAAGGATTGCAGTTTAGCACTGCCAATACGATTTCTTCACAAGCTCTAAATAGTCTGAGATATGCAGTAGCAGACACCAATCCGTTACGGAATCATTCCATTTATGCTATACATCTGCTTTTCTAGAGAGCTCAGGTGGGTTAGCACTCCTAATGGTATCCGCTTTGCAGAACTAGCCGACTATGCATCAGACCTCAGCTACAAGCTGTATCATACTGCCAAAACGTAGGTCAAGAAAGCACTGGGCTGGTGCATTTAAAGCAAATCAATACAACCGGCCTACTCGAAACCAGCATCACCCAACACACCTATCAAATCAGACAAGACTTTGCCAAAAGCAACTGCGTGGACATTCCTGAGAAGACACATTCTCACTAAGAGCATTGCTTGTTCACATTACCTTGCTGGAAACCTCATATTCCACATGTTTCAGAAAAAGGCCCTTCTTCTCAGGTATAAGCTCCACCTGCACACTATCCTTGCTCAATAGCTCTTGTAGGGTGTGGGAAAGCAGCAGTGGATTTCCCTGGGGCGCCTGCATTAGAAATTGTTCCGGTTCCCTCGGTTCATTTACTGGAGGCTTTGCCAAATCTAAAAGACAAAAAGGGAAAAACAGTCCAGTAGACCCTGCAAAGATAAACTGAAAGAAGGAGCCTTAAAATATTCTCTTCCCTCGGTGCTCCTGCAGTGGTGCAACATGACCAGAAGAGCACCAAAGCCACTCCTCCCCCAGGAGGCTATGCTACTTCCCACACGTTCGAGACACTGGAACCTCCCTCTTCGCTACACCCAGGAGCGCTACCAATTACACCGAGTCAGAAAGCCATCTCCACGAAGCAAAAGAAGAATCACAGGCCAAATTTGTTCCGTGAATCAGCTAGGAGGCCTGCATTTCCTGTCTGTCCAGCTCCCACCACAGCAGGATCTGCCAAAATGAACGAAACCCTAGCTCAGCACTTTTGGATCCTGCCTATAACAACTCATGGAAGTAAAGAAAATGTGCTATTTTACTGCACTGCAGAAATCTAATACATTAATTTCACAGGCCATTACAAAGGAAAGAGACACTTTGCTTGACATAATTATATTAAAGTGTATGACAGTATGCTAGAGCATGCATGATTTGTGGTAATTTACTATGTCAATATGTTAAGTTCAATAGCAGGAGAACAAGGATCCTAGTAATGTCTACCAACAAGACAGTTTACTCCATCACAGCTAGCTCAGGAAATAGCTTCCAAATACATTGATTCTACTGCTTGTAGCTAAACAATACACAGGATAGGGTTATTTTGTTGTGGTTTGTTTGGTTTTGGTTTTTCCAGTGAATTCAGCTATAGCTGGATAGCTTTGGACAGACAGAAATCGTAACTAATTCTCAGCAAGATGCAAAAGTGAGTAAAGATGGCTCTAAGAGCATGGCCCTGGAAGGCAGGCTACACCAAAGAAGCGGAAAAGAGGATGATTTGGAATGCTCTCTTAATGACTGACTCAAGCCCACTATCTGAACTTGACTTCATAACTACATGTTGTGTGACTGCAAACACAGCTTACCCTGTTTTTACAAAGCTATCATTTTTTCCACCCATCTTACACATACGAAATGCCAGCAACAGGGTGAAAAATGTGGCTATAACCCTGGAATCTGTTCAACCCATACCTGGGTCTGGAACAGATGGGTTGCTTCCTCTCTGCATACATCTGTTTAAAAGGGATACTGTGAGCAAGTTCTTTTACAAAACAAGTTGTATCCACTGATGAAAACCCACCTAGAAAAGCTGAGCAGTATTAACCATCCCCTCCTTGCACATGTGTCGAAGTTACAGCCCTTCTTAAACACATCTAAAATTTTGATATCACAAAAAGACAGTAGCACTACAGAAGCAAGAAGTTTTCCTGTGAGCCTTGATACATAGTTCAAAAGGTTGGTACAAAGTTCCCTCAGGAAGATACAGATTCATAACCTTACCTTGACAGCCCTGACCTCCTGATAAGGATTTCCCACCTGTTCCTTCATGTGCTCAAGGCCCTGGAAAATGGGGAGGCAACCTCCAATCCCTCAGTTGCAGCCTTTGTTTTGTAAATGGCTTAAGGAAATCAAACCTAATCCAGGACAAATGACCTTATCCCACATGTCTCATCAGGCTCCAGATTCCTGCAAACGTGACTCAGAGAAGCAAGTCTTAACACCTCTGCTTTAATGGAATAATATATCCCCTATTAACCCCACCTACAAACAGCTTCTGAAGAGCTCCAGTTAATTACCAGAAATTTGTAGTGAAAACGCGAGCTAATTCAACGCTGACAAGGGACACTGCTGGATAAAGTGGTAACACACACATCTGTGTATCCACTTTTCAGACAGATGCTGAACTGAGAAAGAAAGGAATGATTTTCATGATTTTCAGATGATTTTCTCGTGTAGTAAAATCCTCCCACCTGACACTTGATGGTGCAGCACAGTTATAATAAACCATACTCCCAAGGGGAAGCCCTAAAAATACACACAAAGAGCAGTATGAAGAGCACAAGGCAGCCTCACTCCCCAGAGCAGCGGTTCTCCGGGTGCACGCCCTTGTAATTCTTGGTTTTAATTGCTCAAGACGCATCAATGAAATGCAATGTGACACGGGAGATTTTGTTATTTCTGCCATGCACGCACGCACACCCTGACAGAATTCCACAGTCCTCTGTAGTGCTGAACCAGCAGCTCACCTTTCAGAGGAAGTCACAGCAAGCCAGTCTCCCCAAAGGGGCTAGCCAAAATGCAGCCCACCTGCTTCCTGAGAGCAGTGCCAACCTGCACTAGCACAACACTCCTCCTGCCTGCTGAACCACTCTCTCTGCTTTCCGTTTTCCTGCTGGCCAGCAGACAAAGCAGGAATTTCATGGCACAAACTGCTCCCTGCTCTGGGGCTCGGCACCATCTGAACTACTGAAACTCCCAGTGGGAAAAGGTACGTACCGGGAGAAAAGACCAACAGGATGAGCTGTGAATCCTTCAGTATTTCATCTGTAACTCCTGAAATCTGGTGCATGATCCAAACTGTCAGCCCCCGATGTTGAGGTCTCTCCTACTCATTACAGAGACCTGAACTCACGTTACTCCAAAGACGAGTGCAGAGTGAAGCCCCACGGACAGATCTAGTCAAGATTCGATGTTCTTTCATCAAATCAGTCGTGCTGCTTCTTTCATGTCAAATGCTTTGCCACTTTTCATCAAGTTACTCTCTAAATTTGCTTTCTAAACTTCACCTTCAGGAAATACCTTCTTTTCTCAGCAGTTCACACGTCCGGCTCTTCCTGAAACACTCTGTAGCTTCTTTAGATCCCACCTTGTCTAAATATCTAAAGTCATACAAACAAGTCTGAATAATTAATGTTTAACTAATCATCTCTTCCACATCAACAAGACAGCTAGTCAGGGTGAACATGCACCCCCAAACACCGGTCTGAGAACACTGTAAGATTACTTTGGAACTGTTAACCTGGTCTGGAAAACACCATCCTGGCATTAACATTAACCCCGCAGAACAATGTATCCTTAAACTATTCATCAGCCCACCTTTCATTCTACTTACTAAAGAGTCAATTCAGAAACAGCCTCGAGAGTCCTGGCCAGGAATGGTGGATAATAGTGTGAACTCATTGGTATGAGCTCCTGTGTTCAACCAATACGAGGATTTACATGCATTGTAACAACACACTTAATGTTTCCCATCACGCACGCTCCTTGAGAACAGCTAATTTTGAAAACATTCCCTTTGGTCTCAGATCATCATCTAACAAAGTTTATATAAATAGAGCGGTAAATGAATATAGAAAGGAGGTAGGGAATGGATGCCCATACAGGGAAGCAGATAAAATTCAATCGGCTTTTTGTAAAAGCTATCCTTTTGCTACAGTAGAGTTTCTCAATCTGTTGTCAATAAGACATAAGGAAGTAGCCTGGTATAACTGAAAACAATTTAAAATAAAAGCTAAAAAGAATACACACGAGCAAACAGGCAGCAAGAAGACAAGAAATAGAAGTTTAAAGAAGCATTCAAAGCATAGCCCATTTTTTTTGTTGTTGTTTTATTGTAAAAGAAAACAACTGTGAAAACACTGCATCATTTTTTTATTTTTTATTTTTTGGTAAGAAGTCAGGTAGCCTTTGGACTGAAAGGAGCTGAGAAACTTATCCCGGGAACAACTGAAATAGAAAGCTACATCACTATGCCACACATTTCAAGCTGCAGTTAGCACCCTGAGCTCATGGCTCCCGTATATACAACCGGACAGCAATCTGCCCTCCGCAGAGTTACTGGGTTCCTCACTCAAAAACTTGTACAGCCATACATGTGTGGAATTTCAAGTCTCTGATTAGCTGCACACGAGTTTTACAGGCACACGTAGGAGAGAGGGGCAATACAAGGACTGGAAGCGTAGCTTGCAAATCACAGAGCAGATCTCCCTTCCCCACTGAGGCTCTGTCAGCCACATTTGGAGGGTTTATCTCTGCTTCACAGATGGCTGCCAAGCGTAACTCTGTATTATACTTGGGTGTTAATCCGCTAAATTTATTAGACACGCTTATATAGAAGATGTCATAGAATTACTTATTATATTTGTGGCAGATCTTCTATAAGCAGAAAGGAATCTGAAAGGAAGGAAAGCCTTTAGGAGAAATAACTAAGATTTCCTCCTCGTTATCACAGGCCACGGCCTTACGGAGTAGAGGTAATCCAACTCACAGGAAACGCAGGGGAGTAAAAGAACCATGCAGTTTTGTACACCGATACCTCAGATTTCCTCCTGGCAAAACTGAAGGCTGCTAGGCCAGGCATACTCTTACAGCAACGTAAATATAATTCATCAGCATTTCCCCTTCCTTTTTGTCTTCTCATGAAAAGCCTCAGGAATTATGGAAATGCCTTTCCCCCTTGTTCTGTCAAACACATTCCTCCTTAATTCCAGAACTCCCTTTCAGTGTCCACACCAGCTTCTCTAAAAGCTGACACAGACTTCAGCTACAACTTCAAGTCCATTCCCTTCCCCTTTATAAAAATAAAAAATAAAAAAACAATTTGAAATCCCCTAAAGACAAGGAAAAAAAAAAACAGAAGTCCCACCAAAAAAAAAAAAAAGGACTTTCTTCTTATTAAGGACATTACATATCTTTTTGAGACAACTGTATGCAACTAACATTTTATAAGGAACTTTAAACCACGCAGTTATTTAGAAAGCAATGTAAAAGAATCAGCCTACTTTGACCAACATAAGCAATTCACAGATCTATGTTCAACAAGAAGGAGAGGTCTGCGTTCCTTAATAGGTACAAGGAAAGTTATCTTACTTAGTTTCACTCTCATTAAGAGATGGTGTGATTGTGGCCTTCCTTCTTCCCAACATTTCATTTGTAAATACAAACCATCCAACGCCAAAACAAGATAAAGTAACATGTACTCTGTCAAAAGCCTAGACCTTGGAATACAGGTTCTAACATTTTGCTTTCCTCCTTAAAATCCCCAGCCTTCTCAGTACGCATATCAAATGCGTGTTCTGTGCTGGTCTGGGTTGTTTTTTCCTCTATTTTGAGGACGTGGGGATGATTCTGTTGTTTTGTGGTGGTTTGGTTTTTTTCTCTTAAGATTGCTAAATTTCATATTGCTATTCAGGACTTGGCGCTTTCCACAATGAAGCAGAGAAGTAATGTTACAACTCAAAAGTATTCACGTGAGGTATCTACGCTTTATTTAATAATAATTTAAAAAAAAAAAAGCTAGCATTTCTGCATTCCCCTGCAGCTATAGGCTTCTCAAAGTATCATCATCACATACAGCAGGCAGAAAGAGAGGGAAGAAAAAAGGCAAGTTACCTCCTTACAATGTCACAGATATGCGTGCCAGAACAGAGAACTAACTTTAAGCCTAGTGCCTTGCTCTTTTAACCGTGCTGCTAGATCAAGTGATTAATTAAGCAATTTCCCAGTCCGGGAATACAAGGAACACATTCCTTCACATTCCATCAGCCAGTCAGCTGTGCGGCCATAGTCCCAAGCCGTAGCAAATACAAAGTGAGATGGGGCTATACAATGAACTGAAGAAGTAACAGTATTAAGGGAGTAAAGTCCATTGAGGAACGTTCGCAAAGGCTACAGAGGCAGAAGTCAAATCCTGACCAGGACAGCTTTCTGCTCCCAGTGGAAGACTGCTGAACTATCCTCCTTCACACCCAGCTCTAGCAAAGAGGTTGGAAGCGTGAAAATTCAGGCACAATACATGCAAGTCTTCTGCAGGAAGCCTCCTTCTGTGACTGTAGTTTTCAGAAAGCCGTTAGCCACATAGCTATATTCCACCTAAATTCCCCCACAAGTCTTTTACAACAGCAGTTTGTCTTAACTATAAAATTGCCAAGTTCCCACAAACATCCCTTTCCAAGAAAACCCCGTCAGAAGAAATTTTCCTTTATTTTATTTCTTATCTTCCTTGCACATTTCTCATCCTCTTAATCACACTGGGCAAAAATTTGACCTAAGTGTTAAGTATTAAAAAATGACGTGCCAGTCCAGCCTTCGGATGGTCTTTTTACACATTTTATGTATACTGAACAAGGTCATTCATATCTCAAGTTCTGTTGAAAAGCTCCCATCCTTTTGTACCAGTTCGATGCCTGTAACTGCCCCATTTCTCTCCATCAACCCATGCCAACCCACTACAACTCCAAAGTTCTGGGGGCAATCCAAGTGGTTATGTTCAAATTCTACTGTCTGCAACTAGTACAGTGTTCCCTACCAAACCTCCCCACTGCCTGCACACACAGTTAAAGATTTTCTACTAGAAGACAAGGAGACACCCCCCTTCCTCTCCAGACAGCACACCTGGATTAGCTCCCTGCAGTCATTGCAAAACAGGCTCAAAGGGGAACAAGAGCCAAAAAAAAAAAAAGATCAATACAAGTAACTTAGCAAAAATTATTTTAATACATTAGACGTTATCTTATATTTTGCTTGTGTTAAAGTACTTTTAATCTTGTGAAATTAAGAATGTGTGTGTCCTGTTATAGGTGCACCTCAGCAGGCCCTTTCAGGATGCTCAGTATTACACGAGAGATTTAGATCCTACTAGAATACTCACTGACAAATTGCTGATCTCTGGAAATGTAAAGTATGAATATCAAATTCCCAAGATCACCAAACCCACAGCACGATGCTAGAAATTAAAAAGATGCCTCCTTTCACAGCATACTTTTATTTCACTAAGGTCATGAGCTGCTGTCTCTGTTTACACAATATAACCTCTGTCAAAGAAAGCCGAATTTTCTAAACAAGGCTGAGTAGATCAGTTATAGAAGCACCATCACTAGCATGGAAGTGAATCAGACCAAAACCACTTAAAGACAGCTCAGTTTTATCTCTATAAGGCTCCTGAAGCAGATGGTAAAACCGTAATAGACATACCTGAGTGAGCTCTCTCTTTGATACAGTAGGACATTTTTTCCACAAAGGCTGCTGCTCAATATCCCAATATCTTACATCAGTCCTGGACAGAAATATTCCAAAATAATTTATTTATTTATTAATGCGTTATCTGCATCAGGAGTGTCAGAGGCCTATCAAAAGAACACTTATACTGGATCCTGAATATAATCCAACCAAATCACCCTACCCTACATAAATATTAACTCACCTGTGACCCCCTACCAGCTTCTCTTTCCAAAGGAAAAAAAAACAAAACACGCAGTAATCGTCAGCGTGAAACTCCAGGCACTTGAAGAGCACTTCAGAGAAGCGTTTTCCTCTCAAAGTTTCCTCAGTTTAACCGAGTTTAGCGGTTACTCTTTCCTGACTCACCCCTGAGCTCCCCCCACGGCTCCTTTCGCTGCTGGCACCCCAGCCCCGGCTCGGCTCCGGGCGGCTCCTCGCTCCTCGGGCTGGGGCCAGCAGGGAGAGGAGAGGCAGCGCCCGGGACGGTTCCTGCCCTGCCAGCCTTCCCCGAGCCCCCACCGTGTCACCGAATGCACCAGGCAAAACCCAGCCCTGCCGGCACCTCCGACAGCGGCCGCGACTCGGGGGGCAAAGCCGCGGGGTGCCCCCTCAGCCCGAAACCTGCCCGGGAGGGGGGCTCGGCCAGCAAGCAGCTGTACGGAGCCGCCCCCCGGGGGGCGAGGAGGGCAAGGCGGCCCCTTTTTACCTCAGGTTTCGCCGGGGCGAGCAGCCCAGAGCCCTCCCGAGGAGCCCCGAGCCTCCCGCGGGGGGGCGAGAAGCGGCGTCCCCGGAGCCGGGCGGCGGGCACCGGGTGCCGGCGGGAGGCAGCCCCACGTCGCCCCGTACCTGTGGCGGCGGTGCCGGCGGGCGGCTCGCCCTCCATCGCGGCAGCCCTCGGTCATGTGAGGCCGGGGGCCGGCGGCCGCCCTCCCCTTCCTCCGCAGCGCGGGCGGAGCGGCCGGGGGAGGCCGCCTCCCGCCTCGGGGCCGGGGCCGGGAGAGGGGCTGGGGGCCGCCCGTGGTGGGGTTTGGGGCGGCCCACGCCGCCTCCCAGCGGCCGGAGTTCCGCGGGAGAGCCCGGGCCGGCCCCTTCCTTCTGCGGCTGTGGCGTGTCCGAGCGCCTCCGGGCACGGGAACGGCCCCGTGGAGGCCGAACTCAAACGTGTGCTTCGGCTCCCGGGCCTCAAGGTCGCCGGGCTGGGGCTCGGGCGCTCAGAGGGGGAGCAGCTTGTCCCCGCTGCTGCTGCAGGGCTCGGAGCGCCTCGAAACCGCGCCGGGGTTGATCATAAGTCTTTCAGACATCTTACAGAAGTGATCGGCTCACACGCCTAATGCAGGCTTTATTCCAAAATCGATTTTTTTTTTTTTTTTCGTCTGGAAACTGAGAAGGGCGGTGGATGGGAATGTGAACTTCCAGGCAGAATTCAGTGTGCTATGTGAGGAAATAAATTGGTGGTAGTGGTAATAAGGCTGTCCTTGAAGGCATACAGCAAAGGGGGCTGGACTCCACATTGCAAGTCAGATAACATACACCAAGACAACTTTTTGGTGTGTTTTCTTAAGTTTTTCCACAGCATTTAATTTCTGCTGCAATTCAGTCAAGCAATTGGGATGTTTCCTATACTGAATATTTTTTTTTACACTTTGGATGCATTTAGATTTTTATGAAGCATTACTGAAGATAAATTTGTTTTTGTTTTTATTCTCCAAAGGAAAAGCAATTGCAGCATTTTATACTGTGCACCAGAAGGAATGCACGAATAAAAGTAAATACGGTAAAAGCAAACATGGTCCTATTCAGGAAAGCATAGAAATACAAACATCTGAAATGCAAATACATTTTCTAAAACTGCCTAAAATACGAATTTCAGGCATGAATGCCTCCAATTTAATTGGCAATATTTTTTTCCACTTCTTTTACGCTCTGTTAATCAGGAACGATATGGCTGACGCTGGTAGAAAATAAGATACATGTTTTGCGCAGTGCTTTTCCTGAAAACACCATCAAACAAGCAAGACACAAAAGTTTGTATAGATTTTGGATCTCCAGATTAAGATGCTACCAAGCCATAATAATGCTTTATGTTTCTAACATCCAAAGTATTAGATTCATTTACTAATTAATGTTCCTTATAAATTTTTGGAAGATAAACAATTATCTCCACTATATGCAAAGAGAACTAAACCACAGAAAATTATAGTCAGAATTTTTTCAGCTGTCACTACAATCATAATGCTTTCCCTTGAAATTTTTCATGCTGCTACAAAGACATGAATGACTTGACTGATTCTCCTTCTCCTTCTGCCTCTTCCCTCAGTGCTATTTCCCCGCAACCATGGGTGCGGACTAAATCCATGTATAAAATTAAGAAAGCATGGCATTATTTACGCCGAGAGGCCCTTCAAATCATGTTTATACAGCAGCCGAGTGGAGAGTTTTGCAGGCTCAGCACTTCAGAAAACTAAGCGCTACACATTTTTTCCCCTATATAGCATTTTTTGAGAAAATGAATGAAGGAATCAACATGTTCTCATTGAGCTATAGATCTTTGATTGGTCTGTACTTAAGCTAATAGCATAACTATTTATTTGGTATAAATAAGATATTCTACACTGAAGATTGCTTTTGCAATCCATGGAAGGAGTCTTGAAGAAAAATACTGTGAATGAAATAATTCAATTGCTGAAATAATTTTTGAACAGGGCCAGAAAGATTGTACTTGACACAAGTTATTGAACTCTTCCATATTTATTGTAAATGCAGCGAAAACTTCTGGAAAACCTATAGCATAAAGAAACTATCATCACTAGAGAAAGAGCGAGCGTGTGTCAGCGGCTTCCAGGTAACAAATGTAATGCAAAAGTACAGGACTATGTGAGGCCCCAGTCTTGCAATGGGTCGTTCTGTGTATGTTCTATCAGTATTAGGAAAAATTTCATACAGATCTTAAAAATAAGAGCTTCCTTACTCTTTCAGAATTCAGTTTAGGAATCACTATTTTCAGCTCCATCATCCTCAGATCACTTGTACTTAGCAAAATACATGAAGTGTTTCTGTTTTGACAACTGTGTTACACAAGAAGTCGTTCTCATTGGACTTCTTACCCCAAACTTCCCATTGATTAGGATTGTTGCATGTGGAATACTTACAGGAACAAGCTCCAGCTGCCAGACAAAATCTCTGGCTTTAAAAGTTGTTCCACTCACCCTCATTGCTGAGTAAGGACTGGAATACAAAGAATAGCAGTGAGATAGCACACGGGCTGAAGGGATTTGAAAGTTTTCAATAGCAGAAAGGAAATTGAAGGAAGGAAGGAAGGAAGATAAATCAAAATTTGCTGTAAAGTAAGAGAAAGTGCAAATAGCAGACTTTGCAAAGACAGGAAAGTCAGACTGAGCATTTAAATTCAGTATTTTACCAAAGTGATTGTAGAAGAAGAATGTAGCTTGCAAACAGGAAAAGTAATATGGAAAATTGCCTTTTCCAACAATACAGGCACCGTGAAGAGCGGTAAACCATAGGTGAGAGTCTGCATTCATGCACTTAGAAGGGACATATAATCTTGAGGATCCAGCTGGGACCCCAGATTGAACCACAGTATGTCCTCGTATTTGGAAAAAATATACTTGTGATGGCAGGAAGAGCAACAGCTTTCTCTTTACTTTCACGCATCAGTGCTTTTGCAACTCAGGAAATAAAATGTCTGGTCAACTACCATGACATAACGGGGTGGGGGAAGTAACAAAGTGCCAGTCATCATTTCCATTCACGAACATTGCCCATAGCTTAAATTTGGAAGTGACACGCTCAACCAATTACATTTGAATAGAGTGAGGGTGACATCTTGTGACTAGCTGATAAATTACAAAGCTGCTTTTTTTTTTTTAAATACCTTCTCAAAATTTTATCAGAATATGAAAGATACTGCAATATAAAATATGCATTATAAATTCAAACTACTAACTGCAATACCTGTTCTGCTCTTCTCATGAAACTTTTATGCTGGCATTCTTGTTCTGAATGTTTTGATGATTTGAAAGTAAGCACTACGCCAAAAAAAAAATAATGAGGTGTTCATCTTGGAAGCAAATGCACATGAACTATTATTCCTCAAGCACTGTTCTTTTTCCACTAAACCCTTCATTGAAACTTCCGGATGGTATCCAAGACAAATTTCAGATTCTCTTCACTAATTTGGGTATGTTATACTGACATGCCTGCTGGAAAAAAAAAATCTGTATTTTTGCATCAGCCTAAGAGCCCTTGAAAGCCCTTGAAAGTAATGATTTAATTGATAATGAGGGTTTGGCTGTCTCAGTCACTTTGCTAGCCAGTGTCAGAGAAAAGAATATTACCAGTGTAAAAGTCACACTAAAACGCTGGGATCAGCCAAGGTAACGCTTCCGATCACTGGAAAACATTAGAAAGGGCTACCTGTCGTGTCCCTCTGGCCGTACCCCAGCACTGACAGACCACCTGCGTGAAACCAGGCTCACCGTCCCTCTGGAAGGCTTCTCCCACTAACCAGTGTCACGGCAGCGGTGTGGCACAGCGAGCACCATTTTTTACCTCACAGACGGTGCGGGACAGTGAGTGCCTGTTTTTGCCTCACAGAAAAACACCGTTAAAAACCACCAAGACCTTGTAAGCACCGACACCACTCTGGAAGACGGCTTTTATATTCAACTCTCAGCGGGCCTGGCGGTGACTGGGGGTCAGACGGCAAGTCTCTGCCCTCCCTTCAGCCCCCATAGATCCCTGGGGTCCCCTCGGGGCTCCCCTCAGCGCCCAACCGGTGCCCGCCATGAGGCGAGCCGCGGCCCGCGCTTCATGTGGCGGCTCCCGGCGGGCCGAACCACGCGGCCCCGCGGGGGGGGTGCCGCCGCCCCTCAGCGCTAACGTGATGTCGCCGGCCCCGCGCCTCCCCCTTTCCCATGGGTTTGGTAGCGCCCGTGCACTACGGCCAGCCTTTGGGCGAGCCCACGGCGGGCGGTTGTAGGGGGGAACGTGTGGTGTTAGGCTGGGGAAAGCGGGTGGGTTTCGGTTCAGCGTGCTGCTGCTGTCTGCATAGAGTTGGACTGAGAAATGCGGTGAGGTGACAGAAGCGCAGGGAGGGCCTTCATCCGCCCGGCTAACTGCCGCGGCGCCTCCCGCTTCTCCGCGAATGGTTCGGCCGAACCCCACCTCGGTAGCCTGCGCGGAGCCGCCATGTTGGGCTCAACCACCGCGAAGCGGGGGAAACCACAGCAGCAGCAAGCTTGAAATAAACCCTTTTCTCTGCCAGCCGAACAACGAGCGGGCAGCCAAACACTCACCAGCCTCCTCAGAATTCGGATCGGGGCGAAACCATCGGCGTACGGAACCTACGGCGGGCCAAACCCCCCCTTTCCCTCCCCCCCCCGCCCCCGGCGGCAGGTGGTAGGCGCCGGGGCCTGGCGCACATGGCCCTGGCGGCCCCTCCCGCGCTCCCTTTGCCGTGGCGGCGGAGCCGGGAGCGCCCCATGCAGGCCCCGGCGCCCAGCCCCGCGCCGCCCCGCGCCCAGGGGCCGGCCGAGGAGCAGCCCGACGGGCCGCCGCCCGCCGAGCCGCCGCCTCAGGACGAGAAGGAGGAAGGGGAGGAGGAGGGAGGCGAGCCCGAGGCGCCGACGGGGCCTGCCGAGGCCCAACAGGCGGCCGCCGCCGCTGAGGAGGCCGCGCCTCAGCCCCCCGAGGCCGAGCCTCAGCCGGGGTCCGGCCGCCAGAGCCCTGAGAGGGAGGAGCCCGAGCCCGAGCCTGAGGCCGAGCCCGAGGCCCGGCCGGCGGAGGAGGGGAAGGAGAAGGAGCAGCAGCAGCAGCAGGAGGAGGAGGAGGAGGAGGGGGGGGGGGAGGCCGAGGCCAAGCCCGAGCCTCCCGCCGAGGCCGAGCCGCCGGCCGAGCCCGGCGCGCCGCAGGAGGACAAGGCCGGGGAGGCCGCGCCCGCCGCCCCCGCCGAGCCCGAGGACGAGCTCTCCTTCAGCGACCCCGAGGACTTCGTGGACGACATCAGCGACGAAGGTGCGGGCCGGGGGAGGCCGGGAGGCCGCAGCTGGGCCTGGGCCGTGGGCCCGGGCTGGCAGCTCCCGGCGCCTTCGTGCTGGAAGCGGTTAATTAGCGCGGGTCGTTAATTTCCTGCTGAGCTTCGGTTCGTGGGAGCTCCTCGCGAGGTGGAGGCAGCGAGGAGAGTGCTGTCTGTGTGCGTCCGTTAGTTAAAGTCAGCTGCTGTGACGGCGGCTTTAAATTCTTGCCTGGCTGCTTACAAACCTGGTTCAGTCGGTTTGTGCTTTTCCACGCATCCCGAATAAAGTCTCTAGATAAGTAGTGGGGGTTTGGGGTGACTTACTGCTCATGAAGAGCTGGCCTAGGTGCTCTGTGGCCACAAAACGTGGAAAACGTATTGTTAGTAGTAGAAAGGTCAATCGCAGGGCCTTTTCATAGGGTTGGATGTTGGCTCTTTGAAATGGCTAAACTTTGTGTAACTACACAGTTAATTATGTAAATAGCTACTCCTAGTGTAAGGGAATTAAAACTATTTTAGCATTTTTCTTGATGAGCCATGTCAGTTCTTCAGTCTGTTTTGCCAGTGCTTACTCTGACAGAAGTGCCCTCATAGGGTCTGGTAATAGTTACGTGTGTCAGAACTGGGAAAATGTTTCTTAAAGCATGTGATAGTTCTAAGTCAGTTGGCTCTTTCAATTGGCAGTGGAATACCAGTGATAATTGTGCTTTCTAGTGTTCCAGGACTACGTTTAGCTTGATAAATAAGTAGAAAAGTATCTTAGATTAAGAACATATGTTATTTTTAATCGTCTGTACAGCTCTTTGAACACGTGCTTTTGTATCTCAAAGAGACTTTGGCAAAATTTTCTGCAAATACACAGTTGGGTTCTTTTTGTCTAGCAAAGTGTTTGCTCTATTTGCTTTGTCTACATCTGAGTTTATGATGTTCGTTTCAGTGTATCCAGAACCGAGGCATATTTCCTGTCCGCTCCTATTTTACTATTTAGGATTAATCTAGTTAACTCTTCAGCTGTGTGAATAATACAGTGTTAGTGGCTGAATTACAGTGTTTAGGTTTAGTCACTCTTGCCGGTCTGGTTTTCCATCTGTGTGCTGCTTCTTGAGCTTCCTTATTCCTTTTGCCTTACTTTGAGAGCTGCACAGGAGAAGCAGCGTCAGGCCATCAGTGTCACTGAGCCAAGGTTATCTCAATGCTTATGATAACATTACCTCTTCAAGAACAACTTAGAAGTGAATCAGCTTTAGGATTAGACCATCTCAGATGTTATTTTAACTTCTTTTATTTCCAGAATGGTGTTGGCATAGCGGAACAGCTGGCTCACGTTCAAGAGAATGTGTCAGATAATCACCCAGGTGCAATGGAGAAGTTTTAGTTCAGAAAATGGCTGTGTGGTCCTTAACATTCTGCTAGCTGAAGATAGCTGTGTCCCCACCACACCCCTCTCTTCTGGTGGGTGGAAAAAGAGCTGGCCAAACCAGCTTCTTACCCTTTGAAAGATCCCTTTGTTCATAATTTTGAATTTAAGGTAGAGGAGTTGTACAATGCAGTTATTGGTCTTTAGTCTATTACAGTTCTGATTCAATATAGGGTATTGTCTACTAGCACATGAATCTAACTATGTATTCCTTGCTTTGTCTACAGCCTACGAAGTCTTTTGTGAGACATGGTTATGAAGAAATGACTATTAGTGCCTAAAATTTTTTCTTCCTTATTTTTTTCTTGTAGGCTTCTGTGGAACTATCCTTGCTGTTCCTTGTGGGATGCGCTTCCGTTTTATATGCAGGGAAAGTCTAAGATATGGGACTCTAGAATAAGAAACGTGCATGTTATTTTGCTGTAATAGTTTTCAAAATTCCTTCTTTCAATCCTTAGTTTTTGTAAGCACTGCAGATGTTTCACTGCATGTCTCAGAAATCTTAGGCAAGCGAGTACCTATCCGCAACTCCATGTATCGTTAGCTACCCAGAGATTGGCAAAGTCCTGAAAGAATGTCTGAACTTCCAAGTATATACCACGTCTTACTTTATTTGCAACACGTATCTGTGCTCCTTTTTTTTCTGGGTCCGTAACCCGGAATCTTTGCCTTGTGCGCTCTTCACTGACTGCTCGCCTTGTTCTGAAGTGTAAATGCATCTTCAGCCATTCTTGGTTAGTTGTTAGAGACTTCTGTGAACCTTTTTCAACATGGATAAAAAGTTTCATACATTAGGCTTGTTTTGCAACTTGTTCAGATAGCTGACTCTTTCACAGCCTAAAACTGACTTCATTCATAAAACTTCTGCTTCTTTTGTACCAGTGGAAGTGGGGAAGTGTGTGCGTGGGTTTAGAGCAGACGATGCAAGGACCGAACAGACTACCCCACCAGCAAGTACCATTATGGGATGGTAGGAAAGGGGGGTTAGTGTAGCTGTAGAATATCCAGGGTATGAAAAGGTGTGTGCTCGCATTCACTTGTTGCGTGCTTAATGTGACTTGACTTAGAACACCTTCATTTTCATGTTTAATTAAAGGTTTTGATGGAACTTGAGTTCTCAGCCATAATTATAGTGATGCTAAGGCATGCAGAGCTTCCAGGGTGGAAGATCGTTTTGAATTATGCTAAAGCTCTTGTAATGTGGAAGGGAGGTGCGTGTTAAATTTATCGAAGTCATCAGGTTATGATTTGGGTAAGTCTACTTGTCAGAGTTTGGGTAGTAAATCTGAGGGTTGTCTGCTCTGTCAGTGGTGTTGAGGACTTTGTGAGTCAGTTCCAACTCTTGAAACAAGCTACTAGTATGCCTGTTGGTGTCCTCTAGGTAAGGTGTTCCTTTAAAAAAAGGCTTCAAGAGTAAATTCCTTGAAATTTGTTAAGAAACTGAGGAATCGTGTCTCTTGACAAGGAGGTACTGTTGAAGTGGTCTGTATTCACTTCAGTTGTTTCTCTGATAAAGGCTTCATTCACCACCAGGTTTCTTAAATGATTGTTGAACCATTCTCCTGAATTTGAAGTCTTACTCTTAGTGTCACTGTTCTTTTCATCCTTCAGTCTTCCTCTTTCATGGTGTAGACTGGAGCCTCAAATTCTTGTATGCTTTTTGTTTGCAGAACTACTTGGTGATGTACTGAAAGACCAGCCGCAGGAAGCAGACGGAATCGACTCAGTAATAGTCGTGGATAACGTTCCCCAGGTTGGACCAGACCGACTTGAAAAACTGAAGAATGTCATCCACAAAATATTTTCCAAGTTTGGTAAAATTATCAATGAATTTTACCCAGAAGCAGATGGCAAGACAAAGGGGTGAGTCACGATCACGCCTGCTGGAAATAGGTTTGACACGCTGCTCTGACCGATTTACCTTTGATTATTAATGTCAGTACTTTATGGTGAATTTTTATGGTGGCCTCTTACCATGGGCATTGTTGTTTTCTACCTTAGCCTGTACAATCTTGACATCTAGTCTCAGCGACAAGCAGAAGTTCCTGAGGGAACGGAGGAGCTTAGTAACTCCTTAAGTTACAGCCTGGGGAGGTTAATTATGGACACAAAGTTTAGCTGGGTTTGGAAGTCAAATTTCTGTGCGGTACTAAATGAGTTTTTTGGTTAATTTCCTGCCGTGGTTAATAAATAGATTAAAAGTCCATTTTAGTTAAAACTTGGCAGCAGTGGATGTACTGTTTATTGCAAAATGGACTGTCGATACCATATTCTGTCTCTGCCAGTGCTTATGCTAACATTAGTGACTTCAGCTTCCTTAAGTTGCAGCAGCCCTCCCCAGGGCCGTTTTGCCAGCTTCTGATCACTGTTCCAGGTTAATTGCAGCACCTGAAATCGAGAAGAAAGCTAACCAGAAATGATCTTGCCCAGAGGGAGAGGGACGGGAAAGTTTTTGTCTGGTGTCTGTCCCTAAAATCCATCTGATATTTAGGTTTTGCTAAGTCTTGTTACTGAGGTTGGAGTAGCATATCTTCCGGAGTTGGAGAGGTATCCATTAAAAAGGGGGATTTCTGGGGTGAGGGATCCTTACTTCTGTAAGGTCAACACGAGGAGAAAAATCATTCTATCTCTGTGTTCATGTGTGCTTCACCTTTTAGTGCTGCTGCTAGTGCTTGTTTTGAAAAATGCATATCTAATACTTAGGGGAAAATATCAGAGGCCGTGTCTGGTAGTCTTCAAGATTCCTTCGGGTTACTTCAAGATACTAAAAGACTTCCTGAGTCTGCTGGGTTATAAATCAGGTTGTGTTAGTGGCAAGGAGGAAGCTGAATTATGTTGAAAGTAAATGAAGAATAAGAGCTGTGCTTTGAAGGTCTAAACGAGCAGCTACAGCAAGGCTTGCGAATTCTAAAGAAGGTCTATCATTCAACTGGGAAGAGCTGCATACTTGCCTCTTTTTACTAGCTTTCATTACAGTTTTGTGAACTCACATTTTTCACCTACTGTAGCCCTCTTACAGAAAGGATATCAGCTAATTCAGATCTAGTCCATGTTGATAAAGTATGCCTGTAGTCAGAGTGGAAATTTTTACAGTAATTGATTAGGGACAAGACGAGAAGCTACTTTGTAGATGTTGGATACTGAATTCCTAGTTCATCTGTACCGTGTGGAATTTTTTTGTGATATGATTCTTTTACATAGTCACCAATGAACATACTTTTGTATTCCTGCATCGTAGGTACATCTTCCTGGAGTACATGTCTCCATCTCATGCAGTGGATGCCGTGAAGAATGCAGATGGATACAAGCTGGATAAGCAGCACACTTTCAGAGTGAACCTTTTCACAGACTTTGATAAGTGAGTGCAGCTATCATGTGTCTGTACAGTTTTTTGGGATTCTAATCAAGAGAGTATCTGCACTAAGTGTAACCAATTGAATTGCTCTTTCAGGTACATGACAATCAGTGATGAGTGGGAAATCCCTGAGAAACAGCCTTTTAAAGATTTGGTAAGGTTGTGGGTTTTTTTGAGAAGTGAATATTAACAACATATGTTAATGATGTTATGAAAGTAGCAGTAGTGATCACGTACTCCTCTGTTCTCACTGTTGTAAAGTGACAGGAAGAACTTAAAGGTTGTGTTAAGTAGTTCCACAGAGGAACTGAGGGTAAATAATGACTTCACACAAGTAATTTAAAAATAGAATTTTGAAAGCATCTTTTTTTTAAGTGTTTGAGGCCAACCTCTGTGTTTCTTACCACTGGATTTGTAAAATGTCCTGTGGAGAAAGTGAAAGTTTAAAATGATTTGGGCCAGAAGTGTTAAACATCATCAAACTGCCTTAAAGGTCCACCTTTTTATGATCTGTTCTCGTAGTCTCAAGTAACCACTAGTCTGGATTATTTAATTTGACTTCAAAATTTTTTTTTTGCAATGGTAAGACTCTGAAGTTGCATGCTCTCTGAAGACAGACTTCTACCTGCCAGGTAGATAGTAATTTGGAGAACTAGGCTTCCTAGCCTTTGACTCCCTAATGACCTCTTGTTTTTCTTTAGGGGAATCTGCGCTACTGGCTGGAAGATCCTGACTGTAGGGATCAGTATAGCGTGATCTTTGAGTCAGGAGACCGGACCTCCATTTTTTGGAATGATATCAAGGAACCTGTTCAAATTGAGGACAGAGCAGTGAGTGTCCTGGAAGTGCTGTACATTGCCGATACACTGTCAGTCTCATTCATTTTATAACGTTACAGTTTTCTTGGTTTTAAAAATGTCTTTTTTTTCCCCCCCATCATTGAAATACTTTTTCTTCCTTTGGAAGAGGAGCAGTGAAATTACACCCTTTAAAATTAGACTTAGCTGCTTAGGTGAAACAAATGTGGAATTAGCATGTCTGTTTTTCCTTTTCTTTACCTCTCCATGATGCCTGTTAGTTCCACCATCTGTATATTATAAGTGATTCAGAAAGACCTGCGTATGCAAAGTCAGTTTGAGGAATACTATTCATTGGTGCTGAATATGCACTTAAGCATGCAGCTGCTCATCACTTTTTGCCTTTCTGCTGACTGCAGAGGTACTGGAGAGGAATAGCTGGTTTGGTAACGCTATATAAAAGGGAGAGTTAGCGTGCCTGTGTGCTGTAGCCAGTTCACTTGCTAAGGAAACTGCAGGTACCCAGAAACATTTTCTTTATAACCATTATGTGCTACAATAGAAACAAAGGTGGTTCTAGGATGGAGGCAGCTTTGCTTATCACCATGGTTACTGGCTGTGATCTATATGGCTCATACCTCTCTAACTTAGCTGAGGGTTAAGAGCTGTAGTGTTGTTAGGAGGTTCAGACTGCTTACTCTTACTTCGGAGAAGGTCATGTTCTTGTCAGAGCTGAAATCCAACAAAGACCGCCAAGCCTGTTGGGATGATTCAATTGTCAGATACCCTGCAACGGTTGTCACTGTCCCTGCAAAATGTTTTTGGTGATCAGTAAGATCAAACGGTCTCAAATGACAGTTTTCAACATGAAGAATTAAGTGCTGTGCATTATGTGCATGGAATTTAAATCCACAATTAATTTAACATATGGCTGATTCTGAGATCTTCACTGAATAAGTGGATTTGTGAAGTGTGATGCTACAAGCCACACATTAAGTCCTCCCCCTTCAGTAATTCTGAATGAAGCTAAATCTTTCTGTATACATTTTAATTTTAACTTCTTTTTAATTGCAGCGCTGGACAGAAACCTATGTACGTTGGTCCCCAAAGGGTACCTACCTGGCTACCTTCCACCAGAGGGGCATCGCACTTTGGGGTGGAGAGAAGTTCAAGCAGATTCAAAGGTTTAGTCACCAGGGAGTACAGCTTATTGACTTCTCACCCTGTGAAAGGTATGGTGTTTGATGTTGGTTTGGGGTAAGGGAACAAAAGCATGAAGTGCATGCATTCTGGCTGCCGTGCTTTCAGATCTTACTGGACTGCCGTCTTCGGTTCTCTTCCACCTTTGAAAGTGCTGCTTTTCATACATTTTAGAATGAGTGAAACTCTACCTGACTTCGCTTTGACTTCAGGAAAAATGCTTAACATAATCTGTAATAATTGTTCTATAAAACCAAGCTGATAAAGTATCCTTAAAGTCTTCATTATTTGAGAGAATGGCATTGTCTCTCTTTAGTTGGATAGGATGTCTGGAGTATTAGATTTCTATTTCTTTGAAAAAAATTTAGTTGAGTAGCATCTTCCAAGTCTATAGTACTCAAATTATTTTTTTAAAACTTCACATTAAAGAGCTCTTTAGAAAAGGCTACAATAATTTCAGGACTGAGATGTATCTTGTTTTGCTGGTTTTTAAGCAAGATATTTGGAAGCGATTATTTGTCTATAAATGGAGATGTCTAGCATACCTGAAGATCAGGTTGGCAAAGGCTGGTGGATTTATATTTGGTTTGAAACCAGTTCTGTTCTCAGGGGAAACCTATATAGTAACTACCAACGTATTTGTTGAATTCTCCTCTTGTAATATCAGTATGAGAGAACTTCCACATAAATCTAGAGGCTTTTCAGCCAAAGAGATGATAAGGATTACTGTGTCTTGAAACTTTCCTCGTCTCCAAGAATCCCAGTAGGGAAAGAGCTGTTTGCAAGTACGTTTTATTTTAATATTATTTGGATGAAAGCCTGCTTGTACTGATGTGTTAAATGGAATTTCAGTAGTGAAATTGATTATTTCCTTTGTAGATATTTAGTGACCTTCAGCCCTTTGATGGACACGCCGGATGATCCTCAGGCTATTATCATCTGGGATATTCTGACTGGGCAAAAGAAACGAGGATTCCACTGTGAAAACTCAGCTCACTGGCCTATTTTTAAGTAGGTTGCAAAGCAGCATTTGAGAACAAGTAGTCGTAGATGTTGTTTAATAAGTAGATAATTCCTATCTAATGTTCTTTTTCTATTTGCTTAGATGGAGTCATGATGGTAAATTCTTCGCTCGAATGACTTCAGATACCCTCAGTATCTATGAAACACCTGTAAGTTCTTGTTTTTCTGGTTGCGTTTTTTTAACGTTTTTTGCACAATGCTTTTTGCATTACAATGTCAACATTTCCCATGGTGTCTGTTTTAAAATATATATTGTAATAATGCTTTCTAGAGTTTAAAAGGGAATAAATATATTTGCTCTTCCCTTGACCTTTCTTGGGTGAAAAAACTTTAGCTGACCCTGACAAAGTTTCACACCGTGGCTCTAAAAGCCCTAGAGAGTTCAATATACTGCTCAAGAGTCAGTATGATTAAAGTTATGTGATACCTCTGAGCTCTCAGTAGCAGGTGAGTGCCAGAATACCCAAAAGACTTTATAAATTGCAGCATAATCTAGTTTGTTCTGTGTTTGCGTTATAATATGGGTTTCTGTACTCATAAAAATCATCATACAGGATTAATTTTATCAGTAGTTGTGGTATATGTATGTTCATAATATAAAATAGGGGAGAATTGATCTCTCGACACTGTCCAGTTTCCTAGCTTATGTGCTCTTCTAATGAGAATAGAGGCATGTGTGTATATGCAAGGATGTTACTAACTTGAAAATTGTCAATTTTCTCTTTTAGTCTATGGGTTTGTTGGACAAAAAAAGCTTGAAAATCAATGGGATAAGGTGAGTATATTCCTTTGTAAAAATAACTACTCTTTTTGTCTTTATATCAGAGACTTTTTATGATGAGATGAATCTTTACACTGATTAGAGCAAATGGTCTCGTTCTGAAGTCAGTCTAGACAAGCTGGCAAAAAAAAAAGGAATGGAAAGCTCTCTGCTTATTGACGTACATGGGTGACAGCTACTGTGCTTGGAAGTCCCCTTTGTGGCAATGTTTAATCAAGGATCTAGCTTAGGATCCTTGTGTACTAAACCAAACTGGAATGCAGCTTGTTAGGGACTGTCTCTTAAAACTTGTATGCTGGCTTAAAGCAGTGCACTGTATGCTGCCTGTTGGCAAGGAACTAGTCTGATTTTGTGCATGTTTGCACACTTAATTCCTGTGGCTTTTTGGGGTACCTTTTGGAAAGCAAAAGTAAAATTAAGTGTACACAAGTGCAAAAGGATTGTCTGCGGTGTAATTTAATAGAGGGGAATTGCTAATTGGTTTAATCGTGTTTCTTAGATCTTCTGGCTTTACACAGTGAAGGGTTCGTGCCTTCTAGTTAGTGCTTTTTTTGCTGTTTTGATAACATTGAACATATTGCAGACTTAAATTGGCAGTTAAAAATAGGTTATGATAAATATGTAAGTTATTAAACTGTCTTCAGTTGTTTATCTGCATCTACAACACTCAGATACAGTGCTGAAAATAGTTTCTGTTTGTAGTATCTCTAACTACAAATTAAAATGGAACTATGTTTAATTTCCTTCTTGTAGAGATTTCTCATGGTCTCCAGGTGGTAACATAATTGCTTTCTGGGTGCCTGAGGACAAAGACATTCCAGCAAGAGTGACCTTAATGCAGCTGCCTGCTAGACAAGAAATCCGTGTGCGGAATCTGTTCAATGTTGTAGACTGTAAACTACACTGGCAGAAGAACGGGGATTACCTGTGTGTGAAGGTAGACAGGACTCCAAAAGGCACACAGGTATGTGGATTCTGATTGTGTTCATAAAACTTGGTTCTACCTCATGCTGGTATTTAATTTTCTTAGTACTGTTTTTTGGTATGAACACTGTAAATTACATGATGGAAAAAATAAAAATAGTTTTGACTATTGAGTTTGGATCACGTGGATGCAAACATTACATACGTTTGGCTCTCTAGGATTGGCTTTGAATTTAGTGGTATTTTGGACCTGTTTTTTAAAATGAGAGCTAGATGCCTTAGATCTTTTCCTACTCACTGCTAAAGTCGGTTTTGAGTTCATAGGTCATGCTGCACAATGTACTATATGTTTATCTGCTTTAATTAAGTTTCTTAACAGTCTGAAAGAAACAGATTGTTGTATGCAATTCTTTTGTTATTTATCAGAACAGAATGATTTAGAATGCGTTCAGTAATGAGGCATACAGTATTTATCTGCTTGTTAAGGAAAGAAATGTTGACTCAGTTCTCATCCTGAGTTCTGACAGGCCATCCTATGCCTGACAATTTAAAAAACAAATTGTTTGTTCTGCTGCTTCTGTACTGAATAATGAGTTGATCTTGACCTTCACAGGGAGTAGTGACCAACTTTGAAATATTCCGCATGAGAGAGAAACAGGTTCCAGTGGATGTGGTAGAAATGAAAGGTAATTCCAAATATTTACTCACTTCCGATCTTTAACTATTTTATTCAACATTTTTTTGGTAGACACTTGCATGTTTGTTAAAAGTTCCCATCAACATGTGACACTTCTTGATGACAAGATATTTACACTTCTGATGGTAGCTATACTATTCCTGTTGCTGGGCTGCTTATGTAAGATCTGGGAAGTAAAAACTTTCATTGCTGTTCATGCTTGTAGCTTAGTTTAGGGGAAAAAAAAGAATTTAAAATGCTTGGGGGAAAAAAAAAGTTAAGTCTGATGAATGTATTCATTCTGTAGCAGATTTTGGAGCTGTTGTGTCTGACCAAAAACACTTCCCGTAAAAAACACTTCCCATAATGTCCTGCATTTGCCTTATCAACCTTTATTTTAAAAGGTAGTCTTTGTGGCTGAGTTGAACTGATAGGTTCTCTCTGCTTAGCATCCTGGTGTTCTTTGATAACTGAAAGCTTTTTATAATTGACAGAGTTTTGACCCCTCTTTATTTTTTGTTACAGAAAGCATCATAGCCTTTGCTTGGGAACCAAATGGAAGCAAGTTTGCTGTGTTGCATGGAGAAACTCCACGAATTTCAGTTTCCTTTTACCACGTTAAAAACAATGGGAAAATAGAACTCATAAGTAAGTGACCGGAAAACCCGTGAAAGATGCAGATGCTAAGCATTTTGCTGGGCAGTAAACTCAAATTGTGGCTGTTTGTGGTAGATAGTGTGGCATTAGGTGCTATGCATGCATGAGATTGCGTTCAAGAAATCTAGGCCTCTGTGACAGCTAAACCGTTTTCATATTGAATCAGTCCAAGGTCTGGGAGTAACAGGCTTACAAGCCAGAATAATTTTGTGGTCTTGGGAAGTTTGTGCAAGGCAATAGCACGGACTTATTTGGCTAACGTTTGACAACCTTTTTTTTCCCGGTTGGGTGTTGGGATTTCTGATCTACTCTTCTTTTTCTGCTAGCTTTGGATGTTTTAGATCTACTGGGTTTTGTCTTCAGAAGTGTAGAGCTAAGGACTGTTGTGAGGGCTTGCTTGCAGAGTTCAGAAACGTCTTCTGAGGAATGGGAGTAGTTACTGCTTGTAAGCTAACTGATGACATTGGATTGAGATTTTCTTTTTCTGGACTTGTTTCCTCCCAGAAACGTTTGACAAACAGCAGGCGAACACGATATTCTGGAGTCCTCAAGGGCAGTTTGTAGTGTTAGCTGGCCTCAGAAGGTGAGCATTGCACAAGTTACTGGACACCACGTTCCTTTTAAAGCAGGAAAAAAGACTAGAGTATCTCATCAAGAAGTGTTTGCTATCCATGTGAATGTTTTAATACGATTTTTTGTTATTTAAATGGGGGAAAAAAATCTTACTGAGTGTTTACTTGTATTGAAGGGGCTCTCTGTGAAAGAATGTTAATTTTGACCTGTGGTAATTTGTCAGTTGGATTCTGATAGGAACTTGGCTTTATTAAGGATTACAATTACTTAATTAAAACTCTCTCCCAGTTGCCTTGGTATAATTCTGGTATGTCTTTGCAAAATAAAGGAAAACAAGATGCAGTTTCATGATGTCCTTTGTAACTTCTACTTGCTATTTTTGCCACATCAAAAGATGAATGAACTTTTCAACAAAAAAGCGGATATTTAGAAAGACTTCTTAGCTGTTTGTTAAACACCAAATAATTGATGAGGCTCCCATAATGCATTTGTTGTTGTCAAAACCTCATGCCTTTTGGTGGGCAATAATACTTTCACAATACTCTTACAACAAAGCTCTACTGTAAAAGTTATCAAAAAGGTCACGTTTGAGCAAGTAAAACTTACTTTAGCCAGCTGAATAGTATTTGGCTTTACATGCTTTCAAGTAAGCAGTGATGTTCATCTTAAAAATCCATTTTTAGTTTTGGACTCCACTCCTTAAATGTCTAAGCATTTTGGTATTCGCTCCTTAAAGCATATGATTGTTAAACTTTGGCTGTAATGTGGCTATATGTTTTCATCGTGACTTTAGGAACAGATGTAAAATGGGTTAAAGGTCACTGAACATTAAAATGATGGTTTCATTCTTATGTGCATTTTTGGTTTTATTCATCATATTGTTTTCTAGCCACAGGCACATGTTACTGGTATGAGCCTGTTTCTTGGTTGCTTGCTGAGAAGATTCCTCGTTGTAGTGAGGAGCTGTAAAGATGTAGCTTGTGAAATCTGTTTTTTAAAAAATGGGCTATGCTAGCATGTAAAACAATCTCTCTTGTCTTTGTAGCATGAACGGTGCCTTAGCATTTGTAGATACATCTGACTGCACCATGATGAATATTGCTGAACACTATACGGCTTCAGATGTGGAATGGGATCCTACAGGCAGATACATCGTGACTTCTGTGTCTTGGTGGAGCCACAAGGTACTCATTCATTCTTCTTTTCCATCCTATTCCAGAGGTATTGACAAGGGCAATTGGTTAGGAAGAAAAAATAGATACCTGTCACTGGTCATACGACTTGTGCCTGGCACCACAGTTTTATATGTGTGTTTCTAAACATCAGTATTTATTTGCGCCATTGGCTTTGCTGGTTTTCCAAAAATAAGTTCTGGAAGGGCAGTGTACAAGTCTAAAACAAGTTTCCTTTTTCTGAATGCTCATTGTCTTTATCTGTTTGGAACTTGATCCTCTGTGTGGGAACTTAATTTCTGTGTGGTCCACACAGAATCATTGTCTCTTGTTATTTTCATGTGGTTCCGGCCACTGTACTGTAATCCTTTCCTATAGAATCAGAGATTTTTAGAATACGATAGAAGGGCTTGCTTAGTCTTAAACTGTCGTGATCATCCAGAAGATAACTTTATGCAAAGCTTCAGTGAAACAAATGAACTCTGTTTTGCTGTAGAATTTAATTTCTGCAGGAAAGATGAACAAAAAGAGCATCTCACTTCTGTTGACTAATGATGCTAATTTTGTTAAAAACAAAGAAACAAAAAAATTAAGAGTGAGGACCAGAATGTAAAGTTAGAGCTTATCTTGACTGAGGCATTGCACTACTCTTCCAGGTGGACAATGCATATTGGTTATGGACCTTCCAAGGCCGCCTACTTCAGAAAAACAATAAAGACAGGTTCTGTCAGCTTCTGTGGAGACCACGACCAACTACCTTGCTCAGTGAGGATCAGATAAAGGTAGTGTATTCCACTGACATGCCTGTTGACATTGTTTCAGTGTATATGCATGTTAGGTTTACTTTCCTGTTCTCAAGGATGAGGTTTGAACTGTTACAGAGTTATGGAATTGCTTTTCTTCCTGAACTTGTGGAAAAAAAATATTGCTGTAGGGGACCTCATTTCTGGGAACAACTGTAAATGTTAGCTGTTCTTTAAATTTGGAATAGAAATAATGGCCAGTTGTACTTAAATTTAGGGTACAGTGAGAGGGTATAAAGAATAACAAACCTGAATTCAGCTGTCCAGACTTCCATAACTGAATATTTATGGAAGTGTTCTTTATGTTCGTGTTCTGTAAGCCAGTTCATATGTTATTTATGTTCATGTTCTGTAAGCCAGGAGGAACAAATAGAATTATAGTGAGGGGGAATTGCCAAGAAAAGAGATTTTCCAAAAATGCGAAACCTGTTTAGGCCTACCAAAGGAATTCTTGCAGAATACGATGATTGCTTGCTAGTCTGATGTCCTGGTTGAAATAATATTCTGTTTTACAGCAAATTAAAAAGGACCTGAAGAAATACTCAAAGATATTCGAGCAGAAGGATCGCCTGAGCCAGTCCAAAGCTTCAAAGGCAAGACAATTTTGGAATATAATACTGTAGATGAAGCTCTTGTAACCTGCATGTTGTTAGGTTGTAATGTTCATATGTAAGTTAGATTTTTACCTTTTATAACAAACGTCTGTGTTCATGTTAATCCAGATGTTTAGACTCAGTTCCCATAGGTAGTTCAGACAGATGCCACTAAACTCAGGATAAACAGTAATGAATCTGGAGAGTCACTGGTGATACCACCTCATTAAGCAAAGGTGGTAAAATTTGGGGGTTCTTAGTGAGTTGCTGTATTAGCCACTCTTTAAATTACAAACCTTTTTAAAAATCATCAAAACAACTTTTAAATTACATAAAAGCTTTTGCTTTTTTTTAAGTCAGTAGAAGGTATGTTCATGAGGGGCAAAAAAAAGTTTGCCATGCTAACAAATGCATTCTGTATGGATTTGTTTTATTGTGGGAGTTACCAACCTCTTCTTGCCTCTGTAGGAGCTGGTGGAAAGGAGACGTACAATGATGGAAGAATTCAGAAAGTACCGCAAGATGGCACAAGAGCTGTACATGGAGCAGAGGAATGAGCGTTTAGAGCTTCGAGGAGGTAAGCAACACACAGTACTTGTAAAAACTTGATAACTACCACTTCTTGCCAAGTAACGACTGTTGTGATAACTTATTTACATTCTCTCTCTTTATTTCCTGCTAAAGCTTATTATCCCGTTCTCTGAAGGTTTTCTCCTTTTTCTCCTGAATCACAATGGATTTTGATTTTGCACAGGACAAAACTCAAATAGTGCTGTCTGTGTTTTACTTAGATTCTTTCTGCTTCAAGGCAAGCATTGGCTTGATCTTAGCATAAGCCTGTGAAGAGATTCAGGTGTTGTGTATAATCAAAAGAAATCCTCAGGCTTTGTAGTGAGAGACAATGCCTTGTTTGTCACTTAATTATATTAGCATGTCCTTGTTATGATTTAAAGCAACAAATAGTTCTTATTTCGGTGCTGTTTTAAGGACTATTTCTAGCAAGAGCATCAAATCTTTCCTTTGTTGCCTTGACTGAGATAGTGTTAACACTTTCTCCATTCCAGGGGTAGACACAGATGAGCTGGACAGCAATGTTGATGACTGGGAAGAGGAGACTGTTGAATTTTTTATCAATGAAGAAATTATTACCCTTGCAGAACCAGAGTAATCTAATAAAACTGTGGTAAGATAGCTTACCCCTCAGTAGAGGGGAACTTTTTCTATTAGCTGCCACTATAGATTCAGTAATTTGTTTCAGAAGGTTAAGTCTGCTTGTTGCGTGGGTGTGTGTGCTGTTCTTTGAGTTCGTTTGTTTTTTCTGTGGCTAGAGCAAACAAAAGCATTCTGAAGTGATCACAGACTGAGATTTACAAGCTGTACTGAGCAGAATATCATCTATGCCCTATCTTTCCAGAGTGATCAAAGCTGTGACAGAGCTAGGGTCAACTTTTAAACACAACTCATTGCAAGATCATAAAGTTGTCAGTAGGAGAAGTTGAAGTTAGTATTAGATGGAAATTTTGCTTTTCGTAAGATTGTTACGGTAGTTAATACTGGTCAGGGCTTTAAATACTATGCTAAAGATAAAGCAAGTTGACTGTAGGCTGATATAACTTTGAGCAGATGTTTAAATATCCACTTAAAATCTGCTGTCACTTTCTAGAAATGTTGGTTAGAATTTGGGTAGCAGCACTTTCTCACTGTCACTGCTTGTTGCTGAAATCTTTATTTAATCCAGTGCTTGCCCCAGTTCTGCTTTGTGAATTCATATGATATAGCTGTGTGTTGAAAACAGGGTAGTTTCAGCAGCTGATGTAGGAGGTCGTTTGAAGAGCTTGAAATTTATGTTCAGGAGGGAATAGTGTGTGAAGGCACTCATGTAGGACTTAAAAGCTGGATTGCATTCCTGCTCTGTCATGTTTAGGACTTCATGTAAGGAAGTGGAGACTGGAAGAATGCCTTTAGCAGCTGTCACTGTACAGTTCTGGTTAGTAGTTTCCTGGTATCTAAGGAGCCAAAATAAAATAGCAGTACACCTCTTGTACCTATAGAAAAACTAATAGCCTTGATATTTTCACATGTATTTAGATCTAGTTTGTAGTTTGTGCCCTGTAAGTGGGAGATCTTTTATGGAAGGGAGAGAAGCTACGTAGTTTCTAGACTTAAACTGTTTAAGAACAGGTGAAACACATGCTTTTGTAGCCTTTTATGAGATAGCATCTGTGGTTAAGGTCGAGCTGTTTGTATAAGGCACAGTAACTGACTCATCTCTTTTTTTCTTTTCTGCAGCACCGCCATATCTTGTGCTAAAAAGAAGTTTGTTCGTTTTCAGAAAGCCTACCTTGGAATTTTTAATCCATATTCTTGCACTCTGGAAGGGTGGATGCATCAGATTTTCTCCATTCTGACACATTGTAGTGCCTTTAAGTCTTGCTGCCTGCTGCAGAGAGATACTGAAAAGGCGCTGCTTTTAAATTCTTTTTAAGGGTTCAGTTTTCTTTTTAAATCCACTACTTACCAGTATTTACTTCCTGACTCCTGTGCAGTACTTGCCAACTGGCAGTTTTTGACGACTGCCAGTAAAGTGAAATTCATCAGTTCACATCTCTTACACAAACCCACGCACATGATGTTTCTGTTCCAGGACTCTTTTTATGTCCCAAGTGCATGGACAGGTGTTCACTTTGTTTGGGGAAAAGTCAACAGAACCATTTTTCGTATGATGTGTTTTAGTGTGCTGAAGCAGCACTACAGCGGGCTATATCCTCCTCCTTTCAGATTGTGAAAGGATGTCTCCCTTAAAGAGCTGAATATGGAAATAAAAGCAGACTGATACTGAAACCAGGCTGGCTCTGCGTTGTTTGTAGGGAATCTTTCCCTGAATGATCAAGCATACCCAGATTAATGGAAATGTTTGCCCTATTCACTTTATAGCTGCTTTGAATTTTTTTCCCCCCGAAGTTTCTCGTGGCTTTCCTATTCTTGTATATTGCTGAAGTTGTGTTTTTTCTTTGTTTTTATGATGATGGTACAACTCATTAATTGGACAGATTAACCTGTTAACTGTAGTGAAGCAACTAGAAATTAAGTGCATTTCTTAAGCCATTTGCAAGCTCAAACGAGCTTTGGGTTAGTCTGTCTTACTAGTGACCATTGCAAACCTTCTGAGAAGGTCTGTATATATTTGCCTTATTCTCACTGTTACATATGTAACTTCATTTCTAAAGACCTCTTTCTTTAGAGGGGAAACGTGTACTTAAAGCTGGTGGTGCAACTTCTCTATATTCATATCTATATGTAGAAATTCTTTTCTGTATATTGGCAGATTGCTGGCCTGCTGCTTTCCCTTTGAGGGGCAGAGGTGAAATGGGGGTATTCACTTGTCTCCTTCCAGGAGTGGCCAGTAATTGCTAATATAAGCCCTCTTGATGTACTTTTATTAAAACCTGTGCTTGCTTACGTAGCAGTTTCTATGATGGATCCGAAGTGGAAGTGGAAGGCAGGGAGTATTCTGGCAAAGGGTACCCCCACTCAGCTGGCAGCAACCAAGGGACATTAGCATTTTTCCCACTCTCTTTCCTTTCACCTTAGGTGAACTTACTGTGATAGCAAATGCTCAAGTCCTTCAGTTCACTCCCATGTTCCCTTCACAGGAAGGCTCTTGAAAATTATTGTTCTATAATGATGGTATTAATTTAAAGTTTCAATAGGTCACTTTTAAAGCAGCAGATGTTTTTCACCAAAGTCTGTATTAGTTTCCAGTTTCTGCATTTGTTCTTTCATAATCAATATGTACATTATGATGATAAAAGTTAGGTCTGCAGTGCTTACCAAGCTCATCCCTCAACTGGACTGGAACAAATATTTGCTTTCTGCCAAAACAATGCAGAAGTTCCATCTTATCCATTTTTTCGGTAATGGCTTGAACTTCTGTAGCACTAACAATCTTAATTGCCCTTGAGTTGTGAAGAGCTGTCTTAACCATTTTCTAAGTTATGAACGGAAAGGTGTTTTTTTCTCCATGCAATGGAGTTTTAATAAGCTACTGTATTTTATTCATGGCTGTTTTCAAAGTAAGGGAATAAAATGCCAATGTTAAATGAATTAAGTCATCTTCTAATGTGCTTCTGTGAACTGTGGATCATCAGTGAGCAAATAATTACAATAAAATCAAGCTTGATGCTCGTGTAGGAGCTCTGGAAGTTGACAAGATGTCCTGACCAGTAATTAAGGCCTCTTATCTGTAATACTGGTATTTCTGACATTGTTCAATTTCTGTGTCTTCTCTGTGGTGTTTCTTACTTCAGATATTTATCACAAACTGACTACTTATGAAATTGCTTTATGGGTATATATTTGGGAAGCTGGTTTGTTCAGCACATCTCTCCGTAACAGCAGGAGCAGTAGTAGGGAGGAAGGATACTGTTGGATTGAATCCATGCTGGGATATAGCTTCAAGCACTCCATGCTGCTGCCTTTCAGCCTGCAGTCCTTGGCTGCTGTGAGAGTTTTTCTGAAGGATGACTAAGAGAAGCAGGTTTGTAGATAATGTGCTTTGAGAGGGTGTGTGGAGGGCTTCCACCAGCAGGTGTACCTCTGCCTGCAAGGGCCCACAATTAGGGGAAGGGAGAGAAGATGACAGAAACTTGAGCATTAAGTAGGATAGCATTTCCTTGTGTTTGTTGAAGTATTTTCTCAAGTATTTTTAATGATTGTTTTTTAAATAGCAAGACTAACTGGAGCAATTAATACAATCCTGGTCTAGTCTGTATGTCTACAGGCTTTACTATGAATTGGTAACAAACATTCTCCTGACCTTTTAACTATCTTCAGTCCTTAATGCAAACTTCACAGAGCAAGCTTTGTTCACTTTCTACACCAAGTTTTAATTTCTTAAATTTGAATATTTTTTTAAATAAAACCTTACTGTAACTCTTATGAGCTTTGACTTTTATTGCCAAATAAATAAAGAAGACGAAGTGATCCTGTTGTGTTTTTTTAAAATAAATTTTTGAAATAATCCTTCTAGAACAGGAATTTTCAGTGTCCCCATCTATTTGAGATACGTTTGAGTGGCAGGTTGATTAGGCAGCCAAGAACAGCTGGGGTTATAGTCCTGCCAGAGTCTTTATCGACATTCTCAGACTTCAGCATCTCTGTGTTGACCGGGGTAAGAGGTATGCTT
Organism: Cygnus atratus; assembly: GCF_013377495.2. Taxonomy (NCBI): domain Eukaryota; kingdom Metazoa; phylum Chordata; class Aves; order Anseriformes; family Anatidae; genus Cygnus; species Cygnus atratus. Next base: position 5,174,109 of record NC_066376.1, on the reverse strand, counting down.
TGAAAATTAATGCTTTTCAAAGTTTCAGCCTTCAATCCTATGGCGCTCTTTTACTGAAGCACTGCTTTTACCTCATGCTGAAACACAAGTGGGGCGGACACGCAAACCTCTGCTCAAAGCAGAATCTCTCTTAAAATAAAGTCAATAATATCTACACTACCTTTCATTCCTTCCTAATGCAAGAAAAAGCTCTAGTCCTTAGTGTGACCCCTCTTCCACATGCTGCTGCTTTGGGTCTGTTTTCTTACCCCCAGTGGCTGGGGTTGCCAAATACAGTGATTAACGGGACTGTTCCAGAGGTTAAGGCTGTACAAGAGAGACTTTTGCCGTTCCCTGCTACACCACACTTGGGACTATGGTGTGCAAAATAGTATTTTCCAACACTTAAGTGACAGGAGAGTTTGGCCCATGAGAGTTAGGTGCTCATAAGTGTGTTTAGGGAGATGATGAAGTTAACTGTTGCATTCTTCTGAATATCAAAAGTGATGGAAATCTGGGTGGTGCACCCTGTACTCAGAACCTTGTGCTGAAGAAATGTTATTTTGCTGCCACTTGAACTGCTCCGAAACGTCTACCCCAGTGCTCTAGAGTTGGAGCTGCTCGCTAAAACCTTCATTAAATTGACAGGTAGCTTGACTTGTTATTATGGAAATAAATTTGGTTCCTATAGAAACCTGTTGCATGTGACTGGCGGGGCCATAAAACAAGTCTGTTTAAATAACTGTGCACCCTCCTGATAAGGCTCCATTTATGTACCTGCATTACGCAGTGTTCTGTTAGCACCAGCCATCCTTTCAGGAGCTGTTGAAGAGATGCTGCTTTATTTTATGAAAGGGGAAAGAGCCGCAGAAAGGTGGAAATAATTTTTCAAGTCTGTAATTAGCTGAGACTCCCAGGGCAGCTTTTAGGTGGGGTTTTGCGTGGGTGGTCTTCTCTGGTGCCCCTCTGCCAGGCCTGAAGGCTCGGAACCAGCGACCGTGGAACTCGTGGGCTGCTGTGACGTGAGTCGGGGTCAGAACAGCACCACGTCTCTGACCCGTTGAGTTGTGGCATTAGTTAATTGCCAGTAGTTAATTGCTACTTGCAATCACTCCAGATTGTGTGCAAGCAGCTCTCAGGGAACACCAGGGGCCTGCACAGATCCGGGCCGACCCGCTCTGATCTGCTTGACAGGCTCATTATGATTGCTACCTTGGATTAAATGAAATGGGTACTTAGCAAAGTGCAATTCCCTTTCTTTGTCACGGGTAACTTTAATCAGTGTTTTGGGAGCACAGGGAAAATACGTAGGCCTGCTCGGCTCTGCCGCTGGTGGTGCCGTGACCTCTGAAGGCTGCTGGCAGCTGCGCCGACACGGCTGAGTTCGTGCTGCCTTGTCCAGCAGCGTGAGTCCTGCTGTGCTAGGGGCAGAAACGGGGAAGAAGGAGGAAGAATTTGTCAAGGTAGAAGTGTGAACCATAGGAGAATCAACTGGCTTAAGCCTCTGTAAGCTCTCCAGTAGAAGAGAGTAGAGTTCTCAGCAGAACAGAGGCAGTGAGAGGCGGTCGCTGTTGGCGGTGCTTGGGCAGGGCTGGGTGGCCTCAGTACACACGACCCCACAGCTCTTCTGCGTGCAGGTGGCCCTTCACGTTCGTCCCATCCACAAAGGCTTGGTAGAGGAGGGAGCTGCCATCATCGCCTGCAGCGTGGGCGAGCTTCGGGGGTCTGTGGCTGTGCCCCCATAGGGAGTGGGAGACAGCCACGCAGGACCCCAGGCCCGTGTGGACCACAACGAGTTTGCATGGGAGCCAGAAGGGCCAAACACTTGCTTTCAGACACCACAAAGCTCCTGGCCTTGCTGTGACACCAATACCGCTCTTCGTTCTCATCATGCTTCCTTACACCAGTTCTGCCCCTTTCACCTCCTGCTCTCATTTTAGGAGGCACAGATTGCAGAAGGTCCAGATCTACTTTTTTTTTTTTACATCACTACATCTATTTACGCATTTTTATTGTGCCCTTTTTATTTGCCTTCTTTTCCAATGTAAATCTCATTATTTTCTATCTAATTTCATCTGATCTTTCTCTGAACCCTTTCTGAGTACATGCTAATTTTGTAGTATCTCTGCGCAATATTCAAATGATAGCAGCTCTGAGAAGCAAAGAGCAGGAATCTCTTTCTTCCTTATGGATTATCTTACAAATGTAATTTTTGTTTAGCACATTACTGGAGAAATGCCTTTTGTTTTTTTTCTCAGCAGTCATTAACCTCACAAGGACATCAGCTTTATTTTTATACAGCTTATTCAGACTCGTACCATCTGCCTTGAGATCTATTTTCTCTAATAGAAATCTGGGAAGGAAATGTGAATTATGTTGGGCTGAGTAAATTTAATCCATGAAAATGAGTTTCTCTTAATAATACAAATAATTGCATTATGAAAGCAAATTAATTGACTGGGTGTTTGAAGTACTTAGATTTCTTGCCGTGTTTTGGATTACATCACGTTCTCTGCTATTTTTACTCCCAGCATAACTTATTTAGAGCTGCTTCTATCTGCTTATTGATCCTAAATCAAAACCAACTCTGTTGTTGTCTTATTGATCCTAAATCAAAACCAACTCTGTTGTTGTCGTATGTTTTGATGCAGCAGCAGCAGATCTATGCTTTTAGAGCGGTGCTGGCTAGACAAGGTGCTAGCCCCAGATCGCTGCCTAAGCCTCACAAAAACAGACTTTCATGGAGCTGGCAGAGAGGGACTTTTGCACATGTGTGCACGCTGCAAGCAAAATTTGGACATAGAATTAAGGTTGGAAAAGCCCTTCAAGATCATCTGGTCCAACCATCACCAATGTTACCCACTAAACCATGTCCCTAAGCATCAGGTCCAGCCTTTACACTGCGAAGGCTGAATCAAAGGTGTCAGGAAGTGTTACAGACCGAGTTTCTGAAGGAAACAGGCTGAGTGCACTCCCCAGGTGCTGCTCTTGGTGCCACGCTGGTTTGTGCACGAGGTTGTGCCAGCCCTCCTTGTGCAGGCAGCGGCTGCTGCTGAGCACAAACCTGGGCTTCCCTCGGTGCCTGCTCTTGGATTTCTTCAGTTCTTAAGGACTAGTGAAAACAAAAGAGGAACAAATATGGTTCTGGCAGTTGAAAACTTGCAGATCAAACTAGAGATACCTGTTAGGAAATGCAAATAAATAGAGCTCGATCAAAGTCTTGGCATTTCTTATGGGCACATGTCCTAGAGACTTGACTCTTTGCCATGGCTGGCACACCAAAGCAGTAATTCTGAACAAGTGGTAGTCGGTCTATGCTCTAATTGCTTATCTAATGATCTATTCACCTGAGGGCACACTGTTCTGGAGAACAAGGCACAGGGTTCTCTGTCCCTTCCCTCAAGTCCTGAACATCTCCTGAGCCATATCAGTGGAGGAGAAAGAATACCCTTCTATGCTGTAATTACGTGCCATGATATTTATGTACCAAAATAGATCCCAAGGGGCTGAAGAGAAACAGAACCAGTTTTGTAACCTGGTGCAACTCCTCTTCCACCTTTGTTTTTCCCCTAGTGAGAGCCACAAACGGATGACATCTCAGTCCTTCAGCAGCGCAGAAATTTCCATCAGCCCTTCTGCAGGAGAGGTGACTTCAGGCACTTTTATTCCCAAATAATTTAATTCTGTCACAGTTCCTCTGTCTGAATCCTGGCTGAAAGTGGAGCGAAGAGGTCCCGTGCCCCCCTGCCTGCATGGGATTCAGTTGGGTGCATCGTCACTGCAGCCACCACACATACCAATGCCAGTGACTCACTGCACAAGGGACTTTTCAACAGCTTGTTTTCCAAACCACAGCAGCTGTGAACTCAGTCGCAGAACAAAGCTTTTCAGCCCCAGCATTCTGCATGTAAGTGTGTTTTCTGTGTAAACCTGTAGTGCCACATTCCTTTTATTAAGAGATGCCTTGGTGATATGGCGATGGTGCTGTAGGAAATCCAGGCAGGCTGTTAACTAAACCCAGACATAAATGTTCTTATTCTGACTTAATTTTGTAACAGATAATTGTTCTGATGAATCCCAACACAGATGCTGATGACATTGGCCTAACTGATCCTGGGAAAAAACACTTGTATTTGATATGGTTTTTAATCACAGAGCAACCCAGCTAACATCCCCCCCCCCCCCCTTTTTTTTTTTTTTTTACCAAAAGGCTTAACGTTCACATTGTTTTCTCTGCTTAGATGAATGCTTTTGGCAGATGAGTAGAAACTGAACATCCCAAAAGGGGAAAAAAAACACAGGGAGATACACAGCGCTCATTCTGCCTCTCCCTCCCGCGCTGGGACTGCCCTGGTGCAGCGCACATGAGCGGAGATGAAGAGCTTGGTCTGAGGTCTCCAGCCAGCAAGGTCATTGCCATGCTGTTCAGCTCTCTTGCTCACACTCTTCTTTCTCGTGCCTCTTGTTTTACAGGCTGATGCAGCGAGTGGTAGTGCCCTGACCGAGCTGTGCTTTGTAGCCAGCTGTAACGTGCAGCGTGAGGGTTTAATCAGCACCTGCATTTTGTGATCACCATAGCGTGACTGCAGCCTTACTTCTCACAAGCAATTCAGATTCTATTTCCTTTCATGTGAAACTCCAGCATAGCACCCTTCCATGCTACCCAAGGCATATTTTTGGAAGCCCACTGGCACTTCTCAATAGAAAGGAGAAGGTCAAGGAGTGAATTTGCTCCCTTCTTCAGCATTCATAAAAAATAAACTAAGCATTCCATGTTCAGAGTCCAAGAAAACAAATATTAAACCCCTCTATTTTAGTAAGCTCTTGCATCTTGCTTGTGTTTAGAAAATTCAATAAACCTCTGTGCTTTTCTGCTTATTTTGATGTGTCAGTATTCAAATTGTTCACAAATTGTTCCAAAGCCCAGGAAACTTGTAAAACTTACTGAGAAAATCATGGGGAATGCAATTAGGTATAGATTATTTGGACAGCTGTAGTGCCTGACTGTAAGTTTATGCTTTTTTGAAAGATTTAGGAAGAATTATGTGTCCATGACCAAAAGCCTGATAGGAGGAGTCATTTCCGGCTACAGTGCAACCATTTCTCTTCATATGGTCCAACAGGTAAAGTCCTCCATGTAGCTGCACTGCTCCAGGTGAATAAAATACATCTGGACAAACCAAAGGGAGTTATATTGCTAATTGTCTGCGTACTGTGGGGACGAGATTGAGGCATTAAAATCCTGTTCTCATGGGGAAGTGTGGATCTTCCTTAAATGCTAAAGCAACAGCAAAGCTTTCCTAAGTCTGAAGAGTCACTTAATTAGGATGGAATCAGTGGAGACAAATCTTACCATTAAAAAGGAAGAGGAGATGAAGGTGTCTGAGTAGCAGTGGAAATCGATGCTGGGAGAATAGATGCAGCTGTACAAAGCACCTTTCGAATGCCCCAAGCACAAGTGGCAGGATCAGAAAGGACAGCCAGGCATGGCTGGAGCTCAGCAGCTTTTGGTGAGATGAGGTTGGATTCGCTGGTATCCTGCGTGGCATCCTCAGCCCTGGGGAAACCAGCACTCTGTGCTCCTCTGTCGCTTTAGAGCAGTAGTTGGTAGCTCAAGCAACCTAAAAATAAATAAAAGTCTTGGCATGTTTTTTTTATTACTGTTAACATCGATTATTAATACCAATTTAACATTAGCACTATCAATATATTAATATATTTTATTAGGTGAACAAGCGTTACTTGGAAAAAAGTAACGCAGCTTTTGGGTGCAGCTTTTTTGAGGTCTGAAAAAGCAGCAGCACGTTTCACAGCTGAGTGCAGTTAGGGATCAGCTGGGCCCTCTGAGAGAAAACCTGCCCAGTAGCAGCGGAACAGAGGGATGCTGGCAGGTGGAAAATAAAGCAGCTGGCTCCTTGGGGAGGGAGGAAACACTGGAGCTTGGGGAGGCGATTTGGGGGAGAGATTTTAAATAACTAATATTTCTGTTGAGACCAGGACTTTTGGTGTGGTGCAGCTATGCATTTTAATTTCGGAAATCATGTTTAGAAGAGATCGAATAGCTATCCTTTAAGAACTGAGAGGTTGGAGCTGGGTCATCTTTTGCAGGAGAAGTGCTTGCTCTTACTGGCAGCCCTGTGCCTTGGCATAGGGTTTGATCCCACGCTTTCTGGTTGGCTTTGCTGGAGACATTGCTTTGACATCTAAATCTTGACCCAGGTGATGCTGCATGTGTTCCCCAAGAGCAGGGCCACCATTGTGAAGTGTGTGAGTTGTCCCTCTGTCCTCCCACCCTCCAACCAGACCCAGAACCAGGGCAAGGGAGTGAAGGAAGGAAGGAGCCCACATCAGCCACTTGCTGCTGGCTCTGGACAACTGCATCGAGGCTTTGAGTGAGAAGGGGGGGAGCTGCACCCAGTTTGTCGATTTTCAAGACAGCAAACTCGTGGTTTTTGAAGGTGTTGTCCACTGCAGGTTAACGAGGAGCTTGGTGTGCTTGTTGCTGGTATTACTGCCCAAATCAGTGCTCAAGAGATAGTCCTTGAATGTCTCCATGTGCCATCTTTATCTGGCTTGGAACACTCCTTAGGGGTCTTGAGTGTACTTTGCTGCACAGTCAGGGCTTGACAGGTGACCAGTTATTTCTATAAACTTACAGCATTTGAGTGTTTCATCTCTTCTGTAAGGTTTGGCTGAAATTGGCCAATAAATTTGGGTGTTATTGGGGCAGGAGGAAGAGTGACTGAGAGTGATGGTGCTGTCAAAAGTCGTCTCTCCCTTAGGAAATCAGAAAGGTCGTGGGCACAGTTTTTGCTACACTGGTTATTTTATGGATCCTTTACAACTTTGTTTACGAACCTTTCCTCAAGGCTCGGTGCTGAGCTGCCCCTGTCGCTGCCTGACAGATGTGTTTTCTAGCGGATGGCAGGGAGGAGAAGGGATGGAGAAAAACGGAAGGCTTCTGTTGCAGGCAGAATTGAGAAGCTGCCGGCATTTCTTTAGAAATAGTGATTTTCTTGCAAAAATTCTTTTTCTTTTTGGTAAAAAGTTAATTAGTTATTGATTTTGCTGTTGACGGAACGAGGGCCTAATGAATGGTCTTTTACCAGCACTTCCTTCACTCCTAATTGGGATTCTCTGCTAGAATCTCAATGAACTGCTTGCAGGGTGCCCAGCCACAGCATTTACCACCGAGCAGCGAGCCCCATTGCCCCCATCACTGTCACATCCCCCCAGGACTTGTTAGGGGGCAATGGCAGGACTGTCTGATTGCACAAGTCAGCCCTGCCAGCACCTCCTTTGAAGAATCGTGAATGACCTTGAGCTATGCCTATCAAGCTGAAAGCATCAAGGCAGGTAAATGAGCAAACAACTCACAGGGGAGAGGGGCTGGAGTTTAAAAGCAACGAGGAAAAGGAGGATGCAGTGGGTGAAGGGAAAGCAGACTTCAGGGGGTCAGTGCAGGATGGAGCAGAGGCACAGTATGAGTGATACAAAGTGGAAGAGGAGAAGGAAAACAAATGAAGGGAACAGCTGAAAGCAAATTGTGAGGGTGGTGGATGGGAAGAGGAATATGAGGGACAAAACAAGGGGGCAGATTTATGAGAAGGCAGAGGATGATGTGCCTGGTATGGACCCGGGTGCAGAACACCAGGAATGATGGATGGATGAGAGCAGTTTGGAGGGCAACGTATGGGGGAGGTCCCAGTGGGGACTGCTGGTGCTGGGAGAGGAACTGAGGACCTGCAGAAAGGAGGAATTAAAGGAGAAGGCTTGCGGGGTGAAGGAAGATGAGCAATGATCTACGCAGGGTTTTCACTCTTTATGGATCCCTCCGTGTTTTCCCTGTGGACACAAGGTCCCTGCCTTTTCTCTGTTGCCTTTTGGGAACTTCCCGGAATTCAATCAGGGACAACACGTTCAATCTTTTCACCATCTTCCCCAACACTAAAATGCAATAAATTTCACAAACCTGCCCCTGAGAAGAAGAGCTTTGGTATCAAGGGGTGGTATTTGCTGTTGAAAGTCCTGACTCTTACAGAGAAGTGTATTTTGTTACGGAGAAGCAAGGAGTTCGTAGCTTGCGTCATCAGAGGCACCGACACTGCGTCAGGACTCGGCGCTCAGTTGTGTGGCCCATTGTGATACATTTTTAAAAGTCACGAGGGAGGCAGGGCAAAGCTTTTAAAATATTGATTGTTCTGCCCCAGGGATTGTTCCTTTTTGTCAGGGAATCTGGCAAGGAATAAAAGAAAAATAGTCAAGTTCTCTGACGGATGAGATATGAAGCCTCTGCTACCAATACCCAAGGTTATTTCTGGACAACAAGGACGGAAACCTGATATCTTTTTGGTGGGTAGAAAGGGGGAAGAGATGTCCCTACAATGCAGCATCCTCCTAATACTCACAAAAGCAGTAACGATGAAAACTATTCATTGCTAATAATATAATCACATGCAGACACAATAGATTTCTTAAGCACATGATTAAATTCAAGAGATGGCAGAAGTAAGAGGATTCCCATGAAGAAATGCCTTGTGACACAGGGACTGAGTGGCTGGGTCCGGAGTAGTGCGGAGGTGAAGATGCCCAGAAGGTCGACCTCTGCCCAGCAGTGCTTGGGGCAGGATGGCAGCAACCTAACTCTGGGATTCTCATGGCTTAGGACTAGCACTGTAAATGCAGCGTGGCACTCGTATCGCAGCTGGGCTCCTTGGGCTGCTGAAGGAACAGAATAAAAACATTGATGTTTGCATCCTGCCTCCATCCCTGTGGTTTTTAGGGTGAAGGAAAACCCCAAATCCTCTGTCTGAGCTTGCCCTTGCGAGAGCTCATTCTTCCCATATTCCCCTGGCAGGGATATTTTGAGGATAAAAATCACTGGCCGTTCAATGTTTTGGTAATTGCTTCTGGTTATTGTTTTTTTGGTAACTAATATTAAAGTTTGTTTGCTCCTCTGTGCAAGATCTCTGCCTCTAGCTGTATCTGCCCTGACTGAAACATGGTGGCTGCTGCTGGAGTAAGCAAAATACTTCATGTAGATGTTACTTTAATCTCAGCATAAAGGACACAGCAGAGATTTGCTAAGATGTCTTTGTTATCCCAAGAAGCTGAGCTGCCTTGACAAACCCCTATCCCTCTCCTACAGTCAAAGCTGGAGCAGCGCTTAGAAAACGCCAAGGAAAAAGCTGCCCAGACGGAGGGGCTTTTACCCAGACAAATCAGCAGGGATTATCAGCAGGAGGTGCTAAGGCTCCTCTGCAGAGCCCATGAGCTTGAGCTTGGCAACAGGAGCTGCAGGCAAATAACACTGTCTTCTGAACGTTTGTAAGTGCTTTGAAGGGAAAAAGTATAGGAGCTTTGGATGAAAAGCAAATACTGAGCTGTCTTATATGTAGTGGAAACCAGCTGGTGTTGCTGCAGGCCAGATGACTCCCAGGCTGCATTCCCCCACCTCTCTAGACTCCTGCAGGAAAAAGCCAGCTGCACACCTTGCTGCTGTTCGGAGTCTGGAGACTTGAAGGAATTGCTACCAACACCAAAAGCATCTCCCTCATCCCAGCCAGTCGCTGTTCCAGGGCCCAACACAGAGACCCTGGAAGTGAAATCTCCCCAGCCGCCTTATGTGAGGAGGATTTGCTCAAAATGAGGTGTCCAGGGGCCAATTCACCCCGAAAGTCAGATGAAAGTCAGCGTATCAGGAGTCTGCTGCCAGAGCCCGCAGCTGGGGGCCGGCTGTGCTCCCCAGCCAGGTGAGCACTGAGGGACTGGGACATCCCTGCTGTGAGGGCAGCCATTAAGAGAAGATCTCGCTCTCTCAAACCAAACCTCCACAGGGCACATCCTCTGTGTTTCTTTCTGGTGGCAATAGATTGAGCAGGAGGCACGGGCAGAGTGGAGCTAGGGTGATTTTTACATAAAGAGAAACACAGTACCAGTTGCATGAAGAAATAAGTTAAATATTTGTATTCTTTTGTAATTCCCTTGGCCGCCTGCCGAAATAACCAAAGTCAGGTGTAAAGGGAATCTTTTTGGTACAACATGGCAATGATTGGAGGTGAGAGACTTTACCACTGAGGTTAACTCAACTTGGTGTCTTTCAGATCTCAAAACCTAAGCATGGGACTCCCTTAAGCGCCAGCACAGACAAAGCTTGTGAGAACCACCTGCGCCGAGCTAGGGCTCTTCCATCAGTCGAAGGCTGGGAGTAGCCACAAAGGTCGAGTTTCCTAACAGCCCCCATTCAGGTAGGGGCCAAAGAAGAGCTGCTGGTTGACACGCTGCATCAGCTCTGTTGCAATCACAAAGAAGTTCTCCCTGTTTTTGGTAGAGGGGACTCCACCACCAGTGCTGCCAGAAGACAATGCTCCTGTGAGCATCGCTCAGTAGAGCAACTCTGCCTGTCAAAGGATGGGTCCTACAGAAGCAAATCGAGGGTGAATACCTGAAATATCAGGCAGCTGGCTCAAGAGGCACTAGGATATTCTTCAGCACTTGCTCTGTTACAATCTGAACCTGAAGAGCTGTAAATGCAACACAAACTGTCTACTTGGGAAAGCAGTCACACGGGTGTGTGTTTTACAGCCAAGTCTGAAGCCTTTCTTTTTCTTTTCCTTTTTTTTTTTTTCCCAACAGATGACACTGGCAATATTCCAGAATGAGTTACACTCTGTCAACCTCTTAGCCAAAAAAAACCTTTTAGGAAGAGAAAATAACATGTTCAGAGGTGTTCATAATCCTAGTTTAATCCACGCTTGAAGAATAAAATTTAATCTGAATTAGCCATGTGACAATGCACTGCTTCTACTGAATGTGTTGCCTTGGGAAATTTTCGAGACAACTATGTGCAAATCTTGGGCCTTTGCAGATCTCACCTCTGCTGAGCCCATCGCAATCCGCCTCTTCCCTTTCTGACCAGCAACGAGACTCAAACCAAAGCGGAGAAACTTGGTCGAGTACTTCGCTTCCCTCCTGTGCAGGGCCTGCAGATGGTGCCAGCAGCCGCCAAAAGCAGCAGCTCGTCATCCACGTGGGGAACGAGCAGAGGACTGGACAAAAGTCACCAGGGGAGCAGGACTGCCTCTGGCCCTAAGGGATTGCAGTCTGGGGACTGTCGGAAGTAGGGGAAGCAGGTGCAGAGGTAGCATCCCTTAAAATCTATTTTAGCTTGTGTTGTGATGCTGAAAAGCAGAGGGAAGGTTAGCAGAGAGGGACCTTACGTTTGTACATGACTTTCTATACCCCTACCACAAGTCTTTCTTCTGTACTGTGTGCTGTAGCTGTTAGCTTTAATTAAAGACAACTAGGGTGTAAACAGAGTCCAAGAGAAGAGGACAATCTCATTTTCCCAGCAGTGTTCTCCTCCCAGATGTCAGCGTGGAGCCCAAGCTGCCTTTTTCCCAGGGCAAAGGTGTGGATTGTGGATGCCACCCAAGCACCCAAAAGGCTCCCTGATTATTCAAACCAAATGTAAATGCCTGAGAAATAGCTTCGTCTTTCTTCCCTGCTGTCCCCGTGTTTTGCTGTGAGGTGGGGAGGTGCAATGCACGCCTGGAATGCTGTTTGGGTGAGCAGATGTTTGGCTATGAGAGCAGCCAGACACTGCTGTAAGCTCTTTTCCACCTAAACAGCATTTCAGATCGGATTGCAGCCGGGACAAGCAGCGTGGTGATAGGTGAAGACCCTGATAAGAGGTAGCCTGGAGGTCAATGGCAGGAATGTTTTTATTTTTGGAAAAAAAATGTCTCCAGCCAGCAGTCTTCTCCATAAGGGACTATTTTTATATTTTTATTTTTTTAAGTGGGTTCCTACTTTTTAAAGATGTTACAAATAAAGTGCTTTCTCCTGGGTCTGCCAAAGTGTCTAAGATGACAATCTCAGGTAGGTTCATGCACTTCTCAAATGGTTCAAGAACATTTTTACAGCTGCAGCACTCACAAAGAATTCTCCTACATGCTCTTTCTCACTTGCCGTGACACCGGTCACCTTCCCTATCCCTCTGTGCCTCTTGCTTTGCTACCTGTTCAGAAGATGAGGGATAGTTCACTCCAGGGCTAAGGGAACTTAATTTACTTGCATTTACATTTATAAAATGCCTTAAACTGCTGAAGTGGGATGCAATACAAGTGCATAAGCTGGCATAAGAAGGCAGCTGATTTTCCTAATTAAACAGGAAGAAGCAGGAAGAGGTGCAATTGCAAAACAGAAAGGTCAGGAAAACTTGTCTGTTTGCTTATCTATTTCACATAAACAAAGATATAAAAAACGGCAGACAGATAAAATAAGCATAGTGTGTGTAAAACAAACCTGGGCCAGCAAGTCTTGAGCCAAACCGCTATTTACAAGACCTCACGTGACCTGCAGGCACTGAAGGACCAAAAGTGAAGGAAAATCGAGTTTTCCAAGTGCATACATCTCCACTAAATACCTTTGGGCTGAATCACTATGAAAAGCTGCAGTGTTCAGAGCTATTTCAAGCAAAGACCCGGACATTTGAGTCTAATGCACAGCTTTGAGGCTCCATCTCTATATGGAGGTTGCGTAACAACAGTTTGATAATTTGCCATGACTGTTGTAAAGAGCACGGGACTAATGATGTGCTAATTTTCCTGTTTGTAAAACCTATATTTTAAGCCTATGTTAATACATGTAAAACTTGGCCATTGAGATCTCAGAGGTGGAATGTGTAAATATCCTTTGCAGCTTGGAGAATTGCTGTAACTGAGGCTCCGGCCCGCGTCCCAGACCCATCTCCTGTGCAAAGCGGGGCCCTGCTCCTCTTCTGAGGATTTGATTCTTCTCGGTCACAAAGCGTAGGAGTAGAAAAGGGTGTTTAAACTGTTCTGGGCTTTTCAGGCAGCACCTTCTAGCTGTGCTGTGCCTCAGCTACACCCTGCTCCTATAAGGGCCTAGTGGGATAGAACCCAAAAAGCTGCATGGTTTCTTTCTCCCCTCAAATAGCTTCAAGTGGCTGTATGTAAGCCTGAGCTCCAGCACACACGGACGTCTCAGGATGCTGTGTTCATGTCGGGACAAGGATTACCGCCGTCACATCCATTGCCAGCTGTTTACCTGTTTCTGTCCACGTACTGTCAGTGGAGAGGCTTCTTTCCTTCTCCCCAAACGCTCGCACACGGGCACGCTGCTAACCCCTCTCCTCCCAGCTCCTCCACGCTGCCTGTGACCAAGTTAAAAGCAACCCCCCGGTTAACAAATCTCCCGCAGCCTCTCCCTGCCCAACAGGACGAGCTGGCAACGCGGCCACGTTTCGGAGAGCGCTGAGGGGGAGCCAAGGGAGCCGAGAGCCCTTCCCTCAGGGGCACGGCGGGCGTCCCCCCGAGGCTCCCAGGCGAGGCCTGCTCCGGGCCGGGCCGGGCCCTGAGGGCTGCGGGCGGAGCGGCGCCTGCGCCGCGGCCCTGCGGGGGGACCCCCGGTGCCCGGCGTCTCGCGAGAGGCGGCGGCGGCGGCACCGGGACGGGGCCGGGCTGCGGGAGGAGGAGGAGGAGGAGGAGGAGGAGGAGGGGGAGGAAGGCGCCGCCGCCGCCGCCGCCCGGGCGGAGGTGAGCGCGGAGCCGCCCACGGCGGGGCGGGCCGGGCTCAGGGCGCGGGGCTCGGTGCCTGCGGGGGGGACGGGACGGACAGACAGACAGACGGACAGACAGAGGGGCAGACAGACGGACGGGCCCTCCGGTGACTCCAGCCCGCCGCCGCCAGCAGCAGCCCCCGCTCTCCTTCAGCGCCCCCCCCCGGGCAGCAGGTAGGGCGCACGGCCCCGTTCGCCTTCCCCTCGGTGCCCCCCCCCCCCCGCGAGCTCGGGTCTGTGTGGGGCTGAGGCGGCTCCTCTCCGGGTGCCGGCCCCTCTGCTGCCCCCCGGGCTCTGCCCCGAGTCCCGGCCGCCTCAGGACCCGCCGCCTTCTGCCCTGAGGGCAGCCCCAGGAGCACAGGCTGGGAGCGGTGCCCTTGGAGGAACGGCTTCCATCGTCAGTAGGTGCGTGGCTTTGCATCGCTTGCCCAGCATGGACAGCCCGTAACATCACTAATCGCTTTTGAACTTGAAAAGAGAAAAGCTTCAGAGCTGAACCACGAGCAGCAGAAGGCTGCGCTTTAATAAAGTGTTCCCAAGGCAGATGCGGATGGGGTGAGTTGCAGGGAGCTGCTGTTGACACGCCACAACTGTTCCAGGTTTGTGTTGGCGCTGGCTGCAGGCACCGGGACTCACTCAGACTCTTCCCCAGGTGGTAAGGCCAGGAGCCGTGGGAGTGCTTCAGGCTCACGACGAATGCAGTGAATGGACAGAACGTGCTGCGTTCGGGGTGTTTCCTGCTGGAAGGCGTAGAAGGATGGTTATGGGGACAACTTCCCAGGATGGGTGTTAAAAAAGAGGAGACTGGTGCTGCCAAGGCTGTACAAACCAGGCTTTGTGGCGGTGATGGGAGGGAAGGCGCTGACACAGCTACCTTGATTAAGACGTCTTTTGCTGGTCTCTAGCATATATGTCTTAAGCTGGGGTAAAACACACAATGCAAGCACTTTTTTTTGGCTTACAGCGTGCACATGTGTAAATAGTGAATGATACTACATGAGTTAAAACTTCCCTCGTTTGCAAAGGACACTAGATACTGGAAGGCTGTGGAGAAGGAATTTACTGAGGGATGGTCAAGTGTGTGAAATTCTTTTCTGGTTCTTAGTGCATTGTACGTTTGTTATGGATGAGAGGAGCTCATTCTTCTGCACCTACAGAGAGGTTAGTTTGGTTTTCCTGCTCTGGATGGAGCCTGCTTACTGCCCGAGCCTAACCAGTAACAGGTGTGTACCACTGCACGTGGGTAAAGAAGGCTGCATGGGTCAAGTGACTGCTGGTGAATGAAAGTGCTGCAAGGAAAGTGTTGGTTTAAGGGTTTTTTTGTATGTTTTTAAAAGTTCTCCTTCCGCCCCTTTTTACCTTCAGAAGCAGCCAAAGCCTGAACAAGCTATCTGACATCCTGTAGCATCCTGCATTTGAATGAACGGGCTCTAGAGCAGGTGAGCGGGTGCTTAGTGCCCGATCTGTGCCCTGTGAGTCCTCAGAGGGACCTAGGAGCAGTGTGAGAAGGGCAAACGTGGGAAAATACAGAGCAAGAAGAGGTGGAAGCTGCACCAAAGCCTTTGGAGGCACAGTACTTTAGAAACCATTGCTGTTAAAAGAGTGAGATTGTGTCCACTGTCTCTAGTATGTACATGTACATAAGCTTCTTTATTTTCTGTAGCCCTTACTGCTCCAGCAAGGGAACAAGCAGATCTGGAGTTACTTTCTTTTGCAAAGAGAGGCAGTGAGAGAATGTAGTCACCGCACGGATATGATGTAGAGAGGACAGGAAGAAAGAGACAGGGGTTACTTAAGCTGCCGTTTGCCCTGAGAACAAACGATTACAAACCGGCTGTGAAGTGCAAGTAAGGTTTCCAAATCCTTGAGGAGCTGGATCTGCAATAGCTTTTGCAATAAGAGTGCTGGGGATGCATTCCCCCCCCCCCCCCCCCCCCCATTTCTGGTTTTAAAGTGGAGTTTGAGCAATCTAGAGAGGTATTTGACATGGCAGCTTGTGATAGGAGAGGCTGCGAGCAGTGACCTTGCACCTCGGTGCCTTTTCAGGCCTGGGATGGGGAGAAGAGTCATTGGTTCGCACCCAGGCCAAGCTCAGGATGGAGATAATCCTGTTATGGCTGTTCAGGAGGCTGTGTAGGATGATTATAGCACTTGGTCTGTTTCCCAGTTTGCCGGCATCGTGTCACAGAAGCAGCTTTGTGTGCATCCCGGTGCACATTCTTGTTGGCTGGTGACTTTGGGTTAAACTTGAATGTAAATTCTTGGCTTCTCCTGGAGGCTTTTCCTTTTGATTCTGGCAAGGGGAGGATGAAGGCACATTCCCTCTGATGTGCTCAGAGACCTCTAATTTGTGCTTTCAATCTGGCGTCTTTTATGAAGTGCTCGGAAAGAGGATGTATCGTAGTCAACAGAGTAACTCTGTGTTCTGCAGCAGCTTTCTCAGGAGGAGAAATTAAGTTGCGTTATTGTTCTTTTCCAGGGTTGCTCTCTGGCACTGACACAGTCAGTGGAAGCGGAGTCATTTTGATTCTGTGCTGCTCACTGCTGTGTGTCTTGGGAAAGCCGAATGCTCTGGCAGGCCTGCGTGCTGTGTCCTGGAAAGCAGGCTCGAGCCCGTGGGGTGTGCTGGGTAAAGCTATGTGACCACGGTGGCTTTAACGAAGAGCATCCTTCCGTTTTCCCAAAGGAATGTGTGTGCCTGCCGTGCCACACACAGCGCCTTGCTTGCTTCCATCAGCGCCACGAGGGTGATCTGTCTGCGCTGGGCTGGGACAGCTTCGCAGGAATGCTGGCAGGCTGCTGCGCGGCCCGAAGCTGTGGAAGCTGCGGGGTATGGGGATGGCAAAAAGGGATGCTCTTTGCAGCTTTCCAGACTTGCTGTATTCCAGCTACCCTCGAGGTCTCAAGCAATGTTGGAAACCCAGTACGTTAGGGATTTTGTGCGCAGTGGGTACCGTATTCATACAGAATAGGAAGCATTCCCTGTCCTGAGCAGCAAACTGTCTCAAAAGCAAGAACAGATTCAGGCAAAATGCAAAGCCAGGAATGTGCCAAGCAGCAGGCTTGGCAGCATCACTCCATTATCTTCTGCTGTTGGACCGAGATGCTTGGCCTGAAGTGCTGACGTACGTATATAATTTTCCCCTTCCTTAACTCTGCGCTCATCTCTCTGGGTGATTCTTCTTAGATCTGACCCATGCTCAGCCTTAACTAGATAAATGCAAGGAATTACTGCTGAGTAATACCTGCTTCTTGCTCTGCAGGGTACTGTGTGTTATGTCTGCACAGTTCTTCCAGCTCCTTTTAACATGTAGAATAAGAGCGTGACTCGAAGAAACACAGTGTTTGGTGTTGCAGCGTGAAACCACGTGGCAGGCTACAGCTACGCTGAATTTCTGGCAATCTCCACCTCCAAAATGTAAATAAATACACCAGGGTGGAAAAACCCCAAACCTTCACTTCTGCATTTTATGTCTTTTGGGACAAACCGAGCTGATACTTTGATACATAACCGTATCTGATATCATTCCTGTTCATTAGTAAATTCTGGCCTAATGCTTTTGGTCTAGTGTTTGAAGCCAGGACTTTGCTTGTTAAAATGTGGCATCCCTGAGGCATAAGCACAGCCACGCAGACGGCCCTTCAGACAAGTCCACTGATTTAACGCTTCTGTGAGTTTCAGAGTTGCGGAGCGCACTGCCCAGTGAGGACTACGGGGCTCAGTGCTTCTGCGGATCTGGACTCTGGGGTTCTTTGCATCCCCGTGTGGGGTGGGGTTGGTGCTGTTCAAGAGCTGTGTGTGAATGTGAGCTTTTTGGGGAATGATCTCTCCAGTCTGGGGGGAAGAAAGACCTAGTCAAATTCTGAAAAGCATTCCAGGTCTGCTTGCTGCTTAAAGTGGTTTTGTTTTCAGAGCTGTTGTTGGTAGGGTTTGTTCTGAGGCCGTTACACCGAATGGGGATGCCTGCAGAAAGAGGCTCCTGTCTTAGATCTGCATGCCGTCTTCTGGGTTTATAATCGGGGGCTGGACTGTGCTTGAAGTGGAGAGGGAGATTGTGGAGCGGCCACTTTTTCACTTGGCTAAACTTTGCAGAGAGGGTTTGTGTAAAATGGCTGACCTTGGGTTCTCTCAAAACATCAGCTAGCTGCTCCTCACTTCGCTGCGTTGTTCGTCCATGGCTGTCAGTGCCTGATCCTTAGTCCTAGGGTGCTTGGACAAACCTAGGAGCTAAACAGGTAGAACGGATGCCCTTAGCAGGAGAAGCAGTGGCACGGAGATTAAATGAGTTACGTGAGGTCCTGTGACAGGGCTGGGGGTAGATTGATCAGCTGTGCGAACCCAAGACAAGTTATCTGGAAACGATCCTTGTTTCCTTCTTTCAGGTCCGGCTGCTTCCACCCTCTGTCCGGCACCCAGAGATACTTCCCTTGTGGGCAGCCAGGTGCTCTCAGCTTTTCCCCCAGCTGCATGGCTGATGTGAGGAGCGAGCCTCTGCGCAGCAAACACGCGGCAGGGTTGGGGAGACATCTCCTTGGAGGGACCTGCAGGTGGAGAGGGGCTGGGGGGCAGCAAGGAAGTATCGGGCAGCAGCGAAGAGATGGGACTGGCTGAAGTGAAGAAAATCGCTCTGCTCTCCAAGAAGGATTTTGTTCACTGCCTTTGTACCAGTGATTTCTCACCTGTCTTTGGTGATCAAGAGTTGTTAGGGACGAGTGAGTCAGAGACATTAGTTATGGTAAGCTACGGAGAGGTACTGACTCAACACACAGGCCAGACGCAGACACAGATTTACCAGAGCATCCTTAGTCTCAGAAATCATTCAGTTAAAAATAATCATTCTTCTAGATTTTTATTGATGCTTGGCTGTTATCAGGGCTGTGTCCCTGTGAGTTTTCACAGGAAAACTGTTTGTGTAATCTCTGTTCTTGATAAAATGAAGTAGCTACCAAGAAATGTGGTGGAAGTGATATCTATGGGGTACCTTCACACAGATGAGATAAAACAGTGTGTTGTCTGATATTCTGTCAACAGGGGCTGTGTTTAGCCACTGAGGCACTGGCATCTTCGGCTACGTATTTGTAACTCTGATAAGGACCTAGTTTTCGGCACAGTGGTGTAGAGCATCTTCACGGGGGAGATGAGACAACAGCATGCTACCAGATGCTAAAGTCGTGGCTCAAGCCCTCTTTCCTTCTGTTGTATTAGAGACATTTATAAATCAAGGAGGTCTGAAAGGTAGTTGGTTCTGCATACTTTCTGTATACAGTTGCATTTTTTGAATACTCTCAGATTTCTCTCGGAAAACTTGAGGCCTGAAATCTTAATATTTTATTTATTTTATTTAAATGAAAACAGCTTCTCATGAAATCATGTGACTCAAGAAGCCTGATGTTGATGAACAAACCAAGATTGCTATGGAAACCAGTAAACTTGTTATGCCTCCTTTTGGCCATAAACTCAGAGCTTTCAAGTCAGTTACAGACTTGCTTCTGAGGGCCCCAAAATCCCCTTCTGACCGTGTCCCGGGTTCACACGACAAATGCAATTTTTCGTCCTCCCTGGAAGGAGGAGCTAGTGAGAGCTGAAGCAGAAGATGAAGGCTGTAGTTGGCTGTCAGGATGCTTGGAGGTCTGATGACCCCATCTGTTCAGTTGCAGAACCAGACACTATTAAAACTGCCACAGGAGGACCTACAGGAGGGAAGGTCAGGCTTTGTCCCAGGAGAATCAGTGCTTCTCCGTGTAGTCCTTATGGGTACCTGAGGAGCACGCAGCTCTTCCTGTGCAGAACCAGATGGTCAGCCCCGTGCAAGGTCATTCTCTGCAAAACAGAGTGATTAAGGGATCAATTAACTTTATTTCTGGTATCTTTCCAGGCTTCTGGTCTGCAGCACCATGCTGGATCCCAGTCCTCACTCTGCAAGCCGGAGGTGAATCCAAGTGAAAGCCAGCTATCGCAGTAGCTGTCAGGATGACCAAAGCACGGCTCCTCCGTCTCTCTGTGGTGCTGGTCTCCATCTTCATGATCCTCCTGATCATTGTGTACTGGGACAACGTGGGAACGGCACACTTCTACCTGCACACGTCCTTTTCCAGGCCTCACTCCCCAGGGGCCATCCCTGGTATCACTGCAGGTGGAGACTGGGAAGCCTTGCCAGATGTGGATGAATTTTTGGCAAAGCTGCTTAGTTCGAACCTGAAACAGAACAGCTCTACCTCCCGAAAGACAGAGCAGCTGCTTGTCCAGGGCTCCAGCAAGCCCGTGGTGAGCAATTTGGAGGAGAACGTACGGGGCTATGACTGGTCTACACACAATGCCAGAAACAGCTTGGACCAAGAGAAACTGCAGATAGAGAGGCAGAGAACGTTGCGGGAGTTCTGTGCCAATTCCAGCTTCGCCTTCCCCACCAAGGAGCGCTCCTTTGATGACATCCCAAACTATGAGCTCAACCACCTGATTGTGGATGACCGCCACGGCATCATCTACTGTTACGTCCCCAAGGTGGCCTGCACCAACTGGAAACGGGTGATGATTGTGCTGAGCGAGAGCCTGCTGGACCAGGGGGTTCCCTACCGAAACCCCCTGGATATCCCGCGGGAACACGTTCACAACACCAGCACCCACTTGACTTTCAACAAATTCTGGCGTCGCTACGGGAAATTCTCCCGGCACCTCATGAAGATCAAGCTGAAGAAGTACACTAAGTTCCTCTTCGTACGGGACCCTTTTGTCCGCCTCATCTCTGCCTTTCGCAGCAAATTTGAGCTGGAGAACGAGGAGTTCTACCGGCGTTTTGCCATCCCCATGCTAAAGCTGTACTCCAACCATACCAACCTTCCCACCTCTGTTAGCGAGGCCTTTGGGGCAGGCCTCAAAGTCTCCTTTTCTGACTTCATCCAGTACTTACTGGATCCCAGGACAGAGAAGATGGCCCCCTTCAACGAGCACTGGAGGCAGGTTTACCGGCTGTGCCACCCGTGCCAGATAGACTATGATTTCATTGGGAAGCTGGAGACGCTGGATGAGGATGCTGCTTATCTACTGCAGCTCCTCAAAGTGGACAGGCTGCTCCGCTTTCCTCCCAGCTACAGGAACAGGACTGCCAGCAGCTGGGAGGATGACTGGTTTGCCAAAATCCCACTGGCCTGGAGGCAGCAGCTCTACAAGCTTTATGAAGCAGATTTTGTACTCTTTGGCTACCCCAAGCCAGAAAACTTGCTCAAAGACTAAAAGTGATTGGGCTGTGGGTGTGGGAGGGAACATCTGAAATACCAAAAATGTTTAAAGCCTCCTCATTTTTGCTCTTAACTCCCTTCCCCATACAGGTTGGTACAATGGAATATATTTTTTCTACTGCTTCCCCTTCCATTTTTGCAATAATGCTGGAGTCCAGGATATTCCAGCCAGCTGTGCATATGCAAAAAAAAGAAAAAAAGCCTGTTTTTTATCATTGTTTTCTGGGTTTTCTTTTTTTTTTTAATGTCCCCATGTTTGCAATGGGTTGCTGCCCACGGTCACTCTGCCAGCTGTGTCCTTCAGTAGCTTTTTATTAATACTTTTTTAAAATTAATATATTTAAGATATTTAATACGAAGCGTGTGTTGTGGCAAAGGAAAGGAAGGAATAAAAAAACGAAAAGTCAAAGAAAAACCCCAAGAAGTGGTGCATCTGCCTCTCTGTGTTGTCTCGGGGCTGTTGTTTGTGCTGGAGGTGTGGTGTTGGCAGAGCACTCGAATCTCTTTGGGAGCTGGGTTTGTTGGCGGTGCCTTTACCTGCCACACCTGCTCACGGTCACTCTGAGCTGGATGCAACGCAGCTGGGGCAGCTCTTTGACTCTTCCAAACGTCCCTGGAAGAGTACCAGAGCTCTGGTGGTGCTCGCAGCTGGGGTCACCGAAGGGAAGTGGCTGTTGGGAGTACTGACGCCAAGACCTGTGGCCAGCCCAGTATCCCTGCACTGCTTCCACTTGCAGCAAAGTGGTGGAGGGGCTTGGCTTTCCAAAAACATGTTTGCTCAGCCCCTGCTTCCATGCCTTGCATCTCCCACAATGGTCCTTTTGGGGGTTGTGGCCGATGTGGATGGGCAGAGCGTGCTCTTGGATGAATGTGCTGCTCAGAGATCGGCTCCACACCACAGCAGCTTGGGCAGGAACAGTTCATCCTGTTGCAGGATGGGGCTGAGGTCTGCTGCTCCATGACCTGGTCACTGCTGTGTTACACCCCTATCGCTGCGAGTGCTTTAGGGGGACAGGGCAGGGGTGCAGATACTTATCCCGGGAAGAATAAAACCCAAAAGATTTCTTTCAATTGGTGTGTGCCAAGGCGATCTCAAAATTCATTTGTTTTCAGAGTGCTGACTATTGCTCGTGACACTGCATCCTCATCCGCTGCATTTCTGTTTATACCAACTGACTGATGCAGATTTAATCATCTGCCTTGCTGGGACCTGCTGCAGGAGTGATGGTTGCCCACTGTGCTAGGAGCCTGTGGGCTGCTTCCCAAAGGAAATTAATGCTTTTAGAGACACTTTTTGTATCTAATCAGCTGAATCTGCTTCTCTTTGGATTGCTCTGCAGAAACAGTCAGCTTTGCTGATTGGGCAGGGAACTCCTTTAGAGCTGAAATGCTTAATTACTTCTTGAGCTGTGAATGGTAATCAGTGATTGAAGTCCAGGTTCAGGCTTTGGGAGGCAGCCCTGTGTTCTGGACAGGCTCCTCTGAGCTGACGTTTTCTCAGTTTCTCCCAGAGGCCATCAGCAGGCATGACTTTTCCTCCCCGTTTCTTTCCTTCTCCAACCTCTGTACATGTGCATCATCTTGGTATAGTGCTCTCTTCCTGGTAAATAGGCTGCATCAAGCTTCTTAATCTTTAAGTGAAAGGTAATAGCAAGTAGTTATGCTGGAGGCAAAGAATCTGTTTCTCATTGTATTCACAGCACTCTCCTGTAATTTCTGCAGAGATATTTGCAGTTTAAATGAGCCTGAAGCCATGATCTGATTCTTAGTGCTTAGATCTTCACAGCTTGGGGAAAAAGGAAGTTCCTGTTTCTGAGTCATTATTTAAAACTAATAATAGAAAAGTGTTGATCTATTCATTTTTTTTTCCAATTACAAGCTAATCGCTGAAAAACAGAGAGATGTTGAGACTCTTCGTCTCCTGTAATGAGTAATCCCGGGAGTCTCATGGTTCCTGTGATATTTACATTTCTTCAGGGTGGGTTCATCCTGCTCTTCAAAGATGCAGCATGGATGTTTTAGGCTGTTGTCATTACACCGTGTTTGTTTTTTTTCTTTTAATTTCAATTTAATTGATGTTTAGTATTTGCAGACGTGGGCAGCTGGGAACATCGCGCAGATGCGCTGCCAAGCGCAGCATAGCACGAGCTGTGCGAACTTCCTTCCAGCTGCTTCCCCTGCGCCTCTTGACCGAGTCCTGTCTCTTCCTGCCCCTCTGAACCGTGCTCAGCCGATGTGCCCCCTGCGATGCTCGTCCTGCAAACCAGCTGCAGCTGCATCCTCACCTGCAGTCACCCTGTGATTCGTGGCTGTGGCTTATCCCAGGCAGAGCAGGAGCATCTTTCCATGGTCACCGGCTGTAAGTCGCTTGTTCTGGGCAGAGGAGGAATTGGTTGCAGGGTGTTACCGTTCTCGACTCTCATTTTTGGTGGTTGCGCAATTGGCAGAGTACATGCAGGGTGGCTGCAAATCTATGCAGCAGCTGCTCTGTGCGATGGAAGAGCATCCTCTCTGTACATCTGCCTTGTAATTTTAACAGCAATGGAAGAAAAAATCCTCCCCACCTTTGCAAACCTCAGAGAGGGGACTCTACATGCACTGACTCCCCTCCTCTGTCCCCCCACAAAGCTGGGCAAAGTGGGTAAATTCCAGCATTATGTGCTAATACCCCCCTGAGTCACGCTTAGGTCCACCGTGCTCCACGTGCAAGGTTCAGGAAGCTGCCTGCAGGCTCCGGCTTCCCCGGCAGCTTCACCCTCGGTAGTTGTGGTCAGGGTGGTAAGGATGGTTCAAGAGGGCTGTCTTCCATGCTTTCCCTCTTTCACCAAAGTCCAGCCTGCTTTTACATTTAAGAAATTTCAATCTTTGCAGACCCACACCCAGCCAAAGCTCTCTGCGCCTCCCCTTGCCACGCTCCAAAACGCTTGCAGGGAGGAGCAAAAAGCTCCGATGGAGAGGGTCGCTTTGCAGCGGGTGGCTTCTGGCTTCCAAATAGCTTGTTCCTTGCTGCTTTTTCTTTTGAAGCCCTCCCTCCCCACCCTTCCACCATTGTGAATGTATTGTTAAGGAGTCGAAGGCAATCCAGGCTGCGCTGAGCTTTGTGGTGAGACCACTGTGTTGCCAGAACTGGGACAGAGCCTCTGGCTTTGGGAATGTGCATTTTTTGTGGGTTTCTTGCTCTGTTCTGATGATGTAGAAGTGGAGGGGTTGGGAAGGGGGGAGGACAAAGAGTTCAAACCAGCCGCGCTTCCTCTCCCTGGTTTTCTAAATGAGCTGGCATTCAGTATTTGACAAATAATGGCAGAATGATTGGCAAATGCAGGCAGTATGCATCCATGCTGGACTCAAGTCAGGAGAGGGCTAAAAATCCCGAGTTTAGATGGCTTTGATGCCAGTACTGATTTTATAAGGGATAGAAAAATGCTTTGAAGTGGCCTACTTGTGTCTAAATAAACCTGGCTTTGTCATTTCATACTCAGCCTGCAAAATTATGTCCTGTTCCCGTTCTGGCTTGCTTTTCCCTGGGGTTGACCACTTGGCAAAAGCCAGCCTGGTGTCTCCAACCAGGCAGAACTGAAGTGCGAATGCAAAAATAACCTGGGGTTTGACCGAGGTGTTCCCAGGTGGAACTGCGACCAGCTTTTGTGCTTGCTCAGCATCACAACCGAGGTCTTTGTGCAGCCATTTGACAGATGGGGTCCCTTGCTGTTCGATGCAGGACTCACCACTACGGCATGAGGTACGTGACCTGTCCCTGCAGCCCCTGCATGCTCAGGACTGTCAGGCCTCAGAGCTCTTTGCTTTTTGAGCAGTGGCATGGCTTTGCCAGGGTACGGAGAGTCCTTAATTCATGGATTCCTTTGCATCTCGGAAATTTTTGCTTTAATCCTTTAATTCACATTTGGGGACAAAATTGTAGAGCCATCACCCACAGACAACCCATGGGGCAAAAAGTTGCCCTGGGATAATTTGTGGAGGGTTTTGGCTGTGCATTTTGAATCCCTCCAGGTGGCACTGGGAGGGTGGAGGGCAGGGATGAATGGCAGCATTGAAAGGGTGGCGAAGAAAAGTGAGTTTGTTCCTCTTTATGTAAGCTGGAGTGCGGGGAAAGCCAGTGACTTGGCAGGATCACGTGTGGCCGTGGTGCAAAACGGTGCCAGGGAGGGTGTGGGGTGCGCTGACTGGACAAGCAAATGGGGTGGCTGGAATTTAAGGGCTTGCCCATGTCGTGCTCGCTAGGAAACCTTCCCATCGAGGGTAGGGCGAAAAAGAAAGATGGGATTTAATGAAGGCAATGATGCCTGGGTCTGAAGCAGGATTAAAGCAGCTCTTCTGTTCTTTTTGCTTTACTCAAGGATCCAGCTCGGACTGCAGAGGCTGGCGTTGGCTCCTGCAGGAGCTGGGTAACATTCATCTGCGGGGGAACCTGGCAGCGATGCTGGGCAGCGGCTCGCTCGCTGCATGGCGCTGGGTCTGCGAGCGGCGCCGGGGCTGTGGCAGCTCTGCAGTGGCCCATCTGAAACCCATTTGCTGTTCCTGGGCTCTGAGGAGCGGTGTCATTGCTGCCAGGCGGGCTGCAGCTCCCAGCCTGGCTCCTATGGCAGTGGGGTCCATCTCGAGAACTTTTGCAGCTTGGCTCCAGCATCCCCTCGAGCATCCCGACGTGCCGCAGCGCCTTCCCGCAGAGTTGTTGCAGCAGCCCGACATCCTCCCAGCCCTGCTTCATCTTCGCTTCATCTTTGCTTTTGTGGTTGTGCATATTTCAGGGAAAGCTTAAAATAATTAAAAAAAAGGAAGTGGAGAAGTCATAGCAGCTCAGCTCGGTTCCTGTTGGAAGGGAGTTGTGAGATCAGCGGTGTGTTGCTGGGATGGGAGGGAAGGAAGTTTCCACACCAAAATGCTCTGGCTGTGAGTACGGGCACTCCAAGTAAAACCTCTTTGGTCTTTCTTGCTCTCTGATGCTCAGAAAACCTAGCTGTCCCACCTGCAGCTGTTATTTCCTTGCCCTGGGAGGCTTTGGAGTGGGGCAGCATCCTCAGCCACTCTTTTGTGCTGCATTTTTGCCCAGGGGAACAAGTTCAGGTTGCGAGAGGCAGTGCTGCCAGCAGCGAGCAGGCGATGTGTGGCGCTTGGTGGCACCAGGCTGCGAGGATACGGGCTCTTACCATTGCCAGACCTGGCACCTGGGGCACTGGAGCACCTTGGAGACAGCTCTCATGCTGCTGGATGGAAAGCAATCACCTTTCTGTGGGCTTTTTGGCGAGCCTTTCCCTGGGCTTGAAAAACTAACTGCTGCTGCAGAATACCAGAGAATTCTGTGGTCTGGGTGGGGGGTTTGGAGAGCGACGGTGACCCCCTGGGGCGGTGAGATGGGGAGCGTTCGGAGTTTCCCTTGCAGGAGCTGATGTCGATACCCATGACAAACCCAAGGAATCTCGCAATTGCCCGTGTCCTCAGGCCAAGTGACAGACGAGAGCGTGTTTTCAATTAGCAGTGCTGCTAATTGTTTGCTGCTTGCTCAGGCTGTCTCCTGCCTGTCCCTGTGACGGGGCAGCGGGAGGTACCTGCGTTCTGGTGGCTCTCGGTGAGCTGTGCCTGCGGGAGGCCTGGAGGCCTCGGGGCGAAGCAGGCCATCCAGCAGCGCCTCAGCTGAGAGCCTTGGCTGCAGCATTCAGCGACAAAAGCCACACAAAACCCCCTCAACCCAGTCTTTTTGTGCCACAGGGTGAGCCTGGAAGCTGTTGGTATGAAGAATATGTGTATTAATTCAAGAAGTCCCTGCCCTTCGGAGAGCTCAAGGGCTTGCACGGGTCCATGGGCAGAACTCAGCTGAGGAAACTCGTGGAGGTTGTGGCTGGCTGCCCCGCTCTGTCCCTGGCTGGCTTCCAGGCAGCTTGAGGTGCAGAGCGTGCCATCACGAACAAAGTGTCTTTCTTTATCTTGGAAGATGCTGCCTATCCTTGACTTTCCATGGGGGCCAGGGAAGAGCTGGGGGCGGGCTCAGCCAGCTAAGATGTCCGTGAGCATTGAAGGACTTCTGCTTTTCACCTAGTGAAGGGTTTAACAGTTATGTCTCAGGTTCTTATCCTTAGATTAGGCTGAATCTGGTTGCCAGACCGTACTGATACCAAAATACTCCCATCCCTGTCTGAACCATTAAACAAACAGTATGAGCCATTAAACAAACGTGGGAGACTTTTCCTGACCCACCGGGCAGTGCCTTAACGAACCTTGTGTTTTATCCCCCGGGCAGATGGATCACACGCAGCTTTGGCAAAGCTGTGTTTTGTGGCAGGGAAGCTGCAGCTTCAGTGTTTATTTCTCTGTCATTCTCTGCAGGAATTCAAAATGGATGGGAGAGAACGCAACCGGGATTGCCTCTTGTTTTGGTTGGAGCCTGGACAGTCCTCTGTGGAAAAAAGGGAGGAGCGCGGGGGATAGCGATGAGCCAGCAGGACGTGTGTCAAAAAGACAGCAGTGGCCAAAATGTGGTCAGCAGGGAGTGGAGCAGAGCTGGAGATGTGCTTCTGGAGGGGAAAAAAAGGGTGTGGGGAGCTGAGGGCATCTACAAACAAAACGAGACTGCTATGGAGCGGGTAAATGCTGAGAGGAGCAAGAGGGACTGCTGAGAAGGCAAGGGCCATCCTCTGCAGCATGCGGAACTGCCCTGTGCGCTTCTGGGGAGCTGTGTGCTTCTGGGAGCGGGGGCCAAGGCAGAAATAATTGAATAACCGAGTGATGAAAGCTTATCATAATACCGTGAGCAAAATCCAAGGAATTCTGCTACAAGATGCAGGGTCAGACATTTGGGATAGGTGTGGCTCTGCGAATGGCGGTGGGACTCGCAGACTCAGCCCACCCAAGCAGCTGTTTAGAGGCAGGCTAGCATCAGCAGCGGGCCGAGGTGCTCCTTGCCTGTGCTAGGACAGGAAGGCTTGCAGCTTTGCCAGCCCTCGGGCTCTGCAAGAAGCTGACATCCCTGTGGTACAGCTGCTGCTATGCTTGGGAGATCACAAGCATGCCACGTGAGCTGTTCCCAGGTTGCAGACCAGAGCAGGGATGAGCTGACCCTTTTGTTTAAATCAGCAGTGCTAATGAAGAAATGCCACGAAGAACTGTGAAAGAAGTGTGACCAGAGAGGGGATGGACATGCAGGAGAAGAGGTGCTGATGACCTTTCTCGTGGTATCAGGTGCCTCTATCTGTTTCCATTTCCCTCTCTCAACCTTTGCGTGCCTTATTGATTTCAGACTGTATATATTCTGGCTCTTGGGTAAATCAGAAGTATTTGCCACCTAGAATAATCATGCTGAGAGTATAAAGCTTTGTACAAAGGCTTCAGTGACCTTTAGCTAATGGGAAATCGATGAACCAAGTGTATGCAAGCCTTTCCCAAGTGCTGGGTAATGCTGCGCGTGGTGGGGACCCAACCTGGCATAACCCAGGTATCCAATACCAGTTCTGGGCACGCAGATCTTCTGGGTAAAGGTTCTTATATCAGGTCAGTGTGACCTGGACTTGTGTTTCATGGTTATTATTACATAATACTGTGTTTGTAAGAAGGTATGTATTTATATATAAAGTCAGGTGTCAGAATCGACCCACAGGTGAGACATCTGAGCTGCTTAAGCAAATTCAATAAACTTTTTGTAAGGTGAAATGCAGGCAAGTTCTGGCCTTCTGTTTCCTATAAGCAGAGGATCATTTTTCATGATTACAGTTGGTGTGTTGCAATGGACCATCGGCTCTAGGACGGTCGCTCCTTCCTGCTACCGCAGCTTTGTCCCCTCCAGCCCTCCTGAGCGGGCCCCAACTGTGTCCTGGGGATGCTCGTGTTGTGCAACCTCCCAGCAGTTATTGCAGTGGTTGTGGGTGTCCCTCCAGCTCCGTGTCCCCAGGCCAGCTTGCTTTTTTCCTGTTCCAGCTACTGTCAGCAGCCAGAGGGAACTGAGTGCCTGTGGCCAGTCTTCGCTGTGGGATCTGGGCCCCTGTAGTGAGTCCCCAGTTAGTGGGGCTGGGAGCTACTGCTAATCCCTGCTTCGAAATGGTGCAGTCGGGATCGTGTTGGTTTTCCCTCTTCTCTTTTAAAGACCTAAAATCTGAGCTTTCTGGCCCTTTTCTGGAATTCTCAAAATAGTGTCAGGTTTTTCTTCCAAGACCTGCCTGCCAGCTGCAACAAGGGAAAGAACACAGCGTGTGGTGGATAGTGAGACTTGGAGTTATTCAGCAGGTGCTGCCAAAACAAGGCATTTCTGGGATTGGTTTTGCATTGCATATTGCTTTTCCTGGGGAAAGGCAGGGTGATAGCAGCCAGTGTGAAACCAAAAGCCCTTTGTAAGACAGGAATGAGCCATGTTTCTGTGCCACCCTGCAGCTCCAGCTGGAGGCAGCGCAGCAAGATGAAGCTGCTGGGGTAAAATCCCCTTCACCTCCCAAAACTGGTCCCCCAGCACAGCCATTGCTCCAGGCAGTGGTTTCTGGGAGCAAATCTGTTTTTTGTTGTGGTCGTGGTGTGTTTTGCTGTTGTTGTTGCTGGTTTTTTTTTTTTTTTTTTTTAAAGCAAAGTTTCTGTCATCAGCAAGTGAGAATGTGAATTCAAGATGTCGGGGCTTGCTCCAGATGCTGTTGCAGTTCGCATTTATTACATTTTTTAGAGCTTAGCAAAAAGGTCAGTGTGCTTGGATGCAGTTCCTCACTTTTGGAAAGTCTGCAGGTTTGGAAGTAATGCTTTTCCTTTTATTTGTAATAGGGAAACAGCCTGCTTGCAAAGCTCGCCTTTGGAAGCAAGATACCAACTGAAATCTAGCTCTTGAGTTTGTCAGCTTAGCCTGAAAAGACAACTAGGGACAAGGTGGGTTTTTTGTTTGCTTTTTTTGTTGTTGTTTGCTTTTTTGTCCCTTTCTATACAGGAAAAAGCTTTCAGCATAGATTAGGTCCCTGTTGTCAGGGTTAGCTCCTTCCTGGCGGTGCCTATTGGAAGGAAATTTCCAATACAGCCCAGTTGCCAGAGACAGATTCTTTGTTGGAACATCCTGGTGCAAGTGTTCTGACTTACAGTGACACTATTTAGTGAGAGAACACACGGAAAGTGGTTGCTTTGTTTTTAACTCTGAGCTTGATATTTTTGTGATATTTTTATTTTTTAGCTGGTGTTTGCTTTGGACAAGCCAGTCACCACACTGCAGACGTGATACTACCCGGACGTCTACAAGCCAAGTGTTTCCCCAGGACCCTTGGCTCTGTAGACCTGTGTAGTGGTGAGAATCAAAGAATCCCATCGGGATGGGGTTAAGGTGTTGGTGAATGTGGCCACGTAGCCGGAGACAACCTGCTTTTCTCTCATCTTCTCACCTTCTGCCTCCTGAGAGGCAGACGCTCTGTGTTTACCTCCGGGATCTCATTTGGTGCCCTCCGTGTCTTTGCACAGCGCTGAGCCCGGAGGTTGAACCGACATTTTTCCCCTATGAAAATGGGGAAAATGGATGTGTTTGGCTTGATCTGCTGCCTGACCCTGGCAAGGCATTTCTAAAGCTGTTTTTGCTGCTGCAGCTCTCTGCCCAGCAGCTGCAGGGCTTGACGACGTGGCGCAGGCATGGCTCTTCCCAGCCCTTTTTAGACAGCTACCCAAAGATAGCCGGAGCTGGATTTGTATTTGTTTTTCTTCTTTTCTTGTTTGGTCTAAACCAACGGGGGATATTTCCCCCCCACAAAAGAGCAGCAGTGTTTGGTTTGAGAAAGGATGAGGTCAAGAAAAGACAGGAAGTAGGCTGTCTCATTGTGTTTTCGGCTGTTCCACTGCGTTTCTGCACCTGCACCTGGCTTCCACTGCTGAGAACTGGGGCTCTGCTGCGCTCCCAGCACGGCGCTGACGGAGAAGAGGAAGCATCCTCACCCCCCATCCGTGTCCTGGGTTTTTCTTGTCACTCTGTCATCACCTCCAGAGTTAAATCCTGAGCCCACCTGGGTCCCTGCAAGGTCTCTGGAGCATCTCTGAGCCAGCTGCTCATGCTGCACTGCCCACCATAGCAGGCACCAGCTCCATCCCAAATGGATGGACCTGAAATCCTAAATAGAATGGTGATGAATTAGATTCTCAGAAGGATTTTTCTAGCTCGGAGCTGTATTGCCACAGTTTGCAGAATTTCCACTTCTGCAGTGAACGTGGGGATGATTTTGCCTTGTGTGCTACAGAGCTGCTCTTAGGATCAGGGCATTGATCAAGCAACTGGGGTTGAATTAAATGAAGGCAAAGCTGTGGCTTCTTTGGCAGATTTTAAGGCTCCCTTCCCTTTTGTGACAAATCTTAGGTTTTTCCCCGCAAAGTTTTCTGTGGAAAAAAAAGAAAAAAAAAGAAAAAAAAGAGACTTCTCAAAATGAGTGGTTTAAAAATAAAAGAGAAGGAAGGGAAAGCAATTTGCAGATTGTGTTTCTGGACTGTTTCAACAGCAGTTTGATACAAATAAGATCCACATGCCTGAATGTGTTGGGGTTGCCTTTGTGGTGCCTTTTCTGAGAACAGAGATAACTGCAAGTGTGAAAATGTCGACACAAAGGGTTTTCCGTTCTTCATTCTGCAACTGGGTTGTGCCCTGATCCCCAGTGAGTCACTGGTCTGCTTGGGGCCTCTGATTTTCCTCGGGTTACAACTGCAAGTATGGTCCTAAGGATTTGGAAAAGTTCTTGTGCCAGACAGATACCAAGAATTACTGGAAGTGTATTTAGGTTAATGGCTGCAGCAATTAAAAGGTTTATGTTATTTGCTACCTCAGGCTGTGGTTACAAGGCAAGTTAAGCAAACGTTTGGGTTGCTGCTGCAGGGCCAGCAAGAGGGTACTGACCCATTAAATATCTGCTTTCACTGGACATCTCGTACAGAGGTTTTGTTTATGCTAGTTGTCTTTAATTTAAACCATGCATATATGGTAGGTCAGTACATGGCAATCAAAATATTGTATGTTGCAGGATGTGTGGTACGTGCTCCAGAGCACTGTACAAATGCTTGTCTGCATGGAGTAGGCTCTGGATTTCAATAGCTTGCTGGGCAGGTCAATGGTAAGTTAACAGCTTTTAGTCCTATTGGCACTTGATGGGATTTACTTTGACTTAGGAAAATGCAGTGTGGCTCAAGCAGGCTTTTTTCTGCCAAATAATTATTTTCCTATATGTTTTTCCTATTGCTGCTTTAGCTTTGCCTGCTCTGCCTGTTTTAAAGGTTGAGGTGGGGTAGTGCCTGTTCTCCTTCCCTGCTCCCCATACAGGCACATTTCGGGGAGTACCACAGCCAGAGACCTTGCAGTCTGTGCAGTTTGAGAGTGCTAGATTCTCAGGTCTTTCACACCAGCTGTTCGCCCTGTGTTTAGTCTAGCAGCATTCAAGATTATGGTGAGCAAGTGGAGCCGGGAGAGGACTTCAGAGATGATGGAGAAGAAAAGTTATTCCAGGAAACTGATATACTCTCAGGAGCCTCAGGGGCAGCAAAAGAGAGAATAGAAATAGGTTATCTAAAGCCTAGGCAAATAAAATATTCTTATTATAACTCAATGGGAACCATGCCAGCTCTCTGTAAGCAATATTTCTCTTCACATCTTGCTCTACCAGTTAATTGGACATCTATTATTTCATGATTTCAGCAGGAAACATAGCCTGAGTGATGACTTTGGTACCCAGCCCAGCACCACTGTGCACTTTCAGAGCCCTGCATTGTGGAAGTGCTTCCAGTCACTCTCTGTTCCTTCTCCAAATGTGTATGCGAGCTGTCAGAGCTTCTTGGTGACATTTCCAAGGGACAGCGGCTCACGACATGCTCCTCCAGCAGGCAGCTCCCTCAGTGATGCTCAGGACCCTGTGAAGACAGAGGTGGAGGCAGCTCCTCCTTCCCCATCTCCTGCTCCTCTCCTTGCACTGCCTGAGGACGAGTCGAGTTTGGGCACTGGGAGGACAGAGCCGTGTTCTCCACGAAGGAATGTAGGAGTCCAGCTGGTCCCCCGGTGCCCAGTTCTCTCTGCCAGCCTATTTCAGCCACAGTTACATCCAGAAGTGTCCATGGAAGCAGCTAATTTTAATTCCCCTACTTTTTTTTCACGATCATGATTTTGTAAACAAGTTTATTCACCCTTCCCGCCTGGCTCTGGGCTTTATCCGCACGCAGCCAGGGAGCACAAACCGAAGTCTGAGCACAGTCATAGCTGCCTGCCCGGATGCTCCTAATGAATTGTTTGCAGGCAAGCTTCAGACCTGCAATTACACTCAGAAATTATTCAGCAAATAGTTTTGAATAATGAATCCCTTTGAGAAATTTGAGTTGCTTTGCGGGCAGATTCCAGACGGAGAACATGCTTGGAAGTCTCATTTTTCAACACATTTTCCCCTCCGTTTGCCAAGCCATGGGGTTGGCATAGTATCCCTTTCCGATACCTTCACGTAGGACTAAACTGCTCCACCAGGCACATGCGTGGTGCATGCTGAGAGTGCCTACTTGTGTCTCCTGCTCTAAAACAGAGGCACAGGCACCGTGTGCCCCCAGGTCCCCTCATATCCCCCCTTGATGGGGGTCTTCGCCTGTAGATGCTACCAGCAGCGCAGAGCATCAAGGGTTAGGGAGCAGGACCCTGCTGGTTATCCCCTCTTTCAGCCAATGTTACCTGTATGATCTGCAAAATGAGCCTTAAATTGCTGTGGTGCCTTTGGGCCAAGGGGTTGTAGAAGTGTTAAGACCCGGGAGAGGTCTGGGAGAGAATTTGAGAGAGAATTCCTCCTAAAGGAGGAGGAAAAAGCAGCTTGTGAGGTGAAGTTTCTGCGGGTTCGTTCCAGCTCCCTCCCGCCAGGTTGCGCGGTGAAGCGTGGTGCTGATGGTTTCTGGCTGGGGGATGGAGAGATTTGGCAGGGAAGGCAGAAATAAATGACTGACAACCTTTTGCAGGCTGAGACTGCTCCATCCGTGCATCACATCGAGGGGCTGATTACTGTGGAATAAGAAGATGGTCCTTGCCAGCAGGGAAATCTGAGGGCAAGGAGCTGAGGACATGAGGACACGTGCGATTTGGCACAAGATCCTGATGGGTAAATATTGGGGCCTGTTACTCATGCGGCCTTAAAGATGCTGTGTCCCCTAGAGGTGATGGAGAGCAGTGGGATTCTCCCCTTCATCAGACAAGCCCCATAGGGTCGAGCTGCATCTGTGGGGGCTGGGGAACTTTCATGGCAAAAGAGCAAGATTTGGGAGGCTGTGAGAGGTGTCCTCTTTGTGCATGGTCTCTTGCAGGTATGGAGATCCATAAAAAAGCAGGTGGCATTGCCACAGCAGTAGGGTTTGTGCCTCCTTACTGGTTATTCTGCAGGACCCATTTCCAGGTCACACACCAGCTCTGGGTTGAATTCCCACTAAACCAGGGCTGTTCCAGCCTGCTGGGGATCTGCCTCCATGAACACAGCAGCTGCTCCTTCCCCACACCAAAGGGGATGTGGGAGGAGGAGAGGGGACCCATGTTGGGAAAACCACCAAGGGCCATGTCCCCAGAGCCGAGTTACACAAGGCACAGAGATATATGGAGAAACTGCAATGGCAAAACGTTTCTTTCCTCATTTTGGAGACACTGGCAGGCGAGGCCAGCGGCGGTGCGAGAGCAAGAGGCTTGCAAACACCCGTGGTTCACGTGCCATGCATTTGCTTGTCCCGTGCCCGTTGCAAGGAGCCAGCATATCTTTGTAAATAGCGAGGCTCTTCTCTAACCAGGTGCCGGTGTTTGCATATTTGGAGCACTATGGCCACAATCTGTCAACGGGAGAGCAGCTATGAAGGAAACGGCTCTGGATGTTCGTACGCAAATACCTCAGCCTGGAGGTAGGGCAGGAATACAAATTCACCCATGTCCCTGCTGGGCTCTCTGCTATTAGGTTTGCAAATTCCTTATTTTTAGCTGCGTTTGAAAAACACCCCAACCTCCCACAGCCCCTTCCAACGAGGACGGGCGAGATGCGAAATTCCCTTCCTCAGGATGCTTTGCCACCTAGTGCCCAGCCGGGGAACCTCAGCCACAGCCTGCTCTGGGCAAAAGCACCAGGGGTGGCTTTTTTGGAAGCGCATGAAGATTTTCGGAGAGCTAGGTGATACAAGAGCTTGGATTCAGGCACTTGCATGTCTGAGACTCGGTGGTAGCCAACAGCACTTACAGGTGTCTCATTTATGATAGACTTCAAAATCCTAAATCGTTCCACTGTTGTCGTTCCCGTTCTGCCTCTGAAAAGGTGGTGGTGGAAAGAGTGACTTTGTGGTGGAAGAGAGACGACTTCGGACAGAAAATTCTGTCCTAAAGGAGCCTCCCAGAAGCATTCCTCTGGCACCTGGAGGATGCTCCTGGAGAGACAGGCACCCAGGGGAGGTGCTGTGCCACCTGGGGAACCAGGCTGCCTGCTTCCACCATCAGCTGTCATCACGGTATCAAGCACTGTGGCTGATTTAACAGCAAGGATAGATGATTGCATGCATGTCCTCCTGACACTTTGTATTTGCACTGCCAAATAATCTGATGCTGCATGCATTCAGTATGACCAAACACTTTTGCTTACAAGGATTAGGTTTTCAAAGCTCTTAGCCTCCTAAATACGCCAATAGGTGACTAATGGCTTCTAAGTGAACCTGAGACATACAAAGGGGCTGAGAAAAGGCAGGAAAAGGTTCAGGGCTTTGTATCATTTAAGAGCTGCAACTCTCAAGTGTTTTGAAAGTATATGTTCAATGTCTAATATTCACGTCTAATGAAAAGAAAAACCTGAACGGAGTACCTGAAATATTTCAATTACTTTATTGATTGGTATTATGGAGTATATGTTGCTAAACCTCATTCTGTTGTGGTCCTGCAGCAACTGAAAAACAGCATCCTTGGCAAGGGTTTTTACAAGCCCTTTATTTATATTCCTCTGGTTCGCAAAACGCAGCTCTGTGGAGCTCAGCTCATGCCTATCTATTTGTCTTAAAATCGAAGTACCAAAATATCACTGTAGCAGATACACAAATCATCTCAAGTAGTATATTTCTGATGGTCTTAAAAATGGAAATAAAAAATTGCAAAGTGTGGTCATCACCAATGGCTGGAGCAAAAATAGAACCATCACTAGACACAATTTTAAAATTATTTTGCAAGTTACAAGGTCATGCAAAGTGCAGTTTTGCTGCTTGCTTTATGAGTTCAGGTATTGGAGGAGTCTAGTTCATAGCAGAGGTAAGGTTTTTCTCCCCATTAATGAAAACTGACATAAGTAATGAAATCCATGCCTATGACCTGTGGGAGACACCAAGCTTGTGCACGGGGAGGAAGCTGCAGTTCAAAATCACTGTGAAGTCATGAGAAAATCTCAGATTGCTTTTATCTCCAGCTGGGAAATTGGGCAAAATCTAGAATTTCCTTACAGCTTACAGAATTAATTGTCAACATAGCCCAGCTATAAATAATTTAAGTTCCATTTAGATGGAATGAAGATTCCAGTATCTCATCAAGTCATCATGAAGACAATCAGCTTGTGTCCTGTTCCATCACAAATCCCTGTGGAAATCTCCCTTGTCTTCCTTGAGACATGGTGCTGTAGTCTCAAGGCAAGCAGGCGGGGGATGCAGGGCAGTGATTCTGCTGAGGCATCAGCTGGATTTCAAAGCTGGATTCTAAAAAACAGCCCTCTCAATTTGTCTATCTGATGTATGCTACAGAAGCATGGGAATTAAATTTAATGGCCTTTCTTTATAGAGTCTAGAGGCCGACTAATTTTAACACTGGATTCTTTTCAAGATGATTTTTAATTTGACATTTCTTTATAATGGGGATGCTTACAGAATGGCTGTGCAATGTGATTCAGTGATGGACTAGGAATCCTGAGCTGTTCCTTCAGAGCTGGAAGAAGACAAAACATGACAAACCATCATTTTGGGTATTTCAGAATTCACTCTCAGGACACTAGAGTGTCTCTAGGGCACAGCGGTGTACTAACAGCTTCTCAGTAGGCCTAACGAGGTATCACATTGCAGCAGCAGACCTAGGAGGACACATGACTTCCTACTCATTTCATATCATCTTAGGGATCTCTGCACCAACAACATCATGGAGAAGATTATTACTTCTTCAAGAGCCACAGTGATATGTGGCAGCGGAGATTAAATCCGGATATCAAACGTATGAGACATGTAACTGAAAGCAGTCTTGCAAAAAGATCAGGGTGAAGCCATTTAGCAGAGACCAGTACCAGTCCGGCATCTTCTTGTTAGAGTAGTTTGTAGCTTCATGTTACTCAGAGACTAACACAGCTGGTAGTTCTCTAGGAGCAATGTATGACTATTTGGGAAATCTTTATCTACTCTATGAAACTTGGAAGGAAAGGATTAAGGTCATGTATTCTTTATAAGAATGCTCTGGGGCCTACTCCTGCAGCAGGAAAGTGCCTTTGAAGGGAGTGGGGACTAAGCAGGGGGGAAGTCCATGACATGCTGGGAGGCTGGGGCTTGGCAGGGGGGTGTTGGAAATCTCTTCAGACCTTGGGGCCACGCGGCAGCCAGGGCATGGGAGTCCACCTCTGTGACGTGGTGGAGGGGCCCAGTGCTTTGGTGTGTGCCAGAGATGAGGCCTGGAGCCACCAAAGAACACGAGGATTAGGCACGTTGGAAGCTCAGCACGTCAGCTGAGGTGAATCCGTCAGGGAGGCCTTTGCTAAGGCTTCCTGCATACCATATGCATGGCTTTACTTTAATTCCTTCTTCTGAACGGGCCCCATGCTCTTGTCAGTGTGGGTAGAGGAAAAGCTGGTTCAAAGCATCAAAAGCAGTTGCTTAACATTTCCTTTGGATGTTCCCTTGTGTTTGCATTTCTTGGATGTAGGAGAAATGTGCACATAGCATTTCCCAGTTAAAAGCTAGCATGGGTTTCCTCTCTTTTTACCAGAAGAGAATACGTGCACCCTACTTTGCTATTTTCTTTGAAGACTGCAGACAGAAAGAGACTGCGGAAGAGGGTCTCAGACCCATCTGTGCTACAGTGGGATAGAGTCTGGGAGATGCAGCCAGTAGCTCTCCTGTATTTTGAAGATGCTTTTTTTTTGTCCTGCATGCTGACAGTCCCATGGTGCAGCCTGACCCTGTTCTGCCTTTCCTGAGACATCCTTCACTTGTCTCTCTTGGAAAAGACAGAAAACAAGATTTCAATTCCTCCATTTCTCAGTTGTTTCTGTTGACACAGTAGATGGTGCCACAATGTAATGCATTTATTTGAGTGGTTTCTTATCTGGAGGCTTTTTATGTTTCCTTCGAGGACTGCATGTGCCTTATTATGCATCATAATTCCTATCCTTCCCCCTTTTTAAAGAGCCTTTTGTTGTTGTTTTTAACATCTTAAATATTATCTCAGGAGCTAATTTATACCTTGAATTTTTCCCAGTTTTCCTCATGCTATCTAATTAGTATCACTTTTAGAATACAAACATTTAAGAAGAAATGAAATTCTGATAATTCACATTCAAATTTACATAATAGTGTTGGATTGCTGGATTTTCTCTCTTTTTTTTTTTTTTTTGAGTAAAATGCAGTGCTCAGATTTTATACTGGGCCAGCATCTAATGTTGGAAAAACTGTATGGAGCAAGTGGTTTTGGAGAATGAATATTAAGAGTGCTGAGCATTCTTGGTCACATCTTGAGGGGAGTGTCGGGTCTCCATTTTCCAAGTGCTTGGCAGCATGTCTGCAGGCGCTGAGATATCCACCACTGGTTTTATCTGTGGCTAGGATGTCAGAATAGCTAATTCCTCGCAACCAGAACTGACAGCAGAGAAACAAATGGTGACCTCCATTTCTGGCTTAGATGTCTTCTTCTGCATCAGCCTGAAAATGAGAACACCTTCTGTGTCTCATAAATGCTTTGGTAATTCAGGCTGACAATTTGTCTGCAAAAGACAGGAAAAAAAATGAGAGGAGGTTTATGGTTCTGTGGCCTTGTGGCCAAAATGCAATACTTCATTCCTGATCCTTTGTTTGCTTTTTTGTTGGAAGTTTCACCTGCGGAGCATTTGGTTTTCTGGGTCTCAAAGCACAGTTTTCCTTCAGCAGCCTGTTTAAATATTTACCTCCCCTGCCCTTCCCATCCCACCATTCTTCAAACTGGAGAAGGGAACATTTATCCAGCGGCAGACTGGAAGATGCTTTGTCTGAGTGAGTAACAAATATTTGCAGTTTAATAAAGACTGGAGCTCTCGGTTGTTGGGAACACGTATTTCAGCCTCAATTTGGAATAGGTGATGAGGTGATTACCGAACCCTGGTTGCCATGGGGAAGGGAGGAGGGTGATTGCTTTTTGATTGAAGAAACTGCGAGGCACCTACAGTAACTTATTACTAACACACACTCAAGGTGCACTTGGCATCGATGCGTCTTACGGGGAGCAGCAGTCTGTCTTGCTCATGTCTAAGGAGTCAGCTTTCGCAGCGTTAGTTATTGGCGACGAAGGTCAGATTTCCACAGCTGGCTGTTCCTGACATCCCTCAGATTTTGTGCGGCTGTGGGAGTGATTCCCTCTGGGGCGGGTGATTGAATTTGTGAGCGAGGCTGGGCGGTACAGGGGTGCTCACAAATCAAGCAGACAGCTGGCCACATTCAGCGGGTTGCTTCAGCAGCGCTCGGCACTAGGCACCGATGTGAAATGAGAAGTGGAGGCTGAGGTCTGTTAAACACATCAGATTATCAAGCTCGTGGGCTGGGGAGGAACTCCTGCAACTCCTTCACATTCAAAAATCTTTGGAGAAAAGCTGTGTCGGGGTGGTTTATGGGGTAACAAAGGGCATGGCTTGGTCTGTGAAAGCAGCACCAGACGGTGGTAGGGATGGGGCTGAGTGTGTTGTCAGGAGCTAACGGAGGGGCTGAGACAAGGGTGGTGGCTGCTCTCATGCTGGTGCTGAGAAGTGCTGAGCGCCTTCATCCTGCTGTATTCCCTCTCCTGCATGGCATGGCTGAGGGCTGTGCTTGGCATCTTGTTTCTGTCCAAAAATGAGAAGCATTTTGGGTGCAACCATTGACAGTAGAAGCTAACTCATTCCTTCTTTACCAGTTGGCCCTGTGCTGCATGCAAGTGCAAGGCCAGCTTGTTTGCCCAATTTCAGTGTGGGTTTCCACCCTGCTTACTGCTTCCCATGCTGGAAGCAGCCACCAAATAGCCAGAGTCTTTGGAATGACACTTAATTCTCTTATCCTTGTCCCTAATGATCAGACGGCGGTGGAGCCGCATCACAGTAGTTGTGTTTGTCTCCTTCTCTGCTTTTCCTTGTAAATTTGTTCCTTGCATTTGTTTCTGGATGGCAGATGTGTTAATGGATGGCTAGTTTCAAAGTGTTTATCTTTCTCGTGCTGTGTATTTTGGATATATAAGCGGTGAGAAGAGATAAGCACATAGAAACCACTTCTGCATTAATGCGAGTAATTCAGAGATTATAAATATATATGAGAGAATTTCTGTGCTTATGAGTATATTTTAATGTTTTGTTTAATGCATTGACTCTCTGGGGATGAGACAAGAAAAAAAAACTCATTTGTATAATTTAAGTGGCTGGCAATAAAAATAGGAGCAAAGAAAGGACAAATTAAATATCCATGCTTTCAAATATATGCAGATAGCTTGCCTGTGAGGGCCCAGGCCTTGCAGCGGGGTCCTACAGCTCCAGTCCATCCTTTCCTGGACCGAAGCCTTGCACTGTGATGCCTATGGGACCCAGCATCTCCCTGGGGTGGCAGGACTGGGGCAAGTCAAGTCCCAGCACGTGCAAGGGTATGAGGGGAACATGGGGAGAGCTGCTTGGGGTTTTCCCTTTGTGAGGACTATGGAAAGGACAGCAGGGACTGCCAAAGCCAGTTGTACTCCCCTTCCCCCTGGGTGGACGGCAGACCTCATGTACTAATGAGGATAAAGGGTAAGACATAATGAATAGGAGATTCATCTAGTTCCCATGTTGTTTATCTGGTTCTTGGAGCTCCTCCTAGCAGAGGAGGCACACACGTACACTCCCCTAGGCACACTTCTTTATGTTCTTCCTTGCTGCTTCACCACCTTAGCTGTTTTCAGATCTGTATGTGTCTTTGTTCAGGGTCACACTCTGTGGTCTCACCCCTCTAGTTGCAGATTTCTTTTACTCCAGAACAGCATGCCAAGGAATAATAATAATACAAAATAATGCTTAACTTTTCTCACAGTTGAGAAAGGTCTTGGGAAAACAAAACAAAACAAAACAACCCCAGCAATAATCTATCAAAACATTCCCCATGGGCAAAAGCTGCTTAACTGAGCACGCTTAAGCTTATCAGCAAAAATGAAACACTACTTTTCTCTTTCTCACTCCTTTTGAGCCCTTTTCATCAGCAGAAAACATCTCTGTCCCCACAGAGCAGGATACAGACCTTCCTCAAAGAGTGCCATGCCCTGAGGATTTCCTCCAGTTGTTTCCAATTGCAGACCTGGAAAAAGTCTCTGGATTATTGGCCATACCTCTGTGCTACAAGATCAGGTAGCAAGTGATGCCTCTGGCTGCCTGGCTAGTTCAGTGCTTTGTTCTACAGCTTCGAGTCTGCAGATAAGAAGTTCAGGATCTGGCTGTTGGGTTGCACTGTAGCCTTGCAGCCAGATGAAGAAGGAGATTTCCCCGTGTCCTGGTGGTTCTCTCTTGGCAGAGGGCAAGGAGGTGGAGCTGCTCCTTCACCACCACCCGGACCCCTGCACCCATCACTGCCCCTGCTTTCCCAGGTTTTGCTTATTGCTCGCTGGAGCTAAAGGTTCAGGAAAGAGTTTGCTGTTGCTAGGAGTTCTGCCTTCCAGTTCTGGCATCATGCCCTGCACTAAAGCTTTGCTGTTTCCATGACAATTATATCAGCATTCTGGCTTCTGGGCCGTCCTGCCTTGACTTCGGGAAGGGAATCTGGGAGATGAGATCAAGAAGAGAATTTTTGTGTTCTACTTGAAAAAGAAGACGTTCCCACCCTAAAGAGCCTTCCTGCACTGTGCTTCCAGATGCAGACCCAAGACTGTGGAGGGTTTCTCTTTTGGGACCTGTGTCTGTGTGGATCCATTTAACTTTCCTGCAGTCTGCATGTGCCTGTCCTGTGTGACATGATATTGTCTAAGCCATGAATTTCCATTCACAACCTGTGGCCACACAGATATTCACTGTTTTTTTTGGAGGGATCATGCTATTTTGATATGCCTATACCGTTATTGGCGGAGAAGTATACTTATATATAAATATTGATTATTCCTCAAGTGTAAAAGAAAAGCCCATAGAGACAGAAACCTATTTCATCTTCATTATCTTAATTTTCACTGCAAGGGGCTGCTGCATTGGTTCCAGGAAATGGTGACCACAAGAAGGGGCTTCACACCCAACACAGCGAATGGATGGGAGATTCCCTGGAGGACACAGTTGCCCATTTTGGCCCCTGAGGGTCCCTGTGGAACAAGCAGGTGCCTGAAAAACATCCGGCCTTGAGACTTGAAGGTTACCCCAAAACTGTAACAAGAATTTCACTTTTCTGCAGGGAGAAAAATGAAAGCATTGCAGTTCAGACCTCTTGGAAAGATCTAATGCGGTATTTATTTCAGGTATAAATTTGGATATATAAAAATGGCACCTTTGTTCTCAGCCTGCGGTGCTGGATCCAGC
This sequence comes from Cygnus atratus, assembly GCF_013377495.2. Classification (NCBI taxonomy): domain Eukaryota; kingdom Metazoa; phylum Chordata; class Aves; order Anseriformes; family Anatidae; genus Cygnus; species Cygnus atratus. Next base: position 5,131,644 of record NC_066376.1, on the reverse strand, counting down.
TCTGACTTGTAAATTAGGAGTGGATCCTTTAAGTCAGTGGAATTACGGCAGCCGATATGACAGCAGCCTCACCTTGACAGTATTTCGTTCACCGTGGGCTTCGCTGCAAGCTCCTGCTGGTATAAATCAGAGGAAACGCTGCTGAAGTCAACCCTGGTGGAGAGGGAATGAAAGAGAAGGCAATCTGTGTGCTTTCAGGCAGCAGATAACGTCTGCACGCCCTCCTGCCACAAAGGAGGCTTGGGCGTGCAGCGCGGGGGAGGCAGCATCCCGCTGCCTCGCTGAGCACTCAGGTCCGTGATGAAATGATGGCACCAAAAACATCTCAGCACCAACCCCAGGCTGGAGACAGGGCTCAGAAAAACCCCGCGTGGTGCTTGCTGTGATGCTTTCCCCACCCGTGTCCCCTCCTGCTCTCCAAGGCGTGGGTTGAAGCTTTACACCCCGAGGATTTAGGAGGATTTTTGCTGCTTTTCTCTGCCTGTTGCACATCCTCTCCTTGAGGCGTTTCTGTCAGAGGCTGTGCCAGGTCGTTAGATTTTGAAGGAGAACATCCCAGCCTTCACTGAGACTTTGTTGAGTCAGCCCACTCCGAGTACTGATCCACGCTGTGAGGCTGTGTAGGAACTCCACGTTTTCTCCTGTGCTACACGGACCCCAAAAGAACAGCCTTAACAGGCAGAACTGCTGGATGGAGCCTGAGGAAAAGCAGGGTCAGCTCTCGGCTCAGCTCGTGGCTGAGTCACCACGGCTTGGGCAATTACACTGATGTCTCAGATGCAGGTCCCAGTACTTGTGGCTGGATGAGCACGTTCCTGCTGGAAATGATCTTCATCTGGGCATGTGGCTTGTGAGATCCTTGGGCTGCCTCTGGTAGCGATTACTGCAGATTTAATAGTGTTATTAGTTTAGCTGGTCAGACCTTTATCAGAACAGATTAGCAGGTGTATGAGAGCTGTAATATCCTTGGCAGCACTATTTCTTCCCCAGTAATTGCCTTAAGATGGTTTCATCTCCCTGTCTGGGTTTGCTTTTCTTTCGTTCCCTTTTTTTATTCTTTAGCTTATTTCCTGAATGTTTTGCCACGTTTTCCTTCCTCACGCTGAGAAATAACAGCTCACGACTTGTGAGCACCAGATAATGGGGTACATCTGCCTGAGCGCCCGTTCGCACAGATCTTTAATTCAGCAGCCCCGGCCTTGCGGCGAGTGGCTGAGGAGAGGGAAGTGGTGACTGACTGCAAACACCTCAAGTGGAAGTTGAAAAAAAGGCAAAAAGGCTGGGCAGCATCTGTGGCAGGGGCATGCCTGTGCAGCCACACAGAGACACTGGGGCAGCATCAGCCTGGAGGGGCATTGCAGCCACCCTCCTCAAGCTCCCCCTCACCACAGTGATCAGAAATGATGGCTGGTTCAATTTTTCCACCCTCCTCAGTGCTTGGAGGTGCAGAGCTGGGAGAGGCTGCTTGGACAAGTACCTCCTGCAGAGGCAGGGAGAGGCCAAGCGGGCAGGCACACGGGACAGCCAGGGCCAGGGCATCAGCAGTGCTGACTGCTCACTTCTCTGCAAATTGGACCCAGAGAGCCTGGCACGGTGCTGCAATTGGGAAATGCCTGTCTGATTAAGGAATGATTAAGGCTTGGCTATCCTATCCTGTCCTGCACACAGCGTCTTGTGCTCCACAGCATCTGCCTGTTGTCATAAAAACTGAGGGAGACAGGGGCGAGGCATACGGGGACAAGCTATTAATTCCTGGATCTTTTAGAAGCTCAGGTGCAGAAATACTTCATGTGGATGTTTTAAAACACAGCCTCCTTGGAGAATTTCCCCCCCTCCAGTCTGCAACACGAACCAGCTGTTTTATTCAGAGTGCAAGGAAGTAAGAGGAAAAGGTTGAGCATGGAAAACCCTTGAAATCAAGGGCCGTGCTGCAGCTCTGTGGGATCCCCACGCAGTGAGGGTGACCACAAGGTAAGCAGGGCCCCTGCTCTGGTCCCTTCACTTGTGTGCTCCAGGCACTGCTTTCTTCTGGGGGTTTCTTGCAGTCAGCAAAACACCAAGCAGGAAGACGCTGGTCTAGATTCCTCCCTTGGAAAAAATGTTCTCTGCAAGTGCTGAATCTGCCTTTATTGCTGAAATATTTTTAAATGATTACTTTAATAAAAAATTAATGAAATAAGTGATGGGACTGCCTCATAACCTTTAGTGAGCGGTACCCCTGTAAGGCAGAAAGCACCGTCCTTTCCTCTCCAGAGAGAACACTTACCCCAACGCAGCTCTCCCTCTGCCCCAGATCAGGTTTTCCCAACAGGTCCAAGCTCAGAGTGAAATCCTGAAATTAGGGCAGCCAGGAGCAGGCTGGCGAGGAAGTGTGGGAGCAGGCAGCAGCATGAGGCTCCACTGATTTGCGGCTGCCTTGGGTTAGCTCTGAGTCCCGGGACTTCACCTAAAGATGTTCAGCAGGCAGAGAAAGCAAGTGCTGCAGCTTCTGTGCCCCAGGGGCTGACCTGACCAGTACTCGTTCGTTCCTAGGGAGTTTCGGAAAGATTCCTGTGTCTGCCAGGCAAGCAGCACTTCTGCAGATGCTGAGTCTTTCCCGAAGGGCTCCAGTGATCTCTTTGGTTGTACCTGCTCATAGCTGCTCTTGTTTGTACTTCTAGGAGCCTCCGGTGATTTGTTTTTATGCTGAATATAATTACAAAGTTAAACTGAGCTACACTGATTTTCCCTAGAAAATTTACACTGGTAGTTCCCTGCTTACAACGACAGGGACATCACAAAACATTGGAAGCTCAAGCATCTCCTGCACTCTCCCTGTTTGTTTAATTGTTTCAAGTCAGGGCAGGTGTTGGTGGATGGGATGTGCTATGGTGTGGGAGGAGACGCCGGAGCCACGCTCAGGGCTGCTGATGTTGCAGATAACCCACCAGCCAGATTCCACCTGATTTTGAGTCCCAGCATCAATAAAGCATAACATGCAATGTACCAACAGGCAGGAGTTTCCCTTTGGAGGATATTCTTTCTGGGGTGCTGAGGATTGCTGCAACAAAGGTGCTGACCCACTGAGAGGGCTGACAAATATTAAAAGAGGGCCAGAGCTGTTATTTCTGTTCCGCTGCATCGGAGGAGGCACCGGGAACTGTCCGCTGGGACTCCTCGGGCGTTCGCTCTGCAAGGGACTGAGTGAGCATTTCTCACCCGTGCTGCGTCAGCGGTAACGTGTCCTCCCTCCAGGTGGCTGTGTCCTGCGAAGTTTCACTCTTGATCAACTTAGACCATCTCTGAAACCATCCCCTGCTCTCCTGCTCCTTAAAACAAAACTCAGACTAATGTGGGCCTTTTTTTTTTTTTTTTTCTTCCTGTTATAGAAATATAAGAGCAGTTGAATGGGGTGGACCAAAGCATGCTGAGCCCAGCATCCTGCTTCCATGGTAAGTCGATAGCAGCCTGGGGAAGGAGTAAGAGCTGTATTTATAGGTTATAGACCTGATGCCCTCTATGCCACAGGTTTAATCATTGCTTTTAATAGCCCCCAGCGGCCCTTTTTGCTGTGAACACTCCAGTCTCCCCTTGAAGCCATTGTATGGCTCTCAGCCCTCAGCACCTCCCCTGCCAGTGAGCTCCCGCTGCTGCTCGGGGGGGGACGAGGGGCTGCCTTGCCCTGCCACATGCTACCTAATCGTTTCATCGGCTTCCTGGGGTGTTTTATTATAAGAAGGGGTGATTCATCATTCTCCATATGACTGCTACATACCAGTCATGATTTCACTTGCCTCTATGATGCCCCATATGAAAGATTCTTTCTTTTTTTTCTCCCTCCAGTGGTTCACAGGCAGAGAATAAATCCATAGCATCTTTGAGACAATAGTGGCAGTACAAGAAAAGACCACAGGATATTCCCAGAGAGTTACCGAACAGCAACTATCTGTAAGTCCTTACAGCAGCAAAGGGATTCAAGTAAAGCTGTTTTAAACATGCTATTTTGGCAATGTGGTAAAACGCCTGTATTGACTCAAATGGCAAAGCAGAGAAGGAGGACCCACGGGGCTATGAGTGGGACTGAGATGCATTAGCAGCATTGCTGCGGGAAAACCTTGTCCTAGAGACATCTCAAATTCACATTTCCAGCCTGCCTGGGTGCATTTAGAGAGAGACACATTTCTCTCTAAAAGAGACTTCTGGCTTGAGCTCCTTTGAGGAAACCACCCATGCTCACCACCCAGAGCCGTGTCCGCTCCCAGTTCCTCGAAGGGCCAGAAGTCTCCTGAACACCCATCAAAGTGTCTGGCATCAGGAACAAGGAGCTTGTGCGGCATGGAGGAGCCTCAGATGCCTTATCAGGCACCAATACAAGGAGGTGTTTTATCAGATAGGAGGGGAGAAAAGTTGTTTCAGAGCCAACGTGAGTCACAGAGGCACCGCTGCACTGCACAGCCCTGCTCAGGTTAATAAAATCCCTGCTAGAGCCCGGATGGCTCACGGGAAGTGGTGGCTTTCATATTGACGTCACTGCTCCTAATTTACTCTTGGGTGATAGCGGCCGAAATTCATTACCACCTGGCAGCTGCCGGGTAAGCTACACAAGATAAACCAAGGCTCCCTGGAGCAAACAGGTGGCTGCTGCGCGAAGGGAGCTGCTGGCATCACCCGGGCACGAAGGGATTTTCATCAGAGACCCGAAGAAGTGAATGAGTGAGGTCGAGGGGAATTCATCGCCGAGCAGTGACCAGTGAGAGACGGGGAGATCTCTCGGCAGAAACAGCAGAGAAGCAGCCGAAGCAGGGGAGAGAGGGAGAAGTGACAGAGGAAGCCAAAGAGGAGTTAAACAGAGCAATTTGACTTTATTATAGGAAAACAGGAGCACGGAATGAAACTGAGAAACATTTAGGAGTGTGAAGAGATGACCCTGCCCCGGGGAAAGGGTACTTGGCACTGTGTGTCTTGGAGGGCAGGAGCTCTGTGGGGTTGGAAAAAGGCATGGATGTTTGTTGGCAGAGGGGCAAGGCACAGGAGCCTTCGGGAGAACCTGCAGCCCCTGGTTTTTCTGCCTCCGCGGAGGGCACAGAGATCGGCAGGGTAGGACATGTGAGCCGAGGAAAAAAAAATAAAATTCCTCCAGGAAGCTTTGTGAATGTGGATTTCTGGGATCTTTGCTTGCATAATTTGATCCTGGCCTTTTTCAGAGCTGGGCTGCCCCGTGGGATGGAGCCAGTCTGGCATTTCCATGTTCCTTTCATTGCAATTTAATCAGGGCAGGATTAAATATGTTGGTCAGGGCAAGGTGGGGAGGTTTCAGCATCGTGTCACATCTGGTCTGTGGGTGGCAGACATCTGTCTCCGGGACCTGGACTCAGTGGGCATTCAGAGCAAGCTTTTAGTGCTCCAGAGCCCAGCACATTTTTGCCAGCCCTAAAAACACACCCTGAAAGAGGAAATAAAATCTTCACAGGCTTTACTCCGCAGCCACTAAAAGATCAAGGAGTAGCACACTTCTGTATCACCTGCAAAAATGCAAATGTCCTCATCTCCCCGAACACATAAAAGACATTTCTCACCCAAAGTAAATCTGAGTAGTTGTAATTTCTTTCTCCTTCACACAGAAAGGGAATACAAATTGCAGAGGGCGCTGCCTGTTAAGGAGGAATCTCTTGTTTTCCAGGCAAATCATTAGTAACATAAAATGTTATTTAATGACCATTAAAAAGGTGGAAATATTGATGATATGAATGGCTATTTTTGGCCTCTCTTTTTTTTTTTTTTTTGGTGAGCAAAAGGCTTTCCAGAAGGCAGGAGGATATTATCTGAAACTGAGATTTCCCAGAGCATCATCCCATCATTCAGTAACTAAAAAAGCTCCCAGTCTTCAAAAGCCTGAGTTCCATTAGATGCAAAATCCCCTCCCAGGATGCCCACTGCTTCTGTTTTTCGGGGCACTGTGAAGGAGCCCTGCATGAATCAGTGTGGACAGACTCTTCTGGCAGCATCAGGATGCAGCGTGCAGCCCCTCGTAGCCAGCACGGGGAAGGCACAGGGTAGGGGCCAATCTGTGGTTTCATTCCAGCCCTGCCGAGCATTGCTGTATTTTTTTTCCTCCCACCTGTTGCCTGCTCTGGTGTGTTTGCACTTCGAGATCTTTGGGAGAAAGGTTTCCCCTCCTTATACAACCCCAGTGCTCCATGCAATGGGATTCTTAAGCTTTAGTGAGGCCTTTTGATGCTAATATAATAAAAATATACAATTTATTTATCAAAGGCTCTTTTAAAAGAAATGATGGAAGAAATAGATTTTAACCTACTTCTGATCCTCGGGAAAAGAAAGCACTTTGATTCTCTCCTTCCCAGACAAATAGCATTGCATTATTTGATTCTGATTTTACTAGCTATAAAACACTTTCTATTTTTATTTTCACATGCCATTGACTTAGCTTGGTACAGACACAGCCAAACAAGCGCTGGTTTTTCAAGTGCAAATCACGTTAATAGAAGCCTGGTTCTTTTGACTCCACACACGGTAACATAGCAGTAAGAAAAAGACAGCTGATACCCAAAGAATATTTTCCTATTGCATTTTCTAAATCACCTCCAGGGCTCCATTATCCATTCTGAATTTCCAAATGTGGAGTGGTGATGATTCCTTTAGTACTTCTGGTGCTGTCTCTTCACATCAGGAGAATTTATCTGCATGGGGGAGTGAAACAGTACGATCAGACAATGAAATCTTGAGTGGTAAAGTGTGTGAAATTCCCCACTAATTTTTTTATGATGCTGTTTCTAGTGTTTCTTCACTGCTGGTAATAACTGACATATCTGTAGCAGAGAGTGCCTGTTCTGGCTGCTTTTTATCGGCGCAGGGTGAGCAGCAAGCAGCCAAGTTGCTGTTGTATCCAACCTGCTTCTCTGCTGTAGCACTCAGAGATGGAGCTGCAGGGGAGAGCCCTCTCGTTGGGAAGCTGTCTGTCGGATCATGTGCCTGCTGGCTGGGCAACAGGTTACACGTCCAGTTGTCCCTAGTAGAAATCATTTGTCTTAACGCTTGATCTGAGTTAAAATGTTTTATTTTTATGTTTTTTAGTTAAAATGTTTTATTTGTTTAAAAATTTTTTCCCCACGTTCTTCCCTTCTTGCCCTGTCTCTGTATTTTTGAACTGGTGGTGGGAGTGAATAGAAGAAAGTTTTTTCCGTCATTAAAATATCTCGCTCAGAAAGACCTCTCGAGAGTCCTTAAATACAGGTGAGGAGGTAAGGTGCACCGCCTGAGCAGAATTACAAGGAAGTGTTCTCACTGGAGACAGTGTTCGGGGGTGGATGCTGGCAAGAATTCAAGCGTCCACGCTTGTTCTTATTGCCCTGTCCTCCCTGAAACCTCCTGCCTGTGGCAGAGGGTCCTTTCCTCGCAGGCTGCGTGGAGCTCTGGTAAGAGAGCAGCTCTGGGACTGAGGAACGGGTTGTCCCTTCAGACAGAGAGAAGTTAAAGAGAGAGACCATTCTTTGGTGGTACTTGCTCTTCATCTCCTTGGCTGACCTGTAGAGGTTCCCAACAAAGCAATAGCATATAGGGTTGAGGCTGGAATTGTTGAGGCCGAGCCACTGGGCAAAAGGCCTGAGCTGCAGGATCCAAGGAGAAGGAGTCACATCCTGCAAGGACTTGGGGATGTTGAAATCGATCCAGATGTCCATCAGGTAGACGGGCAGCCAGGAGATGGCGAAGAGCAGGACCAGGGCCACCACCATCTGGGCCACCTTCTTGCGGATCTTCAGCCTGGAGGCCGGCAGAGAGCGGTTCAGGGCACTGCTCTCCTTCAGCTGGCTGCTGCGGCTCCACAGCCGGCGCACCGTGAGGAAGCAGATGACCATGTTGAACAGGACCGGCAGGCAGTAGAGAGCACAGAAGAGCAGAAAGTTGTAGGCTTGCTTGAGCCTCTCCTGAGGCCAAATCTCCCTGCAGATGGAGAACACCAGGGGCAGGCCCTCCACCACCCCAATCTCATCCCGTCTGTTCATGAAGATGAGCGGCATGCAGATCCCCGAAGACAGCAGCCACACCACCAGGATGGTGCTCAGGATCCTCTTCTGGGTGAAGAAAGAGCGGGCGTTGAGCGGGTTGTGCACGCTGTAGTACCGGTTCACACTGATGACGGTCAGGCTGAGGACGCTGGCAGAGACCGAAACGGCCTGGATGAAGGGCACGGCCCGGCAAAGGAAGTCCCCATACACCCAGGCTTTGTAGATGAGGTTCCCCACGGTGATGGGCATGCAGACGCACACCACCATGAGGTCGCACACGGCCAGGTTGATGAGGAGGCTGCGGGTGGCACTCAGGCTGGACGCCCGGCTCGGGCGCTTCCGAGTGAGCACCCTGATGGACATGATGTTGCCCACGAAGCCCACCACGAAGGACACCAGGTACATGGCCGTGAGGCTGATGGTGACGGGCTCCTTGGCGAAGAGGAAGAGCATCTTCTCCAGCTCTTCCCAGCCCAGCTCCTGGCTCCCGTTCCACAGCCCGCCTTGGGTCTGGTTCTCCTCCTGCCAGAGCTGCAGCAAGCCGGGGGGGGCCCGGGGGACGGGGGGCGAGGAATTCATGGCTGAGCCCCCCCCCGAGCACCCCGGGCTACCAGGGCAGAGCCTCCCGCGCCGCACCGAGCGATCCTGGCATGGTTACGTGGGAGCAGCCCCGCCTGTAAAAGAGGGTGCAGAGAGGGGGGGTGAGGGCTGCTGCCGGCATTTTCCCCTCGGGGGGGAAGCTGCCGGGGGCTGGGGGGTGGGGTAAATGGCTTCTGGGCAACTTAGTTCAGCCGCGGCTGTGAGCGCCGGGGAGGGCGCAGCGGGCAGCGGAGATGCCTGGAGGGGGGGGGGGAGGATGGAGTTTTTTTTTTGGGGGGGGGGTGTCAGTGCCCGGCCCCGGGGAGCCGGGGTGGGGGCCGGCATCCCTAGCCCCAGCCGCGCAGCCCCGGTCCCCCCCCCCCCCGGTCCTCCCGGCAAAGTTGCGTGCCCCCCAGCCCCGGTCCCCCCCGCCCCCCCGCCCCCCCCGCTGTGCTCCCCGCTTCCCCCGAACCCACCGACCCCCCCCCGTCTCCCCCCGGTTGTGCCCCGGTCGCGGTGCGGCGGCACTCACCGGCCGGGGGCGGGCAGCGGCTCCCCCCGCCGGCTGCTCTGCCGTGTGCTGGCGGTGCGGGACCCGCTGCCACGGGCACGGGCACGGGCACACGCACACGCTGGTTGGCACGGCTCGGCTCGGCTCGGCTCGGCTGGACACGGCTCGGCACGGTTCGGCGCGGCGCGGCACGGCTCTGTACGGCTGGGCACGGTTCAGCACGGTTCGGTGCAGCTCGGCACGGCACGGCACGGCTCTGCTGGGCACGACACAGCTCGGCACGGTTCAGCACGGCTCGGCACAGCTCGGCACGGCTCAGCACGGCTCGGCACAGCTCGGCTGGGCACGGCACAGCTCGGCACACCCAGCCCTGTCCTGCCCCCCCCGAGCTCTGCGCGGCCGCACCCGGCGCTGCGTGCAGACCCCGCTGCGCTCTCCCGGTCCATGCCCCCACCCCCCCCCCAGCGCACAGCGGGGTGCAGCCCCCCCGTTCCCCCCCCCCCCCCGCACCGCACCCCTCTGCACACCCGCCCCGCACCCACTCGGGCACCTCCCGTCCCCCCCCCGTACACCCCCCCCCTCCGGCACGGATCTCCCTTTGCACCCCCTTGGCACCCGCTCGGCACCCCCCCGCTTGTCCTCTGCTGGGAGCGTTGGCTCGCTTCGAGCCGAGCCGTGCCGAGAAAATGCCGAACCGGGCCATGCCGAGCCGCGCCGTGCCGGGCCGTGCCGTGCCGAGCCGTGCCAAGCCGAGCCGTGCCAAGCCGAGCCGTGCCAAACCGAGCCGTGCCGTGCCGAGCCGTGCCAAGCCGAGCCGTGCCAAGCCGAGCCGTGCCAAACCGAGCCGTGCCGTGCCGAGCCGTGCCAAGCCGAGCCGTGCCGAACCGTGCCGGGCTGCAGATGCCCGGGCCGTGGTGCTGAAGGGACAGCTCCACCCGAGCCGGACGGGGCCCTTCCCCTCCCTGGGCCCTTCCCCTCCCCTGGGCCCTTCCCCTCCTTCCCCTCCCCTGGGCCCTTCCCCTCCCCTTATATCCCCCGCTCTCCTCCAGAACAAGGAGCCCAGGCACTCCGTGCCCACCTCTGTCACACCAGCCCCGCTCCTTCTGCGCCTCCAGCAGAAGCCAGTGGCTGCCACTACGGCACGTGGCGGTGGTGGGAGCCCACTGGGGCAACGAACCCTCGGGGGGACACGCAGCGTTGTGGCTTTTCTCTCAGACTGGAGGAACGGGGAGAGTGTTTCGTGGAAAAAGTCACTTGAAAAAGTTGGAGGGGTTGGTTGGGCTGAACTAGGCTGGGTCGATAAATGAAGCTGTTCTCTTGGAGGTACTCGGGTGGTGCCAGGGAATCAGAGGGGAATTGTTTGACAAGAGGAACAGAGAGTTCTGCCTGAGGAGGCTGGGTTTTGGTTTATTTCTTTGCCCTCTCCTAGAGAGAGCAAGCCCAGGTTGGCACTGAGTGGTGAACGCTCTTCGTTTCAGGGGGAGATTCTCCGTCCGTTTCAGTCTATTTGTGTTTAAGAAGAAAGTAAATATTTTTGGTCAGCCTGACGTGAAGTGAAAGAAAGATCAGCAGTGGAACAGCGTCGGGGGGGTGTCAGCATAGAAAGCTCTTCTGCATCAGAATGCGTTTGCTTCGGGCATGTGACTGCTCGTTCCCGTATAGTTTTATGTATGTGTATTTATAGACCTTCAGAGACAAACAACTTCCATAAACTAATTATAGCGTGTCGCCCAGAGCACAAGGTACACATTATTCTACTCAGGGAAATGCACGGATACTCTCATGGATACCTAAAATCCGCTGCAATTTCACAGCTGCTCCACAAGCAAATTGACGTGTGGCAAACAGGCGACTCGGCAGGCTGGGGCACGGACATCACTGGGAACCTCCACGCACCCAAGCCCTTTCCAACCTCTGCCCAGCCTCCCTAAAGCAGACACATCATTACACACAGAAAACAAGAGAACAGAGGTGTTAAAGTTGTCACTTTTAGTAGCGTATTAACAGGCTACAAGAGGAGAGAGCAAAGAAATGTGCCAGGGCTCTTTAAACGTATTTTTGTCCAGGTAATTGCCTGCCAAATGTTCAAGCTAATGAATGCAGTTAACATTTTTATCCCATGCTCTTTGTTTGTAACCTGCATGATTTACTGCTCAGGAACCTAAGGCTAGATTACTAAGTTGATCAGCGGTTCAATATAATTAGGATGAATCTGCTTTTGCATCCATTGACACGACTCACAAATGCCAAGTCATCTCTAGCAACAAATCACAAATCCATATGCTGCATACGGCGGACAGAAAGGACAAGGACGTTGATTACAACAAGCTCATTGATTACAGCAAGCTCAAAGTCACCAAATAACTCAAGATGGGGAATCTCCAGCAAAAAGAAAACGCCGTACCTTTTCACATCGGCTCCCCTCTTACTGAACGGCTTTGGAGTAAAAGCTAAAGAAAGCTCGCTGGAGACAAGAACCATCCTTCACCAGCAAGGGTAACGGAGTGGACGCTGATTGTACAGCACTGTGCATCAGAAATAACCCCCGGTCTCACCGGAGTTACAGCTGCGAAGCCCTGACCTGAGAGGAGGAGTGAGTCAGCTGCTTTGGGGCATTGCCAGAATCTCAGAAAAACCTCGCAACAGCTCCCAAGCCCGGCACGTCTGCCCAAACCTGCTGTGCCCACTTCACGTCAGAGTCCCAAGGTGGGGTAAATTTAGCAGAGCTGGCTCAGCACAACCTCCCTGCTCCCTCTGCGGCACCAGCGGGAGCTGCGCGGCCGCACCGACATGCTCCGACTGTCCCAGGCCCAAGAAGTGGTGTAAATGAAGGAAACCCTGAGGATTTTCCAGCTTGTGCTGGTGGTCAGGGGGATCAGCTCCTTGTGAGTGGAGCAATTCCTCCAGTGGGGCAGCTGCCTACAGCAGCTCACGTCCCTTCCCCGTGTAAACATGCTGAGTACAAGGGGCTGGCTGGGCAGCTGGCCTCGGGTCCCGGTGCCTTTGGGAAGAGACGGTGAGCTGGGAAAGCTGGAACTGGTGGAACTGGTCCCTTTGGTTTCGCTGGGAGGAAAAACATTTGGAAAGCACTGGATAAAAAGCAGAGTGGTTCCTCATTGCCACTTTGCTCCTGTCCCTCACACTTTTCAGTCGATGGCCCAGAGATGGGGGGACCGAGGGGTATGGGAAGCTCCTGGAGCCCTTAGACCTGCCCATGCTGTGTGCGCTCCTTGCAGCCCCCCGGGGACCCTGCCATCCAGCAGGGCTACGTGTGCATTTCTAAAGCTTGATATCTACAGGAGGAATACTGACACCTGTCTCTTTGGCTCTCTTTTGCCATCAGGACAGAGTAACAGTGTCATCATTTGCTAGCATGTATTGGACAAAAGAGTCTCCATCCTTCCCTGGGCCATTTTCTTATACCCAGCATCAATGCTCCCCAAATCCCCCATGTTATTCTTTTTTGGGGATCTCTGTGCCGAGTTTGCCGCTCCCTCTGCTGGTGGCTGCTCTGTCCATGTGGCAGTGCAGCTCCAGCACCGTGGTTTTGGTGGGGACATGAAGTTATTTATGGCACCGTGGCCCGGGTCCTCAGCACAGCTCTGGCGTGGAGGTCATTGATGCTGGCACTGGCATGGGTGTAAATCTGGGTAGAGACAAGAGGCCGATGCTGTGCACAAAGACAAAACACAAATAATGCCAAGTGCACTTCAGAATCTTTGAAACTAAACTCACAAAAGAAATACAAAACAGCTGGGAATTGATGTTTGTTGTTTGTAATTACTCTTAGGAGAGTTAAACCCCTTCTTCTCCCTCTATTCTTCCCCTCTCAATCAAAGAAGGAAACATTTAAACTATTTCAAGTGTCCTTTTGAGGATTTTAAATGGAGAATGTGTGCATTTTTTCTGCCTGGGAATATTCACTAATGTCTGTTTTCATAAACAGATACGTGCCAACTTCTTTATCTTCCATCATTGTTATTGGAAGCGTCTTAGACTGAGTGCTCCGGAAATGTAGTGGCTGAAATGAAAAGATAATTTTGCACATAAGAATTTGTCCGATATGATATTTGCTCACTCAGAAACAATGAAACACCATTTTGGCATTAGCGTGATTTAAAATCTCTCTTTCAGATATCTTTGTTTTTGGTTTGTACGGGAGGTCAGGCAAGTAGCAGCCTGAGGAGTACGGGGCTGGATGTGCCCTGGTGGGACCTGCCTAAAACAGCACCAAGTGAACTTGACCCTGTCTCATTAAAAGGAGGTACACTGCACAGCAGGGTGGGTTTTAGGAGAAGTCAGTGCTGTGGATCCCTAATTCATTGCCCAGCTGTACAGACAAGGATGTGAAGTGATACGGAGTGCCTGCTAAGCCAAGTCTTTGAGAGGTTAAGAGAAGCCCAGGTCTGTGGGTCTCTGTTTCACCCTGCTGTAATACTGGTGCTCTAAGCCACTGCTACTACTGAGAGGAGAGGTGGATAAAACAAAATCAAGAGCAGGAGCTGCTAAGGCAGTCTGTCCTTACACCAGAAGACTGCCAGATTTGCATAACAATCCTGCTTCTCTGGTGCTCGATACCCAGGTGCAACAGGCTAATAAAGAGCTCTTCACATGACAGAGCTTTCTCAGCTGATTGCCAGCTGGGGGAAATCTCTGACAAAGCCTTTAAATTTGCCACTGTTTGCATCTTCCCAGCTGTAGATGCTTGCAGAAGTGGAGGGGAAACGCGTGGAGGCAGGAAGGAAAGGCTCTGAGAAAAGCACTTGTGAGATCCACATCTGCTGGCGTCGGGGAGGAGGTAAGGGGTTTGGAAAATACAATAGCAGGGATTTTGTTCTGAGCATAAAGATTTACTCCTGGCCGATATGACTGGGATCAGGTTGGAATGAGAACTAGAGCTTGAGCACTTTTGCAACGAGGGCTTGGTGACCAAGTGGTACGTGTTAAAAATAAGCCTTCCTATGTTTTGCATTCCTAATCAGGAAATCCCTAGGACTTCTGTGGATTCAAGAGGGAGATCAGCTGGGAGGCAGGGAGAGATGTGATTGTGGGCCTGAATCCTCTCCAGCAGTCTGCTCTAATGTTCTGATGAGATAAGAAAAAAATCTGTGAGCTTTTATTTATCTTGGGCAGCCTTTTAAGAGGGATCTCCGCAAGCAGAGTTGTACAAAATCAGAGGCTCTGAGAGGTTGTTAAGCTCTGCGAGGATCAGTTGCAAACTTTCTCTCTGTTAACAACGCGTAACCTCTCATTGTGCAGTGACTCATCTGGAAAGACTCAGGCAATTTACTGGAGGTACAATCACTGCTCTCTCATCACCACTGACCACGTCTGTCTCTGGTTCCAGCCTGTGTTCGCTGCACCGAGGCAGCTTCAAGAAATGAAACATGACAGTAGCTGGAGCTTGGTGCAGAGGCTGGGGTTAGGAGGTGAAATAGCTGCACCTCAGTTTTACTCCCAGTCTTCAAAACCAGCAAGCTCATGGGCAATAAATCTCAGAGCAATTGCTAAACCGTTCTTTGGGCAAGCGGTATGTCAAAGAATGGAAAGAATCAAGAGATGTTTGTGGCTCTTTGGCCATTGTTTGGGCTGGAGCAGGAAACAAGCTAGAAAAATACTGATTAGCAACTGAGACTATGGCATTGATACCTATGTACCGCTGAATGGAAAACTTGGGTTAATGAGCTGCTCAGCAGCCCTGGCCCCTCATTTAAGACAAGGGGCGCGTTTGTCTGTGCAAGCTGGGTTGTGCTGCAGGCTGTAGAGGAGTTCAGCACAGGATCCCTTAGCTTACTAAGGCAACTTCTGATAGAGCACAGCCAAGCCAACACACAGGCTACATGAACTGCAGGGTGAGAGCACTAGGCTGGAGGTGAAAGTGCCTGGTTCCGTCCCTCCTCTCCGCTATTTTCCCCCTTATACCTTGGCTTCCTCACCTTTATAAGGGTGCTATGACGCTTCCTTCTCTTTATGGTTTGCAAATACAAAGTGCTACAGATGCAAAGTGTTTCAGAAGACCCAGATGGGCATGGTGACAGGGCATGAGGGTGCAGAGAAAGCCGCCTCATCTCCACTGGTTGTTGTCTTGTGCTCTGGTAAAGTCAGAGATTTGGCCAGCAATATTCATACAGCTTGAAGGAATAACATGATAGATGGCATCCAGCTCTGGCAAGAGGGTCTTGAACAGCCTGCAGAACTGGAGGGTCAGCAAATTTATGAGCAAGGCTAATTTCTGTCACCCTTTCCTTAGGCAGCAGAGTTATACAATAATGCAGCTGTCAAGTAAAGTGATACCATCAGACTCCAATTCTTCAACCTCTACAGCAGATCCTTTCTTTCAGAAAATAATCCCTCTCCAGCCTGCATTTAACTGGTACCTGCCACCATGAACACAAGATCAGGGCTGGGAGATGTATTTTCCTGTCTGAGCTGGCTCTTGGCTGGAGATGGTGAGTTAGCGACTTTATAAAGCTCTCCTTAAATGCAGTAAAAGAAATATCCCTCTGCTTTCCTGCAGAGACTCCCTTCCAGCTGTGATCTGGGGCTACCCAGTGCCTCAGAGCTGTATTCCAGCTAGAATGGGGAGTTATTCCTCCTGTCTTGTGGTTGTGGGTTTCTTTTTTCCCCTCTTTGGGGAAAGGCTGAACACTTGCCCTTCATGTTCCTCAGCCCTGCTGGCAGACAGCTGTGGCTACCGAACACTCAAGGAGCTTTGCAGCCCACATGTTGAATAATCAGCCTCTTGGGTAAGGGCTCAGAGATGTAAGGAAGAAAGGAATTGCTAGTAAGTTCTGCTCTTCCTGGCAGCTGCTCCTGTGGCAATGTGCTGGGAAAGCCAAGGCCTTGGGGAAGGAAGGAAATGAGAGGTGCTGGGGACGTGGGTGCAGCTCATTGGGCTGCACCACAGCGTGGCTGCATTATATCAGAGGTGAGGCAAGGAGCAGTGCCTCAGCATGGCCCTGCTGTCCTTCGGGACCACAAACAGGAGGAGGTGTGCTGGGTAAGCCGTTACCAGCTGCCCTCCTCCTGATTTCTTCACCGGAGCTGCCCTCTGGCTATGGCTGCACAGCCAAACCACCAGCACTGAAGCCTCATTTTAGAGGGGCGGCAATGTCATAAAGTAGGCATTGGGTCAGTGAATGTGTGTTCAGATGCAACCCACACAACTTTTTTTTTTTTAAATGCTTTCCTAGACAACTTTCTCACTGTGTTAGTAACAAGTCCGTGCCCTTTTCCTTCTGCCTTATCTCAAGTGTCTGATATTCAGGTGTCCCTTGCTGAGGCTGGCAGAGGTGGCATCACCCAGCCCGATGTCTCTGGGCTGCTGATCGGACGTGACCATCTCTGACGTGGGGGCCGTTTGCTCACCAGCCTGTGAGGAAATGAGTACGTGACGATTGCCAGTGGTGTCAGCGGCACCAAGGAGCGCTCACTGCCCATGTGCTGTCAGATGCTCCGCAGGAGACCTGCAGCACTGCGGCCTGCCAGGGGGCATCTTGGCCCTGGGGGGCTGGCACAGCTCAAGCACGAAGGATTGCGAGCCTGATTTCCATCTCATTGAGCTGGGGATGAGCCAGAGCAGTTCACCGAGCTCTGTGGATCCAGATGAAGAAAGTATTAAGGGAGAGCTCATCGGAGGGGTCACCACCTCTCCTGGCTTTGCCTCCTGAGGGACATCTCTGTCTCAGGTGGCCCTACAGGTTTGTGTTGGCAGCAAGGGCAGCAGCTGCTGCTTTGTGAGCAAATCCTGCCCAGGACTGTCCCTGTCCCCTCCTACAGTCATTGCTCTCCCTGGAAGCATTTCAGCCTGGTGCTGCTGCTTGGCCACAAAAAATATTGAGCCTGGGCTTTAGGTTGGGAAGTGAAATATTGGTTCCTCTGCCCCTTCCCTTTCAAAAGACCTTCAGCTTTCCAAAATATATCCTTGGGCAGGAGTTCGTTTCCCTCAGTTCCCCCCACAGTTTCAGGCCCCGGGCCATGAAGCTGCTTAAAATGCAGGAGGAAGACCAGCTTGTTCTCTCCAACCAGCTCAATACCAGCACACAGTGCCTCTGTGCAGCTGCTGATGTGCCAGCCCCCCTCCTGAGAGTTTAATTGACCATCCTAATTGTGTGGCTTCATTTTTCTCTGGAGTTTCCCCTTAAGAGGGGCGGGGGGGGGGGGGGGGGGGGGGGGGGGAGGTTGGAGAGCATCCCTCCCAAACAGCTAAGAACAGCTGGGCCTGGAGCTTTCCTACCAGAGATGCTCTGTAGCTCCAAAGACCCCTTTACCCTTGGGACTGTTTTGGCTGGAGGAGGCAGCAGATAAAATCCTGAACCCTGCGGCAGCGCTGTGGATGTGTCATGAGAGATTGAGCGCTCTCAGCGCAGATGGTATGGGGTGAGATCAGCCGCTGACATGAGCTCTGGGGAAGGTGCTCAGGAGTCTTGGCGTAATCTCTGCTGCCGCCTGATTTTTTGTGGCATCTTTGTTTGTATTTGAGATTTTTGCCCCATTTGTCTGAGGTCCTCTCTGCTCAGTTCTGGAGAAAAATGAAATCGTGTTGTGTTACTGCAGCGGTGGCTGTAAATGGAGTTTGCAGCCATGTAAGTACAAAGCATTAGCCTTATAAATCATTTCATCACTTTTCCTCCACGAAAAATGATCTGTCTCTATCAACCCCCAAACAAGCATGAATAAAAAGAACAATTTCTTTCAAATGCAGCTCGGCATTGTCAGAGGTATGACACAGAGATCCCAGCGGGCCTGAATTCCATCTGCATTTGTCTGTTTTGCTGAAGGGGTGGCTGTAAGAATGAAATGCGTTGAACCCCTGAGTTGCATCACAACTACTACAAATTGGGCCAGTCCCAGGTGGCCTCTTTGTCCCAGTGGTGATGGATTTATTCCAGACCAGAGGAAGTGTCACCATCTCCAGTTTCCCAACTTGCAACCAAGGCAGTCACGATTTCCCAATGATAGTTTCTGCTCCTTTTTGGAGGGAGAAGGTACTAGATGGGACTACTTAATGTTCCTGTTGCATGCTTTGGGACAAGGATAAGTTCCTGATAGTGTTTTTTGATGGTCTGGAAGAACATTATAAATTTTTCAGCAGACTCATACATGTAATTTTTGTGGCATCCTGTGTTGTGGCTGGATACATGGTCACCTCTTCCTCCTAAGTCCTTGAGATTATAAATAGAGGGAAGAGCTGGGAATGGCCAATTTAAGCACTGAGAATAGGCTGGAGCAAAACTGTGACCTTTGGTGATACCACCCAAAGGCAAGGATGGGTCAGGGCTGCGTTTGATACCAAGTGTCTTCTTGATGGGAAGGACTGGCAGGGCAGAGTTGTCTCTGCCTTTTGCTCACCATCAGGAATGTGGTCTGTCTTATGTCTGAGGAGCAAAGGAGTGATTTGGGGGTAGCTGTAATTGCATTTTTGGAGCGAGTTCCTGTTCAAATTCAACACTGTGACATTATGCTGCTTATGGTATGCGTAATTAAAATGGTAAAAATAACATCTTTTTGCCTGCAGTGGCCTGGTCAAGGAGTTGGAGATATGTTGGACTTCAAGAAATAAAGAATAGAAGAGAGAACAGGGTACAAGGGACAGGCAGACTGTTGAAAGACAACTAAAAAGGAAGAAAAAAAGAAAGGAAATCAGAACAAAGAGAAAAGTTAGAGACTAGCTACAGGAAAAATAACAATGTGTTCATTCTGAGCTTACAGTTTCTAGACCCTGGTTTCTTCAGATCTTCTTTTGTTTGGAGTCCAGCTGTATTTCTGGTGCAGGCTGGAGGGTCCATGTGATTTTGTGTGTCCCTTTAAGCTTTACCCTTTTCTGAACCCACTACATCACTCCCAGCATCTGTCTAACAAGCCTGCAGTTGACAGGACTCAGGCTGAGCAAACATCTCTCAACTGGTGAAAAGTATTCTCTGGAAATATCTTGCAATTTAAATCTTATCACCCTGCTCTATGTAGAAAGGACCTTCATTAGCCCTCAAAGCAAAAAAGCAGTATTTTCCCACTGCAGAAAAGAAACAACCCCCATCCTGTGTCCTCCTGCCCAGTCACCAGCCCTTGCTTGTACCATGCACCTGGAGATTTGCAGTGAACAAATAACTCAGTTGATCTGCCCATTGATAGATGGGATTTCAGCAGGGATTTCCTTGTTTGATTTTATTAGCAAATACAACATTTCTATTCGGCTCTTGCAGAGAACTGTCCCTTTCCGTCAGTAACATCCATACTCATTGTGACCATTGCCAGGTGGCCAGCTGAGGATTAGCATTAATTCACACCCTACTTTAGGCAAACACAATTTCTAGGGTAGCACTAAGATGTCCAGACTACTCAAGCTAGATTTCTATGTGCAGTAGTGATCTGTCAGGCTGCCTGACAGCAAAGATAAGACCCACAAAACCCATTGTGCACCCTAGGGGCATAGAGGAAGAAGGTCCTCGATGATCTGGGCTGCAGATGGCAATGTGTCTGGGTGCTGCATGCAGTGGGAGTGACCGTCTTTTCCTCTACAAGGAGGTGCTGCAGATGTCTGTCTGGCTGGTGGTAGCACAGGGTGGGTAGGGATGGCCCCTGGCTGGATCAGGAGCTTCGGGGGAGTGGGCTGTGGGGCTGTCCCACCTCCTTCCTCTAGTAAAGGCCTCGTTTGGTGATTTCCACCGAAGAAATGGTGATATCATTGAGAATCTGCAGCTTGTTGATGGATGAGAGCTGTTTTTGCCGATGCTTGTACTGCAAGATTTTGTGTTCCACAATGAAAATGTGGAAATAGTCATGGTCGGAGTAGATTTCCACCTGAAAGAGAGACTGTGTTAGGTTCACCGGGTGGACACGTCCTCACCGGGCCTTGTTGCTGTTACAACTGTGAGCACTCATGATCCACTGCAAATCCTCCCCAAACTGACACGGGGACAGGTCACTGCCTTGTTGGGTAAAAGGAAGGAATAACTGAGTTCTTTGTGTTCTGACAGCAGAAAGAGGTGACAACGCATAGCTTAAATTGGTGACAACTGCAACATCCAGGGATTATTGCTGGAGCTGCGCATGTCTGTGCCAGAGCTGGGTATAAATCAGCAGCAAAATTAGGGGACAAAAGAAGTACTAGCAGGGGACAAAGCCAGAGAGGGGACATTACTGGGTATGGGGCTGGCTAGATCCCTGAGGAAGACTCTGATATTGACTGGGTCCCTCTGTCCCACCCAAGAACATCCATGGTGTGATGCAGGGCTACCTGGAAGGGCTCCTTTGCTTCAAAGGGGAAGGTGCTATTAACCTCTTCCCTCCCCCAGTGGTTGCCCAGGAAGGAGTTGCAGACGATTCTGGAGCTGGCAAAGCGGGGGTTAAAGTGGAAAGCGATTTGGTCTCCGGGATGACTGAGGAAATTAATTTCAAACCTAAAACAGCAAAAGAAAGAGATGGTGGAGCGGCACCACTGGATCTTGAGAGCCAGGGGGGCTGCAAGCGGCTTGTGGCCTTACATGCTTGTGCTGGAGCTGGTTTCGCCCTTGACCACGACGCTCCAGCCGGGACACATCCCCTCTGGGTACAGGGCCTCGAACTGCCAGCAAGGAGGTGATGGTGAGACATGGCAAGGTGGGGAGCTGCGTGTCACCAGCTCATCCCTGGACACTTCTCCATCTTTATCATCCTCTTCCTTTTTATCCCCATTCCCACACAGACATGCTCTCAAGCCCCTGCTCTTTTCTGACTCCTAAATAAGCTCAGGGACTTGCATTACATATTTATAATAATATATATATATAGTATTTTTGCTCCCTGATTCCATCCAGCTCTCTACAAAAGACCTCAGAGGCAGCAAATCCCCACTGGTGCAAAGAAGATGCCCTGCTGCTTCTCCCCTCCTGGACAATGCAAAATCTGAAGCAAGCTACGCAGAAAACTTGGTGGTGCTCTGAAGCAGGGTGTGAAAGGCAGGGACTGATGAAGGAATGATGGTAACGTGGCACCCAGCCAGTCCCCATCCAGCATTATGCAGAGGACTCTTCCTGAGAGCTCCTGCCTGTTCCTATTCCACCCGCTCCCCCCATCTCCAAGGTTAAGCACAGAATGAGCTGGAAAATGTTCCTTTTTGAATAATTCATAGTTTTATTAAATAACTCATTTTAATAAGAAGTGCTTGCCATTTCACCCTGCACTTTTTAGCACACTAATGATTTTGCACTTCTGAGCATCTCCCTTTCCCAAACTTATTGCTGGTGCTGGGAAAATCTCTCCAGCTTTGGCATCCCCACTGCCAGCTCCGTGCCTGGCTCTTGGTCCCTATAGCTCAGCGCTCTTCCACCCCTTCCCTTTCTCTGCCATGATTTCTGTTTCTCTGCCAGAATTTCCCATTTCCAATGCATTTTGGGGATGTGCAGGTCAAGCACATCCTCAGCACTTACCCGCAGTGCCATCCTGCTCGCCTGCCCCTTGCTGCAGATGTGGGTGTGTGGTCAGGGGGGGGTTTATATAGGGGCGGGTGGCCGGGAGCCCTGTGCACAGAGATTAGCAGAGGCAGCAACCCTAGGTCACCTTTTCAGTGCAGGCTGTTGGATGGCGCTGGGGAGCAGCAAATCCCGCTCCCCACAGCGGGTCAGCCTGCTGAGGCGTGCAGGGATAATTCAGTCCCATACAAAAGCATCAGGCACCAGGCGAGCTGGAGCTGCGACACGATGGAAGCAGCATGGGGCGGTGATGGGGTGGACGTGCTGGGAGCACAAGGAGGGGACGGGGGCTCTCAAAGCTGGAGGAGATGCCAGAAGGCCTGTCTGCTGCAAAGTCCATAGAGTCTTTTTTTTCTTTTTGCTCTTTTCTTTTTCTCTTTGCCTTTTTGCTCGCTCAGAGCCCCAGCCTGAAACGAGCTGACGGCAGCTCTGTCCCAGCCGATGCGGGGCCAGCAGGTTTGGGATGCCACCGTGCTGAGCTCAGTGTGATTCCCTTCCTGGCTGGAAACAAAGCAGGGATTTGGGAGCGGGGTGAGGGAGCTTTTCTCAGATATATGCTGTCATGGAAAGGCACCAAGAAATAGGTAGTGATGAAATGAATTTTGCTCTTCACTGGTGATGGGAGTTTTCATTAGTGTGTGCTAACAACATATGGCTGGGCAAAGTTGAGCCAGGGAAGGGATTTTCACACACCCCTACTCCACTCCCCCATTTTCAGAGGGTGAATGCATGAAAGGCACATGCTGGCCCATCTCTGCATGGATGGGAGGCTGTGGCACTACCCGGATGGTCCTACAGGAATCCCTGGTTTCCATCGTTGAAAAACCCCTTGCTTTTTGTCCTTAGTGCGAATGGTATTGAACATGTTTGTTTTATTTCCAGCAGATAAGCAGAACGAGAGCTGCTATCCCAGGCTCTAGTGCCCCTTGGCAGATGACTGAAAACACAATCTAGCAGGCGTGTAAGCCAACAGCCTCTCTGGGGGCTGAAAAAACAACCAAGTCCCAGGCTGGGATTTGCCCAGTTGGAATCCTGCAAAACAGCAGTGCTCGCGGTGAGAAAAGGCTGTGTCGGGGAGCACCAGAGCAGGGCTCTGTGCTACAGATGGCAGCATCGGGACGCGCAAGGCAGCCGTGGAGGTGCTGAGCGGGTGGTGGGGACACGCAGGCGTCCCTCCTTGGGCTGCTGCAGGGTGCTGCATGTTGGCATCCCTCATCTGCTCGGCTATATGTATTCCCTGCTTGTGGTCTGAGCTCAAAGACGTGGTTCTGCTCCCCAGGTCCTCCCCTCCTGCTCGTTTCTGCTGCCAGCCAGGCTAAGGGCTGTGTGGATACAGGGTGTGTGCAAGCATCCCTTCGGGATGCATCTGAGATCTTCCCCATGGCAGTGGCCAGAACCAGATGGCATCGCAGCCATGTACATAGGAAAGAGCAAGCTATGAGCTAAATAATTGATAAGTGAGTTTAGCACAACTTAGCTAACAAAATAAGTGTGTAGAAGCGTGGAGCAGCGCAGGGCAAGTCAAAGTGCTGCAGAGTGGTGGGAAAGCAGAGGGTGCTGCCCAGCGAGGCAGTGGCAGGGCAAACACCGGCTCCTTTCTGTGCCCAGTGCCTGCCTCTCACCTACACGGGGTGCTCACCAGTGAGTCACAGCTTCTAGAGAAGCTGCTGGAAACTTGTGTTATGTCTCATGAAACCAAGCGCTTGCCACAGATTCATGCAGACAGCCTGGCCTGGCAGGGTGACGTCTCAGCTGGGTCCCATTACAGCTCCCACTGCAGCCACCAGTGCCACCACCAGCAACAAGCATTGAATTTTCTCCCCTGCTGCTAAAAGCAATGTCAGGCCAAGTGGCACAGGGAGTTGTGGTTTTCTGCAGGGTTGCATACGGGAGAACAAAAAATACACAGCAAAAGTGTGTCTGGGGAGATGGGGAAGCTCTCACAGAGGGAGGGGGATTCACGCTGCTCTGGTTTCAGGGAGAGCAATTTCAGAGATGCTTGGTGCTTCCCAAATTCAGTTCGCTTCCTGTTGGCCTTCTGGAAAGAACAAGAAAAGCTGCTGGGGAAAGATGCAAACGCATATTCCACCAGTAAGTGATGCCCAAATACTGACTGGTTTTACAGGTGAGCCTTTATTTGCCCTCTGTCTGTAGTGCCATTCCTCAGAAGCCATTGTCACCATTGCAAAGTGGAAGGGAGCGGGAATATGTTTAAAGCCAGATGTTGGAAGTGATTGGCTCTTAATGTCATAACTTTTCCCCTTTTTTCCCAAACACATTGATTATGCTCCGCTAGGACATGGTAAGACTGACACAGTCCGAGGTGGAAGGAGCGTGGCATAGAAAAGGAGCTGATAACCTGATGGCTGGTTAGCTGCTGGGTGTCTTCGTTAGCGTGACACTTGGGTGATTATCAAATCACTTATTAGCAGACCAGCTTACACATTTGTCAGCCATTTGGTCATACAGCCAGCAGAGTTTGCACCTTTACTTAAGCTGTTGTTATCCTTGTCCTACTTTTGGTCATTTGTCCCCAAGTCCTCCTCCTGCTGTTCAGGGAGGGACAGGCACTCAGTGAGCAGCCTGGCTCCACGCTTCCCACGGGGATTTTCACACAGTTCCCTGTGCAAAAACGGCTGAATTTGTGCAAGCGTGATGATTTTCATTAGTCTCTAGAGGTCTCCAAACACACAGGATGGGTTTTCAGGACCTGGCCATAGTCAGGCATCTATGCTCCATACATCAATTGTCTTCTCTTCTCGTGGACTGCTCAGTAGTTGATGCAGATGATGCTTCAGTTTCTAACACCAGATCAGGCTTACTGTGAGCTCTTGCAGGAAAGAGGTGTCCATCCCATGATTAACTCAGTCCTGCCCCAATGTGAGGTGTGTTCTCCACACAGCAGTGCACGTTGTCCTGTATTTACCTTGTCCTGCCAGCCAAAAACAGCAGCACCCAGACCTGTCTGTGCCCACATGTTATAGTGCTATGTATGTCCTCAGATATTATTGCACAGTGCTATCTCCTATTAATATTATATGTATATGTATATATATATTAATATTATTAATATTATATGTATATGTATATTATATGTACTCACATATACATAGTAGCTGGGAAACCACAGTAATAGGTACCTACTGGAGGCTTGTGCTCACAAATCAGCCCGCTTTCCCTAAATACACCAGTGCAAGCAAGGCAGAGGACTCACACGTGCGAGGCTGTTTTGATACCCAGCAGCCGGAGCAGGGTGGCTGTCACAGTTTGGAGATAACTGTGGCTTTGAGCATCCCCATCCTGCTGCCAGCCCTTACCTGTTGGGGGGAGCACCACAACTCTCTCAGTCTTTTCCTCCATCCCTGGAGCCAGGGCAACCCACTGGTTTTCCCAAAATTCAATGCTCTTTGTTTTAGTACAATAGCTTTGCAGAAAAAAGCCATACCACAAAACAATGGTCTGGGTGCAGGCAGAGCCTCTTGGGCATCGCCCCAGACAGGCTCAGCTCCTTCCTGGAGATGAGCCTGGGTTACCCCAGGGCCAGGCGGGTCTCCTGGACCTTTCTTCTCCTGGACCTTCCTCCTCTGGGACAAACCAGGGGGTGTGATTTCCCCAGAGCAAGCATCTGTGTGAGGCTTCTCCAGACTTGCCTGCCTGCTGGCAGATTCTCTACCTCCTCCACAGCAATTTCAGATCTTCGAGGGAATTCCTAAAACTCCCCCGTGGAGTCGGGATGCAGCCTTCTGCTGCGGACGTGCTGCCCCATGAGTGTGTTACCCCGCACGGGGTGTTGGCTCCTCTCTTTGCTATGTAAATGCACCAACCATGGAACTAGTTAAAAAAAAAAAAAAAAAAAAAAATATTTACGGATACAGCCCTTTAAGTCAAATCTCAGTGCTACTGCATATGGTATGACAATGTTTCTACTATCTCACCCGGCTGTGCTTTGTGGGACCTGCCAGAAGAGGGCTGGAGACTCCCAGCAGATCCCTGAGACTAATGATAATCGTCAGAAAAGCTGTGCATGGGTCTCATGCCAGCACAGCCTGATGCAACACCCGCTGCACCTTCCCTCCTGGGATGTGGTCGGCTCTGCAGCCTGCACCTCTCCTTAGAGCAGGCGCTTGCTTTAAAGAGACTGCTGGCTGTCCAAAAATGCCCTGCAGAGTGAGCCCATCGCAGCTGCACGGCCTAACAAAATCACAAGGAGAGCAAGGAAAGCAAAACATCACACCCCGCAAGGTGGCAAGAGAAACGGGGAAAAGCAAACACCCACCAGCACATGCTGCCTGTGCCCAGGCTCGTTAAGTGTCAGCTCCACCGCCAGCCCTAATGAGCTGCCAAGCCTTGGGGAGCGGCCTCGGTGCTGGTAGGTCTGTGGCCACTGCATTTGTCAGTTTGTCCGTGCTTTGGGCTGCTGTCAGTGTGTCCTCCCAGCCGGGCAGTGATGCTGGGGAAGGGGAGCCCGGTGTGCCCCCTGCAGCAGCTTGGCTGCAGCTGCTGGGTGCGAAATCCTACGTTCGTGCCTGTTTGCAGGCAAACCTGTGAGCAATAAGATGCAAAATCTCTGTGCATTGTCCCCAAAATCTCTGCCTGGCTGTGCACCGCCCCTACCCTGCAGGCGATGCCACCCCACACCCGGGCCAGGAACTGTGGAAGTGCAGCTGAGGCCAAGCCCCGGTGCAGCTCCCACTCCCTCCTCAGGACTTTCCTCTCGAGCAGCTTTGAGGAGCGAGGATGAAAGGCGGCACGGTGAAAACACAAAGCTTGCCTGGTTTGTTTTATTTATGACTGGCGTCTGCTTAAAAGAAAGCCAGCGTTATCAGTTCCAGTACCGCTGGGTCGAATGAGTAAACGAAAGAGGAGGGTTTCGCCTGTGATCTAGAGCCTGAGTTTGCTCTTATATGGGCATCTCACCAAGCTTTGCTTGCTGCCACCTTGCTGCTGCTCGTGTCACGGGGACAGCCAGGCACAAGGCAGAGGGTGGGGGAGCTGGGGCTGAATCCCCTCATTTCCTTGGCCCAGGGCAGCTGTACATGCTGTGGCACCAACACCCTTTTTTTTTTTTACCACCTTGGCTTTGAGAGCCGAGACCTTGTTTTTTCTTGCTCAGTTCAGCGGGGAGGTGGCGGTGAAGCTGCATCTGAGCAGGTCCTGCTGCTCTTGATGGGTGCTGGTTGGGGCACGGCTGGTGCTGGTCCCTCCTCACATCACACACACCGCTCCTGCCACGAGGAGCAGGCAGAAGGCAAACACGCGGCCTGGCACGGGCTGTGGTTTATTGCCCAGGTTCTTGGAGCCAATATTTGATCACCCGTAAATAATTACCCTGGCTATGTGTGCCGGGACCTGATTTATCCTGCTCCCTGGTGATACATTCCAAACTCTGCCTCCCTCTCCCCAGTGATGGATGGGGAGGAGGAGAGCTGGTGCTGGGGCTCCCGTGCTCGCTGTCTTCAGCGTGTAGGTGCTCTGTGTGTCCTCCTATGGTGGTCTCTGTCTTGGAGCTAAACCAATGGCAGAGCCTCAGGAAGGAGGGGGGAGAAGTGTGAACAGCCTGGACACGGTGAATTCCTGCTTCCTGGGGATGCAGTCAGGTTTGACGCAGCCCCCTCCATCCCCCATAGCCTCCTTGCTAAGCCTTGCCAAATCAGAAGTGTTCCCCAGCGGCTTCCCAGGTGAGGCGAGCCTTTGAGGGCCAGGTTTCCTCGGTCTGCGCGGCTCTGATTTGGTGCTGAGTGATTTACTGCCCCAAAACACCGGGGGAGGAGGCACATCAGTAGAGGGGCTGCAGCTTGGCCGCGGGCTTCGCTCCTGCGCTCAGCTATGCACACAAGTAGCAGCACGACAGTCTCTCGCTAATGTTTTCCCCCCCTGTGCCAGCTCCTTGGACAGGGAAGACCGGATGGCAACAGGCCTGAGCACGGCACAGGCAGCCACGCTCCGCATATCAAAGGCTGGATTCCTCCCCGGGGAGCAGCGCGTGGGATAGAGCCGCAGTCACGCGCCTGAAGCTGGCTCCGGGGAAGGTGCGGAGGGGAGGGAAGCCCAGAGAGGGGTGGAAGGAGGGAGCCGACCTGCGAGGTGTGGTACGGCCTGGGGTTCGGAGCCACTAGACACAGGTGCATCCTGTGTGCTGGAGCTCTGCGGGCCCTCGGCAGGTTTCAGGAGGATGGTTTGGGTGTGGGGATGTCAGGATTTGAGTAGCCCAACAGCTCTTTAGAGGGTCGTTGAAATAAGGAGTCACAGCCACATTTTTGGGATCATACTGACCTTCCCATGCCTGTGTTTGAGATCCTCATCAACCCTGAAAACAGCTGTCCTACAGGCTGGGCCATACCACAGGTCCAGTTTGGGGTCAGATGGTGACTGACCCCAAAGGAGGCAGAAAAAGCTCAAAATGGGAGAAAACTATGAAACTATTAGCGTCACAACCCTCCCAGCCAGCTGCTCAGCCCAGCCCTGAGTGACGTTTCCTAAGCACGCAAATGTGCCAATAATACCCAAGAGGAGGACTCTGGGTTTGGTAAAGGAGAAGGGTTGAGGAACAGAGAGGGTCAAAGCTCTGGGGTCCAGAGCAAGTCCTTCCTCTGTCTGAGAGCATCTGAGCCATTCCTTGCACCACCACTGGTCTGTTCTCTTGGTCCTATTGCACTGAAGCCACCCAGGAAGGCGTTTCCCATTGTGTCAGTGTCATAAACTGACCATGGTCTTTGCAGACCTTTGTAGGACCACAATCTTTGTATGGCTCATACCCCACCCCGGTCTCAGGGGAGAAGGGGGAATGAGGCACGGGAGATGAGCACGTGGGAAGGGCGTTTTTGGCTTGTCAGGCCCTGTTGCACATCCGAAGGGGACCAGCAAGACTCTGTATGTGTCTGCTTCAGGCCAACAAGTTATCCAACCAAGCTTGGAGACTTGGTCCTCTCCACGTGGGCCCTGACCTGTGCCAAACAGGGTTGGCCGCTGGGGTGTTGCAGCAATCGGAGAGGCAGCTGGGGAGGAGGATGCATCTTTCTGCTATTTCAGAGAGCAGGGAGGAAGAGGAAGGGCTGCTGACAAAGACTGAAACTCAAAAAATGACGACGATGACAAAAAAAGCTCCTCCCGTTTGAGGAACCAAATGCACTTGTTTCCTGATGTGATCAGGATAGCTCAGACCAAGAGGGGCAGGTTCAGGTCACTGACTTGCAACTTCTTGAGCTGGGTGGGTGGGTTTTCTGGTTGGGAAGGGCCAAACCCTACCAGTCCCACTTCTCTCCCGATGTTCCCAGGGGCTGTGAGGTCTCTTCAGCCAGAAGCCTAAATCCCTGGCCTGGATCCCTTCCCTCCTCTCTCCTGGCAGCCATTAACCATGCCATGGTGCGGGGCCTGCTACCAGCAACAGCATCTCTGTGGTGGCGTCTCAGAGCCCAGGCTGCACCTGGGGAAGCCAAGGAGGTGGCAGCCAAGGGCACCACATTTTGGGGAGATTTGGGGCACATAGTCGGGGCGAAGACGAAGAAGGGGAAGCGTAACCTTCCCTCTAGCCCTGTTTCTGCTGCTCTTCCTTCTGCTCTCTCTTCCAGCTCCCCCTGGGAGCTCTGCTCCTCTCTGCCCCATCCCGCAGCGAGACACTCTGACCCTGCTCCAGCTTCTTTTTTGCAGACAGTAAAGTTGTTCTTCTTGAGATGAACAAAAAGACAATTGCTGCCCCAGGGACGCTGCGGTCAAGGCGAGGAGATGCCACGTTATTTGGTTTCTTCTTTATTTTCATATTGGGTTTTATAGATAGTTCCAGCCACAAAGTCTGGAGGCAGGTCCAGCTTCCAGTGTCTTTGGTTAGTCTGGATCTAGGCGTCTGATTCAGTCTCTCTCTATTTCTGGTGCTGGGCTTATATATAATTTATTTCTATATAGTTACAAATATAGTTGTGCAGAGCGTGAGAGTTTCAGCAGGGAGGTGAGGGGTGCTTTATAAATGAAGCTTTTGTGTGTGTGAGATTTCAGCGAGAAGAAGGGATATAAACAGGCAGCAAGAGCACGGGGTAGGGGAATGCTGCATGCCCTGTGAAAGGTTTAACCCAGGAAAGGTTCAACCCAGACCCATCCACATCTTGACTGCAGTTTTGCTGCTTGTAGAGCTGATCTGGGAAGTGGGGTTGAAGCCCCATCTGTAACTGGGCAGCAACTCAGAAGTCAAGGCACGGGAGCAGAGGACAGATCTGCAACCCATACCCTTCTTCTCACTCCCACCATGTGTGATAATTTTCCAAGCCTGTGCAGGGAACAGGCATGGAGGGAAACGTCCATCTGCCATGGTCAAGGACAAAGCTCCCACGGACGGGATGGGAGAAGGGCCACAGGCCCCATCTCCACAAGTGGTCTGCATTAGCTCTGATCTGCCTGAGCACGATCAATCCTGTCTTGTACTCAGTCCAGATAGTAGCCTGGGGAGAGTTTACCAGACCGTGACTCTCTGCTCCGCACATCCTCTGCTTTTCCTCCTCCTCCTTGAGATCTAGCTGCTGGGAGGAATCTTCTTTTTTTTCTTTTTCTTTTTTTTTTCTTTTTCTTTTTTTCTTTTTTTCTTTTTTTTTTTTTTTCTCTTTTCCTGGAGCTTTTACCAAACTGCAAGGGGTTTCCAAAACATCTGGAACAGCTCATGGAGCTAGAGTGGATTGTAACGCTGAGGGTGGAAATAGGGTCATGGAAATGGAGGCACCCTGTTGGATTAATGCTCGAGAGCAGCACTTGGGAAGGCTTGAGGTCAAATCCTCACCCCACTCACAAAGGAAAAGTTGGAAAAATCCCAAAGAGAGCCCAGGAGATGTTTGTCCACACTACAAAACCACTGCATGTCCCCAGGTCCTCCTCCCTGGGGACTAGGACTGGAGGAGGTCTCTGGAGAAGGTCCCACCAGCGCTCGCTGGTGCCCATTGCCTTTGGGAATGGATGTGGCACTGTGCTGTTAAAAGGCAGCGTGGGCGTTTTGGTCTCCCAGACCCAAAATTTTCTCCTCTGTGGCAGGTTGGGAGGAGGCCTAGAAAGAAGCCACTATTTTGGAAAGGGCAACTGAGCCCCTTGGGTTATTTGGAGCCTGCCAGCTTGACAGCCATCACGGCTGAAATACTGAGATGGCTTTTAGAGAAAGCAATGTGAAGTTAATTAAAGGGGGAGTGTAACTGATGCCAATCCCAGAAGATGATGAAAGCAGATCTCTACTAACTTCTTCATTTCTACAGGGCTAGCATTTGGGCTGACAAAGATGATACCGTCAATGCAATCAGCCTGCTCGAGTGATTTGATTTGGTGTCTGGCCACAGTACAAATGGATCTGGAGTGGAGTCTACTGCTCAGTTTGATATACAGACTGATAAACTTTATTGATATAAAACCACCATGGCATACCTCATAGAAGGTCAAAAGTGGCTGCCTGTGGGCTGCACAATGCTGCTGCCATGGGGAGTTGTGGTCATGCAGCCACTTTTCCAGTGGGGTTGGATGAAAATCAGTTCTTTAGCCTCCCAAGTTTTACTTGTTTGGTGGAGAAAATAAAATGATTTTAATATTATTTATAAATGGTTCTTACAGGGTAAGCCAGATCACCCAGCTTGGTACAACCCTAAAGCACCTTTATTTAGTACAACCATGTAGAGTCCTACATCTAGGAACGAAAAGGGAAGATGCATTTATAGAACAGGACAACCTTTGTCTTGGGAAGCGAAATATATGAAAGCCATGGCAGAACCGTGGGTTTTAGCCTTATTTTAGTGGGACAATCCCTAAAAACTTTTCAGTGGTCTCTCAGAGGTAATCCAGGCTGCCAGAATCCCTGGTTTGTGGTTGCAGCAACTCTGCCCATGATCCTGGTGCAACGCAGCAGCCGTAGGGACAACCGCCTGCCTTGGCTTTGGGGAGGCGAGGACGGAGGTTTTATTTGCTGTGGCTGTGGGATGGCATCCTGATGGATTTAAACTGAGACTGGGACACTTTTTACCCCTGCACCATCAGCCATGAAAGCTTTAACTTGTCCACGGAGCATTTGGGAGACAGGGCGAGGGGCTCTGGCGTGCAGCGGCGGGTGCCGCCACCTGCCAGCCTGCAGCAGGCTGGAGGGATGTGAACCCCGCTGATGGCCTCAGGCTTTCCCATCCAGGCGAGAAAACAAGCTGTGAAGAAAGTAAACATGTCACTGAAGTATTTTCCTTTCAGATGGGTTGATCCTTCCTAGCTCAAAGAAAGGACACGAGGGAGCTGCTGGCAGACTGGAGCACACCCTGACTTCACAAATATTTGAATAACGTTTACCAGGCTTTGCAGTACGTGTTATTCCAAATTAAATTACAAAAAAATAAAATTAAATATTGCTTCTGGACTCTACCAGATGTGATACCCTCGGGTAAACATCCCTGCTTGCTCAGCCCCAAGCTCCAGCAGCTCCATCACCACCGACTGTGGCCTGGGACGAATCCTTGCAGGACCAGCAGCTCAGATGGGGCTGAGTCGCCTCCATCACACCCTGCAGATGCCTGTGCAATGCCACCATAGAGCTGGGTGCCATCTGCCCTCTTGCTTAGCACACAGACGGGCCATTGTTTATGTAGGGCCTCCCTAAAGTGCCGTTGTTATTGTGCTCTCCCTCCCGTTTCCTGTGTTTGAACCCCTTATCACAGCCTTGTCCTGGGAATATGTGCTCGGGAGGGTGAGTTTTATGGGTTGATAAGCTTTTATTGCGACCGGCCTTATTTATGGGATGTCTGGAATCAAGAGGTGGGGACCCTGGGCCTGGGTGGAGGCTGAGGGGGTGAGTGGTGGCCATGTCCTGCAAGCAGGCATCTGCCTGGGGACAGTTCTGGCTGGGGAGAAGGGGGTGTCCCCCCATCCTATCCACACCTCGGCAGCCCCTCTGCACGCTTCCATCACAGCCCACAAACCTCTCCGACTGTGCGGGCTGAGATCTTCTCTTGGCAGGGGATTGCGTTTGACTTTTTCTTTTTTTTCAGCATCAGTTTAGAAATAAGTTGAAGTGGCCAATAATGGCTTTGCCAGGTGCTGGCTCCCTCTGCACTTTCACTCTGAGCATGCCGTTGTGTGTGTGTAACAAACAATGATTAAAGAGCTTTATTAATCCCATGACTGAGCTGCAATAGGAAAAACCTGTGCCCTTCCTGCCAGCTCCCAGTGCGAGGGGAGCAGCTTGTGGCAAGCTCTCTCCCCAAGCTCCCCACTTTTGCAACCATGTCAGAGTGTTTCCAACCTCCTTTAGCCCCAAAACACCTGGGGAGCATAACACTGGACAGGAAGATGTTTGTATGCCGTCTCTTCCAAGCAGTTCCCAGTCTCCTGTGTCACCACAGGGACCTGAAGTGATCTTCCCTGAAATCCATGCTGTGGTCTGAGCTGCACAAACACAATAAAAGTGCTTTCGGGGAGCCCGGCCTTCCTGCTTCATCCATCAGTCTGATACAAGATATTACCTTGTCCAAACTTCACCTTACACTTGCCCAACCAAATGCACCAGAGCTGATGGGTGCCCTTTCCAGATCTTCTGCTTCCCAGGTGCCAGGCACCCAGATATTTTCCTGGCTGCTGTCTGAATCACAGGGACAGGAAAACATCTCCAGGAGAGATGCCACCAGGCACTAGCTGACCATGGCTGTGCTGTTGGTGTTCCCCGGGGCGTGTGGCTGCTCTGGACCTGGCACCACCAATTATTCCAAGTATTTTGGGCCAACAGACCCAAACTGCAGCCTCCTACAGCAACCGGTATTGCCCTACATGCTCGCATACATGTGAGGTTGCATCATAGCTGCTTTTTAAACTACGAGGCTTTTGAAGTAGAAGCCAACGTTTGTTGTTGTGTCTGCGTGGAGCCAAGTCCCTCGTTGGGGTGTTTACGAGAACCTCTCCTGATTGCAGGGGCTCACCTCACCCTTTGGAGCAAGGGGGTGATCTGAACAGCGTTTGGTCAGGCTGGCAGGAGTCTGGGCTCCCGAGGGACTCCAACCACCATGAGAGAGGCCAAACAACAGCTACCTGGGAGGGATCCCAGCTCTCTGTTCAACTGAGATAACCAGGATCAGGATTACGTGGAGGAGAAGAGGCAAAATTTTAAAAGATGGATGTCCTCTAGGATAAATAGGAAGAAATTTAAAATCATGGAACCAGCCACACCATCCTTCGTCCCCAACCTTTGCTGCAGGGAGAAGATGCTCCACACTAGGAAGGAGGAACGCACAGCATCCCTGGGAACAGTGGGTTTGCCATGGGTTTCCACATTTTTGGCTCATTTGGAGGTTGCAGAACCCCTGTGTGACCTCCAGCGACGGCTCCTTGCTTGCTGGCAGGGGTCAGCAGGAGCAGGGGTGGCTCCGTGTTCACTGCCAAGTTTTGGCAGGGCCACGTTGGCTGCTCTTTCTCCGACACCCCACATTTCCCCACATCACCCAGCCGGGCTCTCTTCTTGGCAAAAAACACCCCATCGGAGAGGGTGAGCGAGCAGCAGCGGGAATCACCACCAGCAACCGAGCAAAGCAACCCCAGACCTAGCGCCTCTCCCCGGGAGGATGCAGGATGAAAGCACGGAGCCCTTTTCCAGTCGCAGCTTGCACGGGCTTCCTTGCGGACATCTGGCAGCGGGGCCATGCAGGCAGCGAGGAATGTAACGAGCTGTGCAGATGGGAGGTGCTGTGCTCAGGTTGCAGCCCGTGGGGCAGGGAGTCAGTGTTTTGTTTATAAACACAGGCGGGATGATTAAGATAAGAAGGGGATGGTAATTAAATTAAATTAAGGCTCTGGAAGTCGTTAGATGAGCCTGAAAGCATTGCCAGTCGCTTTAATTCCTGGCTCTGCAGAACAGGGGCTCTCTGTGGTGGAGCACCGGAGGGTGACCGAGGGGCTCTTTCAGCAGCTCAGCAAAGAAGAGACACACGCTGTTGTATCCCAAAAAGGGGGACGTGAGGGAGCCAGGTGAAAGGAAAGCCCCAGAGCATTGCTGGAGGAAGGGGAAGGTGCACATTCTCTGCTTCTCCCCCTTCCAGAGCACAAACAGGAGCTGAGGCACTGGGGGATGAAGGACCTGGATCCCCACTGGGATGCAGCACACGGAAGGACACCCATCGCACCTGCTGGGTGCAGGCTGGGGCAACAAGTTTGGGGGAAAACGGGTTAGGGAGCAGTTTTTGGAAGTGTTTATGTCTCCAGCTCAGAGGCTGCAGCTCTACCTGTGCCAGCTCAGAGCAAACAACAGCAGCAACACCCAGAGCCCCGCGGGGCACGGCACGCCTGGCCATGCACCCAGGGATGACGGCTCCTGCTATGGGGCTGTGGGTTTGCCTTGAAATCCTGCACCCATTTGTTTTGCTTTCCTGCTTGCAATGTCACTGGTATACTTTTTTTTTTCCTTTTTTTTTTTTCTCTGCTACACAGATGGGGTAAATTGGTCTTAGGAATATTTGTATCACCTTGGGAAGGGGGTATGGGCTGAGTAAGCCTGGATGCTGTATGGCAGGAGCAGCTGATGTGTAAGCTAAGGGCTTACAGCTGTGTGGTGAGGGCCAAATCTGGCCCCTGGCATGGGCTGGCTCTGGGGGCTGCGGTGGGGGCTCAGTGCCCCCTCTGTAGCCCTGGGTGGGCATTGGCTACCACCACTGGTCCTTATCACCCTGTCGGGGCTGGCGGGACACCCCAAGGGAGATTTCACCCCATCCCTGGGGGAAAGCTGAGCTCCCTGGGGACCCCAAGGGGAAGCTGATCCCCTGAAGGCTGGCTGGGACACTGGGGGGAGTATGGGGTCTTCCCTCCCTGCTGATCCCCCCAATTAGTCTCCCATCTCCTTTTTCTCCTCTACAAAGTGCTTCATTAATCTGCTGGGGGCGTTAATGCCGGGCTGAGCTGCAGAGAGTGCCCCCCGCCCCTCACAGCCCGCTGCCCTGCACACTAACAGGTTTTTGCTGCGCTGTCACGGCTGTTAAGGCCACAAAGGCTGCAGTAATGTGAGCTTCTGGGGCCATTGTCCATCGAGGCCCGCGTACCCCAGGCCCTTTTGAAGGCAGGAATTTTGCTGAGCGTGACCAAGCTTGTCCCAGTGACGGCCCTGCTCCTGCAAGGTCAGGGACATGCGGTGGGGGGGGAGGGTGCTGGGGACACCGGTGGGCACAAAGGGGTTTAAGCCTGATTTAGGACAATAGGTTTGGCGTGTGTGGTTATTCCAGAGCCTTCTGGTTGCTCTCTCTTATGGAACAACTGGGTGAGCACATGCTGGAGGGAGATCTCATAGGGTGGCTGGCATGGGCAAGGCAAAAGGGACCAGGATGTGTTGGGGTGCAGGATGGCACCCTTGTGCTGGGCCCACCAGGACCCGGGGTCTGCTCCAGGCACCTGTGGGAGATCGATAACATGTGGGTGGGATGCAGGAGGTGCTGGCAGGGCTCTCTCAGGGGGCTGCAGACCCAAATGCCCCCTTTCCTTGCCCCAGCGACACCCCAAGCCCACGGTCCCCTCCCCGGTGCCGGGGCCGGCTGCTTGTGCCGTGTCGCGGCGCGGAGGAGCCCAGCTGTGGCTTTGAGCACTGCTGCTGGCCACGCTCCAGCATGGATTTCAAAGCAGCCGCCGGCTCTCTCCTGGGATCCGAGGTGGCTTGGGGGGACCGGGGCAGCTTTGTAATTCGAAACAGTGGGGTTAGCCGGGAATGTGCCGCCGGCCCCGGCCATACAAGGGAAGAGGATCCCACTGTGTGCGTGGAGCTGCACTCCCCATCCTGCCCCAGTCCAGCCCAGGGCAAGGAGTCCCCAGCACCATTGGCACCCAATGGTGCTTCTGAAGCACCCACAGCTCCCCACTGGCAGCAGCACAAGGGCACACTTTGCATCCTTGTCATCCCCATGCTGCTGCAGGTTGGGGTTGGGTTTCTCTCCCTCTTGTTTTCCACCATGGGCTGAAACTGTACTCCGGGGCAGATGAAGCTCGGGGGAATTTGCGGCAGCAGATGGTGGGGAAGAGAGAAAAGGACAGAGCAGAGCCTGTGGGCACGGGAACCCAACACCCCAGGAGGGAGCGTGAAGTGAGCCGCCAAAGGTGACCAGCCTGAAATGCTTTCAGTGTCACAAATGCACGGTGCTATCCTGCCTTCCTCACACACATACCTGCAGGCAAGCAGTGATCCCACTCCAGATGCATTTTTCCTCTATTTCTTTCTCTTTCTCCATCTTTATTTCTTCCCCCTCTAAAACAAAGATGTTTCCCCAGATGCACTGGTCCCCATCCAACAGCTCCTTTTGTCTTTGTCTCTTTTAGTTATTTTTTCTCCATACTCATTTGCTGTCCTCCCAGGCTCGGCACAGGGTGCCTTGTTATAGTGGAGAAGTTGGCTGAGGGTGCCAGGCCCCTCGTGGTGGTGACACAGAGGGATGCTGTCTACAGCAAGGACTCTAAAAGCTAAATGGATGGGTGTAAGGGCTGCTCTTGGGTGGCAGCAGCTCCTGCTGTCCCTTGCTCCGGGGCAGGACCCCCAAGGGACACCATGCTGTGATGTCCTGGGCTGCCCATGTCACCCAGGCAGGTCCCTTCTGAGCTGCTCAGCCTTAGCTGCTGTGTGGTCACTGAGGGTCCTGTACCTGGTCCTGGCTGTCTGTCTCTCCCAATAACTCTGTGAAAAGGTCGGATGTTCAGATGCAAACCCATCTCTTCCAGCTGCCTTGAGCTGCTCTAGGAAAAGAAACCAGCTCTCCCCGTAGGCCTGCCCTCACTTAACTCTGCAAGAGGAAATTTTCTCCCGAGTTCCAGGGATTGCAGAACATTTTTGATGAGAGGGAGATATGGAAAGCTAACCTGACCTTTTCAACCAGAGAATGGCTGCTTCCCCGCAAGCCCGTGTCACAAAAAAAAAAAAAAAATGTCGGGTTTTACTTTCCTCCCAATGCAGCACTGAAAACAAACATCCAAACCTCAACCTTTGCTACAAAGCACAATTGTCTCTCCAGGGCAGCTCTTATACATTTCTATCCGGTCCTGCCTCCCCGTGCTGCTCCCCGCCTCTCCGAGGGCTTGGGGAGTGTGGTGGGATCAGCCTGGGAAGTTATTCTGTTCCCACCAAACACCTTGGCTAGCTGTGGAGTCCTTTTATTGCTGGGATGTCATTCACACTGTGCTTGTTTAACACACATACCAGCTGCCTCTTTTCATGCTACTGCTCTGAGAACGGAGATTCACAAGGACTGAGCTCATCTGAAGTTCACAGGAAGATGGGCTTGGACGGGGATGTGGGATGTAAATCCCCTCGAATGCTGCATATATTTGCATCTGCATCTGAATTTGCATCCTCTCTCTCATCACAAAATTCCCCCGTTGTTGCCTGCTGGGGAAACGCCAGTCATCCTCGTGGGTTGAGTTTGGGATTTTTTTTTGTTGACTTGTTTACTTTGCATTGATTTTTTGGGTAATATGATGACCAAACAAGGACTTTTCCAATCAAAAAAAAAGTGACTGCTGCTCAGCCAAACCTGCAGCACCCGGATTGTCGCCATCTCCTTGGGCAGCCATGACACGGCACATGCATGGAGCGAGCTCCTCCTCAGCCACTGTGGCTGTTTTCCCACTTTGGGACATAACAGAAGATCCTTTCAACAACATTTCCTTTGAAAAATAATCCATCTAACTCTGTTTTTGGAAAGTGCTCCATGCTCTGCACAGGAAGAAGTTAATTACTGTCCAGGGGGTGAGGGCGTGTGTTCTCAAATGTTTTAAATGTTTAATTTTCTTGAAAGAGAAACCATCTCTGATCTCTGTTGGATCCTCTCCCTGTTTATACAGAGGGTTTCTATTAGCAGGGCCAACAGTACATCCCTGACCGCCACGTCCGTGTCCTTTCCTTCTTCCCTCAAAACAGGAACCCCTCCCGAGGGGCGTGTGTCCCACCTCTCCGTGCGCCTCTCCGGGGACAGGGACAGCCCGTGCCCCCCTGCCTGCGCCTGCCTCCCTTCATCCTCACCCCAAGCTGAGGGAAACTCACTTCCACCACTGCAACTTTTCACTTTCTGCCCATTTTCAAGGAAGAGGAGTGAGGAGGTGTGGGTTTCCCCATTGACAGCACCTTTATGGTGGGAGGCTCTGGGCAAAACACCCCAGAGACCTTTGCTGGTGGGTTCAAGGCAAGTCCTGCTCAAGTAGCTGAGGATGGGCCATGCCTGGAAGGCATCCACGGCTATTTCAGAGGAGGTTTCCATGCAGAGGCTGTCCCACAGCTGTCCCTGCCTCCCTGTCCTGGAGAGGAGTGTTGGCTGTAAGGACATCATTAGCTTTCCCCTCTTCTAACGGTGTTTGGGGTCTCTCCTCCATCCCATTTGCACCGTGCATGGGACAGGCTCCCATACCCATCTGGGGAGGGGTCCCACCTGCTTCTTGGGGTGCATTATGGAGTGCTGAGCACCCCTAGGTGTGGAGGCCACGGGGAAATGGGCTCTTTGGTGGGACAGCCCCGAGTACCCATCAGTGAACTGCCTGCCAGGACACCCCGAGCCCCACAGACTGCCCCGGAGGGATTGCTTTCTTATGTTACTGCTGCTTATCTCAGCTGGTGCTGCTATCAGGGCATTGTCGGGGTTGCTAATTTAATGCTGATGAGGGGATAATGAGAATGGCCATCAGTGCTGTAACAGCCATTTGATTTTTCATGTTTTGTGGTCAGGAAGAGGTGACTAAGAGGAAGAGACAGGGATCGGTGCTCGGGGAGCGTGCCGGCTGCTTGTGGTGGCATTTCCAGGGCTGGAGGCTGAGCGAGCTGCGGGGCCTCCTGATTTCAGAGCTTGCTCCAGGAGGAGCTCAGGGCTGGGGCTGCCACCTTCCAGGGGCCTGTGTCTGACAATATTGCACCAGGGAGGATGGTCTTGGGATCCTGTCCACATCCAGGAGGGGCTGGAGCAGAGGGGGAGGTTGGGGTGACAAGGAGGACCTTGAAGGCTCTGTAGGCCGGGCCTCATGGCTGTGTCTCCTGGAGGGTCCTCAAACTCTCCCAGCCTTAATTTCCAGTGAGCCAGTTCCTCTGGAGCCAGTTCAACTGGTACCTCACACCCGTGCTTGCATGTTTAAGTGTCCTCCTTGCCCTGGTTACTGAGACCCACAGCCTCTGTCCTCCAGCAGGCTGTGCATACGGTGTGGTGCTGCCAGTGCTGCAAGCTGAGGAGCTCAGAACAAACCTCCGAGCAGCCCATCTCCAACACCAGACATATTTTGGGCCCACAACATCCATTCTGCGCTCAGGATGAGCAAAAATCCCTTCACATTGAGCAAACGTGGCTGGCGCACTCAGAGCACCCATGCCCAGCTGAGCATGGCTGGATGAACCCAGCGAGAAAGGTGGCCTCAGAGCAGTGATGAGGGGGAACAACTGGGGAAGGAGAGGGCAGAAGGGAGAGGGCACCAAAAGCTTCTACAGCCAGGGGAGAGGATGTGTGGGGAGCTGTCAGACGTGCCCCCGCCGGGTCAGGGCTCCTCACAGCTTTATTTTGGCCGCGAGAGCGGCAGCGATGCTTTGCAGCAGGCTGTCAGGGGATGGCGTGGCTGGAGGAGCACCAGAATGACTTTATTTCAGAAATATGTCCCTGCGGAGCATGCAGTGCCCCTCGGCCGAGCCGCTGGGACCCGCTCCGCTGGCGATAGCGCTTGCCCCGGCTCTTATCGCTCCACTGGGAACAGAGCTGATGAGGAAGTCAGCCAAATCCGTACACGCCATCGCTGCCTTTGTCCCTTCAACACGCTTGAGCTGAAGGCTGGTTTCGTTCTTCCTTACTTCTTTTTTTCTTCCTTTCCTCCTTCTTTCCCATGCACAATTTTTGGGGTCAATAGTGGGCAGGATGCGGTGTGAGGTGGCGGTGGGGTGGGGGAGCGATGTCCTGGTGTCCTGCTGGCACCGTCCCAGCCGTGGGGCCAGCCGGGTGCCAGGCAGGAAAGGGCGTCCCCAGCCCCGGGAGGGGAGGAAAGGGACGGGGACAGGAAGGGCAGAGCGGCGCCCGGGGGGAGGCCACGCGAGGTGGGGAGAATGCCCAGCTCCCGCAGGCAGGTTGTGCCCTCCAGCCTCCCCGCAGGCCGGGGGCACGAGGCGCCGTTGAACGTGGCCCAGAATAAACAGCCTCCTGCCGCCGGCCCTCCTGCCCTCCCGAGAAAACAGCCGGCCTGTTTTCCAGGCGGACGGGGAAGCGGCGGAGCCCTTTTTCCTCTGGCCCCGTTCCAGCGGAGTGGAGCAGCAGCATTAACCCGCTCGGCACAGGAGGAACAGGGGAGCCCGTCCCAGGGCTGTTGCCAGCTCCCCCGGAGATGGGGTTTCTCCTGCCTGGTTTGCGCTTTGCAGAGCAGCGGGGTTTGGCATTGCAATGGGTTTCCTGCTTGCAGTTGGTTGTGGGTCCCCTTGGGTGGTGTGGGTTAGGGTCCTGGTGCCCTCCTGGTGGTGGTGAGGTGCCAGGAGGATGGAGGGAGACGGGGTTGGTTTGAGCTGGACATCCTTTGCCTGCTCCTCACACACTGGGGACAAGGTTGCTCTGCAAACCACAGGAGGAAAAAAAACAAAAGCAACCCACACCTTCCCCAAGGACTTGACCAGTATCTCTCCACTTCAGAGACACCCAAAAAGCCAGCATCTCCATCACTGATGCATTTATTGGGGCACCACCTCCTGCATCTTTCCCTCCCCGTGGGCCACGGCAGCCCCATGAAGTCCCCACGTGTCTGCACTCAGGAGTGGAGCAGAGCTGGGCTCCGGCACGTGAGCGAGTTGGCTGCAGACCCCTGGGAGCCCGCAATGGGATGGCTCCCTGCAGGACGAGCAGCTTAGCATAAATATTTAATAGCTCCAGTAAATATTTAACTTCTCCAACATGAGTGAGGATGGAAAAAACAGACCCCGGCGGGCAACCTCGCAAAGCCCCTGGGTGAGACGCTTCGGAGTGCTCTTCCCGAATCTCAGCCCATTATGCGGGTGTCTAGGAAGGGCCTGGCTTTCATTAGATGTGTGTGCAGAGCCTAACATAAGGAGGCTGTGATCTGAAGTCAGCTTATAATAAAAATAGCATGCCCTTTGCATGAGTCAAAAAAGCCCGCTCTCAGTTAAAAGGGAACGACATCCATCTGAAGCTTAGGCTGGTACTTCAGCTGGCTTGTGCTGGGCATTAAAATCATCTCCTTGGGCGTTTCAAGCTCAAGAGGGTGAAGAAGTTTTGTAGAGGATGGGAACAAACTGCAGCAGAGGAAATTCTGCTCCTGTTGGATATTGAGGCTGCTTAATGTCAGTGTTAGCTTTAGCGAAGGGGTTTCTGCCCTCCCCAGCTATGGTCAGCACACAGCGTGACACGGTCACTGCAAAATCCCTCCTTGGGCTGTGCGAGCCAACCTTCTTGCTCAACCCACCAAGCCTCATCGTTTGGCTGTCAGCATCGCTTCCTCGCCTTTTAAATGACCCACCACTTGCCAAGGGGATGTCCCACATGGGCACGATGCTGGAGCCCTCGCCCCAGGTGCCCTGCTGCCTTGGCACAGTGCTCTGCGACCTTGGGGAGCGATCCCGGAGCTCCATCCCTGCCTGGTTCATGCTGAGGAGCCAGTTTTTGCACAGCATGACCTAGACACGTTGCCATCTGGTAGAACGTGCCTGCGCTAATAATAGTGCAGCTAAACATTTGTGTGCGGGCCTCTTATAGCACTCGGGCTCCCAGAGGGAGCCACATCTCTGGGGTTTTTAATAGAAAGCAAGTGGGGCCGTGGAGTCAGAGGAAGAAAAGGTGTTAGAAAACACCGGGTCAATGGGATGGGGGCAACGGAGGGACTTGAGCATGAAGAAGAGCTGCTCCCCAAAGGCTCTGCACGGCCAGCTCTGGGTGATGGTGTGGGTCTGGGCTTGGCAAAGCTCTGCCTCATGCGCGGGAGGAAGCCT
Organism: Cygnus atratus; assembly: GCF_013377495.2. Classification (NCBI taxonomy): domain Eukaryota; kingdom Metazoa; phylum Chordata; class Aves; order Anseriformes; family Anatidae; genus Cygnus; species Cygnus atratus. The sequence continues at coordinate 5,089,203 of NC_066376.1, read as the reverse complement.
GGCAGGTCAGTGAGGTGAAACCACTCAGACTCATCCTTCCCGAGACACATCGCCCCATGCAGGTTCTCTGAAATGTGGTTTCCTGATGCAGCTGTTTGATAAATATTTATCTCCGCTCTATTGCAAAGCAATTAGGACAGCCTCAGAAGTGGCTTTGCTCAAGAGGCACCACAAAAATAAGACAATTTGGGTAATGAATGTATCTATTTATTTTCCACTCATAAGGACTCTCCCGAAAGCTCGTGCGGAAGTAGCCATTTCCCAAAGCTTCGGGTAAATGGCCGGTGCCACCCAAAGCAGCTTGCAGCTTTTCAGAACAGCTTTGTCGAGGATGAAGCACCGGTGCTGTTCGTAGGCTGCAAACCCACGTGGCAGAGCAGGGGTACAGGCAGGTTGTGCCTGCGGGGTGGCTCAGGGCTCAAACCCCAGTTCCTGCTCATGCCTACAAGGAGCCTGATCCCAGCCAGTCCCAAGCCACCCCCATTAGGTGACACCACGATGTCCTCATGCCTAACAGCAGCAGTCCTGGTGTCAAATGCGGCAGAATCGCACCCAGTCCAGCTCTGACGCCCCATCCCTGGAGGAAGGGTGGAGAGACTGAAGGGTTTGTGCACCCTTTGGAGAGCTTGTTAGGGAGCTGCTGCAGAAAAAGGACCTCTGCTTATGGACTTGTAGCACAAACCAAGCCAATCCTCCATGTGTCGTGACCAGAAAATTAACCAGGGCCTGTCCCTGGGTGACAAATGTCCAGAAGAAGCCTCCTTGTCAGTGCTGGGACGGGGCAGCCCCTGCACTCGCCTCTCGCATCACTTTCTCCTCGACACAAACCTTGCTGGTGCTCCCGGCCATCCCACCCCTCCCGGTGCCCACGGCCATCTGCTCGCTGCAGCCCCGCTCCTTTGTGCCGCTTCGTCCCCTAACGTGCATCGCAGCAACTCCTCGCTCACTTCTCCTCGCCCGGAAACGCGAGAGGTGGGGAAGGGAAAGGTTTCCCCAGCTCTGCGCAGAAATGCTCAAGTGTGTCAAAAGACAAAGCCTGTCCCCTTTGCAACCCACCAGCTGCTGCTGCCACAAAAGCGGGGAGAGGAGGGGGGCCGGGAGCGTGGGGGGCACTTTGTGACCCGAAAGGAAAAACCTTGAGAAAGGAACAGAATAAATATCCCCTCCTTCCGCCCCCTCTTAACAAGAGGGGACAGAATTAAACACTTTTGTTAAGTGAGGGGCTGTCCCCCACACCAGTTAACACGGCTCCTGCGCCCTGTCCTGGTGTCGGACTTTAACTCACTCTGTGTCGTGTCTTTCTCTCCATGGGCAGAAAATTCAATTAGTCTCGAGCAAATGCCTTCCTAAAGGACACAGAAAACGAAAATAAAGAGGAGAAATCTGCTTTCATCGCGTACAGAAAGAGGCTTTGGGGGGGAAATACAGATTAGGGAGATAAAGAGACAGGTTTAAGGCTTTCAAAAGGGGGTTTCTCTCTCTTGGTCTTTCTTTCTCTTTTTCTTTCTTTCTCTCTCTCTTTCTCTCTATTTTCTCTTTCTCTTTCTTTCTTTCTTTCTTTCTTTCTTTCTTTCTCTCTCTTTCTCTCTTTCTCTTTCTCTCTCTCTTTCTTTGTTTCTTTCTCTTTCTTTCTTTCTCTCCCTCTTTCTCTCTCTCTTTCTCTCTCTCTTTCTCTCTTTCTTTCTCTCTCTCCCTCTTTCTCTTTCTTTCTCTCTTTCTCTCTCTCTTTCTCTCTTTCTTTCTCTCTTTCTCTCTTTCTCTCTCTTTCTTTCTTTCTCTCTTTCTCTCTTTCTTTCTCTCTTTCTTTCTTTCTTTCTTTCTTCCTTTCTTTTTCTTATTCCTTTTTTTTCCTTCCTTCTCTTTTTTTTCTTTCTCTTTTCTTTTGCTTTTCTCTTTTCTCCCCCACTCTTTCCTTCACCCTTCTTTCTCTCTCTTTCCCTCCTGCACCCACCTGATGACTGAAGCCTGCTCCCACCCTGCTGAATGGATCCAACTCCCTCCAGAAGCAGAGATGTGTATTAGGGTACTTCTCTTGCTGTAAGACTCCAAACTGGCCCCATTTTTTTGCCCATCAGTCCAGCTCCTCCACACAGGTACAAATGCACCCAATTTTCTGCAGTTCTGCAGCCAGGGCTGGAGGCTAAGGATGAAACCTTCTTTCCTCATGGGGAAGGGTACCAAGGAGATGGGGGTTTTACAAGGGAAGATTTGATGCTGGGAACACCTCCTGCAAGCCAGCAGGTTGGGGATTTCTGCAGGAGCCCTGGCAATGGGCGGCCACCAGAAGCTGGGGGAGATGTTGCCGATGGCTGAAGGCCACCTCCCTGCATGCCCAGGGCCTGGTGCCACAACGGGGGGAGCATGGAAGGGCTGGGTGCCTCCTTCTCCTCCTTATCAGCACCGGTGAGCGAGGCGAGCATTTCCCGGCGATGGCGCTTCCTGCCTCTTGATTGCAGATGCTGGTGCTGATCACCACTTCCTCCCCTGCCACTCGCCCACTTGCTGGGGCTCGGGGCTCCCCTGGCTAGGTTGGCACCATCCCTTCCTCTAAATTCACCTCCCACAACAGTTTTTCCTCCAGTCGTTTACTTCCTCCTCTTCCAACAAGGTTGTCTTCGTGTGCTGGGCCAGCTCTTGGCTGCCAACGCTCTGCAGCGAGGGCTGGTGCCTGCTCGTGCTGCCTGCCAGAGATAAGAACTAATCTCTGGTTTATGGTCGCAAATAACAACTTGCAGATCTGAGCCTTTGTACGGAAATCAGGACCGCACAAACAAGGGCAGCAGAAGGGAGGGGGGCTGGCGGCACATCACATTTCTCGAAGCTGGTTGTTGTTGTCTTGCAGAGTACCAGGTTTCGTCAGCACAGAGGTGCAGCTCCAGCAAGCCTTGTGTTAGAGGCAGCAAATACATTGGTGGGGCAGAAGACTTCATTTTCAAGCTCATCAGAGACTGGGCATGGGGAATTCTCCATGAGCTCTCCCTGAGCACAGCCTTCTCAATGGTGAGAGGGGAGAAGAGAGGCACCGTACTAAAATGATAACCCAAGCGTGCACTGAAACAGCTCCTGAAGTCCTGCACTGAGGTTTTAAGGAGTTTAGTGTCTCTCAAGGTCAAGCCCTAGGAGGGAAAGAGACCCCATGAGCACAGGAATTGCCTGGAAGGGAGAAAAATCTGGCTGCCCTTCCTTGTGCTGTCAGACATCTCTTTAGGTGCACCCAACATCTGGCAGAAGACTGGGTTTTTAGCCTGCTGGCTTTCTGCCACTGTCCTGCCACACAAACAACAGGGACACATGGCTCTTTCTGCTGGCACTGCCGCCATTGGCCAGACCACAGGGGACGACAGACTGGACCCTTTTCAGGTTGGTTCTGGAGATGAATGCGTAGCTGTGGCCTCCCAGCCTTTGCCAGCCGGGAAGAGGACGAACCAAGTCTCTAAAGTGCCAAAGCGCAAGGCCAAGGGGGGACAGGGGTGTGGAGACAGCAGAGCCTGAAAGCACTGGATGAAAGAAGAGGAAGAAGTGGGAAAAAAGACAAGCTCTGGCAAAGGCTGGAGGAGGACCAGCCATGGGTCTCACTGATGTGGACAACTCAGCAGGTGATGTGGGGCACCCTGACTGCCTGCTCCATGCTCTGAACCCTGCGGAGGTCTCAGGTCACGCATTATCCAAGGCTAAAATAGCCCAGAAAGAAGGGATTGCAGACACTACCTCATGTCATATCCCTGGTGGCCATCCATGAGGTCATCGTGGCCTCCTTAACCATTGCTCTGGACTGACTCTCCTGAGGTTCTTGCCTTTTCTCCCTTTAATAGCACTATTTTTGCTGCTCTCTCTCCCCTAACCAGGGCTACCAGGCTCCATGCTCCCAGAAAAATTCCCATTCCTCTTCCCCTCGTGGTCTGATGAGACAAAGTAGAAAAAATGGTCAGGGGAAAAAAGAAGAAAGGAGCTGGTTTTGAAATGAATAGAAGCTGCTGGTCAGGCTGCCACCGAACAAACAAAAGCTTTCCAGCGTGTAACTGCTTGTCTATGCAGGGAAATTAATTGGAACAGCTTTTCCAAATTAGCTGAATCTGATGATGATAAAAATAATAAAAACAAATAGTGGATTAAGTTAAATTAGGAAAAAGCAGCTTTATTCTGGAATAGGCGTGTCCACATTCCAGCATATTTTACTCCACAATAGCAGCTTCGCGCGGCTCCTCTGTGCCGACAAGCCTCGACACCGGCCCCGTGCATGCTCCTGCTCCTGCTCTGCAGGGAAGCGCTGCCTGCTCGCCCCTCCTGCTGCCCGAGTCTCCTCCGGCCTTTTTCCTCTGGGCTGCCACTTGCCAGCACCTCTCCCTGCCAGCAAATCCTCCAGGAGCCCTGGCAGTCCTGCAGACTTTGGATTCTCATCCCGACAAAAGCTGTCCCCAGGCTTTCCCAAACATGCGTGTGACCCCACAGTCCCTGCTGCCTGCAACAACCTCCCCGCCTGCTCTGGCATCATCCCCACTTTGAAAAATTCATGTGGGTCCTTCCCTTAGCACCCAGCCCTTTGTGCTTCCCCTGTCGCCCTGAAAGCTAGCTCCTCTTTTGCCTTTGCACAGGCGGCTCGTCTGCCTTCAGACGGGCTCCCAGATGACATTTGCACACACAGACAAAAATCCCAGATTTATTTTGGATGGGGAAAGATGAGAATTTGGCACACGCAACCAAAGAGCGACCTCTCTGACCACACTGCCTTCACAGAGCCTGGTTGCTGGCTCCCATTTCATTGCTGTGGGCTCGGTCTCCAGTGGGGCGAGCAGCAGTGACTGTACGGAGCTACATCAGCCTACAGCAGATGAGGATCTTGCCCTTTCTGTTAGAAGAAAGACATAATTTTAATTATCTTGACATGTTTATCACTGTGAGCCTGGGCCCGTTATCTCCACGGGTTCGTTCTCAACTGTGTGGAGCAGAGGGAACATGATTGCCTTTTATTAAAATCATGCATGAGGTATTCCTGCAGCTGCACTTTGTGTCAAAGGATAAAAAATGTGCGCAGTGACTTTCCTCGCATTGTTAACCGTGAGTAGCTGTGGTGTGCTGCGAGCCATTTCCTACACAATGGGGCTTCAGCTATTACGGCTTATTTATGGGTCTGCATGTGTTCGCCCTGTCAAACCTCCTTACAGAGAAGGTTTAAAGCCATTAAAAATGGTTTGGGTTAGTTTCCCTAAAATTTGCTTCGCTGCACAGCCTGACATGTGAGAGCTCCCGCTTTGCTGTGCATCACTGTGCTGCCAGGTCCCTCTCCTCTGACCCCGCTCCGTAAAGCTGGGACTTGTCCTGGGGGCTGCTTGTGCCCTGTGAGAATGGTAGGAAAATGTCCCCTCCATTCGTGGGAGCACACAGGGTTTCTTGCATTGCCCATCATCAAACTCAGCCACCCCATCTGCCTGTCCAGCACCTCCATGGCAAGACCCTGACACCTCTTCTTCCTCCTTGACTCTCATTTCATTCCCCCAAAGGTTGTTTTTCATTAACATTGACCATGTGGATCTGCAAAACTCTTCTAACCTCTGCCTTGTCATCTGGTGAGTTACCTTAGACTGTCCCAAGCCCATGCCTGGGCAGCCTCCTCCCTCTGGATTTCGTTCTCCCCATTTCCACAGCTGGACAGCTCATATCAGAAAGTAAATTCTTGACGAATCACTAGTTCTATTTATTGTTTGCTACACCAAAGGGCTCAGGCATCCTAGGCATGGGGTCCTTGACCAATGCACAGAAAAGATCCTCTCTCTCCCACCAAGTTTTACGATCCCGGGACAAAACAGAAGATAACTGGGGCTCGTCGCAGAGCCCCAGACTGCAGTGTCAGCCAGCCTCTAAATAGTCCCAACATCAGCAGCAGGGCTAAAAATAAGTCTGGCGAGGTTTATTTTGACATTTATTACACCAGAATATGCCGTATCCTAATCCCCGTCCCCCCATCCCCGTCCTGTCGGGGTTCCCCCCGTGCAGCATCCCCCTGTCCCTGGGGGACCCGCAGGTTGCAGTGGCAGATGGCAGCCGCGGGGGCCTGGTGACCTGTTAAACTGCCACCGGTCACTGCCTGCGAGCCCCCGCCAGCCCGGGGCCCTGTGTATGTTTGTGCAAGGCGGCCCGAAGGGCTAGCTGGGCTGGCAGCCTTCATCTTGAGCTTCCCATCAGGATCACGCTGTCGGTCCCTGGGGCTGGAACGTGCCTGTCCCGGGCTTGTCCCACCTAGGAAATGGGCTTCAGGGTTCTGCCATGTGTGTGGGGGGTAGCTGCAGGGCTGGGGATGGAGCTGGCTGCAGAGCAAGGAGACTTTGCCTTTTTCTCCCAGGATTTTTATAGGGCTGTGAAGGTAACGCGGAGTCAAAGTGATGCACGGCGCCATAGAGTCAAAGTGATGCACAGCAAAGCTGTACGTCTTACATGTTAGCTGGGCAGTGAAGCAAGTTTTAGGGAATAAAGCATCTGGTTATTAAGCTGATGACATGATAAGCCTGGGAGAGCATAACATGGAGGTGGCTTTGTCCCCTTGATACCTGTTCTCAGTCACTTAGGGTAACGTGGGTGTCTGTCCCTGCCCCACATTGCTCCATGGGGACCCGTCTCCCCCTGGGCAAGCAAATGGTGGAGTGGAAAGGCAGGGTGGCACGGTGGAGGAGCCCACATTCACAGTGAAGTTGCAGGGCCATAAAACCACACTGCGATGTGTAATTACCAGGAGGAGGTTGGGGAGGTGAATACAGTGAGTGGGTTATGAGGAGGTGAGGAGGAACAATGCAGCCAACGATTTTTAATTATTCCTACAACAATAAGGGGAAACTAATCTCCTGGATCAGGGTGCAAATTTAATTTTCCCCTTCACTCCTCTTCCCATCATTCAGCCGAGCACAATGGCACAGATGCAGCCTGGGATGCTGTTCCTTCCTGCGAGGGATGCCCGCCTGCTCGGGGGTGCCAGAGCCCAGGTCCTTGGACAAATCCCCTAACCCCAGGACTACAGGAGGAGATTCCCTTGGGGGTTCCTATCTCATGTGCCATTTGGTTCACTGTTATAAATTTTCAGTGGGAGTATTGCAAGGCTCAATAGTGCACTGTGGTGCAGGGTGCTGTACATAGCTGCTCTGACAAAAAAAAAAACTCTTTAGAGTTTATACACAGCAGGCAAAAGGCACGAAGTGGCAGTGTGTCACAGCCAAGTCCTCTTGGCAAGGAGCTGGCAGAGTCCTGGCATCTGCTGCATGGCAAAACCCCGCAGCAGCGCTGGAGCTGAGCTCAGCCCCAATCCCCCCTGTCAGCCCCAGGCGTGGGGAGCGCAGGGGGGTGCCCTGTGGGGTGCAGAGCAGCCCCCCACAGCCCCAGGGTCCGACCCACGGCTGATGCAGAGTGTGGCACCGCACAAGGGGCAGCCTTTGAGAAGCCAAGTTGTTTTCCCCTCAGAGCAGAATTGCTTTCATAGCTGCAGCCAGCACATCCCAGCCTTTCTGTCCATTGCTTAATTAACTCCAGAGCTTGTATGGCTTTCTTCTGGGGGAAGAAAAAAAAAAAAAACGAGGGAAGAAAAGCAGAGAAGAATGCAATTTTTGCAAACGCCCCCCGCCTCCGCGGGGTAGCGTGGGGCTGCAGCCCCACAGCTTGTTTCCTCCCTGCCCGCCCCCGCAGGCACCGGTGCTGGCCCAGCTCCCCGCACACAGATGTGGGCTTCCCCCGGGCTGCTGCGCTGTGCTGGGAAAGTTCAAACCTGCCGTGGTCCTTCCACAGCTCCCCCCGGCCTTCAGAGCATCCCCCGCGCCCCACATCATCCCCAGAGTGGGTGGGAAGCGCCTCGTCCCCCCTCCTCAGTCTGTGCTGGGTAGGAAGGACCCCGGGTAAATAAACAGCAGCTGGTGATGAAGTGCATCGTGATGGCTTTTTCCCATTCCCCGGATGGCCCCGTGATTGTGTCCAGGTGCGGGGAGCGGGGGCCAAAGGCTGAGCGCAGGGACGCGGGGACAGATTTGGCATCTCTCGGCTTTGACAACACCGGCTGGGGAGGGCTGACTCTGGGCTGACCCCCCCATGTACGTGGAAAGGCAGCACCCTGTGGGGCTGTCTTTTGAGCCCACGCTACATCTGCAGCAGCAGGAGAAGGGGAGGTTTGGGGGAGCTCAGGGTCTGGTCCCATCTGCAATGGATGGGTCCCATCTCCTCCCACTGGTGCTGGTTTGAAGCAGCCCCAGCAGGAGTCGGTCCCCAGCACTCGCAGACCTGCAGAAGCCAGAGGTGGCCCTTGAGCTGGGTGGAAAGTTGGTTTGAGACTGAGGAAAACAAAAGTATTTTCACTTTGTGTTGTGTTTTCGTCTTTTTTTCAAACACCGAGTGTGATCTACAGACTGGCGAGCACCTCAAGTTCAAGGGCATTTGCGGTCTGGGCTTTGTCCCTGCTTGGGGATGCCCCAGGGAAGCCTTGGTGTCACCCCTGGGTCTGGGGGCAGTCCCAGGAGCTCAGTGATGCCAATTGGAATGGTTTAAGGACACCTCCTGGGGCTTTGCCTGGCAGCTTTTTGCTCTCCAGCCTCCAGGATCCACAGCACCCACGGGTGAGAGTGCAGAGCTGGGTTTTCACTCATGCACAGCTAGAAGGAGTTTGGGCCCCTTGGGAGATGTGTGTCCCATAGCTGCACCATGGCCACCTCCTGTCCCAACACCAGCTTGGTCACTCCAACTCCTCCAGCGGGGTCTCAGGGACTCCGCACCCCTCCCCGTGATGGCACGGCGCCGCTTGGCAATGAATCACGGCCCGGCGCCGACAGCATCCCACATCTCCATACCACACCTGCCACGCTTTGGTTTGCCCTTCCCCTGGACAAGTTTTTCCCCCTCCCTTTGAGAGTAACTCTTTTCAGCCAACCCTGAAAGGGCCCTGTTCCCCCGTGATGGATTGCACCTGATTTCAATATCAATGAGGGCATCGGCTCTGCTCGTGGAGCCCCCGGCAGCTTGTTTAGCCGAGGTTTGTTAACAGGGTCGCCCTCCTCCTGCCTTCCATTGTCACCTCCTCCTGCAATGCTCTGGGGAGCCAAAGCCGTGGCTGATCCCGTCCTCAGGAAGGATTTCTTCTGCCAACAGGTCGGGCAGCATGGGTGGTGGATGCGCGATGCTCGGGTGCTGGAGGCCGAGGCTGGATGAGGACCGTGCGAGCGGGCTAGGACGGTGAGCGCGGGGCCTCCGCCGCCTGCCCGAGGAGGTGGCGTTGCCATGGTTCCTCCTCTCCCTCTGCTGATTTAAAAAAAAAAAAGGAAAGAAAGAGAAGAAAAAAAGATGATCCTTTCTTTTCTCCCAGCCTTTTATCTTCCCCTCTAAGGCTGTTGCTTTGAGTCCTATGCCGAATGTGTCCATTGCTAAAGGAGCCAGAGGGTGCCATAAATCCAGGCGGCCCAGAGCGATGCCTCTTGCCCCCACCCCATCCAACGAGCGCCTTTGTTGTTCCCACTGCCTGTGATTTATGGCCCCTGAGCTGGGGCTGTTCCCAAGAGAGCTGTTCCCTTTGTCCCCAGGCCTCAGCAGAGGCACCAGGTACATTTTAGCTGCGCGGTGTCTCCAGCCTCACCCGTACCTGTCCCAAAACCAGCAGCATCGCTGCATACCAGACCCAGCCTGAGCAGACACCTGGTTCTCTGTGTCCCACAGGGATCAGAGTCACGATTGCAGCCCCTGGCTAAACAGCTTTTTAAAGCTATCCCGGGCTTTGGAGATCCTCAGCTAAATTCCCATCACATGAGCCAAGAGGGTGCCAGCTTCCAGGCAAGGTGCAGCAGGCAGGCAGCCTGGCCAGGCTGCGAATATGCTTCAGAACCACCAAGCTGCAGCTCGCTGAGAGCAGCTGATAGGTTTCTTTGGCAATAACCCCTCCTGCTATCCTAATATCTTACTCGAGACAGCAGAGAGGGCAGAAACCCCATTTATTGATATCTACCTCCTGCACAAGCCAAACCATCCCAGAAAAAAATACCCCTTGAAGCCAGAGGCTCCTGGTCAGAGCCCAGATGAGGAGAGAGGGAAGTCCCATGGAAAAGGTGAAGAACAGGGCTGGGAGACACCCAGCCAGCCCTCCTGCCCCCACACCCCGTGGGGCACCCAAAAATGTGCCTCTGTGCCCAGAGATTGTGTGGGAGCAGGGAGTCAGAGGCAGGGCTTTGTTCCCCCTCTCCTCTCCCCTCCGCTGGGTTTGGTTAAGCTTCGTGTCACGGATAAGAGGAAAAGGAAAACAGGGAGAGGGGAAGCGACGCAAACTGTAAAAACAGCGAAGGAATCCTCCAGCTCCCTGGGGAGCTCGGGAATGGGAATGAGGGTCTGCATTTTCCAATGGGAAGCACCCAGGGACAAATAAACCCTCCAGATGAGCCGGAGAGGTGAGTCCTTCCAGACGAGGTCAAGACACCCGGGGCTGCCAGATGGTTCTTCCTCCTCGGCTGGCCCCCAAAGATGTCCTTTGGGGTCCGTGTGTCCCATATCCTTGGACAAGTATTTAGGTTTTCTGCAGTGGTTTTGGTGCTGCTCCCAGGTATGTGAGCAGTAACAGTAGTACAGCCCCACCGGGCTCTGTCGGCAACAGAGCAGCACAGCCTTCCCTCACCAGTTCTCATTAGGACCCGAATGGTAAAATCTGACCCTGATCGGGGCCGTCCTTTTATTTGGCAGCTGGCAGCTGCTCTCGCACGCAGCACAAAGCAGCAGCACAGCTGATGTGGTGCCTCACAGCCCCGTGGTGACGCCCGGTGACAGCAGGCTGTGTGACCAGGGCGCAGCTCAGCCTTCCACCACATCCCCTTGGGGTCCCTTGAAGTAGCCGGGGTGGCCATCCCCACTCCAGCACCCAGGCTGGGGTGTCCACTTCGCCCTGACAGCAGCTGCGGGACCATGTGGATGAGTCTTTTGTATCACCCATCCCTTCCTGCCTTTGTCTGACCAGGTCAAGCCTTGTCCCCTGAGCTTCTCATTTCTTATCCAGCCCTTAGAAGAAGGCAGGTCCCCAACACCCAGGAGCAGAGCAGCAGATCCCCTGAAGGGTCCTGTCCTTTTTATCTTCCTCACTCAGGTGGCTCAGGTGAAGCCTATTGGTGACCACGGTGTGTGACATGTACAAGGGATGAGGCACCGCCTGGAGGTCCCGATGCTCCTTATAGCTCTGCTGGGGCAGTGTGAATTGAGGCAAAAGTCCAAGCAGAGAGAAAAGACAGAAATTTGTAATCCCTGGGAGCACACAGCCCTGTACAGCTAGCCCTGACAATGCTTTGAGGTCCTCTCAGGGACAAATCCTGACACCCAGGTGCCCACACCGCAGTCCCATCCCCGGGAGGATACCCTGTGCCACACCACGAGAGATGCTCCTTGCCCCGCTGCCTGTCCCCAGGGCAGGAGAAGGCTTTTGCTGGTTTTTGCTGAGATTTCTCTTTCAAAGCTGGGGCTGAGCACACAGCTGGGCAGGTGCCAGGCTCCTATTTCGGAGGCGAGCTCGGAGCCCCGTTCTCTGGCGGAGCCGCGGGGGCTGTTGGCAGCGAGGCGAGCAGCTGCGCAGCAAGGCATTGCATCACGGAGGTGGATGTAGGTGCGGCCCCCGTGGCGGGCTGTTCGTGCCTTGGGGCTACTCTTTACTGCGGCGTCTGACAGATGCTGGCAGGTAGGGGCTGGCCGGCAGGATCAGCGCCGTCTGAAACATGAACGCACACCAGAAAAAGGTGCCGCGGGGCAGGGACGGGTGCGCACGCTGGAGCCCTGACAGCTGGATTTCCTGCGCCTGGGCCAGCTCCCTGCCGCGGGTCTCCCCGCAGTCCCCATGCAACTCACGGTGCCTGCAGACGAGGATTTTGGGTAAATTTGGGTAAATTTGGGGTGCAGTAAGGAGCCTGCATCACATGGGGGAGAGTGCAGATGCTTCCTGCGCCAGCCCCGCCGCCTCCCACCAAGCTGTGGTGCACAAGGCAGAAGTGTTTGGGATTGCACTGGTTATATCTCTGTGGGCTTTCTGAGGGAAGCCCCAGGAAGAATAAATAGGGTTGTTCTCTCCCCTTTCTTCTCTGGAAATTCCCTGTGTATGAGTTTTCCACTCAGTCTGAGCACTGCAGCAAGGAATCCAGTTTTGGTAGCTCCTGCTCTCCCAGTCCGTCCTGTGTGGGAAACGTGGGCATGGTTTGTGTGCCAATGATGCCAGGTTGCACCACGTGTCCTTCGAGGACTTTTGGCAAGCTCTGGGAGTAAAACCAAGAAGTGCTCCCAGGAGTGACACACACAGAGGTGCCCGTAAATATTAACCCGGGCAGCCTTGTGGCGTGCAGGGCATCGGAGTTGTGGTTAATTCAATCGTGGTCCCCATAGAAACGGGGGAAGAATTGGAGGAATTAGATATTTACTTTCATTTCTAGTGGCAGCCTTCATCCTGAGATTAAACGGGAGCCAGCCCCTCACCCCGCACACACAGCAGCTCCAGGGCAGCTTCTGCAGCGGGTGAGGGAAGAAAAGGTCGCTTGTTTCTCGAGATGCCCTTTACTATTCAAGCTCCTTCTACATGTTTTTATTCAACTGCATCTTGCACCAGGCATCAAACAAGCCCAAGACTATTATGTGCTGAAAGCTTTCCCTGTGGAGTGAGCTGCTTGGATCCGCCTGGTGTTTTCCAGTCCATCTCCCCAGTGAGACATGCAGACAAGTTAAAACAGGCACATTTCGACAGGGCCCAGAAAGAGGATGGCGGAGGATTTGCCAGGCACAGAAGGGCTGCCTCCCCTTGCTCCCCACCCTTTGCAGTGGAAATGGGGAAGGTCAGTGCTTTCCCAGCTCCAGATGCTGGGGTTTTCTCACCCAGTATGGAGCCTGTCCCTGGCGAGGTGGGGAAAGTCACCCCATGGTGGCAGGGAGGTGAAGGGGAGCTGCGTGATGAGGCTCGGAGCAAGGGTGGGGACTTTGCTGCTGATGTGAACTGACGGGAGAGCAGGCGAGGGATGTCTGATCCGGCAGCCCCACAATGTGCAACCCCATCCACCCCACTGCTCCCTCACACCCAAACCCAGGTGTCCCTCGAGGCTTGGGGAGCGGGGTCGAGGTTCGGGCACTTCTTTCCCAGGTGGAAATTTTCCTTTACCCAGCACTAGAGACATTCTCTGGTGGTCCAAGGTGGTCCCCAAAGGGAGTTTACCCCATGCTGGAGTTGGGCTTTACACTTTTCTGGGCTCTCCGGGGCTGGGGAATCAGCTCCAAGAATGTGAATGCCATCCTGGCTGCAGCATTTGTTCACTACATGCATCCAAAAAAAGCAGTTTGCAGAAGAAAGAGGCTTAGGTGAAAGGCTGGTCAAAGTGTGGAGGCAAAAAGAGAAGAGACAGCACAGAAAAGGGGGAAGAGGAAAGAGGAACTTTGTGGGGCTAAGAGGCATGTTTTAAGAGGATCTTCACCTTTATCCAGACCAGCCCCCTAGTCCATTATTGTGGAAACTTCTGCTTACAGAAGCTTGGCCCCAGAGCTGGTGAACAGGACTGAGTTCACAAAAAAATGTGCCCTTTTGTGGGGAACCAACAATGTGCAAATTCAGGTCAAATGCGAATGCAGGGCTTCAGCCAAAACAAGTGAGGGAAATCATTTGGAAGATGTCGAAACATCTTGTTTCAACATTTTTCAAAACAAAACATTTATGGCTTCTTCATTTCAAAATAGCTTTTCCTATTTGAACAGCGCTGTGTGTCAAAAGGAGAAGAGTTCAAAAGGTGCAAAAGACCCCAAAAGGGAACAGATCATTGTGGGCTTGGCGGGAGGGATGTTTCAGGTTGAGCTGAGCCGACTCTTTTTGGTGTCTGACCGACGTTTTTCCTCTTGATACTTTTTTCTTGGTGTGGTGTGAGCAGAAAAATCCCATCCCACGGAGCATCCCTGTGGACCGAGGATGGACTTTGCAATGCAAACACTGCAAAATGCCTCTTTGCTGCTCAGAAACTGCATCTTGCCCCTTTCCATGCCTGATTTTCAGAGCTGTGGCTGCGGCACCACACTGCCCTGCCCATGCGGTGCCTCCCTGCAGAGAGGCCCCCGCACACCCGGGTGCCATCCCTTTTCCCTTCTGCTCTTCCACTCCAGCAGGCGAAAGGAGAGCAGGACAGCGGGTGAGAGCATCCCTTTGTGCGAGCTGAACGTTGTCCATGTGCCCTGCCAGCCTGCCCGCCCCACGCCGCGCACCCAGCCCCAGATTAGCGCGGCTATCAGGACACATTTAGATATGGACCATTTCCTCCGCCGTCGCCGGCACAAGGGGGGACGGAGTGTGGGAAAGCTTTTTCCAGGGCGCAGGGCCCTTCTCTCACTCTCGTTTTGCCCAATCCCAGGGCCAGGGATGGTGGCTAATCGGATTCCCACCGCGCCAGGAGCGATGCGGCCGCGGCGTGTGACCCTCCGGGGATGCAGAGCCCTGTGGGAACCAGGGCGAGGGAGGCTCCGCCAGAAAGGGGGAGATTTTTCAGGGTTCAATAGTCAAGGTCTTTTCCAGCAGGCCACCGTGTCTCGCAACCTCGCATCCCACCTGTGATGTGGTGTGTGTGGGGGTGTGTGTCCCCCAGCCGGGGACAGCCCAGCGGAGCTGGTGGCATTAACCCTTGGTGGGCTGGGTCACTGGAAATGAGATTATTGGGGTGGGAAACGCGTTGGGGAAGGAGGAGAAAGGCAGATGCTGTGGTGGAGGCTGCATTGCCTGTGAGTGTGGGAGGTTTGGGTCCAGCTGTGGTCCAGCCTGCCACCCTGCTGCTCCGTGGGCTTTGCAGCACTGAGCAGCACGCGGGTGGTGTGTCCCTGCGCTCCAGGTCCCCAGAACCGGGTGCTACATGGGGGCATTTTCTGCCACTGAATAGGGGCAATAGAGAGGTTATGTGGCTTCTTCACAACTAGGGGCACGATGGGGAGTTCTGGGTCCCCGTCTCTCTAAAACCATGTTGCTTGATGCAAGTTGCTGCGTGCTGGTTCCCCTCCTTAGCAGCCACAGCACTGCTCCCCCAGCGATGGGGACCATCAGGGCTGGTGTTGGTGGATGCCAGGGCTGGGAGGAAAAGAAGCTGTGCCCGATGGTGGAGGTGAGGACACCCAAAAGCTAAGGCTGGTGAGTGTAGAAGGTTAGGATGTGTCTCTGGATGGTTATTCCCTGCTGCGGAGGGGTTTTACAGCCGACCGGCCGTCCTGCTGGTGCGGGCTCACTCCATCATCAAGGCAAACCTTGGGAAAGGCCCTGGGGACTGGTGCTGGGGCAGCCCGTGGGAATGGGCTGGAGCAGGAACCCCCGCGGGGCAATTTCCCAAAGCCAGCGTCAATCCTGCCACCTCCTCCCACCACCCCTGTGGCGCCTCCGCACCCGCTCCCGTGCTGCCCATGGCCCCCCGCTGGGCAGGGGCTCCCTGGGCCCGCGGCCACGGCACGGGGAAGGCAGGATGGCAAACTTCACACCACCGTGTCAGGCCAGCTCCCAGCACGCCGCCACCTCCTCCTCCTCCTTCGGCTATTGCCGCGAACGCATCAGCGGCAGTAAAGAGGTTAATGGGAGCGGGAGGAGGGAGCGGGGGAGAGCGAAGCTGTTCCCATGAACCGGCTCCAAGGCTTTTACAGAAGCAGAGCATCTGGCCACGGGGCTCATTTGCCCCGGAGCAGATGGTCCTGTCCTCTGTCCCCAGCCTGGGCGGTGGGGCTGGGGCTGATGCTGAGCCCAAGGAGCCTTTTGTCACTCTGAGATTTCGCAGGAGGCAGCGCTGAGTCCCACGGGGAGGGGGAGAGGGACAGGAGAGGTCCCTGGGATTGCTCAGAAGTTCTCAGCCTAAACAAGCTCCTGTAGGTGATTTTTTAAAGCCTCCAGAGCTCAGGGCTGACCCCTTCACCCAGAGCACCAGTGCTGGGCTCACAAGGTCCAAGCATGCCCTGGAGGCTGCTGTGGGGCTGCCTTTACCCATACCGGGGAGGTCCACCCCAAAACCAGCTGCCACACTCACCACGGGACTGAGCAAGGCATTGGGTGGAGAGGACTCTTGCCAAGGATGCTGCAAAAAAAAAGATTTATGATGTGATGGTTCAGTGCTGTAAGCAGAGCTGAACTCAGCAGGCTCCTGGATTTCCTAAGAGGAGTTTCCTCGTGCTGCGCTGGAGGTTTCCATGCCTGGGGCTGCTGGGCAAGGCTGGAGCATGGTCCCGGAGCAGGACCTCAGCATTACACTCACCCTGGCATGAAATGTGCCTCTGCTTGGTTTTCTCTCCATGGCACCAGGTGTGACATTTATCTTTGGAGCATGGAGCACTTTGCAATCAGCTGCCTTGTGTTTCTGCCCCGTCCCAAGTCCCCTGATAACAGGGGGCCGGGGGGAGCCAAGGTGCCTCTCTCTTCCCATGTCACCTCCAGCTGGGGCATGCGGGGCTCCACCTCCATCCACGCTGGAGAATAACCCCCTTGCTAACCCCTCTCTGCAGAGAGATGCGAGCTTCCTGATTTATCCATATCTGGGATTGCAATCTCCAGCAAAATAGCTCTGGGCTGTCTCCTGAGCAGCTGTGACATAATTATTGTTACCAGAGATTCAAGCAAAACCTCCCTGCGCTCTCCGAGCACTGCAGCACTTTCTCACTGCCTCTCCCTACTCTGGAGCAGGGGCTCTGAAGCAGCCCCTTCCTCTTCCAAATTTCTGCACCGGGGTGGAGGATGTGAGGTCCTTCTCTGGGATCAGTTTTGCCCTTCCTTAGGGGACTTCATACCATGACACCTCTTCTTTTGTCTTCTTGCCAGACTCTTAAAGCAATGACCCATCCTCACATTATACAGTTATTTTGATTATACAGTGATATTTATTTTACAGTAATTTTTATTTTACAGTGATTTTTAGAGGCGTTGCACTGCTGGGGAGTCCTGAGGCCTCCTCTGTGCAGGGGGAGGAGGATTGGCTTTGCCAGCTCCTCAAGGATTTCTCCTGAGCCTGGCCTGAAGACCTGTCTGTGCCCACGGAGGTGGAAGAAATGGTTGAGCTCGCCTGGGCCTTCAGATGGGCCTCCGTTATCCCCATCATCCCATGGAAACCATCTTCCCCCATTCCTTTGCCAGGAATAAAGAGAGCTGATGACATCTGCAGCGTTACCAGCACGTTCCTCAGCCCTCCAGGTCTCCCAGCTTCCAGGACAGCTGTAAGTTATTCTCGGCGAGCCTATATCCTCCCATCCCACTGGATTTTCCTACCTTGGCTCCACCACGTCCCAAAGGGAGGACAACGCTCATACGGATCTTCCTCTGGAAGCCTGTTTACCAGAGGACGGGAGCAGTTTTCCAGATGTTCTGGAGGGAAGCGGCTCCATCCAGGGACCTGCCCATCGCGCGCTGCGTGTCCCCGCTAGGACATCTTTTTCCTCGCGCGGAGGATGTGTGTGTTCGGCAGCCAGCCCGGCTCGCAGAAGCCTGGACCCGCTCCCAGACACCTTGGCCAGGGCCACGTCCGACGGGCTGCACGCTCACACAAGCCGTGGCAGGCGGCCTCGGGGGGAGGCCGGCCTCGCGCCAGCCTCGCCGTTGCGCTCCCCAGCTGCGGCACAGACCTCTCTGCTCATCCAACAACATCCCTTCCCAGATGGAGGTATGCCTGCAGGTTGTGGCCCCTTCCTGGAGAGCCATCCTGGATGGCACAGATCCCCCTGGTGTTCCGCACCTGCCTGCCCTGTTGTCCCCACAATGCTCACGTTCATGATTCCCCACCAAACTCGGCATGCTGGCCCACACCAACCCACTGAGGGCACCCGGGCAGAGCATTGCTCTTCCCAGAACCCATATTAAGGAGCCTTCTTGGTTGAGAGAACTGAGAATAATAAAAGGAAACGCAACGAGCCTGAGTGCGATAGGAAGCGGGTAGCAGGGTGCTAAAGACGACAGGGGAAAGTCGATGGCAAGCAGCTGCAGCGCAGATGCTGAGCAGAAACGAAAGCCTCCTCTCCTAGGGCAGGCCGTGATGAAGCTGCAGAGGCGGCCTGGGATGAGTAAATCGGTTTATCGCGAAGGGAGGAGGTCGTTTGTCACCTCAGGCAAAACCAGCGTGTCACAAATGGGAAACTGCAAATTCTCCGTGACAGTGTGCTGCAGCAGAGAGAAACCACAGATGATGCCGAGGAGAGGAGCCAGGACACTGAGGCATTCAGAGGAAGCCCTGAGCAGGAAGAGAAAGGTCTTGATCCAACTACATCCCGTGTTTAGGTTTAAGCAAGTAAACAGTCCCATTCATGCTCAAGTGCTTTAATGTTTTATTGGGCCAGGATTTCAAAAGTGATGAAAAGTCTGCATGAATCCAGAGCAGAGACTCAGAAAAGAGAGGGGAGAGGAACTGATCAGTCAGCACGAGAAGGCTGGAGATAAGGGATGGGTCGCAGGCTGCTTTCTATCAGCGAGGCTTCACCGGGGTTACGCAGCTCCTCAGCAGCGAGGAGCCACAAGTGGCTTCACACGGACTCAGCACAGTTAGCATCTGCAGTAAATCAGGTGGTTTAATGGGATCGGGGCCAGGAGGGCTGCTGATTTCTTTGGGAAGGAGAGGCGCTGCAGGCTCCTTCGACTTGTCAGTGCTCTCGATGTCCTCTCTGCCAGGACAGGCAGGGTCGTGCAGCAGCCAGGTCCTGCCAATGCTGGAAGAGGCTGGACGTCCCCAAAAGGGACACCTGGCACACGAGCTGATGCTGCAGCGCAGCCTGAGGACTGATGTCCTTCCTGCTTCGTGAGGGGCTGTGGGTGCTCTGTGCCTGGCAGTGCCAAAGGACATGGGGGAGAAAATGAGACAGCCCTGTGCCTTCCCCTGCATTTCCCCATTTTTCACTGAGTTTTTAGGGTTCTTACTGCTGTCAGAGCCAGGGAAGAGGGGATGCATCCTCCTCCTCATCCAGACATATATGGTGATCACCGTCCGTCCCTCAACATGTGTGTGTCTCACCCTCTCCATCTCCATGCTCACGCTGAGGGAACGCTTGCCAAGGGCGCAGGGCTTCCATCCATACCTGCTCTTTTACGGACATCTGAGTACAGAAGAGAAAGCGCCGGCAAGCAGCTGTTGGCACCAGGTCCCTCCGGACCACGGGACGAGCCGCCCGGCGGGCCGGTCGGGAGCGCCGGTGCCTTTCGGCATTGTCCTAAAGCTCCCGGCCCAAGCCGTGCCGCGGGTTCCCACAGCTGCGCGACAAAGGAGAGACAACAGGCTCCTCTGGGGACAAAACCTAATCTGAGAGATACCGGGCTGAGAAAGCTCTTCCTAAAAAAGCCACAGTCAAAAGCTCTCGGATGCCCTGCGTCCGCAGATACCCGATACGGCTGCCTGCGGTACGATTACCTCCAGGCAGGCTTTGTCCGCTGCGGCTCCCCTGAATGTCACACTTGTTCCCAAATACCAGTGGGGAACAATGCGGGGGCAACACAAGGAAAAACCTCCTCTGTCCCTCCCGGCCTGAGAGTAAATATCAAATGCCAGTGCTGGAGGGGAGGGAGGGGTACGGTGAGCGAGGAGACAAAAAGGAAAAAGCCCGCGGTTGAGAAATGTCACGGGGAAACTGGGTCATGGCTATAGGGTGACGGGCAGAAAAGGGGCCTTGCTCTTGGATGTGTTTGGTGACCTCGTGAGCAGCCCCTTTATGCACAGCTGCTGCAGCCTCTTCCCCACGGACTGAATGCTGTGAGCTGGATGTAATCTGGTTTTCCATCCTTATCTGCCCTCCCTGCTGGCAGTGATGTCAAGTCCTCTTCAGCCCCCTCCTTCCTGGAGGCCACACATGGTTTCTTCCTCTCGCAGCGTGTCCCTTTGTCCCTTGAAGGGAGCGTGTGTCCAGCTGGGTGTGCCAGCGGGATGGTGGCTGGCTCTCCGTGTCTCCTCTGGATGGGGAGATGGTCATCCCACATGCACATGGAGCTTGGGCAGAGCAGGCAGGAGCCCGGCTCTATCGAAGGCTTTCTGAAAAAGCAGATAATCACTGTCACTGTCACTGCCACTGTCCTCTTTCCCACCTGAGGGTGGAAGGGAAAATTGGCTAAAAACGTGTTCCTGTTGGCACAGCTGCCCTTGCCCCTGTCACCCTGTGCCTGATGGAGGGGCTGGTGGGTCCATGCCTGGGCCAGCACACTGGGGCAATGGGGCAGGAAAATGGGATTTTCTGCTAGTTCAGGCTCAAGGTCTGACCCAGAACTCGTTGATGTTAGAGGCAGTTTTCCCACTGATTTTGTCAGGCTTTGGCGCAACCTTGTAATGAATCACTGGGATGATGGAAAGAGGCAGAGCAGCAGGAACAGAAGGCAAATGACCTAGAGAAACAAATCCAGCCAGGCACAAGGGACTGTAATTCATTGCCTCCTCCTCAAAGGATCCCCCTTTCTATCAGTGACTGAAATATATATTTCAAATAAGCTGGAGAAGTGAAAGCTGGGTTTGGTGGTTCTGGACTGAAACGTGTACAGGGAAGGGACACCTGTTCTCCCCTCAGTTGGCCTGCAGAGCAGAGAAGGCACAGAGGGATCCAACAGTCCTGTGCAGTAATGGGATCCTGGGGACAAGGCTGGAGGCAAAATTTCATGTTGTCCCCTTTGGTGGTGGAGCAGGATGGATTGGTAGGGTGGGCCATAAAGGAAAATTCTCCAGTGAGAGGAGTGACCCCCCTGAACGAGCCGCAGCAGGGCCAAGTGCTGAAGCTGCATTTTGGAGATGAATTGAGGCTCACATGTTGCAAGAGCTGATGGAAGACTTCCTGCACAGAGAAGACAACTCAGGAGCAGCCCTGTCTGTTGCCAAATGGCCACACAGGGAGTGTGACCTTGTCCCATCAGATAAGGAGATTTATTCTGCTCCTTTTGATAGGACATCGATTGAGGTTTCCATGCTTGTGAGGGCACTGGGGGTTCAAAGGGCCGAAGGGTCAGCATGGAGCAACAAAACACAAGGCTCTTGGCTTTGCCCAGAGATTTATGGACTCGGTTAGTCTCAGAGCAAGATTGGTATGAACATCCCACTGCCTGTGCCCAGACCAGAAAGGCAGACTCCACCAAACCCGCCACACTGAGATGAACTCAAAATAAGCCTCAAGACCCCTGGCACTTTGGGAGCCCAAATATTCTGGTGCTCCAGAATGGATGAGCTCAGCACAAAATGGAGCAGGAGAGCAGACCCACGCCGGGAGGGCAGACTGTCTGTCTCGTGGTGGCTCTGAAGCAAGCTGGGGCCGGTTCTGACACTCGCTCAAGAAAAATAGCTGTTTTGAGAGGACATGGCAGTGCATTCCGCATGATTTGGGGCGAGATCCTCAGCAACTCAGTGGGATGTCCCCAGTGGTGCTGCGTCAGCCTGGGAGTGCTCTCCTGGAAATAAAGAGCAGCTGCAGGTGCTGCAGAGCAGGGGGTTTAGCTGAGGGGTTCTCCGTGGACTGAAATCACTGGAGATGAAAGATCTGAGCCCGATTTCGGGCTGGTAATCCCTTGCCACCTGTGCATGTGAGGCAGGCGGAGCAGCAGGGCCGCATGTGCTGCTCCAGCTCGCTGCCTCCAGGAAGCTTCCCCGCACTATTTTTGCAGCGCTGACCTCATTGCTCGGATCAGCCTGCCCTTTTCCAGCTTCCTCTCCCTGATATCTGACTTTTGCCCCGTATTTCCTCACACGTTGAGCAATCACCTTAAGACTCTCTTCTCATTTCTTGAATTCTTGTTTATCTCCCCGCACGGCGCAGGGCTCTGACGGGGCCCTGCCTTCCTGTCCTGCCTGGCCAGTTCCTCTGTTTACCTATAACACAAATCATACATTTTTTTCTTTGTTTTGCTTGTTTGTTTGATTGTTTTCTGTTTGTTTGCTTGTTTGTTTTGTTTCTCACCCAAAGCAACTACTCAATACCAGGAGAAACGTTTTCCCCTCTCTTTGCTGCCCATTTCTCCATGGTCCCAGCCACCTTCTCCAGTTCTTAACACCTGCAGAGAGCTTTGCTCCTGTCCTCACCATGGTCAATGTCTAAAATCCTTGTTGAAAGCAGTAATTCCCTGCTTGGCGGAGCCTGGAGTCTCCTGAAGCCTCTAACCAGTCCCATGCTGGCCATGGTTGCTTGCAGGGAGGTAAAGGCCTCGATCCCAATGGGATGCAGAGGGGAAATGAAAATCCCTTTGCTCCCCCACCTCCCTGCGCTCCCCCATGACCTCTCTCCCCTCGGTGATCCCACACTGTTCCCTCACAAAGCAAATTCTTCCTGGATTATATTTTAATATCTGCAAAGCCTCAAGTTTGAAAGAAAAACAAATGTGAAACCAGCTCATGAATTGCCTCGATGTGAACAAGGAGAAGCCGCCTCCGTTGCTCCTGAGAGCTTGCAGAGGAGCCCCGTGAGCGGATTAGGGTGGGCAGAGCTGACAGCCACGCACCGGGGATTGAGATGTCAGGAGCTTAAACTGAAAAGAGACAGGACGGGCACACAGTGCAAGGGAAGAGCATGATGGAGAGCACGTCGGGCACTGAGCCTCTCTTTCCCCATGCATTTTTGATTCATATCCCTGGGGATGCACCAGGAGCACAGTCCTGAGGAAAACCTGCCTGTGGCAGCATCACACCTCCCAGAGGCTGGGATCTAGCCGGGAAACAAGGAAAAGCAGGTCTTGCTCTTCCCTGGGCTTTCTGCTTTTGCATTTGACCCAGTTTGAGCTTGGGGGAAATGACAGCTTGTCCACTGCCGGCCCTCGGGCTGCTCCCTGCTAAGCACATGGGCTCCATGCTTCCTCCAGAATAAAAGCTGTATTATTCTGTAAAACACAGGAGAACTATTCTTGGCTAAAGTCTCTTGTCCACCAGAGATGATAACCCACACCACGACGCTGTTCCCAAATAGGGATGGCAGTTAATTCTCTGTTTGGACAGTGCCTGAGATAAACCCCAAAGAAATGTCCTTGTCTTCTTCAGATGAGGCCCTTTGAGGTCGGAGAATAAAGGGGACACTCACAGGGACAGGACAGAGGCTGCCCTGCAGCAGTGAGAGGAGCGATTGCTTTTGCGAGGATGCCTCGTCCCGTCCAAGAGTACAAAATGCATTGCCTCCACCCTTCCTGATGTGAGCCTTTCTGAGCCCCGGGGAACGGCACTAAGGAGTTTCCTCGTGTTTTACTACCAGGTTTTGATGAAGGTTGCTGGCCTCACTTTCCCCCAGGTGACAGGGGTGTGCAGCCGTATATTTTTTTCCACTATGGTTTCCCAGCCATATATTTCGTGCAAATAAATCCAGGTCTGAAGCAAGGCTCTGGGTGTCATAAGCACCTTTCCACATCCCCTGCTTGTGTTCTTCCCACTGGGCTCGCACATATGGGGGAGTAACTTCAAAGAACCTGCTCAAATCCCCCAGTGAGTGACCGACACTGGGCATTCAGGTGTGAGGTTGGCACAGGGCGGGAGCTGGAAGCTTTTGTGAAGCAGGGGCTGGCCCTGGACTGAATAGCATCTCGGGGGTTTCTGGGACTGACTGAGCTGGGAAGAAATGTTCTGAACTCTCTTCTTACTGCCACATGGCTTTGTTCTGGCCTGTCTGTGTGTTGGGGCTTAAAATATTCCATTCCCAAAGGGATCATCTGTTCTTGGTTAGCTACCACAAGGCCATCCCATGGCATGGGTGGATTTCAAGGGATAGAAGAACTTGTCATAAAAGGCTCTCAACTCCACAGAGGCTATAAAAAGTGCATTTTTAATGAAGCTTAAGAGGTGGATCTGAGTGCTTCTGAACAAGGTGATCCTGGAGCAGCTGGGCTGAAATGCATTCATGTTGGGAAACCATTTCTGCGTATGCCAATATCGCAGGAGCAAATATTGACTTACAAGTATCCCACTCGCATCTGTGAAGAATTCTTTCTCTCTTTTTCAAGTATCGGTCCTTTCCACCTGGAGCCTTTCTTCTGAACAAATGGCTGCTGTAAATTCCGGTGTTGGTAACATCCTTGTCCTCAGGCTGTGGGTGTGCGCTCAAGAGCTTTCATGGAAACACAAAGAGAAGATCACCCTCGCTGTGCTGAGACAGATACCTGCAGATTTCCTGGGGAACCTTGGACATTTTGGGTTCCCTGTCTTCAGTGGTTTCCACATCTGTTCATGGTTGATCTCTATTTTTGAGAGACCTGAAAGCTGAGAGCCTTGGGTTGGGAGGGCTGCAGAGCCCAAGCACATCCCTCATCTCCAAGCTTGTCACACCAATCTGAAACAATTGTGCTGAGTCCCCAGAGCCATTGGGCATCGCTTGTAAGGCCAAGAGCTGTTCTGACCCGGAGGCCACTGAGCAGTTAAACTTGCAAATCGTACTGCAAATAGTACTGTTTGCATTCACAGGGGATCAATGCCTGCAGGAGCTCCATCAGCTCCACCAGGGCTACCCTCAAAGATGCTGCACTTCGGTGTCAGAATAAGTGGCTCCTAAACATATACAAAGCAGCTTTCTCTACGTATGAAGCTGCACAGCCTGAATGAAGGCTTCCCAGAGGATGCTGTGGAACAAGTGATATTCTATAAGATGGATGTGGAGAAAGGCAAAGAAGTGCTAACATTAAGCCCTGTGCCCCCACCCCTGTTGACAGCATGGGGTGAGAGGTGGCAGAGATGCTTGGGGGAGACACAAGCAAGTCCTTCTGCCCCAGAGGGGCTGTGCTGGGACCCTGCAGTGTTTCTGGGTCTCAGAGGAGCTGTTAAAGGGAAAACCACATGCACATTCCTCAGCACAATAGAGCCCAGCACCAGGACGATGCTGTGGTCCAGGCGCATCCTCCGAGGATGAAACCCTGCAGGAATACCTGAGAGAGGAAGACTATAGTTAAACTTCCAGTTCCCCCAGAAGGTGGAAGACAATAGGCAGCCACTAAAAGGCATTTCCTGCCCTCCTATTGTTCTCCTTTCCAGGCCCTGACCAAGCTTTGCACACACTGTCTGCAGGGGGACAAACCTTCTAATTACGGCACCGGGTGACAAGCTGCGCACACCCTATTGTGTGCATCACCCTTGGAGAAGTCCCCAAGCAGCTGGACAAAGGCGTTTCTTGCACATTTTTGCTGCTGGAGACGTTTCTCCATCATGTTGGGCTCACCAGGTCCCCAAGCATCCCAGCTGTCCTCTGCAGAGCCTGAGCCCTGCACGGAGCTCGCATGGGGCTGGGCTGCTCGGTCGGGGGGCACACAGCATGTCCCACCCTGGCTTGGGGCACCCAGGCTGGCTCAGCTTCTGCATGCCTTTATCTCATCCCGATTCCCAGTCCCAGCTCCCAATTAAATGGTAAAAACACGTGGGATCCAGGCCAGGCACGAATGGTTTCAGCGCAGCAATTAGCCCGACGTGAGCGCGGAACAATTAGCGCTGCTCGCTGGAATCCAGCCATTGTGCCTTTCATTGTATGTTTTTGCCTTAAAAGGGGGCCAGTGTGCTGGGAGGAGAGCGAGGGCCCCCGTTCGCAGAGCCGGGCTGACATTTGCACTATGTTAGTCATGCTACATGTCAACATTTTTGTGAGCTTTCCAAAAACAGAAATTCTAATGGGATGTTTTAATCCCGTCCTCACCCCCGCGCGTCCCCCCGCTTCCCCCCATCCACCTCCCACCTCCCTCCTCCTCCTCCCTGCCTCGCACGGCGCTAATACCACCCTCTCGGCTTCGGCTCCCGGAAACCGGCCGAAGCCAGAGCAGCGAAATTCCAATTTAAACTAACATCACATGAAAAATGAACTGCTGCTTTTAATCCCCTTCACGGGGGGAGTGGGAAAGGAGCAAGAGATTTCCCAGGGGTGCCGTGGGGAAGGGGCTTTCGGAGACCACCAAGGCAAACCAGGGAAAGTGGTGGGTGAATGAATGCTGCCCCGTGTGCCTTTGGCAAAGGGCTTGGCAGCGGGAGACCCCAGGGATGAGGGAGAAGCCAAGAAGCTGTGATGGCCCAGAGAGAAGCCAAGCTCCCTGGGGGCAGACAGCGTTTGGAAACAGCCTTGGCAGGAGCGTACCGAGCAGGGGTGACAAATATCTGAGCTGCCCTGGATGCACGTGGGCGGCTGCAGGAGCTATCGCTGCTCTGGGGCTGCCCCGATCTCCCTGGGGAGCTGCGGGGATGGGGATGCTTGGGGCAGGGAGCCAGAGTGATTCTGACTCCCTCTGTGCCAGCAAATTTGGGAGATGTGGGGCGGTCGGTGGCTGTGAGCATCAAGGGGGAGGCTGGTGCCCCGTCCGTCACACATGTAGATTTAGGGAGTTATTAAGGCAGGTGCCTTGGGCACGCCCTATATAAAACCTGGCTCCTGCCTCTTCCTTGGGGCAATCTGCAAACCTGACACCAGCTCCTGGCTCATTTTCAGAGCTCGGGAGAGGAACGTGACAAAACTAAGGGCTAGGAAGAATGAGAGGCCAGAGCTGAAGGGCCAGGAGCTGCCCAGCTCCTCTGGGGAACAATGCCTGGGGGAACAGGGGGACAATGCCCATCCCCTGCACACAGCACAGCAAATCCCATTTTCACCTCGTGCTGTGGCGCTGCCTGCCCTGGGGACAGGCACCTTGTGGGAAACCGAGGCACCACGCTGGCATCAGCTGGGGCCTCCCTCTGTCCACCCGTCCATCTGTGCTGACTCCCTTCCCCTCCTGTTTTTACCTTTGTTTTTACAATTCTCTCCCCAAAGGAAAGCTCCCCCCATGCCCCAGCCTGCCCATGGAGCCCCAAGAGGGGCACCAACCATCGCAGGACCCCCCCCTTTCCTCCAGCATCCCCCCCTCTGCGGCTGAACAGTGACCATGAGAAACCAGGCCGCGCAGGCCGCCCTGTGCCCCTGCCTTTCTCTCAGGAGCAGCGTGGCCATGGGGCCGCTGGTGTCCCCCCAGCCCCTCTCCCCCCAGCAATGGGGGCCGTGATCCAGGGGGCAGTGGGCTTGGAAATGGCCCCGGTGGGAGAAGAATGTGGGATGGGGACGAGTGAAAGGAGGGGGGGGGGGACGGGACCATCCCCTCCCGCCACCACCAAAGCCCGAAATTCTTAGACCTGAAGGAGTCACCACCAAATTCCATTCAACTGACAGAAAAGAAATCAAATCCTTTTAAAGAGAGCCCACTTTCCCCACAAGAATGCTCCCCCGGCCTTTTGTTGCAGCGCTTTGCTTTCTCCCAGCGGCTCGGAGGAAGCTGCTCCAATACATTAACCAGTTTAACTCGCTCGTGACCCCCCCTGCCCGGCGCACAATGAGGCTCTTCGCCCGCTTTTTTCCCCGGTTCCTTTTCAGGAGCTAAATCCCCCGCTGTTCCCCGCTCGCTGCCTCTCTCGCTCAACCTTTCTCAGGCCTCTGCTTCAGCCCAGGGAAATAATAACGCTTTGCATTTCTATAGCCCCCCGGCCCCCGTGGGATCCCAGCGCGCCCTGCACAAATCGCCCCGTCCCCCTGCCCTGCTCTGAGGGGACCCGCAGCCCCACAGAGGGTTTTGGGGTCGGGGAAGGATGGTGCGGTTTGCTCCAGGTCCCGGTGTGGGAGCTGGAGCTGGGGACAGCCATCGAGGGGGACGAGGATGGCTCAGCACCAGGCGGGCACTCACAGCACCCGCGGCACGTCTGGGTGCTGGGCTCTGCACAGCCACCCCGATGGCTCCGCCAGGCCCTGTGCTACAAGGGCAGGGAGGTTTTGTGGTCCCAGGGGGGTAGAAAATGCCAGGCCATGAAAAAAGATCTGAGCCTCGCACTGGGGCTTAATAGTGCTGCCCTGTTCCCTCACTCACACAATGGGAAGTTAACCAAGCCCAGGACAGGGAGCGCAGAAGTCTGCCGCGGGGCGCTGCCAGCTTTCTACCAGTAATTGATGCAAAGTTCCTTTTGTGCTGTCACAAAATCCCAGAAAGAAAAAACTACGGGGGGGGGGCGAGGAGGGTGGCGTTTGCAGCAGTACCATGGCTCCCCAGCCACCCTCCTCCATCACATACCCTAACACACGGGGCGAAACCCCACTAAATACACACAGCACCGCAATCCCGTTGAAGCCTGCGTTTGACAGAGCTTCTAACCCCTGTCCGACGAGGCATGGAAATTGTCCTGCAATCCGCAGCCCCGGCACAGCTTTTCTCCCCGATGACCCAAACGCTTTATTACAGGGAATTTATTTACCCGTTTCAGCAGCCCTGAGAAGCTGTGAGCCTCTTAGGGACCACCTATAGAGCACCGGGGTCAGGCTGTGGAGGGGGCAATGTGGAAGGTTTAAACCAATTTAGAGCGACCTAATCCCACGGTGTGGCCGAATGGGAGGTGCCCCATGCCATTCCCTGCTCTGGGTCGGTGTGGGGTGAGTGCAGCCAGCTCCATTGGAAACCAGTATGGGGTTTTGGTGAGGGTAATTTGCAGTGGGAAGGAGCTGGGGTGGTGCCTCTGCCTGCTGTTCGACTGCTAGGCTTGGCTTTGGGATGGGGGAGATGAGCAAAGGGCATATCCCTGAGGTTTGGATGGGGGTCTGGTTTAGGGAAGGCTGCAGAAACCCCACAGCCCCCCTGCAGCCAGGCTCCCCCCATGGCATCTCAGTGGATAGGTTATGGGGTGCATCCAAAGCAGGATCGTTTCAGGGGGAGGACACAAGATGCCCCTCCTGGGCCAGCCCTGGTGTCCCTCCTGCAGAGCAGACATCACACCTTCCTTCTCCCCTGACCCTTGTGCTTATAGGACACCCAAATTCTCCTGGCCCTGGTGCCACCCCAGTCAGGGCAAGGCTCTTGGTGTCCAGAAGAGGGGCTGAATGCTGACAAACCGGGCATGGGACACTCCAGAGAGCATCCTCCCAGCAGCGACCTCCGGCTCCCAGCCCTGCAGGTGCCACCCAGCGGGGGCAGGCGTGGGGACGGCTCACCCCATCACGCCGTCCCCTTTCCCCGAGCAGCACGGTGCCTGGCCGGAGACATCCGCGTGGCAGGCGAGGGCTGAGCCAGGAGGCCAGGCGCCTCGAGAGGAAGCCTGCGGGGACACGGCCGATCCCCGGGGAGCCGCGTTCCGGCGGGACAATGCCGATGAAAGAAAGGTTTCCTCCACCACCACGGCAAGCTGGCCTCGGGAACAGGGTTAGTGTGGCCCCAGGGGACCCGTGTGCCGGTGGCACGGTGGCTTCCAGACCCCACCGCGTCGCTCGGGGCACACAGAGCCCGCATTGTCACCGGCCCCGCGGCGCCAGCCGGGACCCCAACATCTGGCCGCGGCACGTGTCCCCGGCCACCTCCGAGTTTGCGGGAGCGGGAGAGCAGCTGGTCGGGGGACAAGTGCATTTCCTCCCCTTTTGGCTCACGGAGAAAGGCGCTCTTTCTTCACTCGGAGTTTTGCCGGTCGGGCTTTTCAGCTGCCTCTCGAGCCATGGTTTCTGTGCCATCGGGTTGGAGACAAAAGGCGCCCGAGGAAAAGAAAGCCGAGGCTTGAAGGCCAGGCTCTGCAGCAATAGCGGGAAGTGGTGACTGTGGGATTTGGTTCCTGTGTTTGTATGGTCTAACTGCTTTATTTTATTTTTTTTTCTTTTATTATTGGAGGTTTCTTTGGCAGGACAGGTCCCTCCCCAGACGTGGGCAGTGCCATGCAAAACCAAACCCACGTCCACAGCCTCCCTCAGCACTCGCAGCCTGGGGCCAGGTTTGGAGGGCTGAGTGGGGTTATGTAGATCCCAAACCCAGCAGAAGGCAGACGCTGGGGCTTGCCCAAGGAAGCTGCCTCCCTGCTTCGTCCTGCCTGGTATTATGAGCATTGTTTATGCGGTGCCAGAGATGAATGGAGCACGTGACAGCAGGAAAAATGCAAGTTGGACAAGGGCCCTGCCCAAAAATGCAGCAGCCCCTGATTATGGCATTACCGAGCAGCCCAGGCCCAAACCCAAATCCGCCTCCCTGTAGCAGACACAGCATGCGGTGGGAGAGAAAACCCCAAGAGCTCCCTGCCTGGCGAGACCGGGATAAGGGGGGAAAGAAACCCTGGCATTTGGCGTCAGTAAAATAGCAGGTTGGTGGCACATCCAGGAGCACTTCCCAATCAGTTTTCCCTCGCAGCCCCCACTTTTCCCACCGCCTGGCGGGGAAAACAGCGTCTCGTTTCGCAAGGCGCGTCGTTGCCATGGCTAGCAGTCACTGGGGACACCCCTACAGGATTTATTTTCAGCCTGCGCCGCGGGGGCTGCCCACCGGCACCAGCTCCATACCACCCGGGACGGGATCTGCCACCCTTGCCGTTTCCTCCAGCTCTGCCCAAGCAGGGCACGATCCGACCCTCGTCTCCCCATCCCCAATTTCCCCAGCAGCCTGGTGGAAGCGCGAGGGGCGCGGGTTGGCGGGGGGCTGCCGGCGTGCGGGCACCGGGGTACCCCGATGGGGGGCCGGGAGCAGCGGGCAGCCCCCTGAGCCCCCCGGGGGGGGGGGACACGGGGGACGTGGCTGTGGCACAGGCGATCCCCGAGCAGGGGGCTCGCAGGGGGCTCGCAGGGGGCGCGCAGGGGGGTCGCAAGGGGCGCGCATGGGGCTTGCAAGGGGCGCGCACGGGGTGCGCACGGGGTGCGCAGAGGGCGCACGGGGGCTCGCAGGGGGCTCGAAGGGGGGGCGCAGGGGGCTCGCAGGGGGCGTGCAGGGACAGGGGCAGGAGCACGGGCTGCCCACGCCCCACGGCCACGCGTGGGGGCGGTACCGAGCCGGGCCCGCCCCGGGTGGGCCGGGGGCGGTTTAAAAGCGGCGGCGGCGGCGCGCAGCGGGGACGGCGGCGGCGGCGGCGCGGGCGGAGCGCGGCCGGTGGCGGAGCGGGGCGGCAGGGAGGAGGTGGAGGAGGAGGAGGATGCTGAAGAGCTGCGGCAGGAAGCTGCTGCTGTCCCTCGTGGGCTCCATGTTCACCTGCCTCCTGGTGCTCATGGTGGAGCCTCCGGGGAGGCCGGGGCTGGCGAGGGGAGAGGCCGGCGGGGCGCAGCGGGCGCTGCAGAGCCTGGGGGCGGCGGGGCAGGCGGCGCAGGGCTCCGGCGGCCTCCGCAGCTTCGCCGATTATTTCGGGAGGCTGAGCCGAGCCCGCCGGGAGGTGCCCGCCGCCCCCCCGAGCCCCCCCCGGCCGCCCGCCGAGGACATTTCCCCCCGCGACGTCTTCATCGCCGTCAAGACCACCAAAAAGTTCCACAAGGCGCGCCTGGAGCTGCTGCTCGACACCTGGATCTCCCGCAATCGCGACATGGTAAGGTCGCGACCGGCGGGGCAGGGCCGGGGACAAGGCGGGTGTCACCTCCTCCGGCCGCCCGCCCGGTGGCACCGAGCGCCGGGGGTGTTTTTGGGGAGATTTGGGGGGTTTTGGGGAGGGTGAGTGATGGGTGTGTGAGTGATGGAGAGGGCTCGGTCACCCCTGCCCCGGGCTCCCCGTGAAGTGTGGTGCACAAAAATTCAGCCCTCGGCTCTGCCCGGCTACCTCGAAGGGTTTCCAGTGGGGAAACTGAGGCACGGCGCAGGGTACGGCCCCGGCGCCCTCCTAGGTTGCCCTGGGGGGTCCCGGGGGTGCAGGCACTGGGCTGCCCAGGGGACACCGGCCTCAGGGAGCCGTGCCCAGGCTCCTGGTCCCCTCGGCAGGATCCGGGCAGCACTGGGGGCTCCCACTGGTCTGCTCCGGCTCGCCTGTGCTGGGGCAGTTGCAGCCGGTGCCAGCCCTGAGCTTGGTGACACCCCGTCCTGGCAGCCCTGCTGTGTCCTTCAAGCTCAGAAAGAGATTAAAAAAAAAAAAAGGGGGGGGCTTTCTTAGGAAATGTGCTGTGCCATCTGCTCGTAAGGCACTCTTTCTAGCCTTAGTCAGCTTCCCGAGTAAGTTACGCCTCGTCCTAACCCTCCCGTCCTACTGTCTTCACGTGTTTCCTCCTGGCCTGGAATTGTTCCTCGGTGGTTTTCGGAAGCCTGAAGTGGCTGGGAGGGAAGAAGGGGGCTCGACCTGCCCGTGCCTCCTTCCTTCGCTCAGTTCCCTTGGACCTTGTGGGTGCGCTCGGCTCCTGCGCGTTACTCCAAGCGCGCTGACTTTTCTTTTTCGTTTTTACTATTTTTTTTCTCCTGTGGATCTTGTCTCTCTTTTTGCTCAGGTCCCCGGGACTTGGCAGTGGCTCTGCCGTCTCTCCCTGGTACGGTTATTTAATGGAAGCCTCTTTTATGCTCTGCTGTCGCTGTGAGGGGGTGGAGAGCAGTGGTGGTGGGGGAAACGCTCTTTGAGCACCTACAGATGATCCTGGGAATGGCTGGTCTTCCCCCCTCCCCTCCCTCCTGCGAGCCCCGGCTTTCTTCTGTTTTTTTTTGTTTTGTTTTGCTTCGTTTGTCCGTTTGGATTCCCAGAGACCCGAGCCTCGGCTCTCACGCTGTCCCCCTGGGCAAGCTAACAAAGCCCCTTTTCTCCCGGCGCAGAGAAAAGGCTTCGCAGCCTCTTGTGTGGCACTTTCCATGGGAACGGGGGAGTCGGAGCCGGCCGTGTCCAGGTCAGGTTGCCTAGAGATGAGGGCCATGAAGCCAGGGGGGCCGCAGCCCGGCGAGGTGCCCGACTGACAAGCCAAGCCGCTGAGTGATGGCTCTTGTGCAGCACTTGAGGACAAGGAGCTGCGGAGCGAGCTGGAGGCGGCGCAAACTCCCGCGGGGACGGAGGGGACGAGCCCGCGTGCTGCTGGCGTCGGCTCCAGCCTTCCCACACTGACCCTGCCTCTGCTTTGGGGAAACTTTGGGGCACCCTGGGCTGCTCCGAGCTTGGGGCCAAGCTGTTTGGTGGTGGTTTTTTGGTGTTGGTGCCATGTGGCTCCTCTCCATCCCTGCCCAGTCCTACGCGGTTCGTGCATCACCTCCCCGCTGGTGCCGCGGGTTGCGGTGGGGCTGCCTGCGCCCCAACGGCTCTCTTGGTCTGAGTCAGGCCCGTCTCATCCCGGCCCTCTCATTTTCAGCACAGGGGTGTGTGGGGAAGTTCCTGCCCGAGGGCTGAGAATCCCCTTGCCTGGCGCAGTGTCTCCTTCCCCCCTTTCCTCCTCCCGAAGTCTCTCTCATGGCTCTTGGTTAGCCAGGCTCCATGGAGGGGTGATGCGAGCTCTGGCAAGAAGGGGTTAAATCTGGCAGGTAGCTCCAGCCTGCACCCTGGCAGATAGGGGGAATAGCTATTGTGTTCTTCCTCCCCACTCTTTGTTCTGCCTACAATAGTCCCTGCTTCCTGTGGTCTGTCCCTTCCACCCCGCTGCAATGGGCTCATGCGCCGGGCACCCCCTTCTCCTTCCTGCCTTTCTCTCTGCACGGAGGGCAGATCTCGGCTGCCTTCAGAGCCTGCTCCCTGCCTTGAACCAGCAAGGCCAGACAGACGGCACTGGGGAAGAGTTGTGGGGTTTTCCCCTCCTCGCTTTGGGGAGCTTTTCCAGCTGTCTCGGCATTTGTATCCTTAGGCCGTTGGAGTGCAGCCTGGGGGAAACTTTACACTTGAAAGAATAAGAGGGGGGAGGAGGAAAGTGGCCATTATGCACAAGTCCTGGATGCCAAGCTAGTCCAAACCACCCAAACCCACGGGTTTCCTGCTCAGTCGGGTGCTTTGCAGTGGGAGAATTGCACGAGAAACATTCAGGTCCTCGGGGCACCAAGGGCAGCGGGTGCTCGGCGCATGCTGCGGTGCCCGCAGGCTGTACTGGGCTGTGCTGGGCTGTCATCCTGCCTGCGTGGGAGCTGCTCATTTTCCCCCCCCCCCCCCCAAGCTTGGCACGATAATTGCAGGCTTTGAAAAATTCCTGCTCCAGGCGCCTGCATTTGCCTTCCGGAGAGCACGCTCCTCCGCTGGCGGCTCCCAAAATTTCTTTAGCACCTTGGCCAGAGTTTGTGTCCTTGGGGGAAATGGGCACGTGTCCTGCTTGGGTGCCCCCTGGGGAGCTGGGATGGGGGAGGCTGTTTGTGCCTTCTGTCCCTTGGGTCCCTTCCATCCCTTGGCCGTGCCCTGGGGTGTGCTGAGCACTGCTCAACTCGGCTCACGTGTGTGCATCCCTCCCTGGGCAGCCTGGGAGGCAGGGTGGTTTTGGGGGGCGGGGGGGGGGGGGTGAGCAGGGACAGGGTGCTGTCTGGGCTGTTAATTGCCTTCCTGTTAATTGCCTGCCCCTAACGATGCTGCCGGCCTCAGCAATAAGAGCCTCGGCACAGGCGAGCGGCGTGCGTGGAGGGCGGGGGACCCCGGCTGCACAATGAGCTCATTGTTTGCACGGAGGTTATTAAAAAATTATAGCATTTAAAATTACAGTGGAGGATTCTTCCTCTTGCTGCAAGGAGCCAGGGGGAGGAAGGGCCCTCGGCTTCTCGCCAGAGCCTTGTGAGCCCCTTCCCTGGCTCTGCGGGGCTGTGCCAGCCCGGACCCCATCCCAGGGAAAGCCGTGGGGACAGGGACACGGCTGCTGTGCTGCTCCCTGCCCGCCGAGGCGAGGTGGGGACTTTCCCTCCCAACCACCGCGGGCTGGAGCGGGGCTGTTTGCAGCAAACATCTGCTGGAGGGGACAGAAAGCTGGGCAGAGACCTGCTCTGGCAGCGCCCACACCTCCCCGAGGGGCTGCTCCTCCAACGCATCCCATCCCGGCGGGGGCTTCTAACCCAGTGCCCCTTCACCGCCTTGCCCCAGGGCCCTCGTGCTGAGCGAGCGGCTGCTTCCCTCTTTTTCTTTGGGTGAAAGGGGTGCCAGCCTCCCCCCGGGTGCTGCGGGGGGTGCTGGGGTGCTCCATCCCCTTCCAGCATGGGGAAGTGAGATGTGATGGGGAAGGTGCTGGATTTGTGAGCTGTGGGGTCGCGGGGCTCTCCTGGCCGAGGTTCCCGTTTTTGGCAGGGGAAGGGGGGGCAGGTGTGATGTCTGCTGGGTGTGTGTCAGCCCTGGCAGCCCCCCTGGACCGCTTTGAAACGTGGCATAAGAGGAAGAAGGAAGGCTGCCCCACGTCTGGCCCGGCCCACGGGATGCTTTGCACGGCACCAAGCTCAGAGCAACCCACGAGCTCGCTCAGAGGAGGGGAAATGAGTCACTGCGAAAGGAGAAATGGAGGGGAGGGTGAAAAAAAAATAAAGAAACAGCCCTCCCCAGGGGACCAGAGGCGGCTGGGGGGCTCCCATCCCTGCGCAGGCAGACTGGGGGCTGACACCATCCCCTGGCCATGGGGACCCCGGGGTGCCTCTGTGCTGCCTGGCGGGGCGGCCACACTGTGCGGGGCTGCGTTCAGCGGGGGCAGCTATTGTTCGGCGGGGATTTGGCATCCTGTGTTTCTTGAAGTTGCGCTTTGGAGAACAATGAGGCTTCCTGCGCCTCCCGGGGCAGGGGTCTGGGCAGGCAGGGCGGCCGCCAGCGTGCCGGGAGCGGGCCCTTCCTCTCCTCTGCCCTGCAGGGAAATTAACTGTGTGGGGTGGCAGGAGGTCTTGGACCCCATCGGTGTCATAGCTGGGGATGGGGGAGATGGGGAGGGGTAAGTGCAAGGGCTGGGGGCCCTCTGTGTGGGAGAGGGGCTGGTGGTCTGCTGTTGGGGCTGGCGGTAGGGGACAGCTTGTGGCTGCGGTGTCCCATCCTGCTGCAAATGGGTCCCCACGTCAAGGCCGTGGCTGCTGCGGGCTGTGCTGGGTGAGGGTGCGAGGGGATGTGACAGCACGAAGCCTGCTTGGGGTGCTGCCCCTCACAGCCAGCCCTTGGAGCTGCAGCTCTGGCCACGTTTCGCCTGGTCCCAGCTGAGCAGGGACCAGCAAAGCCACCGGCGGGGTTCTGCCTGTGTCCTTTTCCCCATCCCTGGGCTATACTTGCAGAGCCCAGCCCCATCCCTGGCTGTAGGATGGTCGGTCCCAGGGGAAGGCTGAGCCACGGCTTCCCCCATTCCCTGGACGCGGTGCCTTCTTGTCCCTCTCCTTTCCTGGCTCCTTTCCTCCCCAGTTCCCTGACACCTCCAAGTGCCTGATCCTGCCCAGGGCCAGAGGGCTGTGCACAAAGGGCACAGCTCCTGTAGAAGAAAGGCAGATAAATTAATTTTAAATATATATATATATTGGTTTTGATTTGAAATACCTGGCTGGGCTCTGGCAGCGGGAGGTGGGGAACCTGCAGGGTGATGTGCAGGGCTGGGTGCCCCTGTGCTTGGTCCATGGTGTCCCCAAGGTGCCACCTGGTCCCACCTGCCCTGGGAAAACTGCGGGGATGTGCCCACGGAGAGGTGGGGGGGAAGATGGCTCGGTAGGATGAGGGCTTTCGGTGCGGGCCGGCAATAAACAATTGTCCTGTGGCCTATTTATAGCGGCTGGGCCGGAGGATGGGCTGTGGGGTTATTTTTGGAGCGGCTGAAGGCACAGTTGCTGGACGGCACTTCTGATCTAATCAAGCAAACATTTTCAAACGTTTTCTGTCTCGCCTGAGCAGAGGCACGGCTGGAGGTGGATGGGGGCGTACCAGGCCCCACGTGCCTTGGGGTGGGTGAGGCAGTGCTTGTGGTGTGACCATCTCCGCCATCCCTGGGCAGCTCCTCCTGACAATCCTGGGGCACCAAGGACACCCTCGGCCCTGCAGCTGACGGACTAAGGTCCCCATCCCACAGCCGTCCCCTCCTCATCAGCAGGTCCCACATCTTCTAACCCTTACCGACCCATTTAGGGGCTGACCCTTGTCCACCCCAAAACCAGGCATGCACAGCAGGCGCTTGGCCGTGCATTTGTGAGAACTGCCTTTCCACCTTCTCCACCACACTTTTTTTTTTTTTTTCCCCCCTTTTCCCCTTTCCAAGCCCAAAAGGTCACTTGTAGCCCTGTCCCCAGGAACGCACCCTCCCGTTCATCCCTCCAGCAAGTCCCTGCTCTCCCCGCCGCCCTTGCTGCTCGCCCGGGCCCTGAGCAAACCCGGCGCCGGGTTAACCAGCGCAGCTGTATGCTAATGACTGCTGCTGCCTGCTTAACTCTCCTCCACTGAGTAAAGTCAGCCCCACGCACCCGCTATTGTCATGGCCCCCCTCCCTCCTCAAACAAACCACAAAACCCCAGCGCGCTGCTGGGGCCGGCTGCCCGCGGGGTGGCACCGAATTTCCAGCTCGCCTGTAATTCTTCAGCCCCAGCGCTCGGGCCCCGTGCCCCCCCCCGCCGCCTCCTGCCTCTCCCCCCCCCCAGCCCTTTTGTCTTTCCTCCTTTGCCCTTTTGTGCACGTCTGGTTTTTAATAGCGCTTGGCAGCTGGTTGTGGTTTCTCTCCCCCAGCTTTGTTTGCTGCGCGCTGATTGATCGCGGTGCCTTTCCCACCCCCCTATTCTCTGCTCCTGCTTCTCGCCCTTCCCCAAATCCAGGCCGAACAGCAGCCCCCGGCCCCCCCTTCCCCGGGCGACATATGCCAGGAATTAGCTGTGTAAATAGAGGAGTGCAGCCGGGCTGGCAGCTCAAGTGGCGGCGGACGGTCCCCTCCTTGGAGCTGGCCGGAGGCACCCGTGGGTGCCGGCTCCTCCACCCCAGGGGTGTTGTGCAAGCGGCCGGGGACCACAGCATGCTGTTGACACAGGTGGGGACACGGTTGGCACCTGGTGCTGTGGGCAAACACACCTGCCTGGGGAGGGCCCAGGGATGCTTTGGCATCCCTGCTGCATGTGCTGGTCCCTCCAGCTGGAGTCTGAAGTCCCTGCTTGGAAGGAGGGAGCTCCGGAGCTGCACCTGCTCCCTGCTCCTCTCCGTGTGCCCACCTCGTGCCGGGTCAGCCCTTGCCTCTCTTGAAATCCTGTATGGGTGCCAGAGGGCTGCTCCATGCCACTGCTGCCCCGTGGGAAGGGCAAGAGGATGGGGATGCTCCAGGCTCCAGGAAGGAGCTGTGTAAATAGAGGATTGATCCAAGCCCCTCAATCCAAGGGCAAGAATGTTATAAGGCTGCTCAGCACCCTGGTGCTGCTTTGGGTTTTAGCCAGGAGGGAGAAGTCACCGACAGTGCCCCATGGGGACCCATCCCTCGCTCTGCCCTGGGTTGCCGGGACGTGTCCAGAGCCACGTGGCCTCGGCCCCACAGTCCTCAAAGGTGCCTCATCTTCTCTTTCAGACCTTCATCTTCACAGACGGGGAGGATGAAGAGCTGAAGAAGCAAGCACGTGAGTCTGTGGCCCTTGGCCCTTTGTGTGTGTGTGAGACCTGGCTGAGTGTGGCGGGTGCCTGGGGCTGTGCTGGGGTGTTCTCCCAACCAGGGAGCATGGCTGTTGCATTGCCTGCCCTGGGGAACGCCAAAAAACAGTCAAAAACACTGCAGTTTAGACCCCGGGGTTTCGTGGGGACGTTTATCTGGCAGCCGCTGCCGGGGGTCGGGGTCAGCTCAGCCTATTCTCCCCATGCAAATGACTCCCTTTCAGGCCTTGAAGCGATTCCCTTTGAGCTGGGCAAGCAAATAACAGGTGGCCGCTGTGGGAAAAGGCAGTGAGAACAGAGCAAGGGCTTTGGCTGTGGCATCCTGGGTGGAGAAGCCAGCCCCATTCCCTCCTGCCCCCTCCATCCATCCTCCTTGCTCCCAGGGTGCTAGGGGCACAGGCGGGGTGATGTAGGGTGGCATTACATGTAGGATGGGAGCCCTGGGATACTGGGATACAACCCCATTTCATCTCATGTGCACCTAAGAGCCAAAGTTTGCTTTTTCCCCAAAACAACATGGCACAGACACCACCGAGCATGAAGCCTGTGGGGTTTCATCCCCCCATCATACCTGGGGTGAAGCGTCCTCGTCTGGGGGGAGCGTGATGCCCCAGCACCGGTGTTTTAACCCCAATTCTTCCCTCAGGAAACGTCATCAACACCAACTGCTCGGCCGCCCACAGCCGCCAGGCCCTGTCTTGCAAGATGGCTGTGGAGTACGACAAGTTCATCGAGTCCGGGAGAAAGTAAGCGGTGCTTGGGGACGGGGTTTGCCTTTTGGGGCTGTAATTCATCACAGGGCCTGGGCGGTCCTGGTAAGATGGGAGCTGCCCCGGCCCAGCGTGACGCGGTTGCTGCCGCCGCTGCAGGTGGTTCTGCCACGTGGACGACGACAACTATGTGAACGTGCGGACGCTGGTGAAGCTGCTCTCCAGCTACCCCCACACGCAGGACATCTACATCGGGAAGCCCAGCCTGGACCGGCCCATCCAGGCCACGGAGAGGATCAGCGAGAACAAGATGGTGAGGGGGGGACATGACGGGGGTACCGCCGTGGCAGCAGTGCCCCGTGGGAAGCTCCCGTGGTGCTGGAGGGGGGGGAGGTTGGGGCTGGTTTAATGTGGGCCGGGGTCTGGGCCAGCCCGAGGAGGTCTCACTGCCTTTGCTTCCCTTCTCTCGCAGCACCCTGTGCATTTCTGGTTTGCCACGGGAGGAGCAGGGTTTTGCATCAGCCGGGGGCTGGCGCTGAAGATGAGCCCATGGGCCAGGTAAGAGTGCTGGCGTTGCTCCCCCAGCGGGACCCGTCACGGTCCCAGCGGGGCACAGAAGAGTTGACAGCACCTTTGGGGATGTTTGAACATGTCCCACCACCTGGCTCGCTTTGCCTTGATGGGGACTTCTGCAGGGGCTTGGAAACGAGCTAGAAAGGACCTCAATTCCCCTAATTGTCTTTTAATTAGAGCTGGGCCGGGTGCCCAGCAGCCAAGCGCAGGCCCCGTGGGGTGCCCACATCCCCCCGGGCCTCGCTCCGCTGCAGCTCCTCTTTGTCTCCCCACAGCGGGGGCCACTTCATGAGCACGGCGGAGAAGATCCGCCTGCCCGATGACTGCACCATTGGCTACATCATTGAGTCCGTGCTGGGCGTCAAGCTCATCCGGAGCAACCTCTTCCACTCGCATCTGGAGAACCTCCACCAGGTGCCCAAGACGGAGATCCACAAACAGGTAACCCTGCCATGAGGGCCCTGGGCTGGATGGAGGGGTTGGGATGGTTGGTACCTTCGTATGGTTTTATCCTTTGTAGTGTAGGCATGCAGTGGGATTTTGGGAGCCTGGGAGCAGGGTCTGCAGGGTTGGGCCCTGGAGCTAAAGGCTGAAATCCCCAAATGAAGTGCCCTACAATGAGATTTTCAGCTGAGGCTCATTGGTGGGATCCCTTTGCAGTGCAAGGAGGGGTCACCTTTACCTTGAGCCACCTAAAAATTGGGCATCTCAGCCGAGACATGATAGATGTGCAAGCCCCATCAGCCTGTCCCAGGAGGCTGTGAGAAACAGGGTGAATTTTGCAGCCCCCCAATCGATCCTCGTGGTCACGTCGGCTGCTTGACCCTCCTGTGCTTTCTCCCCTAGGTGACACTAAGCTACGGCATGTTCGAAAACAAACGCAACTCCATCCACATGAAGGGAGCCTTCTCCGTCGAGGAGGACCCATCCAGGTGAGATGGGGGGGGTCCCATCCCGCACCCCGCCGGCAGGGACCCCCCTCAGGGCCATGCCACCACGTGGCCACCACCACCTTGTGCTCAGCATCGCTCTTCTCCTCCACAGGTTCCGCTCCGTGCACTGCCTGCTGTACCCCGACACGCCATGGTGCCCTGCCAATGTGGTGTACTAGGGAGATGCGTGTCCCCTCCCAACCTCGTCCCGAGTCTCCCCGGTATCCGACGGGCGTGCGGGACCTCGTGTGTGTGCGTGTGGCCGTGTCGGCCCTCCGGCCGGCTGTTGTTGCTGTGGTATTGCACAGTGTGTGTGTACTGAAGGCTGCTGTGCGGCCCCTTGTCCCCTGCCCGGCCGCGCGCCCCCGCTGCCCGCTCCGGGACGGCAGGCACGGACGGGTCCTGAGCACTTAACCCCGGGGCACGGGGGGGCTGCCTCGCCTGGGTCGAGCCCCCCCCGCCCGCCGGCCAGCCCCGCGCCATGCGTGGGGAGCGGCAGCCGGTGCTGCGCAGCTCTGCCTCACCCTGGCTTGCTTTTCTTTCTTTCCTTCCAGATGTTAAGGTGGCTTTTTTTTTTTGGTGTGTGCCTCCCTACCCTCACCTCTAACCCCTCCTTGCTCCTGCAGACCCCTAACCTGTCCCCATCCTTTCTCCCAGCCCCCAAAATCTCAGCATTGAGGCTCTGGCTCCTCACAGGCAAAGTTCTTATTTTTTTTAACCTGGCCACGGCAAATGCTGGGACACATTGCAGTGCTGCAAAGCTGCTGGGTGCTCATCAGCTACCACGGAGGGAGACCGTGGGGCAGACGGATGGCTTGGCAAGCCCAGCACCACCAGCATTCGCTCCATTCCCCAGAGCTCCCTACATCCCGCTGAAATGTTTTCAGCGGCGTAAATCTATGCACTATTTATAGAGACTAATTTAAAGGCTTTCTATAAATACGGGGGGCGGGAGGAGGGCTTTTCCGGAGCTGTGTTTGCGCAGTGCTGAGGTGTCTCCCTCCGGTGCCACCTCCCTGCCCGACAGCGGGGTGGCTGCGGGTGCAGGCAGGCTGAGCACAGGCACCCTGCACCTTTGCAAAGTAGCACTTCAGGGTCTGTCCTTGGGGGCCATGTGGGTGTCCCCCCACCAAGCATCCTCCAGTGGGTGCTGCTGGGGTGGCTGCAGTGCCCGAGAGGTGCTTGGCTGGATGGGCACCCACCACGGGCCGGCAGCGTTTCCCAGCCTGGCCATTGCTCTCTGCCTGTGGCTGGTGGGCAACGGGCACCCCAAAAGAGCAGATGTCCCCCCACACCATCGCAGGCTCTTCCCCTGGCTCTGCTCCTGCTCCTACATGGGGTGCATACTGCAGCAAGGCCAGCAGTGGGGGACCAAAGAGTGGTGTCCCACTCCTCCAGGCACATCAGGAGCAAAAATGGTTTGGGAAACGCTGCCAGAGCAAAATTTGCCGTGAGCCAGGGATGGATTTAGCCCAGTCCTGGGCAATGCGGGCAGGGACAGGGGTCCTGCATCCCCCCGTGGCCACTGCCAGCCCGCGCTCCACAGGGAGAAGCGGGCAGAGCTGGAGCCGAATGTTTCCAACCTGAAGCTGAGTGAAGATAGCCCATAATGGGTGCGTTGTAAATATGTTATTGTGCCAGTATTTTTTTACTGTGCCTTTTTTATATAAAAAAAAAGACAAAAAAAAAAAACAAAACCAGCAACATTAAGAATTACGTAGATTTTAAAATGCTTTTTATACGTTTTCTGTGGATCAGAAAAAAAAAAAAACAACCTTCTGATAATCTGTTTAAGAAAGAAAAAAAAAATTGCGATGTCTTGTAACTATCACTTACCTTAATTTATATGTTCCAGTATCTGGAACATCACTCTGTGCTTTTTGTAATTAGGATGTGTTTAAAAGCAATAGGTGTGGGTTGGGGAACCAGCATGGACGGTGTGTTCTCAGGGACTTGAACCCGATCGCTGCCACGGGGCCCCCGTGGGAGCCATCACCAATAAAGCAGCTTTTTGCTGACCACGGTCACCTGGTCCTGGGCTCCGGTGTCTCTTCATGGATGGGCTGTGCTTGTTTTTGTCCCTAACGAAGCTCTCGGGGATGCACGGAGAGGCTTTGCCCCTGTATCCTGCTCTGTTCTCACGGGTATCGGCCCCTTTGCATCCCACGGAGGGGGGGGATCATCTCCTCCTTCCCTTCCCCAAAAGGCTCCATCAGGGCTTAGCACCTCGGGAATGGGTTTTCCCAGGCTCTGGGGTGGGAGCGGAGGTGGGGGCGAGGTGAGAGCCGGTTGTTAGCAGGGGGGTGTTAACAGCCAGCCGCCAGGCGTGTGCGTGGGAAGGCCGGGGGCTGCGGGGGGCCCGAGCCCCTTCCCTCCGACACCAGGAACCACCGACACCCAGCCTGCGTGTGCTGTGGCACCAGCGGCAGGTCTGCCCCCCTGCTTCCTAAACCCAGCGCTGTTTATGCAACCAGAGCAGCTTTCATCTGCCACAGTCATCTCCTTCCCCAGCCCCCCCCACCTTCCTCTTTACCCAGCATCTTTTATTACCTTTTTTTTTTTTTTTCTCAAAGCACACACTTACTTTACAGTTTCGCTTGAATTTCTCAGTTATCATGGGTTGGCCTTGCTAAAAATACATCCTAGCAGGAAGTCAGCATGTGCTAAAGCAACAACCCCCTCCCCCTGACACACACACACACACACACACACCCTTCAGGCAGCCCCAAAATGAACCCAAAGCCCCCACAAGCAGCCCTCTCTGGGGCTGCTGCATGCAGAAGGGAACTGAGCATCGCCCTAAACTGGCACCCCCAAAAAAAGGGAGAGAGCAAAAGTGCCCTGGACAAAGAGAGGGTGGTGGAAAGTGAGCCCTGCGAAACCGCCTGGCTACGGCCGTGCAGAGGGTGCAGGATTTGGCACCTCTCGGTTCCCTGTCCCCGCTTCACCCCCCCGCACCCCTCCCGGCACGGGGTCACAGAAGGGAAACTGCGTCAGGCGCAGGAAGCCGTGCCACCCGCCGCTCGCCCGCGCGTTTTCCTATTGCTCATGGGGCCGCGGGCACTTCCCGGCAGCGCAGGGTCAGGCTGGAGGAGCCCCAGGCGCCCTCACCCCTTCCGCAGCCTTGCCCTCCCCGGGTCATCCAAGCAGAGTGGGTGCCAAGGGCACGTTTCTGGCAAAACCAGCCCAAATCCTGTGTTCACCATCCTCCTCCTCCTCCTCCTAGGGGGGAGGCCAAGGGGAGATGGAGGCTGCAGCCTGGTGCTGGGATGGGGCTGTAGGGAGTGGGGACCCCTCGGCAGGGGGGAAGGCTGAGTGCTGCACTGTGTCTGGAGGGGGGGGGGGTGTTAAAACATATAAAAATAAATAAAATAAATAAAATAAAATAAAATAAAATAAAATAAAATAATAAAAGCACCCCAGCGAGCCTTCGGGAGCAGCCGAGGCAGAACACAAGCCCGCCAGTTCATCCCATACCAGGCTCCCAGCCTCCTTACTCGTGGGCTGAAAAGTAAATAAATACAGGCATTAATAAACAAAAGGAAAACAAAAGCAAGCCCTGCTGCTCTCACATACTTGGCGGGCTCATCAGGCCAGCCTG
Source organism: Cygnus atratus (assembly GCF_013377495.2). NCBI lineage: Eukaryota > Metazoa > Chordata > Aves > Anseriformes > Anatidae > Cygnus > Cygnus atratus. The sequence goes on along the minus strand of NC_066376.1, from coordinate 5,045,315 downwards.
CTTTCATCTGCGCCCCCGGCGCTGGTGTGGGACGTCCTGTTTACGATCGCTGCAGCTGGGGCTGCTCCTGATACCTTGTGGTACCTTTTGGAGCAAAACTGTTGGGACAGAGGGAGAGGACGAGCCTGGCTCGGTGGGGACATGTCACCATGTAGGGACCTCTCTGTGACACCGCCGTGCCCCAGAGATGCTCCAGCACTGTGCCGAAGGCTTCCCCGGCCCCCCCAGGGAGGATTGCAGCATGGAGGGTGGAGAGTGAGGCTCTGCATTAGTCATTTTTGCTGCTCTCTCACCTCCCTTTTTTTTTTTTTTTAAATAATAAAACTTGCATTCGGGTCACTCAGTGTGCTGGATGCTGTGTGAGTTGCTGCTTTCCCAGCCGGCTCGCAGCGCAGAAGCGCTGTGGCGCAGAGGCTTTTCGCTGGGGACTCGTGTTTGCGCTGCGATGGGATGAGCACCAGTACTGGCAGCAGCCCCGGCGAGAAATATTTGTGAATCGGGATGGGAGGGGATGATGGGAGATGGAGAGCCTTGTGTGAATCCTCTCCAAGCTCCACTTCCAGCCTCTCTGGCCAGCAAATGGGGAACATTTGTGGGAAACGAGTGTAAAAGTGGCCAAATCACAGAACGCAAACAACGCACACAGCCATCTGGCTATCCAATCCACCTCGCTGTCATCTATTGACCTGTGTTTGGGAGCTGTGTGTCCCAGCACCAGGATGGGTGAGCCCATGGATAGGACAGGAGGATGTCCCGTAAAATCCCTCGCTAGCATCTGCAGTCTCGGTGGGACGGGCTGGAAAGCCGAGGGCAGCCAGCCCCCAAAGCAGCTCCCGGCCATCTCCCACCTCTCGCTAAAGCTTGCTCACCTTCCCACTGTATCCATCCATTGAAGTTGAATTACTGAGCCTTCCACAGTGTTTTTCTCCTCCTGCCTTCTAAGACCAGCCATGTCCCTGTCCAAACCAAGTCCCCTCCTGCCCCCCCCGCCCCGGGGCTCCCAGATCCTTGCTGCTTCTGGTTCCCCAGCCGCGCAGCGGGGCTGCCTCTGCTCCTTTGGCTGCTTGGCAAGGAGGAGGCGAGCGGGAGATGAAGCGAGCATCTTAAACACAGCTGGAAGCACTTCCCATGGTGCTGCCAGCCAAAGCTGTGGGACCGCTATACGGCCCTGCTGCTGACCCCTCCGTCCTCCTCCTCAGTGGATGTGTCCCCCTCCATCCTCCCCACACTGCGATGGCTTCACAGGGGGGACTGTGCTGGGTTTGTGCTTGTCCCCAGTGGGTGCAGGGGACTAAAACCACCGTGACACTTCAGATGATGCTTGGCCACATCCTAGGGACTGCCCCGCACTTTTCTTGAGAGCCAAGACATAAAGGACATGAACACAGGTGTGCCATGGCCAACACAGGCACTAACTCTCCCCAGTCCCCTCTGTGGTCGGCACAGCCGTATCCTGCAGGGTCCTGAGTACACATCAGTGCAGGGAGCAACCCCCCCCACCCCCCCAACAGGCACTGGGCATTTTGGGGCACACAGAGTGATTTATAAGCCCCTCGGGGAGCAGTGGCTGGAGCAGCCCATCCCTGCATCAGCCCCACGCAGCTGCGTTTGGAGCAGCTCATCTGCACGCCTGGTGATTTATGGGGTAAGAGCATCCATCCCATCCCATCCCGTGGCGTTCAGCTGGTGGGAAGAGGAAGGGGGTGGGTGGGAGAAAAGCTTCTCATCACCAGCATCTGCAACACCTCCCAAAGCCCCTGCACGGACCCAGGAGGGATTAACAGCCTGTCCTAAGGGCTGAGCAGGGATTTTTCACAGGGCTTGCTGTGAGAAACAGCCTGCCCCAAGCTGCTTTAAGGCAGGACCCTTCCCTACTGCAGCTCCAAGATAAACTACTGTGCGATCTTGCATACAGAAATAGAGACATGAGGCGTGGACAAGAAAGTCCTTCTGCTCCTGCCACCACCTGTCCCCTCTCCCCATGCTGCATACGATAGCATGGCAGCATGCCCGGCTGCTCTGTCGCAGTGGCTGGACCCATGGCCCGAGGTGGCCGCATCCAGGCTCTCTTCCTCCCCTGCCCGGCCACCCCAGCAGGCAGGAGGCTGCAGGTAAATGTGCCGGGAGGTCACGGCCTCTGCTCCGCCGTGTGTGGCCCCATGGAGCTGCAGAGGAGCTCTGCAGAGCCCCGGGGCTGCTGCCTCTCCCCTCGCTCCTTCTGTGGCTGCCTCCGCTTCAAACCCTTCTGACTGCCAAGAACAGGACTTCAGCATCCCCATGCGGTCAGACAGATCTGTTTCTCCTCATTTAGGCTTTGCTCTCAGCTGTTCAGGCCCAGTGGGCTCCCAGCTCGGGTCCTTGCATCTTCTGTCATGCAAGGGCAGGCTGCTGAGCTCCCGAGAGCATTCATGAAGGGGTGACGGGGTCATTCCTCAGGACCAGGGGTGCTTCAGAGAGGATTCCAGAGGACAAGACGCAATTTTGGCTGCCCACTGGCTTTCCCTCGGCTGGGAAATGTGAGGAATCGCAGCTCTGGAGGGATGCAAGAGAAGGAGAGCCACAGATCCAGCTCTCAGGTGCGGTTGATGGAAGAAATTGGGCAAATCCAGCCTCGGTCTCGGCATGCACACTGCAGGAGTCACCACCCAGCCGCTGACCAGGGACAGAGGCACGTAACCGGTCCCAGCAGGCACACCAGCAGCCACCAGCATGCTGGCTTTCCAGCACAGAAGAGCCGGCACGCACCACCACCTCCTGGAGGCACCGCTCCTGTTGGCACAGCTCAGCACATGCCAATAACAAAGATATTTGAAAGTGTCTCCCCAGGGCGCCCCTCCCTCCCTTATCTTAGAGGTCGGAGATCTAACGGCCCACTACTGAAGGCTGATCTGAAGGTGAGGTTTATTCAAACACATATTTCACCCCGGCTCCTGGGGGAGAAGGGACCCGCGTAGGAGTTTGAGCGAAACCTGAGGCTGTGGGCACGGCCGGCTGGAAAGCACTGGGAAAGGTCACCAGGCCGGTGGCCTCACATGTTCCCATCCCTGGTGGGAGTCTGTCAACCTGGTAAAATATTTACGTGCTGACTCTGGTGGGGGCTTTATTCTCCTTCACGCCATCGGCTTCCCTTGGCTGCTCCAAGCCCCCTGCGCCTCAGGGTGGGTTTAATCAGCTCAGAGCAGGGGACGAAGGTGGAACGCACAGGTTCCTCCGTTAGGGTGAAAAAATAAGGGGGGAGGCTGGTCTGTCAATTATTTGTAAGGGGAGGAAAACTGATTTCTGTTGAGATTCACACGAGGGTGAAAGGGGCAGCAAAAAACCATCAGTGTTTCTGCATCTTACTGATGGGTTTGTGACCACAGGAATGGGTTTCAGTCTAAATACACATGGTGCTTAACCAAATACAGAATTAACAGAATGAAACCCACGCTCACACCAGTCAGGCCCACCAAGGGAGTAGGACAGGTCCACATAAAATCTGGGGGAGCAGAGCAGGGCAGAACACCAGCACAGAGAAGGGTGCCCAGGACCTGCAGCTTGGCCACAGGGCTGAACGCAGCTGTCCCCTCTCAGCAGCCCTCAGACCGGCGGTGCCACATGGTGGTGACGTCCAGGGGTGTTGGCCTGGTCCTGACAGCAGCACCAGGTAATTTGGGAGGGAGACGAGTCCCTTGGTTCGACTGACTCAGGCAGAAAACGTCAAGAGAGACACTGCGGATGGGCAGAGGTTTTTAGTTTGACCTTCCCGAAGGCCCGCACGGACATTTTGCGGCCTTCCCAAGATAGATGCCCCTGCAGCGGGGCAGCTGCCACCATCCCTCCCCTGCATATCGCTGTCCTGCTTGGCCACGGCCGTACTCCTGCTCCTGAAAACGAAGCCCTGGTGCTGGTGTAAATGAAGCAGCACAGGGAGGGATCACCGCAGCAGCCTGGTGGGTGCACCACGCCGTGGTGCCTGCAGGTCCCTAATAGACACCCGGCTGCGTGCAGTGGTCAGCATCCTCCCCACACCAAAACTCATCCCCCCCAGGCACCCTGCTGCAGCCCGTGCAGGACAACTGGTGAAAAACACCTCATTTCTGAAGCAGGATTAGTAAAACTTTCCCCCAGAAGGAACGTCTGCACAGCTCCTTTTTCTTCAGAGGGCTGGTTTTGAAGCTGGCTGGTTCAACTGCAACAGTCCAGACTTCAAATTGAATCAGAAAGTCTGATTTCCAACAGCAACCAGATTAGGCTGAGAGCTGCGACCAGAGGAAGCAGCCCTGCCAATACACCTGCACAGACTTAATGTCACACAAACATTAGCAGGACTGACACTAATGCTTCGATTTCTGTAGTAAAGGACACTCATGCTCCCGTTCTTTCCGTTCCCTAACAGCTGTGAGAATTCATGGACCTATTCCCTCCTGTCCTTAGCCCATGGATGTACCACTATGTATGAGAGGTAATAAAAATTCAGGCAGGTTTACGAACTAGGGAAAGAATGTGAATCAATAAATAGGAACAGTGGTTTTATATTGTTTATTTTTAAAACATGAAACCCAAGCTGAATAGAAACCACAGAAATTACATTTAGTTCTTTTTTTTTTTTTTTTTAGTATTTGCAAACCAAAAAATTACAGTAAAAAATAGCTACATTACAATCAATAGAACTACAGAATTAAAAGTAAAGATACAAAAATGGGCTCAATCCTCTTTAACCCTCACAATTTAAAAACATTTTGGGTAAGTGCAGGAACTCTTCAAAGAAACTAGCAGGTTCAAAGTTTAAAAAAAAAATTATATATATTTATATATTATATATGTATATAAAGTGGTATGATATACAACCATTATGGTTAAGGAGAAAGAAACGAAACAGAGAAGTTACAAAAAGGCCAGGTACATGATCACCATTAGGTTTCTGTGCACAGTGTCCAAGAAAAAAAAAAAAAAAACAACTTCCCTCTGAATGACGTCAATGAAACTCATGGGGCCTCCCGTTAACAAGGGACCTGAGGCACACGACGTGGCAGCTGGGCACCCGGCCCCAGCGCAGAGGACGATGAAAGAAATGAAGCTTTTCTGGGAGCCCAGTGCCCTCCTGCACAGAGGCCACTGGAGAAGTCTTCGTGGGAGATTAGAGGAGGAAGAGGAAGGAAGGAGTTTGGAATTGCATAGTGAGGAGCAATGTGGTATCAAATACGCAGAGCACCTAGAGCTTCATGCTACAGTTATCCTCTTTAGGAAAGGAATATTTTGAACTTTCTGGTTGTACATTAATTTATGTTCCACTTTGTTCACGCACGCAGCCACAGGGGCTGGGTGAGCACCCGGCAGCTCAAGGCCACTGGTGACCCAACCCTTCTCTCTCCCAGCTGGGCAACACACTCACCATCATGGCTCGGCAGGAGATCCCCCTGTTCCCCCCAAAAGCACGGACCGCTTGTTAGCCATCTAGGAACTGCTACCAAAGCATCCCACACTTCTGCTGGGCCTCCTGGAAGGACTAGAGAAGCCATCCATCACACGCACACAGATCACTTCTGGAAAATGAAAGTAGTTGGTGATGAAAGAAGCCACCTGGCCAAAGGTACAGATTAAGTCTGGTCGGGTCCCCTCTCTCAAGGTGTTAGATCTACTCCTTAGTATCTGCCTGGAGGGCTTCTCCCCTCCCACCCGGAGGTGTTCAGTGAGTTACTAACAGATTTGTTTGCCAGGGGAAGACCCTGGCTTGGTCCCTATGTAGGAAGTACTTCAAAGACCCCTCTCTACCTAAGGAGAAACTCACCCACCTAATCTACACCTCAATCAGGTGAGGTGGCTCTAAGCAACAAGCCAAGACACCGCTCTCTTCTTCAAAGGGCTCAGCACGCAATTTCAGCTGCTGCTGGAAGGTGGGACCAGAAGTTAATGTGGGTTTATCCACACGGGTATCTGTACCTTGCTCGCACGGGTATCCACGCACTCCTGCCTGCTATCACCCCGCAGTACCAAGAGCTCTCACGAGCGATGGCTAAGCAGCCCCCCGAGAAGCTGTTTACTCTCAGAAAGGCCAAGCTTTTCATGTGAACACTACATATTTTTAGGGAACTGCTATGGAAATCCTGACTTGGGATCGCTGAAATCCCCATGCACGGTGTCCTCCTCAAAGCACTCAAATGAACATCCTTGCATCTTGGCTGAGATGACTGTACACGGAAAATTAACACCTATCAAATGGAGGAAACTTAAAAAGGACAGGAGGGGAAGGGAGCACTCCATCCTTCACATTTGGGTACATGGATGCACGCTAAAAATCTTAGCTTGAACCCTTTTATCAGCACATAAAATGAACTCAGTTTAATAGTACATACAGGATACAAACACTACAGTTATATTCCCAAGACAGCACAAGAAATTCACAGCCAAGTCTTGATTTGATTTCCTTTACAATTACAACGCAGTCTTGAACACTGGACGCAAGAGTCCAACATGCTATTTACATTTCACATTGTGGAGATGTTCGTGTGCTTGGAAGAGTTCTCAGTTCCAAAAGAAAAAGTCATTCACACATGATGATGCAGTGGAAATAAACCAAGCCAACCAGACAAGCCAATGACCACATTTGTGCTTCTGAAAAAGTAACATGAAGTGTCTTCACCGATGCAGTCACCTTTGACCGGAACAAGCCGCCTTCCCTGTTGCAGTCAGTGAGGTGTCCAGAGGCCAATCTCAGCTCCCCTGACTCCTGGACCCTTTTGTTAGCGACCGGTAACATGATTCATGTTCTGATAAGGTCAGCTGGGACACGCCAAGCGATACAGCCTCGGCGCTTTGTCACATTAAGAACAAAGACACACAATGGAAGAGAGAGAGGTCTCCACAGCTTTCCCCCCTACAGCTCGAAGAGTTTGGACTCCCTCAACCATGAATGCCATCTAGAACAGATGAGTCTTCGCCAGATAGCACCTGCTGTTCACCCTAGAGGGAGGCACAGAGTCTGGGAGATCTTGGCTTTTCCAAAGTCCACTCCTCAGACAAAGTGTGACCGTATGGATGAGACTGATTACGTCGCAGCCATAAGAATAGGCAAAGGCCACCTGTTCTTCAGCAGATCCACTCAGACCAGCCTGCAGAAATGCCACACTGTCGCTCAAGGTTCCAGTAAAAAAAAAAAAAAAAAAAGGAAAAAGAAAAAGTACTAACAACAATAATAAAACAAAACCAAAACGTTTGTCTGTGTTTCCTATCCAGCGCTCTGCACAGCATGCAGCGGGGCAGCAGAGTTCCAGGATGCTTTACAAAAGTGCAATATCCATGTCAAGTAAAGGAAGTGCTGGCTGGACAAAAGTACACAGCTCACACTGCAGTTATGTTATGCTGGCCTCCAGAGAGCAAAACGTCATCTCCATAACATTCTTTCCAGTTATATTTTGAAGTCACAGAGCACATATCTCCACATCTGTGCCTTGCTGCAAGCCCCAAACGTTGTCAGAAGCTGTTCTGGGTGTTATGAGTGACTACGCCAAGCCTTGGAAGGAAGCAGGACAAGGTGGCTGCTGCATTAGGTGCTGCAAACAGGAGGCATAGGCTCCCCATGCCCCTCCTGGCACAGGCAAATCCACTGTGGCAATTTGGATCCAACCCCTCCCAAAATGCAATCACATCCGTATTCAGGATGCTTTCTGTATACAGCAATGTCAGTACACAGAAGCACCTGTCCTCACAGGGTTCCCCACACCCTCCAGCCTTCAAAATGCTTGCCTTCAATGAGCAGGATCAGGCCACAGATTTTAGGGCAACTCCCCTACAAATGACAGCCGAAGTAGCAATCTGGGCACATCCTTGCAGGGACAGATGACAGTAGAACGATTTGTTCTTAGTAAGCATTATATGGCTCTTGCTTCTTTCTTCAAAGCGAGGGGAAGGTTCAGTCCCCCCCCGGATAGCAGTTGCATACTTTGGGCCCTGCAAGCTAACCATGCCACGTGCTTGCACGCCCGGGGTCTTCTGGTAGGCTTTAAGACAAGGTGGAAAACCTGGTGCTCATTAGCCACAGAAATCCCTCCATACAAGCTGCGGCTATGTTTCCCTGCCCTTGTAATTTGATAACACCGAGGTATGTTTCAGTGTGAAGCCCCTCAAATGCGTCTGAAAGGCCTACTCAGTCCTGAGCAAGAAAATCCTGCTTCCACAGATTTACGGTGAAGTGTGAAGTTTTCTCCCAAACCTTCTCTTCCTGGCTGCGCAGTGCCTTGTCTTCCCTTTCTCCCTCACTCCTTTGAATGGTACAAGCTGGCCTACAGCTTTTTGTTCTGTTAGTGGTTTATCTTCTTAAGAGGAGCTCAAAGCTTGCTTTCCACAGAGCTGGTACCCTTTGAGAGCAAACACCATCATTGCGAGGAGCAATCCTTACCTCACTGCAAGAAGGCAACTGACTTGAGTAAAGGCAGATTGGTAGATTTTGTGCCCCGTACAGCAAACGTGGGGTAAATGGACACCAAGCCTGAACGTCACCGATGTGAAGATTAACTGCCTCTGCCAATGGCTCAACTCCAGTTTGAGGGATATTTCCCACTTTATTTCTTCTGCCAGTTATTTAATATCATGCTCAGCAGCCACACTGCTGCTCAGAGGTTAAAAAACAAAAACAAAAAACACCAACAGAAGGAACATCATAGTTTCCCTACTGAAAGGCCAGTACTCTACAGTACTACTAGCTGCCCAAGAGGCAGCCTGCTCTTCCAGTAGTAAGTGGTCAGTGTCCTTTGGAGCACTGCTCTTCAGTGGAAAGTACAGCACCAATGGAGGATGTTGCCCTTTGCAGGCACCCAGCTGCCCCTTTGCAAGCCTTGTTCTAGCTCATGCCTAGAAAAATGCCTACATGTGCCTGAATATGGTCAGATAGTGGTTAGCAATGTGCCTTGAAAAACAAAAACAAATAGAAAAAAATATGTTCTGACAGTCACAACATTCTCCAAATGCCCAAATGATGGCATTTGTGTTTCTGATTCCGGAGCACAGAAGATATACTGAGGATTTTGTGAGTTTATTAGGATTGAGGCTCCAAAAAACTTCCTTCAGTGCCAGTTCAGCAACCCTGTGCTGTAAACTGTGATAAAAAAAAAAAGGAATAAAAAAAGAAAAATGAAGTCCACCAGAGTTCACAGGTCACTCCTGCAGGGAGTTTGCATTTGCTATAAATCCATTGGTGCTTGCAGTCCCTCTTGCTTTTGCAAGCTGACTGTCCCATAAGACCTAATATCAGAGAGCTGAAACTCTTCAGTGCAAAAAAAAAAAAAAAGAAAAAAAAAACCACCAAAAAAAAAAAAAACAACCATAAAGTCTTACAAGTCTTTTCCTGGAAAAGTTTGGCACCAAGTGGGTGGTGGCTGGCTCCTGTTTGTTCTGTGTGTTGGCCTCATAAAAGCAGCACCAAGAACGCCATCTGCAAGTACCTGGGCTTCCCTGGTGGAGCAGAGAGGTCAGGTTCAGAGCAATGGACCGGGTACTTAGGTGGTGCTGTGACCCCCTGCTCCTCCTGGAGAATTCACATGCTAGATAGAGTGGGAAAGAAAACAGCACTTTCTTAATTGATTTTTTTTTTCGTTACCATGCTAGTGGAGTGGTTTTCTCTAGAAAAGAGCCACAGGCTCACAGATTACAGTGGATATACAGTGACACCAAGAGGCAGGGGTTTCCCTCCTCCCTCACACAAGGGCACTGGACCAGAGGACTCCCCCCAGATGCTGTATTGTGCATTGGCTCAGCTTTCCCTCGTTGTTCGCTAGTCACAGACACCGAAACTCTGTCTCTTCAGCATTTGACAGACCAAGCAGCTCCACTGATGCCACTGCAGAAGTCAGAAGAGATCTACCACCATCTTTCACCGCATCCCTCTGAGGAACAGAAGGGGAAAAAATGGGGGCAGAATATATTCACCAACATTTTCTATCGGGCTACTCTGTTAAAGCCGGCCCCAGGCAGCTGGAATCCAGGACAGGATGGTAATCTCTTGGTTGCTTGCCTGTACGTGCTTGTTCTCTCTTGCACATCAGGTACAGCAAAGTGAAGGCTTAAATTCAAAAGGGGCTTCCACTCCAGTAGGCAGGTACCAGGTTGAAGGGGTGGTCTGGGCTGGAGAAACGGGAGCTGCACTGGATTTTGGGCAGAACAGCAGGATTGTTCTACGAGGACAGCACAGGGGCACAGCAGTTGGCACATTGTTTTGTCTGACTGCACATGTGGGTTTTCTTGTTGTTTTGTTTTTGTTTTTTGCCTTTTTTTTTTTTTTGCTTTAGCTTTTTCATTTTAATGCACACTGCCAGCATCTGGACGAGGTTGGTTGGTGGCGAGGTATTTGGCTCTCATGCTGGAGGTGTACTGGAGGAAGACAAGAAAAAAAAACAACAAAACACAAACAACAGAACAGAAAAGTCAGTCATAATGACTAATGTAAGCATGGAACGACAGACTACGACCGCCTCCCAGCATAAAATGGTCTGTATTTACTGCATATCAAGGAGCTGCTGGCTTGGTCTGACAAGGAAAATTTCACAAATCATTGAGTAGCCAAGTCTGAGTAACATACTGTCAAGCCTGTTGCAAGGTTGATGGCCAGGTCAGTGCAGATGGGCTAATGATTTAACCAAGCTCTCAATGGAGAAGGAAATCCAACAGTCATCGAGTCAAATTATGCCATATTTCACTTGGGAGAAAAGAGGAAAATGGAAATGATGCAGATGTAAAAACCCACCACATACCTTCGTCCTCAATTAGTCACGTTGACAGAAAAAGGAGGTTGAAAAGGAAACGGAAATAAAGTACATTGCATTTTACTGCAACGAGGGCATAAGATGACTGCATGCGTCGCAGATGGACAGTTCGAAAGAAAAGTGTGGAAGAATGGATCTTTGTGAACAATTTATGCCTGAGAGAGAAGAGACCCCGCCAGACCGGCGACAGGCTGCCATCCCACAAGATGGTATTAGCTAACAGTTATCAGATGGTTAATTATCCACCAATGGCTTGGGATCCAGCCTGTGTACCACGCAGTGGTAGACAAGACTCCAGCCTGGGGGTGAGAAAAGAAATTCACAAAGATGAGAGGTGCCTTTGGTTTGGGGGTTGTTTTCTTCTTTTTTTATTCCAAGCAAGGTAATCCAAAACAGCTCCCAGAAACTACAAGGGGAACATATGCCATTCAGTTTTGACTACTGAGCTGAAAAGCATGCAAATCACACACCGCAGTAAGAACAAAAGTCTTTGTCTTTTTATGCCAGTGTGTTCAATGCCTTCATCATGGCCATGCTACTGCTTCTGGGATTCTGCTACCATGATACTAACAACCAAGCAATGAGGACAGGTATTTTTTTCCTCTTTTTATACCAGCAAGAGCTTGAATAAATCTATAATATCCCCGTCTTACTTCCCAAGAGTGCTTTTCAGCATACTGACTTTTTATCACCTTTAAAATTGAACCACATGAAATAGCCAGTTAAGCTGGCAAAGAGACAACCGAAAGGCAGTTCCCCACCAGGAGGTAGGATTTATCTTGCACGCTGGGAAAGAACATTATGAGGTATCCCTAGCCTCTCAAAAGCTCAGATATTCAAAGGGGTTTTCAGAGAGTTAACGGTATTTTAATCAGTTTTCCTTCACAGACCAAACTGGGCTGAACCTCTGCACAATAGAAGAGAGAGACTGCTCCTTTAGCAGGGCTGACCCCACCAGCACAAGATGAAGACACCTGAGGCTTATTTGCACACTCGACTTTTACTGTCTTCCATAATTGGAAAACTTTCTGCAGAAAATGGATCTTAATATAAAACTCTGGCCCAGAAATGGCATCTATATTTAGAAGACAAAGGGTACATATGTTCTTTCTCTTTTTAAGATGTATTTTTTTTTGCCACTGAGAAGAAAAAGTAGAAAATACCAAGCTGAGCCAATTGAACTGTATATTCTATACAGTTTATGAATTATGATTACTGTTTCAGAAATGAAGCTTAGAGCATTATTAAAACATATGGGACTAACCCAACAGGCTCAGAGAGGCTTAGAAGTCAAAGAGCTTTCTCATAGGATAAGTAGGACACATTTCAGATAGCATACTGCTGAAATTACCAGCCAAGCATCATGCTAAAAAGAGGGTCTTAGAAGGCATTTGATTGCTCATTTTCCATTTGTATTCTATATGTGAAGTGTCATAGGAGATGAGTATGAACACAGAACTTGCAGTTGCTAAGGTTTTTTAAGAAGTACTTAGAAAAAAAAATCAAGGATTATGGAAGGTCATTGTGCATCTTGCTAGACAAATCATATAGATTCAGCACACAACTTGCAGCATCAACTTTCTTTAGAACATTACAAATCAAGGAAGGCCAACTGATGAACTGCATTTCAATGATGTACAGAGTACAATCATTGTGGAGGGAGAACTTGAAAAGAATTCACTCCTCCCTCCTCCAAGAAAAAAACACCACAGTTGTTTAAGAGACACTGAAACAAAGTAATCAGGATCATGAGATTCGGACAGTCAAGCAGAGAGCATTTTACATTCAAACCTACCTGCAATTCACCACAAGGAACAAATCAAGACTCAATAGTCAGAGTTAGGGCTGATGTTCTCTCCTTAACACAGGATTTTTGCACCTTTGAACCTTTTCCCATTACAGTTTGAACGAGTTACTCCTTCTGTTAAAGTATATATGTAATGACCGTGAAAAGTATGGTTGAAAACTGGAAGCAGAGAGCTAACACTTCTGCACACCCCTCATGAGCAGCACAGCTCTACAAGCGTGCGCTGAATCTTTTGTCACTGTTTTAGGTTCACTGTGTGAATGCTTTGCTCCATATGCTGTTGGCAGTATCTCACCCAAGTCCTTCAGTCCTCTGCTGGGAAGCAAAGGAAAGATGCTGTGGAATACACAGATCCCTACATCTAGACAGGCCAATAGATGAAGATGTATCAGCACAAACTTGCCAGTCACATGGATATGAAACCAAAATGTATTATCCACGGTTAAAATAACTTTAGACTTCAGTTCCCTTAAAAAAAAATCTAAGGAAAGACTTCTAAGCCTGAGCACAACAATTCAGAGCTCAGGAGGTCTTGGTCCCCGCTCAGAGGTAACCTGGATACAGTGCCTGACCCAGCCATAAGGTACGCAGTTGCATTTAGTTTCTTTTAAAGAGAAGCTTTCATAGAAGGTTAAAGAACATGCACAATGCATCGATTCTTCCAGTACTCTCAGTGCCCAGATGCCTATATGCCCTCTCATACCTTTCTGAACCCATCACGGATGACAGGACCTTCACCACGCTGTTAGCTCCCCTGAGCAGAGCACCTAACAGCCTTCTTGTTGCCATTTCTCCAGGTGTCTCGTGTTATTCCACACAACACACCTCTCAGTCACTTACCAGTCAGCTAGGACAAACACAGCTGATTGCATGCAAGTTTATTTTTGCATTTCTTAAAAGAAAGAGTCTCTCCTTTACATCTAGCCTTGCTGAGGGCATAAAAACTTCGATAGGCATAATTTGCCAGCACATAAAAGTTAGGTGCTTAACGCATGTAGCCTGCATACAAAGGAATCACTGGTTGCAAAAACTAATAAAAAGTAATGAGAATAATCAGTTAATTTTAGAGATCACGAATTCTACCAAGTCCTGTGAACTGTGCAGATCATGAATACTTCACTGCTAACTGAGCTATGCTGGAAGATCACTTACCACGTGAAACCATGACTCCAAGTAAAAACCATTTACTGTTTGTGGTTAAAAAAACACATACATCTCTCTTTGGCTACCCTGACTTTGATTTCCTGCCAGAGCTGTTCAGGTAAGCCAATGAAGACCAAAGCTTCTGGAGTCAAGTTCTTAAAAGCTGATCCACCTCTCAAATAGCTACAGCACAGTAAACACACAGGCTTTGGTATCATTATGTATGGGAGGTACAACATGGAGGGAAACAGCTAATTCCAGCCAGTGGGTTCTGAATTCAAAGGGACTTAAGTTTTCCAAGTCAAAAGAACAGAGCTTCTGTTTGTTTTGTTTGTTTTTAAAGTCTTGGAAAGAATGCAATGGCTTTTTCTTAGCCCTGCAGACAGCCACATTAAACTCTGGGTGTGACCTTAGGTAAACAGAAGACAGTCAAGACTGAAATGAGGTCATGTTCCAGCCCAGAGGGTATCTCAAATCCAGAATGAAGACTAGAATTTCCCCCCCCCCCCGACAATATTTTATGGGATAGACCCATACGCAGTTTTCTAGCTTTGCTACGATACCACCTGCAGGAACCAGAAAGCAGAAAAGACACCACAAGCCCAAGAGCAGTCTTTACAAGACTTCAGATTGAAGAAAGTCGTGACCCTTTCAAGGGTGCTAGCACCATGCTTCAAGACAAGTTTGTGTTCATGCACCATGGGAGAAGGCACCAAGACACCCAATTCAGCCAGCACACCTCCCAGCACATCACAAGGCAGGCAGACAAATGGCACGAGGCAGCAAGAAGGCAGACCAAGCAGCAGCATGACAGAAAGGAACCCAATGCGAGGCTAAGTCCCAACAAGAACAGCAGAAATGGAGGAACAGCAGCTTTATGGACGTGTCTTTCTGGGAACAGACTGTAAGATTCGGGCCTTTGGCTGCATGGGCCAAAAGCAGCAGGCCTTTGTTCCAGCTGGAACCAACACCTTCCAGTTTTGGCTGTGGCTCCCTTGATGGAGCAACGCTATCCTTTACACCAAGTGAGTTGCATGGGTGTTGTAATTATACCCTGTATTCAACCAGGCTAAAAACTACAAGGCCTAAGACAGACTAGCTGCCTTTCTCTGTCTGCACGTGGCTTTCTCATGGACCACCATGAGGGAGGACACACTGGCTACCTCAGAGAACACCCACAACAGCAGCACACCGGGAATTCAGACGGTGAAATGATGCTAAGAGGGCCCTGTTCAGAGCCGATGGGAGATGGATGGAATGATTTGGACACACACAGATCAAACAAAACAGTAAAAGGTTTGGAAACAGAATGAAATAGATCTTAGTGCTCGTATCTGGACCTTTCAGGACTATTTTTTTTTAAACTTACTCCTTTCTGACTTTAAATGCAAGGATAAAAGGAGGAGCTGCACACAGATCTAACAGGCACTGAAACAACTCTTTAGGACAGGCCACCATTACCAGCTAGGATCTTTCAACAGATTAAAAATCCTACTGAGGAACTTAAAGCATGTGGCAGATAAGTATCTCTGGTTGTGGGCACATGCTGCTATGACCAGTCAATAAAAAGAGAACAGCAGCAGGGCTCAGGGGATGCCAAAAAGTTGAAATAAGACACCCTGTCCTGACTGAAAAGCTGCTAGATTGGTTCTTGCTAGAAAACGGCTTCTTGGGATGGGAGAACTGTTCTGCATTTGAAGTGCAATGTTATTTGTACATTTAAGCAGTGCTCAGTACTAAGTGTTCAAGCTGTTCTCCAGCGTGGGCTCTGATTTAAAGCAGCCGTGAGTTAGCCTTTAGGAGGCATGGGCTTCTCCAACCATCACATCGTGCACCAGAAGCCTTTCCAAGGTTAATAATGCTCCTTCAGTCTGCACCAGAGCACAACTAAGTAACTTTAACCCTTGGCAGGAGGGAATGGGGTGGGAGCTGCAGAGGAAAGGAATGTGAAGAAATAAAAGGCACTGGCCTGGGATAAACAGTGCAGGGATGACAGGAGTGGTTGGGAGTGGAGAAGGGGTTGAGCAAGAAGGACCTTTTTTTCCAGTACCTGTTCCATTTGCGGGCGCTGTTACCAGTATGTCCGTGCACTGTCCGAGGGCTTAAGCTGCCAGCTCATATGGCTGCTACTGTCCATGGCAGCCAAATACAACTGTGATGACGCAAGAAAGAGAGAAAAAGAGAGTGCAGCCTCAACGTGCATGAAAAACACAGTGCAAGCAAGTGAAACGCTGTGGTGTGTGTCGGTGACAAGGTGGTCTCTACAACCCTAAGGGGATAGCCCTGTGGCAAGAAGGAGAAAACAGAAGGAATGAGAGGAGGGAAAAACAAACAAACAAACAAAAAGCCAGGAAAAGTAACGGACAAACAATGCAGCAGGATCATCACATCTTAGTTTTCACCATCTGTTCTCAGAAAGAAGCTAATGGAATATATCAGCTTTGTCCACACATTGGACATACCCTGTTGAGATGGTTAACCCCCTCCTCCTCCCTCCCAGAAAGAGGCAGGGACATGCACATTAATATTCTCTTTTTATCGCTTTCTTTCTAACAGATAATTTGCTACAAACAGGTCCTGCAAGTTCTTCTGCTTCCATACAGTCTCAGTCACCTACTATGGAGAGCTGTGAATAGAAAACCAAACCAAAAAAAAAAAAGGGGGGGGGGGGGGCAAAAAAAACACACAAAAAAACCAACCAAATAACAATAAAACAGAAAATCCCCCTGTCCCCCACTGCCTGTCTGTACGGCAGGATAGCAGACGGTATTTGCCTTCTCTCCACTGCCCATCTACTATCAGTACATCCCTCCAGAAAAGACATTTATTTTACAGCCTATTCCTTGCTTCACCTAGGCAGAAGCTCCTTTTGTCTACAGGAGCAGCGATGCACTCTCCTCCTCCTCCAGCTCCTACACTTCCCTACAGACCATATTGGTGGCTGCCAAGTCAAGTTCCGCTGGAAAAAAAAAATAAATCTTGTAAATCTCAAAAAATAAACCTCTTCTCAGAAGCCAGCCTAAAGGCACCAGGACTCGGATCCCCCTTCAGGGTATTAATGCAAACAGCTACCGAAGAACCAGGGAATGTCTTGCGTAACTGCAGCCCCTGTGGAAAGGAGCGTGCTTTTTCAGAAGCGTGAGAGCTGTAGGGGAAGGGGAAGCAGGACCTTGGCCTACAGACACTGAACAAACATATGCCTTGGCAGGTCTAGAGGCAGGAAATGCCAGTGGTAAAGCAAGCTCTTGCCATACTGTACTGTGTGCGGCACATCAGCTCCTCCCGAGGACTGTCGCGTTGCTGAGAGCAGATAAAGCTACCAGAGGTTGTGGTTCACAATACCAGGGATTGGGAAAAAAACATCTGTATTTTTAAGAAGGTTGCAAGAAATCTGACCAAGTACCAAGATAAGGCTCAACCTTCCAGTTTTCCTCTTTCTCTACGGTGAGGTGAACTGGTCATTTTGAAGTGAAAACATGAATGTGATGTCCCCCTTCCCACCGCAGTTCCTACTCCATCCTCCAACATCCTCCCCATGAATTTGAATCATGCACCGAGTGTATTTTCTTTACCTATACCTGAAGACTGGCTGATTATTAAACATGCTACTACTCATCCTCTGTAATCACACCACCACGTTAACGAGCACTGCGATGGCATGTGCTCCAGGTTCTGGCATAAGGTTCACAGGATCCAGTGAAGGAGGGCAAGATTCATCTAGTTCTTACACATACATGAAGGCATGCCCATGTTTTATCCAGCATACTGAAATGGCTACCAGGCCACTCCAAATATCAAAACCTTCCATGAAAGTGTTTTGTTTTTTTTCCCTCCGTAGGAAATTAAATACAAAAATAGATTCTAAAGAAAGTAAAAGAGTTGTGAAACAAAGATTAAAAAAAAAATCTCAACAGCAACAAAAAAAATACAAATTTCATCCTACTGTCTCTTTAGGGCAGATTAAGGAGAGAGGTTCAGCAATAACTCTGAATTTACTGCTTTAACAAATTTCTTTGTAAACTTGAGGAACCAGTGCCACAGATAGCAAGAATACTGCATGCAAGTGAACCATCCTGCTGAAGTCACCCACCAAGACAATCATGCATTTCAGTGGTGGCAGGACTGGGCCCATAGGATTACCAGTGTTAACAGATTTAGTTTTATTATTTTTATGTGCAATGTCAAAAGTAGCAGAGTTGAGTTTTATTATCCATGGCAGGTGAGACACGGCTTGTCTATTCAAATTGCTGCCATTTATGGGCCAGATCCTGTGCTTGGCTACACAACCAGCTCCCTTGAGAGTATACAGGAGTGGTAAATGTGTATTCCCCAAAATTGCTGAAGCAGAGAGGAGCAGTAAAGAGAGACTTACTGAGGGAGGTGGGGACTCCCGGCCAATGAGCGGGGTATTCTCACAACGGGGGTTCTGGAAATTTGCATTCTGGCTCCTAGGAAAGGAAGACACACATGGTAATGGGGGTACGTGCCACACTTCTCTGGGGAAGGTCTCTGACAGTGACATGGGACAGAGTGTACATCCCCCCAGAACTACTGTATCAAATCAGTCTCGTCTCCCTCAAAGCTTTTCTTACAGGCCAACTGGATCCCCTTTTTCAGTTAAGGACACAAAACTAGCATTATTTTCCTCAGATTAAGCACTATCTTTACACTCGGAACAGCCCACACTGAGTCATGTCGAATGATTTAAAAATAGGTTTGTGTGAAAAATCTGCCTCTCTGCAGAGTCAGAACTGCCATGCTGTAGAAATGGAGATAAAATAAGGACAAAGTCTAAGGGGAAGAAAACGATGTGGCAGCCCAAAAGAGACGGGCCCTGAAGGGAGTCAAAATGTGATCAGAGTTCAGCACTTGTGGAGAAAGCTCTGAAGGTCCCACCTGAACTAGGTAGCTCCAGACTGCAACAAATGTCAGAGCTGACTGCAATTACTGTGAAGGAAAGAGCCTACAGGTTTTGTTATGGCTCTCAGTGTCTCAGAAGGCTTAAAATCTTCTCGCAAAACTGCTCTATCTGAAGAGTCAGGTCTTCTGGGGATCAGATTGTGCAATAAGGAGCCTGGACAATACTACTATTTTTTATTTTTTTCTGTAGGCAGATGTCTAAATCCCACAGTACAAAGTGATTCATGTCTTTGAGTATGCTGCCTAATAAACCCCTTTCTACTGCAGTACTTTTAAGCAATCCCATTCTCCCAGCAGATGCTAATCGGGAAACATGCCTTTTGACATTTCAGACAGAATCCCTTACCACCTCCAATGCCTGGTTGAAAGCACCAGCCTCGCAGCGCTTAGCAACGACAAAATCCGAGTGAAGCAGCTCGGGCAAGTTGCAATATGGCCTTTTTGTCAGGATACTCACATGTACTCTGTGACGGGAGCATTGCTGACTGTGTGTGCTGCTGCTGGAATGCTGGTCTCACTGCCATAACTACTCCCACAGCTATAGAGGCTGGGCATGTGCACTCTGTAAAGATTATCGTGTGTCTGTCTGCTCCCCTGAGCAGCTGATTCTTCTTCCCCATCATCATCTGAGCTTCTGCAAGAAGGAAAAAAAGTTCCTCCTAGAACCCTACAATTACCCCACATGTGGGGTTTGCAGGAAACCATGGTAATCCTAGGAACCTCCCAACCATCTTCCACACCTCCACATTTATACCCATTTGGGATGCCTCAGGGCGGCAGTGTCAAACACAGCCTACACCACTGTGACTCAGACCTCCCACAGATACCATCTGGACTTTTCGGCTGCACGATCCCCTACACTCTCCCTATGGTCTTCTCTCAGGGCTTGGCAGACAGCACAGCTCTGCAACTGCCGAGTCATATAGCGGAAGGATGGACACGCATCCCAAAATACACAGCAAATACAGGAAAAAAATATATGTAAAAGAGGAAGTGAAGATATAGCGGCATGCAACACTCAAAACAACCTTCAAAGCTGCAGTCTGTGTCCTTCCACTCCTTGTAACGATATCCACAGGGCTTTTAAGGATAAGCCTCTGGAGACTGCTCTGAACTTCTGCTATGGTTACACAGTGACTACTTCAGCTTCTAACAAAACCCCACAAATCTCTACATGTAGTAAGTTGCAACATTTGCTTCTAGAGCCTTTCTTCTCTCAAAAAGGCCAGGAATTTAAATCAATTTTAATACAGAGCAGAGCTGTTTGTCAGCTGGTTCCTTCCCCCCGCCCTTCCCATATTATTCTCCTGTCCCTCCTATGTATAATATACTATTATTTTATCTCCCTAATTAGGGGATGAAGCTCCAAGATTTGAAATACATTTTAGTGATGCTGGAAAAAGCTAGTAAAACATTCCATATGAAATGCTTTGCTGCTTGCAGGAGACAACATGGCCATAGCTGTAGCATCCCAAGTATTGCTTGCAGTTTCTGTACCACAAGGTGGCACTGAAGATTTACGCAGGGAATTGCAGCCTGCACATTCTCTTACAGGCAATAAAGTATGACATCCATCACCTCCCCGAGGGAGCTAGAGGAAGAAATGGTGCTCCAGAGAAAGCAAGAGGGAATCTTTCAGTTCACAGCAGCAGCCTGAGCCTGCTGGGGATCACAATATGGGCAGCAGCTCACACGGAAGGCAGCACAAGAGATAACACTGCATAAACCTTTCTCCTTCGAACAGGCAGACTACCATTCTCCTCCTGAAAATGCCTCTACAGCTGCATGTGGAAGAGGTAAGGAAACCAGCCATTTTCTTATGCGCTATTCTGACGCATTTCCGAAGGCTTTCTCTGTGGGCACTGCAGGCCTGTGGGCTTTGGCTTCCTCCTATTGTTCAGGATGTTCCATTTTACTTTGAACCTTGCGCTCAGGCTTAGACCACAAAAATCATGTTTCGGGACCACAGAAGAGAATTTGCTGCACAGCCTACTGCTTTTCTACAAGAACAGAAAAATCAAAGCTATTTTAGTAGCTGCATGTGGTGCTGCAGTGAGTCAATGAGACCCTGGGAAGGTTTGTTCAAGACTTCCTGATCAGCCTGCTTGCCATCATTAATATTAGTGCCAAACAACTCTGCTGTTGCATGAGTGCTGCCAGTGTGCAAGCATCTCATCTGCCTGTGCTACTGCAAACAAGATTGTTCCCAGTTTCTATTAGCTATGCAAGTCAGTTGCCCCAGTGTTAGCAAAGACAAGAAAAGCATGTGTGGACTGCTTCTCATTCCAGTTCTCTTCCCCATACTAGAACAAATGACTCAAAGCAAAACAAGAGAATAGGTACTGTAAGAGATGACACATAGTTCAAGCATTACCTTTCTCTACAGCTATCAACATTCATCTCTGACTTGACTCATAGTCCTGCAGCGTACTGAATACCCTGCACACATAGTGTTCCAGTGCAATAAGGTTCAGATGTAAGTATTAACCACAACCAGAGCAAAGCCAGCAGATTTTTTTTCTGTTGGACCTGTGCTTAAAAGGCCTCACACTCCTGGGATCATACGGGATAGGGCTCCAGATGCTCATGGGCACAAATCCAATAGCCAGTCTTCATTAGGAAAGAGCTCTACAACACTACAGGATCTAAACCCTCTCTATACCTCTTTTGCTGCCAAGTGTGTGGGACACTGCACACAATGGAACTGAACATGAGGGCTGTGACAAAGGAGAAGAGAACCAGGTAGATGAGGCCTTCCACTCCGTCATAGCAAAAGCCCGTCAAAGCCTGGACGTAATCCTGGAGAAAAAAATGAACAGTTTCCTGATCACTAGAGAGTTAACATTAAGTTCTAATTCAAAAGTCCTTCCCCTGGACTGTGTTCTCTGAAACAATTTAAAAGTTCATAGTCCCTTTCACAGAGCGTATTTCTATTTTAATTTCAGGGTCCTCAAGTGTTTTTCATAATTTATCTAACCTTTATTTCCCCTCACAAAGCCCAAATCAGATATAGACATGTCAGTATTTTCGGCCCCACATAGTAAGAAATTAAAAGAAAAAAAGAAAAAAAGCCAGAAAAAAAAAGAAAAAAAGAAAAAAGAAAAAACTTATCCACCCAAACTTAAGACACCACATTTTTCAATAAGCCTCTCAGGTCCTTCACTCAGTCCCTTTGCCTGTGAACACAAGCATGGACTATCTATTTCTCTACCTTCAGAGATGCAGCTAGGGCAACAGTTCAATCATGCTTTACTGCAGCTATAAGGCATTTCATGGGAAAGGCAATAAGCTATAAGCTATGGAAACAAGTTGGCAGTTCCTGAAACCTTATGGCTGCAGCTTGTAGATGTATAAAGGCATATTATCCAGTCTCCTACCCTGATCTTTAAACACAAAAATAGAAAGCTAACTTGCTCCAAAATCCCATTTTCCTTTCTGCTGGAGTCAATCAGTAAAGCTGTTATAAACTGCTTTGGTACACCAGAGATTCGAAACTCCAAAATAATCAGTATGCTATAGGCTCTACATCCCTCTTTGTGCTTTCTTAGGGCAGGCCCAATTACTGAGTACTCACCAAATGCAGACTCCGACAGTCTACTAAAGCTGTCAGTTGCTGCAAGTTGATCTCTGTTGAATTTAAAACCTCCTGGATGCGCATAAGATACTCCTGTAAGCAACAAGCCAGTAATTATTGCAAATAAAGAGCTTTACAGAAGCTGATCTTGGGCTTTGTATTCATGGAAGGGAAGCAGAGGGAGAGCACAGTTGAGGAGAGTTACCTTGGAGGTGGGGTGCTCTCTGCTTGCTGACCTCACGAGTTCCATAACATCATCTTGCATTTCCACCAGAGCCTTGTGACTTCCTGACAGCTTCTGCTCAACACAAAACATGCAGTGTTTCAGCAACTCAGGCCACATGGACCAAAAGAACTCCTGGGAATTAAGACTTACATCTTGCTCCCAAATACTAAAGCACCTGTATGAATGGTATAAGTTAAGGATGTCTCAACTGACATGGGTTCAGTTCCATTAGGGTTAAGTTCTACTTTTACCAACCTGTAGGAAGGACAAGCACAAAACACACACACAGAGCTGTGGCCAGTGCCAGGACAGACAGGAAGGAGAAAAAAACAAGACAAAGCACTCATGTTCTCACCACAGCACACAGCTGGATTTTTCTACTAAACCAGATGGCTGAGAAAAAGTTAATACTGAAAGTTATTTACATTGGGGTGCAGCCTTCATACCCCATTAAAGCATCCATGGGAATTTCACATGCTATAGCATGTCAGAGACTACACTGAACAACCAGAAATGCAACTGATGGCAACAGTGCACAGACTGAAGTGGTCTTCCCCCACCCTTGAAAACAGAGGAAGACAGGATTTAAAAAATCCTAAATATAAACTGTGAAGCAGCTGGTGTCTGCTGAACAGTGGGTGGTGTGGGTTCTTTCTGGCCTCTGATACACAAGACAAAGTTTGGGATGGGCCCAGGTGCTGTTCCTCAGCCCCCACACAAAAGAATAATGACTCACGTTTATACTTCAGGATACAAACCCCCCAACATCCAAGGGATTTAAGAAGGCATATGTGAGAATCACTCCCCCACCCACTGAAGTGGCTGCAGTTTGGGAGTGGAGTGTTGCCAGTGTTTAATCTAAAAGAGCCTGTAAGAAGAGATTCAAAGCAGGAAGTCTGTAGTTTCCCACCCTGGCAATAATTATGGGTGCTCTGTCTCCATGTTGCTTCTCTTAGAAGTGCACCACGTAAACAGAGATACCATGAACAAAGCCATGCTCCTCACCACAACACATACAGGCCTCTGTAAGAGGGCACCGTGGACCTGAAGCTATACAGGCAGTGATGAAGATGGAAAAAAACTGCTCACTAAAATCACCTGCACAACTGGAAAGTAGCTACCAAAGCTTTACCAACAGGCGGAGTGTTTCCTGCAGCTAACACCTTGCAATTTGCTGCATGCTGGCATCAGAAGCATTTAACCCATGCCCTGCGAGGAGCACCATGCTGAGAAGGGATGAAGGGAGGGAGGGAGGGCGCTTCCACTCACCTGCTGGAAAGGATTGGGGTATCCAGCACTACAGGTAATGTAATAGCGGAGGGTATCTGCAAAGACAAAAGAGGAGAAAGTCATACTAGGTATGTTGTTTCAGCTTTACAATAGTTTACGACTGCCACAAGGGAGGTGTTGAGTTCTGAAAGCAATACACAAAATGAAAATGCAATATAAATGGAATCACTTCCCTCTCTCTGTGTAGGATTACAGGGCATGGATGGCACTAGGAAAAGGGATGTAGGCTGCATTTGGGGATAGAAGAAAGATTTGTTTTCTCTTGGTTTCCCTCCCCGCAATTAAAACTGCTACTTTTTTGTTTCGCTCTCAACAATAAAGCAGCACATGGCTGCCCCACTTGCATAGTCAGGGGAACCATCAAAAAAGTTTTATTCCAAAGTCAGCACTATTCACAGTATAACCACACTACCAGACCTTATTAGTCTAGGAGAAATCCAGTGGGATGGTTAATTTCTGTAACTTCTGAGTGTCGGAATAACATTCTACGGTCACTGACAGCAACCAAAGGTAGAGTGCTGCCTAGGGAATATAGCAAAGAGACAACTCAACTTTCAGCCAGTTCTGTTCACCAGCTAGGTCACTAAGCAGCCACAGAAAAATTGGCACAGGAGAGGTAGCAGTGCTGATATAAATACAGGCTGCTAACAAAAATACCTGTGAAAGCACAACATTGGGCCAAAGGAGGTGCAGACACACATCCCTGCACTACCGCACCATGCTGAAATGTACCACTTCCTAAATATACAAGCTCATGTGTTTAAAACAAACAAAGAAAAAAAGTCTTCACAACTGGGAATTCTTGTATCATACTCCAAAGAGACTAGTTTTAGGCAGTGTTCTGTAGAAGAATGTTAGAAAGCCCTCCTAATTCAAGAAAACAACTTTCAGTAATATTTCCTAAAAACATTATCACCTAGCAAGCAAGCAACGTAATGGAATGTGCTGGGAAAAGAAAAGGAAGAACAAGTTCTTGCCTTTCTGACTTGCATTAGGAATGAAAAAGTAAACATAGTCTGTCTTCTGATGGATGTCACTTGCATGTAATTAGATTTTAATTAGAAGGCTCTAGTTAGACTACTTAAAAGAGTGCATATAATTTCCTTTGCATCTTTCTTTTGACTTGTGCTAAGAAGGTATATTACATATTAAATCAATACCACAGACTTGGCCAGGAAAGAAAGCTCCTACCATGTGTTAGGATACCAGCAACAAGTTACCTGGTCAAGGGCCCTCAGATCACTTGCTGGTAACATCCTAAAGGTGCGTTTTAACAGTAGCTCTATCAATAGTCACAGTATCCTCACTGAGTTCTCATGTTTATGAATACAGATAAGTAGGACTGTTAAATCTCCTATTTCCAGGCTTGAAGACAGTTTTATTTCTCCTCGTTCAGGTGTGTGTGAAACCAGACTGGTGTCCTCTTCACGAGCCCTCCATAACACTACACCAACACCAACTGCCTGAAGAAAGTCAGTATGCACAAATTACAAGTATCAGGCTTTCCCCTGCCATTCTCAATACTGCTATAGAGGGAAGTTCTGTCAAAGAGTTGATCGTCCCAATACCGTTAGATTAATTCTCAAACATTTACAGTTCTTCAGATGAATGGGAGCACGTCAGCTCAGAAAAATCAAGGGTGAAGTTTGCTCAGTGAAGATAACAAAAGCTCTAAAACACATACACTGCCTCCCCCCTTCTCCTCATACCCTTTTTTCCATTCCCTTTAATCTTCTACCTGTGACTCTCGGTAAAGCATATTCCATGTTGCAAAGGTATTCTAATCAGTCCCAACTCAGAAATCAGCAAAACGCACAACCAAAAGCAAGGGGAGCTGTGAAGGAAGCAGACCTGGCTGTATCCCAATTCTGCTGCACTTCCCATAAATATTGAATGCACCTTTCGGCAAGCCAGCGCACCGGAGACCGAGTGGTGCAACACAGACCGTCAGCTCCTGCACGCTGCGATGCAACCTGACAGCTGTGATTTATAATTCATTAGCCTACTTTGGGGCAGCTCCTGCCAGATGCTCCATCTCCCCCCCACCGTCTCTTTCTCTGGGATGACTTCTGCCTCCTCTTAAACAGCAATCAGCAAAATCTGGGCCGACAGGAGGGCAGCAAGAACTGCTTCGTGGGCCTCACTTTGAACAGACCACACAAACTTTGTGCACAACTACTGTGCCAAGGAAAGGACTGCTGCCCCGGGCTCATAAGTCACCCCAACCTATGGGATGGCTAAGGAAAAAATGGATTACAGTGCCCCTGCGTTGAGAGAAAAGCACAGCAAGAACATTACATACAGCTCTGATCTTGTCACCTATTTAATTTAAGCCAACAAACACTGAAAGTTTCGCATAGACTCCCACAGTAGTATCAATTTTACATCACCTTTATAAATGCATCAAGTTGCATGACATACTGCTAATATATGGCTCCAGAAATGTTTCTTCAGGCCCTTCTGGATCATCCCTGGTGGGCAGATTACAGATGAGAGTTCCTGATACCATCAGAGTCTGCAACTTGTGAGCCCAGAATCAAAGACTGCTGGTTACAAGCGAAGTAAAAAGCAGAACGATGAAATGAGTGCTTGCCTTGCTCACCCTGGAAGGCAATATCAACAAGGCTTCACGGCAGCAGTACCAGCATTGCAGCCGACTAGTGTGACATTCTGTACGTAAAATGTGTTTTCCGAAATGGCAAAGCCAGCAGGAGCAGCTCTCCCCTGCACTGAACACAGTGCGTTGATAGCTGTGGTGCTTTAAAACTAATGCTACACATACAAGAGGCACTGAAGCTGCCTTGAAGTTATCCTGTGCTGTGAAGCTTGTAAATGAAGAGGAGCGTGACCGCTGCCTCCACACCGCCAGGCTGGGAAGAAAGGACAGAACAGGAGGCACCTTCACCACTTTTAATCCCTATGGAGGCCGTCCTGTACAACAGCAAGTCTCACATTTCTGACCAGAGAACAGCTATGCTAAGCCATTATTTGTGCTCTGCTAACAGCTCCAGGCAATTTTGTGTCTCCCCTGTAATTATCTTCCTGTTGCATTTCCCTCTCAAGGAAAATTCCTGAAGGCCGGATCTGATTTTTGAAGCCAGCCTTTAGGAGATGCAGTCTACAGGAGAAGGGTTAGGTAGGGTCACAGTGGCAGCTGCCTGTGCCTGCTGTTGCTAGCAGCAGTCCTCCTGACCCACTCTCTCAGTGCACAGGCAGTGTGGGAGCAGAAGGCACGGAACGGAACTATCCTAAAAGCTTTATTTTTGTAAAGTCTGTTTTTCCTAGAAAGGAAAGTCGAATTGCCTACTAAAGACAGCTTTAGCTGCTAGAATCCACTCATTGCTTCTGCAACCATGGAGACTTACTATTCATTTCAAAGCTCAGCAGAAACGTGAAAATGGCATTATGCACTTGCCAAAAGGCAGCAAGAAGATCTGCAGGGTAAAGAGCAATCAGGAAAAAAAATCCTAGTTTACAAAATGAAATCCACACCTTGAGTAGTTTTTCCCAGCTATTATTCATTTCTACTCAAGCATTCTCTAGCCAGCTTCCTTTTTACAGATATACCCAGATGAGACTGCCTGTGTGTTCAGTCATCAGAGGAGGTTGAACTATAAGGCCTGTGACGTCAAAGAGGAAGCATATTCTTCTGGCCAGGTTTTCTTACCCACTAGAAGTTTTGTTTTCCTAAGGCAAAGGGATGTATCTGCATACCAGCTATATTTCTGTTATATACACCGCTGGTACTGGTGAAAGCAGGCTGACTTGATCATGAGTTTTCAGTAAAGAGCTCATAGCCATCCCAACTGCTCTCCATGCAAAGTTTTCTGCTCGTCAGGAGCCCAACAAAACAACACAGGAAAACACAGCTCCTCAACACCGACAACAGCTCAACACAAATCTCAAGAGCGCCTCTTCGGACAAGCTCTGTCCTGCAGCGCCCATTCAGCCCAAGTAATAACAGTGCAGCCACCACATTCCCCACGAGGTTTTGTCCTGGCCTTACTTCTCAGATAGGAAAGGATGGTGATGGTGGTGTCAGTCCTCTGGTTCATTCAGCTCTGGGCTTCTAAGATGAGAGTGAATCAGTGAGGCCAATTAGGAGGCTACGTGTAACAAGAAGGCTTGCAGTTTATATCTGAGCAGCTAAGTTGCAGCGTCCAGCCTGAGAAACTTGGCTGGACTGGAGGTAAAAGGCTCCATTATCCATCCCTTGTGGTCAGCAGTTCTTTTAGATGAAGTGAATGTCTCTTCTCAATGCAGCTTTCCAGTAAGAGAATCTGGAGAAAGCTCTTCCCGTTGTTTAGACAGATTGTCTTTTTATTTAATTTTATTCAATAAGTCATCTGATAATAACATAATATCAATGAAAACGAATGAGACTAGAAGATGGCCTCCTGCTTTGAAAATAAACATCTTGGCTGCACCAAGCCTTTTTACTAGCAGCAGGAGCTGATTATACAGCCACTGTTCAACTCCATTGGCTTTATCTCAATTAATGAATACAGGGCGAGTTAGGCACATATATATCATGCTCTTCTGCAAAATGATTTAAGCCTCTCCTCCAGGAAACCTGTATTAAGGCTCTCTGCCCAATCCCAGCATGCCCCCCCCCCTTTTTTTTTTAAACACAGCACATTTTCTCTACAAAACAAGGACATCTACTTGCCAGCTAAAAACATTACAACAATAATGATGCATTTAATGAGATTATTCTCAGCTCCATTAATTCTATTTAGATTGGCAAACAGCAATTAATACATAAACAGAAATATTAACATACCAGTTGCCCAGTATCCAATGCTGTTATTTTTTTCTGGGAAAAATACTATGAACAACAGCAAAAAAGCATTGCAAATAAGCAAACCTGGGCCACCTGGTGCTAGTCTGAATGCCAGAGCATAGGGCTGGGAATATTACAACCCATCATATCTAAAAACAACAACTAAAAGTAGTGATTAAAGGGAAAAGTTGACCCAGCACTATAAAGCTTCTGGTTGTTTTACATTTAAGATCGCTTGTTGGTTCTTAAATGTCCTTAAAAGCAGATGACAGCCCCCAGCCCAGTATCTTATACCCCAGCACTGGTCAAAAGCAGACACCTAGAAAAGAATAAAAAAAAAAAAAAGACTGCTTTCAGTCCAGTTTCAGCTCAAGTGATTTCCAAGGTAAACATGATTTCTACATTCTTCTTCCATGGACTGTGAGCCCCTCCTTCAACTCGCACCATCTCTCAGCGATCTGTTTTCTGAACTGAAAAATTCACAGCAGGATGCGCTCTGGTGAAACTAGCTGGAACAATCTTAAAACGCTCCTGCCTCATCTGTCTATCCTGCAGCAAAGCAGAGTGTGTGAAGAGCCCGTGCACTAGATCTGGGAGCCTTCAAGCAGCTTCCCCCAGGAGGACAGCCCTGGGTCTGGCTCACAGCCGCCTGCCCTGCCTCCTCAAGCCTGCCCCGTCACAGACACAGCTCAACTCATCACAAAGCAATTGCCACAGTTCACAGCCAAGCGTATTAAGGGATACCAACACTTTTTTCAGACTTATAAAGATGTTTTTAAAGAACTGCTATTGGGATTAAAGCCTCGTTGAACAGTTCCACACCACAGTGCTGATATTGTGGTCTTCCTTCCTGCTCAGGTGCACAGGACGCTCCCGACGCGGGGAGCCAAGGCTTTTTTCTATCGCTTCCTGACCGTAAACTTCAGCAGAGCAGTGGAAATTCACATGGGAAGGCAGAATGTTTGATCACCTCCCCACCAGCTGCCTAGTGTGATGGCAGGCTCAGAAGCAAGGCTGATTTCCTTCTGTAGAGAAGGAAAGGTGCTTGTGAACGCAGAACGGCTGCTGAACAGCAGGGAGCTGACACACCAGCAGCCCACGGAGGAGGCCGGCCTTCCAGCTCAGGCCTGTGACAACACCTGCTCTTCCTCCTCTTCAGCGTCTCACTCAGCCCCATTCACTGTTATTTATGGAGCCTTAGCAACTGTTGGAGCTGGCGGAGCTGCCAGAACAGAGCCTTATTTCACGCCGGGGAGCTGACTGTCCCTGCCGGGGGAAGCAGGAGGAGGGAGGGGAGTGCCAGGCCCAGCCACCGGCAGCCTCCATGTGCGTGCATGATACTGAGGAGCAAAAACCTGCAGGAGCCAACAAGAACAAGTGAAATGGAAAAGTTGCATGGAAGGGTGTTCCTTCAGCTGCTCAGGGTCAACCAAATTGTTCCCAAATGTTCTGATTTGGGTTACCAAGTTAATACAGTACACGGCTGGCATTAGTGTCACATATTTCCCCTTGGCCTCCCTAGCCTGTTCACCTCCTCGAACAACACGGAGGCTAGCTGGCACCTGAAGCCACATCGCCGTCACCCTCACAACCAAGGGAGGATTTTCATCTTGTGCAGTGTTAAACACTCATTCACTTCCCTTATTGCATTTCTTTGTTACAAAGACCCATCTGTTGCGAGCTGCCAGGCTCTCTCCTCTTCCCTCCAGGAAATCAATAAATAAGGCTCTCCAAGAATAAGCTGCACTGTGGTAATATCAACTGGCATGTACTCTTTTATACTACATTCTGCCTCCAGACATAAATATTTCTTATTGCTTCCAATCCCTGCATCCTCAGCCATCACTACATACCTAATTCCCTATCAGTTACACAGCGAGAGGCAGCGATTGGCTAAGCGCACAGCAATAACACTAGATCTTCGGTACACATGGCAAAAATTCTCAGATACCAGCAAATAAGAACCAGCAAAGACACATGTGGCTCCTTTTACAAATCAGTATCATGGCTTATTTGTGATTTACCATCACAGAAATGTACAGAGGGATTATCAGGGGGAAAAAGGGTGGGAGAAAAGAGAAGCTCATTTTATTAGCTATGCAGCAGACTCAGCCCTGGAAAATACCTTTCCTTTTTAGCACTTATCTCTGCTGGCAAGCATCCAGCCATATTTTTGTTAAGCCACAGTTCTGAATATCTGTTTTGCCCCCGAGGTCCAAATTGGAGGCACCCCTCATCTCAACCAACCACTTCAGTCTAAATTAGGAGTGACAAACACAAAATCCATCAGTGCTTCAGCTGAATGCCACAGTGATGCAGGCATATTGCTTGAAATGGAACAGGGTAAACAAAGCAATCAAAATACTGCATTTATAATGGAAAGGGAAATTCATACTTCTCTTTCCTGCTGTTTCCGTTCATTTACCCTTTAAATTAGCTTTCAAAAGACTCCTATTTATAACCACCATTAAGAGACAAATTGATATATATTTGTTAATAACAAACACAAAAAATAAATATTCTAGATGCTGGGATACAGACCCAAGAGCAAATTTTAAAAATGACAACTCAAACTGCACACTCATACTGCTACAGTTCTGTCACTTAAAGGAGGAGAAACAAGACCAAGGTTGCTACATTTGAAGAAAATAATCCAGGGACTTCTGTTGTTCCACCATATCAGTTACTTCCATCTTAGGGCCAAGATGAAACAAGGATTCTAAACGCTTTTTTGACAAAAATAAACAAATAAAATGTACGTATGGACTTCTGACTGGGGTATAAATGTTTTTTTTGGGAAGAACACTGGTTTTGCAGAGTTCCACACACATCTGCTTTTCCCACTGTACGCAGGTTGCTGGGTTCCAAACATAGCCACAAATTCTCAGACACTGTCATGCTCCCATGTGACAGCTGGAGCCACAGTTCCCTGTGCCAAAGCCAGACCCAGCACTTACCAGCACTAAGCACTGCATTATCTTCAACCACTTTGGAGATGTAAGCATCAGGGTTAATACAGAAATCACTGGAACCCTAGATAGAGACAAGACAAAAGGGAAAAGGAATTTCAAAGAACACTAATATCAAAGAGCAGTTGAGCCAGGTTAACATCAGGGAACCCTCCACTATAGGGATTTTTCAGACACTGAAGTCTCTCATCGCCATCCCCTCTAGCACAGCTTTACACAGCTGCAGCAGTGCTAGAGTACAAGCGACTGCAGCCCACCATGGAGTAGCTCTGTACTTCTCATAGATGCAAATTACTGGGGCAGCTACTTAGAACAAGAGACACAGTAAAACAGGCACACCATAATATGCATTAATAGCTACTTAATCTTGTGTTTGATAACTCTGCAGCAAAGGGTGAATGGGACTTGGACAAGAGCCACTTACCACTGCGACAGCCAACTCCAGACCCAAGGATCCCCAGCTGACAATCAGGGCAAACACCCCAAGCAAACACACCCTGTAGGAGACAGACAGATGGCAGATGTAGGAGCTCTGATTTCAAGCATCCAGATCTTTTACAGGATGTATTATGTGCAGTCCAAAGCAATTACCAAAACCAAGAAATTAACAAATACTGCATCTTCACACAAATCATCTCATTTTATATGCTGCAGACAGCAGCAGCCAGGAAAGTTTATGTCCAGTTGTTGGTTCCCATGTTTCCTGACCTGGGGCTGCAGGGAAGGAAAAAGATGCCCAAAGAGAAGCCTTTAGTCTGCTTCTAACAAGGAAGCCAAAGGCATAAAGGCACAGGGGTGGTCCAGGGGAAGGCAGACTGGCAGACAAATGGCTACAATCCTATCACTTGAAATAGTCTCACTCTGGACATCACTTTCTAAACCCAGAAGATATTCAGAGAAAAATACCCTACCCCCCTATATATGTATGTATATATACAAACAACAAAACTGGGCAAAATCCTTCTGTTTCTAGAATAAATGAGGCTGTCTGGTGTAAGCAATGCATTGGCTACAGACAGTTGGACAGAATACTTTGCCTGTTAGGACACCTGACTTTGGTCTCCAGCTCTAAGCATCTGAACACCACCTGAGCACCTCACATAGCCCAAGGAGAGAGCCAAGCATCTGTAGGCAAACAGCTCAGAGCAATAGTTAGATACCTTACATAGATGCCATGTGAGCACGTCTCTGCACAGACTTAAGTTTCGTTCTGGCAGCCGGACCTCATTACTGGCAGAAATAGTGGGAAACGTCTGCTATCAGGCCAAGACAGACACACAAAGCAGCGAGATGATGGAGCGGTCGTCTCATTGATACCCAGCTAGCACACACCAGTGGGAAAAGCTTTTGCACTTCCCCAACCAGCACATTAACTCTTCACCTTTGCTGTCAGTATGAGTGCTAGAGACATTTAGGCAAACGTGCTCCTCAACTCCCTCAGGTATGGGAATGCAGACTAATAAGCTGTATCATTTTATGCATCCCTATCTTCAGAGTAAAGGGGTACTGGCTTGCTTTCTCAGGCATGCTTTTTACTTCAGGCTTTGTAATACAAGCAGGTTCCTCCCACCTTCCCTCCAAAAAAAAAAAATAAAATCATAATCAAGATATTCTTTACTCAAACCTAGTGCGAGCACCTCCATGAGAAAGGGGCATCTCCTTTCTGTTACATTTGTCTCACTGAAGACTAGAGCTTTACAAAAATATATTTGTGGGTCTGATTTTTATTTTTATTTTAAAAAAGCTCTATTCCTCAGTTTGACAACATATTTCTGAGGGACCACAGATCCATTCACAGAATGGGGATTCGCCTTGCAGAAGTCATGGAGCCTCACCAGACTGAGCCCTGTGCAGCACTCTGGAATAAAGTGGCTAAATATCTTGTTATGCTTTTTACAAAGGGATACAAAAATTATCAGTCATGGATCAGCAAGGTTCTGTGGTTTTACGACATAAGGACAACACCGCTTGGTGCCTTCAGCTGAGCG
This sequence comes from Cygnus atratus, assembly GCF_013377495.2. NCBI lineage: Eukaryota > Metazoa > Chordata > Aves > Anseriformes > Anatidae > Cygnus > Cygnus atratus. The sequence goes on along the minus strand of NC_066376.1, from coordinate 5,011,879 downwards.
TGGTGATCTGTTCAGTGTGACACAGTTGTTGTTTTACTTTAAATGAAGATGACTGGGTCAGTAACTGATTGCTTGGCTGAAAGATCGAAAACTGGCATTTCACCATCTTGCTTGGCTGTGACACACTTGCTTCTCTATGCCATGTGCTCCCTTTGGGGAATGCCTTAATATGAACTTCTGGCTAACATGGAATGAGATTCTAATTTAAACTCTGGGTTTACCATCTGTGCATACACTTGGACTTTTGTCTGTATAACCTGCCAGGTATGAAGTCATCTGGCAAATAACAAATCTGAATACGCATTCCAAGTATTAATGGTATCACCATGTACCAGGATAAACTCTTGGCTACGTCAGTTGTCAAACTGTCATTATGTTTACGAAACCAGTATCTTTGCCAAATATGCCAAATTAAACCAAGCTTCAACATAGAGAAATATATTTTTTTCTTGTAATGAGGCCTCAGCATGGCAGCATTTGCAGAGCTTTGTAGAACCAAATATGCATTAATATTGCAGTACCATGGCAACAAGACTCCTCCTCATAGCTGTACAAATCACTGTGTGTTCTCAGTTTAAAGTGTCTTCAGGTGTGACAGCCAAAGGTAAACAAGAGCAGATCGTGACACAAAAGGCATGCTACCAGGCTGTGTAAACACATGCAAAGCTTATCATCCATTAACAAATGCCTTCACCACTGTAGAGAATTACAGGGAAATTTTTAAAACCTGTAAATTCAAGGGAGGATGTCCACATTACTATCTACCAGCTGACTGGTATAGAGACAGATATAAACTGTTCAGCCTCAAAAGCCCTTGAAATCAACAGACAATAGGCTAGAAGTTTAAGCTATCGGGAACTTGCACTCAGGTGGCCTTCCTTCTGCACTGTACCTGGGTCAGGACTTACCCCAAAAGAATGGCCCTGGAGTTTCTAATGAGTCCAAAGAGCACCAGCAAACATATTAGAACATGGAACAGGAGCAGGCCCAGGTAACCCAGCCACCTGCAGCAAATAAAAACACAGTTGGCAAAGGAAAACTGGTGTATACAAACAATAGATTAAGCAGTTAAAGTGACTAATGGAGAAAAAAAATTAGCCTCTCTTTTCCTGGAGTAAGGGCCACTGCTAATGATTTATCTGCAGAAAGCACTGGCTATTTGCTGGGTCTGGAGTCCAGGCATGCAAAAGCATTCAAACAGCATGCTCAGCATACACAGTTGTTGAGAAATGAGACTGCTAATCTTGTGCTACTGTACAAGTTATATGTAACTAGACACCATCAGGTAAAGAAGCACTGCACTTTCTTGAACTAGACATTTGTCAGAATGTGCTTCAGTTAATCCATATGTATGGACAGAGGTGTTCTTTCGTGGAATACACTTGGTGTGATCTTTTATTCAATAACTTGAATAAAAAGGAAAGTTAGTGCATGGTGTTACCACAAGGAACAAGTTCAGTTTCCTACTCTATTTAGTTAATGCACCATACAACCACTCCCCCAGTGTTAGAACACAAGCTTTTGTACAAGATTTTGTACGTGGAAAATAAGTTTCCCTTCAGTTGGTAATTAACCTACTGAAAATTAAGAAAAAAGTTGTTGCCATGCATTTTCATTTAAACTGAATGCATTTTTGCTCTAAGAAATGAAATTAGTGGACTGGGCCAAGAGCACCTGTAGTAACATACATGGCCTTTGGCTCAGCCACCCAGAACACACACTTAATTATTGCAAAATAGGCCAAAACAAATGCTACAACCATTGTACTACAGCATACCACACACCTGTACCAGTCATAGAGGTCAATTTGAATTGCCAGCTCCTCCAGAGACAGCTCTTCATTCTTCCAAAAGGGGATCTCAGTTGTTTGCCTGACCAGATCATCCAAGAGACCTTGCAGCTTCTGGATAATGTGCAGGTAGTCCGTCTGCTTTGCGAACATCTCCTCCAGGACGAGTAAGTTTGGCTCCACTGTTTGATTCAGGGCCACTGCGGTATCTAACACCTATAGTGCGGCAAAGAAAAAAAAAAGTTTAGGAAGTCACAGAAGTAAAAGAGGATTCATTCTTACTAGTGAGTTATGGACAGCTTCTAGACTACTACTTTTCTGTCTTAAGAGGCTCAGACTGCTTACCCTTCAAAAGCAACCTACAAGCATCTATAAGTTGATTGTTTGCAAGTTGTCCTGTGATGGTATCTCAGCTGAGCCTTTACCATGCCTACACACTTTACGTGTAAAACTCTCCTGATAAGCAGGAAATCTTAAATCACAGTGGCCATCCCTTTTTTAACCACCTCCTGTACCTTTTCTTTAACATGGTTTAAAAGCCATTTTCCATACCAAAATATAGAACAGAATAGCACAAACCCAGAACACAGCCACTAGGGCTGGGAAGGCACATTTTTTTTCCCTTAAGATTTGTTCACCTTAGTTCTAAAACAGGTTAAAAATGTCTACAGTTAAGTCTAGTGGAGGGACATTTGTAGAAGGTTATGATGGCCTGATATTAGTACCTGTAGCCATCAGGGTTGCAGAAAGGTACCATGAAATTTGAGGTAGTAAAGCAACAACCAATTGTGCTAAAACGATACATTCTACTAACAGACTCGTCTGCTTTGGCCTGCCTCCATGTCCGTGGAATAGAGCTGATCAGAAGCCGTGTTTAAATCAAGCACAATCGCAAAGAGAAGACTTCATTTAACAAGCTGTGTTTGCTCTGATATTTTTAGAAGAGCTGAAGAAAGCATCACTCCATTAACGGAAATTTTAGCACATCTCTAAGCTTGGAGACTAACAACAACAAAAAAAAGGCAGAGATACAGGCACAGACAGATTCAGGAGAAGAGGTGCCGAGGAAGTCTGCTCATTCCCTCATTCCCCATTTGTGAGGGTGCCTCCCCTAGTGCTTACCCGGTCCTGGACACCTGCCACAGTGCGGTTTGCATGGCGTAGCGAGTAGGTCAGCCGGTGAATACCGTCACTAGTCTCTCCATTCCCATAGAAGCCAACAGCAATGCCAGCACTGCAGAGGAAAAAAAAAAAAAAAAAGGCAAAAAAGGGTACAGTTAAAGCTAAAGGGTAGCGATATAATGTACCGCTTACCTCTACAAGGCCCTTCGTGGTCACATCAGCAGCTTCCACAGAAAGGGTATCTGCATGTCTCCACAAAGAGCAGCTGGGGTAAGCATGCTCCCCAGCAACCACCAGAAGAGTTAATCTGTAAACGTTCTCCTACATTTCCCACGCAGCCAACAATTGTCTGTATAGCACCCATATAATGAACCATCCCTTCTTAATGTGTGCGTTTCATTTATGAATGAAAATCTGTTAGAGAACCATTAGAGAGTTCAGACCCAGCCATGGGCAAGGAGAAATCCAGACAGCCAACCTTGCTCCTGCAAGAGGAAATGGGTGCTACCATTGCTATGCCAGGAACCCCATGCCTTCTCTGGACATGAAATACAGATCATTTCATTACATTTTTAAGAAAAGGATGCAGAGAGCTTGCGTTGACTACTTGTCTATAGTGGTGTCTTCTGGATCTATTTCCATGTCTTCTCTATCTACACTCTGAAATACGCATGAACATCATCTATCTTGATTTATCTTCCATTAGAAGCATTTGAGTTGTACTGATTTAGACTATTTGGAAGCAAAGCTTAATAACTTGCTAGGACAAAAAGCTTATTTATTTTTAAGCAAGTGATTTTCAAGCTTGCAGACACAATTCAACTCCAGCTGCTTGGCAAATTACCACCTATCAGTTGATTTGCCATAACTGTCCACACATATCAGTCTGCCCCAATTATGAAGTAAACCATATTAGCTTAAGCCTCACTTACAGGAGGAAGATCCTGTAAATGAGTTACAACCAGGAGATTATCTGAAGCAAGTCAGCAATACCCCTTCTATTAAGGCATCACCGCAGGAACTCACCATTCCTCTTCCCAAGCCCATTTTTACTAATAACAGAGGAAGAAAGAACTTGTGACGGGTTTATACAACTGAACTCAGAGGAAACAAACATTACCAAGATACACATTTCCCATTTTCATGTCACGTTTACCTTCAGAGCATCCAGAATCTTTTCTGGGATGGTTCTCAAGACACCAAGGTTGTGGTACTGGAAAGGAAGGTGGTGGTGGTGTGGGAAGAGGATGGGGAAAGGAGTTTTGCTTTCTTTTTAATTTTAAGTAAGTTAAGAATTTTCTGGATGAAACAGTTTCCTCACAGTAACTTTGTGCTTGGGCTATAGCACCACACTCACAGAGGTGGTTTGAAGGAGGTATGAAAGAGGAAGGAAGCAAGGCAACCAACAGCTTCCAGAACAAGGAAGTGCAGGGTCTTAGTTTAACAGGAAGGGTCACAAAAGGACATTCAGCGTTCTTCACCGCCATCACCCAGCTGGGGAATGAACCTAAGCAGGCCAGGGTGGGCTTTGTCTGGATAACAGACACTTGCCTAGATTTGCTCTGGCATGTACGCCAGTCTGCAGTCCAAACTGACTGTTTAAGCTGTCACTCCTGTCCTGCAGGAACACAGCATCCATCCTTCCCTTCCCATGTCTCACGCACCCCAAAACCAGTGAACAGAACAATATAGTCCACCTGGCTGCACTTCTACTTTTTCTTCACATGTGCAAGAAATAGAAGTAAAGATCACACACTGGAAGCAGAGCCAGTATGAAAATCTGTCAGCCCCATGCTTTTTCCAACAATAAAATCTCCTGAAATTATACAGGGCTTGGCCCTTAAGCCTTAGCTGAAGAGTCTCCCTGTGATGGCAGCAACTACATCATACACAAAGAGAGGTAGCATGTACGTAATTCCTAATATTTAGTGTTAATACAAGAAATTTGGTCTCTTTCTTCATGAACACCATTCCTCAAATATTTTCACAATGGCAACAATGCTGATAATGGAAGAGAGAAAAGCCCTATGCATTCCTCCCTGGTTGCAGCTATAATCAGAGCTTGATAATGCATGCCTAGGATGCAGGTGGTGGTGGTGAGGATTAACAAAACAGAAACAAAAAAAACCAGCACTCCCCATCCCTGAGAACTAGAGAGATTACAGATCCTGAGCTATTCCCAGGATAAGACCACTCAGCATCCCATCACTGCAATTACAAACCTCTGGCTTGAATTTCCCCTTGTCTTATCAGAGCAAACAAATTCAAACCATTTCATTGTCCAGAGCAGCAGCAAACTTTAGCAGTTGTTTATACTGTTAACACCAAATAAATTCCAGGACATTCCAGGCTTTGAATATGCAGATTTGAACCCTCTAATTGGTGAGTGATGTTTATTCATCCCATTACAGCTACTAGAATGTTATTCTTCCAGCAAAGGCTTGGTGAGTGCCCAAAACCTGCTGCTTGGTTCTCAGTATTCCCACCACAGTAGCACTTTTTTTTTTTTGGTGGAAAAGGCTCAGAAACAGCACTCTGCGTGAAGCGGCAGCAGTCGTTTTGTCCTTAAAGACACAATACTGCTAGTACCTTAACCACTTTACATCAGAGAGCCATTTATCAAGTGCTGCCAACTACAGGCAACTGACTCGAACCTCTCTACCGTATCAGAGGCAGAACCACCCCAGCAGCCATCCATCCTCACAGGCGTCCTGCCCAGCACCGTGTTACCACCTCCAGCCGCCCATAACCACCTAGGTAGGTACCGTCACTACTCACACAGAATCACAGAATCACCTAGGTTGGAAGAGACCTCCAAGATCACCCAGTCCAACCTCTGACCTAACACTAACAAGTCCTCCACTAAACCATATCACTAAGCTCTACATCTAAACGTCTTTTAAAGACCTCCAGGGATGGTGACTCAACCACTTCCCTGGGCCACCCATTCCAATGCCTAACAGCCCTTTCAGTAAACAAGTTTTTCCTAATACCCAACTTAAACCTCCCCTGGCACAACTTTATTCCATTCCCCCCCAAAAAAGAAGCACTCACAAAAACCCTGAGAATCGGCAACAGAGCTGTTTATTGCCAGGACATCTTGCAGGTAAGCCTGCGAGATGTCCATGGTGTTTGGTGGCTCCAAGCTAATGCCTGGGATGGAGCCTGAGCGACAACAAGTAGGGAGCTGGCCGGGCACTCCTGCGACGCTGTTGGTGTGCTCGGATGGCAGGTCGCAAAAGACATGCCGCAGTAGTCTCTGGTCTGTTCTGGCCAAGGTGGATCCAATTCCATTGGTTCCTCCACATCTGGTGGATCCAGCTCCATGGGCTCCACGGTGTTTGGCAGAAGGACAAGCTAGTCCTTGCCTGGGACTGCCCAAACGGGATGCCTTCTGTCCGGAATGTTTTCAGGCCAGGGTGCCGAACCAGGGGGTCGTCCAGTTCCACCCCCAGGTCCCATGCCACTGCCAGGTTGATTTTCATGCATGCGTTCAACGCTGCCGTCTGGTTTACGTTCGTGGCTGGGTCCCGCACTGTGTTCTGGACTATGGGCACGTTTCTTCTCCCCGCGGCTGTCTGCCTGATGTTCCTGCCTTTGCCCCACATCACCGTTGCGCCTATGGGAAGGCCCAGGCCTCCTGTCGCTGTATCTTTGAGGGGGCGGCCTGTTCCGGGCGTCGTTGCGGTGCCAGTGGTACCACCTATACATGTCTGTGGGCTGGGTGCCAGAGGTCCCTTGGGCACTGGTGTCTCTTGTGCCACCGGTGCTATCCCTCCGCCCACAACACATCTCCTTCTGGTCAGGTGCATTCCTTCTTGGTGCTTTGCCGGACTGCATCGCTGTCCTCGCACACCAAGGAGGCCTGCCGCTCGCCTTGCTCTTCTAGTCTCCTTCCTGCCGCACAAGCTGGCAGTCGGAGGGCCTAGATGCTCAGCGAATGGTGGGCCAGTGCAGGGATCCTGTTTTATAGGGCCCGCAGCAAAGGCGGGGCAGTGGTGGCCACTGTGACCTCAGCAAGCCTCTGTGATGGAGTGGCCCACACATGGCCAAAGGTGGCTGTGTTGGGAGCGGCCTGGAAGATGCCCTCACGTGGACAAGGAGGAGGGTTGGAGGGGCTGAGGGCCCCTTTTCTTGGGCTGGCTCCCCCTCGGCCACAGGGACTGTCCTGCACCTCCCACCCTGTGCCCTGGGCTTATTTTTAACACTGTTTTTTAAGTAATTTCATTCTGTTCGTTACGTAAAAGGACAGAAGCAAGGTGCATCTTCAGTCCTAATTCCCATGTGCGCTTTGTGCTTTGAGTGAAGAATTTCTTCCTGACGTCACATTTAATCTAAATCTCCCCTCCGTTTGTTCAAAGCCATTATTCCTTGTTCCATGGCTACACTCCCTGGTAGAGTCCCTCTCCAGCTGGGAGGAGACAGACCCAGGACAACTGACCCCAACTGGCCAAAGGGGTGTTCCATCCCATCTGGTGTCATGCTGGACAATTAATGTGGGGTGGCTGGCTGGGGGCCGGGAGGGGCACTGGCTGCTCGGGGATGGGCTGGGCATCTGCTTCTTCCTGGAGCAACAGGAATTAGGATAAAAGCCATTTAATTCAAGCAACAAATTCCTCTAGATGTGCATAGCATACATCCACCGGAACCTACAGACAGTACGTTAATTATTCCATTACTGCGCAGCAAATGCCAGCTCTGCATTCGTACGCTGTGCTAGCAAGAGCTACTTACACGGAGCCATTCCTTCTCCTAGCAGCAAGCCGTGCCGTTTTGTGGTAGTTCCCCTTCCTATCATGCTAGAGGGAAGGAAGCCATCCATCCCTGCAGGCCAGAGGCACAGGCTGGTTGCAGCTGCCTGGATCCACGCTGCGACCGAGGGGGGAGCCGAGCCGAAGGGCAGGCAAGGGGGAACCGCCGGCGGGGGAAGAGAGAAGTGTTGCTATTGCTTTCTGCTTGCATTCGGCCTATCTGAATCCAACAGTTGTTTCAAATCCCTGCCTACACACACTGGTATAAGTTGCTGTTGTTTAAAGCAGATTTAAGGATTTGAACCAGTTTTTAACTACCTTTTATTTGACTAAAAAGAACCAGGGGCTCCCTTTTATTTGAGCTCACTCTTTCAAAGTAAAAATAGATCAACTCATCCTAACCCAACAGTGTAAGTCCCTGAGGTCAGGACCGATCTCCTGGCTTCTTGCACAGACCCTGGAAGGCTCCGTAGCCTCAGATAGAGCAGACATCTCCCAGTCCATGATGACAAAACCATCGCCCAATGGGGAAGCCTGCAGTTCTGTCATGCAGCGTGGATACAAGAACAGCATTCCTGAATGACACAGCTTTCTTCCCACCCTAGCACCCTCTGGAAGATACTCCAACGCATTTTCAACACTTCTGTGGGAAACTCATCTCCACTTGTGCTATTCTTCCTTCTGCCGCACTCCCCTCCCCAGCACGCACACACCTCAGCTCTTCAGTCCACACCACCCCAGCCTCAGTTCTTCCTCCCAGACCTACTTTTGTCACTCTCCTGCCCCTTCCACTAGCACTACCTCTCCCCTGCCTTCCTTCTCGCTGGTATTTTTAAATAAGAATAATCTTAAAATCTATCTACTCAGCTCTTAAGGGACATTTAAGAAATTTCTCCTGCTGCTCGATACAGCATTCAAAAAGCCACTTGGCTACTCAGTCATTTTGGTAAGTTTTAGGACACCCATATATGTTTAAAAGAAGAAAACAGTACACTCCTGAGTTTAACACTGTCATTACTAATGCATAGCCACGGATGCACGTTAGGGAGAGACTATGTGCTACACCAGCTCTTCAGACAGTTATATGACAAGAGACAGACCAGCAGCATGCTGCGACTTCTACATATTCATACAGAGACAACACTATGATTTTAATTACTGCATGTTGCGTATGCACACTTCAGTACCACTTTTCAACAAGGCTCAAGAAATTCACGTCTGGAGAAAAAAACACCCATTTCCCTCTCTCTTTTCCTGAAAAGCTCACGGCTGAATTTCCCCAAGGACACAGCCTCCCTATTATTTGCATCAAGAGGTGGATGGGCTCAGGACATTCTATGATAAAGAGACAGAAAAAGAAATCAGGTGTAACTCCACATTTCCTTGTAGTGCAGCCTGCAAAAAATGTTTTCTGGATTACACAAGGTGTATGTGAACAGCGGAGCATTAATCTGATACGGAGAACATACTCATGCCTGCTGATGGAGAGATCTTCTAGTCATAACACACACACACACAGAGCGAAAACCCCTGTGGGCATCCAATCACTAGTCTGAAAAGATGAGCACTAGCCATTCACATCACATCTTTAGAAATGAATAATCTAACTACACCAAGTCATCTTTAATTACAGGAACTTCATAAGGAGAGCCCTTTTTAGACTTCGTGTTCTCAGGAGGAATGTTAATTTGTCTGTCTAATTACCACCTTGTACTTTAGCACCAAGGGAAAGCGCTATTAGCACTTGAGAAAGCAAGTTTTCACCATTTAATTGCACCCATTTCTTCCAGGTATCCTCTCCATGAAGCTTCCTACCCACCTTCGGAGCTGAGGTCCCTTGCGGGAGCATTAGCATCACCTACAGGGATCTGAGGATGACGGGATTTACATGAGATGACAACTCTCCATACACACAAACCAATCAAAATTAGCAAGGACTAGCAATGAACTAGGTTTTCAAGGAATAATCTAGGCAAGTCCTTCCTGCAGCTTTGTGATTAAAGCAACCGGGAGGACTCATTAGAGAGATATTTTGCTAGAGAATTCCTATTAACCAGCTCTGCCTTCCTGCTGGCTCAGCATTCTTCCTTTTGCTCAGAAGGAAAATAGGTAACAGAGATCCACAGTGATCCAGCACTGAGCAGGATTCACAAACTGCCCTCTGGCTTTAACCACTACCTAGATAAGCATGTACTAGGCATGGCTGGGCTCAACCACAGTAAACTAGTTCTCAGCTAGGAAGACAACAGCCCACTTCATGGCACTTGGACAGAACAGAGAGGTCTCTGTTTGGATCCTCTCACTGCCTGAGCATCCAAGCCACCTTTGTTCCCCTTGGTGCGAACCGCCTCGCAGGTCAGCCTGCTGACCCAGGCAGACATTCAGTGGAGCTTTATTCCCTCTCGCTGGAACCTAACAGCATCTGCCGGTCTGGCACTTCTGCTGCATGTCACGCACAGCTAGGACAGGACATCTCCAGTTGACTGATCTTTAACTGCTGGTACCTAATTGGGACTTCCTGCTAGTGCAGATTGGATTCCTTGCTTGTCGGAAACCGTATCTGCATTCCCAGCCAGATGCCGAGCACAGAGTGCCAAAAGGCACCGCTTTGAGTGTGCTGTCGCATCCAGCTGCTGTCAGAGGGGCAGAAAACAGACCTCGGCTTCGCAGAGAGCAGCAGCACTTGGACAGCACCTGCAGCGACCAAGGATGGTACCATCCTGCTACCGCTGCAAGCGCCAACTTCAGAGGGGAACTTTAAAAAAAGGTCAGAACAAATATTCAGGCAGTATCACTGCAGATTCCAGGAGAATCTTAATTTTAAGGATACTCCTGCATTTAATACTTGCAGAAACAAATGGTACACCAAGGATGTAAACCAATCGTTCAGATTTTGAGCAAGCCTAAGCCGTTTTCCAGCTTGCAGACATGACTGGGAGTTGCATCAAGCCTACCAGAATTTAAATGCTGACCTTCCAACTTTAAATTGTCTCATGCACACTTGGGGAGATATGCAGAAAGCCTCCTCCTCACCCTGCCTACAATTAAAAGCAAACAGAACTACCACACTCTGCAGCAGCTGTCTTGGACACAAATGCTGCATAACAATAGCTAACAAGAGCCTGTAGCAGCAACACTACTATAAATAGCATCAGTTAGTGTTTCTGTAAGAAAGGGTTAGGACCACAGCATTTTCAGTGGATTGGAATGGATGCAGCTGAAGCTCCTGAGATCACTAAAAAGAAAGGTGTCTGAGGTTGAGATTTCTTTTTTGAGTTGTTCTCTAGTTTGCCTTTCCGTTCCAGGCACTTACTTGCAATCAGCAAAGCATGGAAGAGCTCCCTGCAAAGACAGCACTATTTTTTAAACACGCTAGCTCTCCTCCAAACCACTGAGCCCTGGCTTCTACAGGCAAATCCATCCCCAGCTTGCTAAACCCACAACATAGTAATGTCTGCTCTGTGGTGTTCGTTCCAGTACTCCCGGGGTTTTCTAGTCTCTCAAGTATGTGCCTCGAAAGAGCAAATACCATTTGCTTTCTAATGGAGAAGTCCATTAATAGCACAGTCTAGCCCCTGAACAGCTAAGCTTGGCCTTCAAGGAACATGTACGCCTCCAAAAGGGTGGTGTATCTAGGACATGGTCTATCAGTAGGTTAACAGAAAAAGCGAGCCACGAGATGCAACAAAATACAATTGTCTCGTTGTTACCTCCTTTCTGAACAGGGAACTGCTCTCAGAACTGCAGAGGGGCAACTCACACCACTTAGACTCTCAGGTAAGAGTAGCTGATGCTTGGAATTGGCAAGAAAGCTCAGTGTAAATGTCCACGGATCCCAGAGAATTCATTCTGCTCAAGTCAAAACAGACTAAGCCCAAAGTTCTTTCCAGGGGTCTGCAAACATGTTCCTGCTTTCAGATGCCCCATTGTTATCTTTCTAGGAAATGGGATCCTTGTCTGTGTTGACCAAAAAAAAAGAGAAAAAAAAAAAACAGAATGCAAAATGTAAACTCATTCGTTTTAACTTCTTCTGCTCACGTTCTTCACCAACTACTTAAATTCGCTGGTTTTCCAGGAACATCTCCAAGAGCGTCTATTGTTCAGCCGTAACATGAAACATTGCTGACACTAGCAGCATTACTAGCAACCCTTGGAGAGAGCTCTGTACATTAGTACATACAACAAAATGTAGCACTGCCTAATACAGGCTACAAAATCTGAACGTCCACATCCAAACACCAGTACTTCCAGACCCAAAAGAATGATTTGTGCCTCTTTCTTCATAATCTACTCTCCCCCATAGTCATTCTTTTCAGACACCAGACTCTAAGACTCTAAGAAATCCCCATCTAGACCCATGAAATAACTGAACTCTGTATCCCTCCTATTTAAGTGTTAAGCTCCCAAGGACGCAGCGTCCTTGATTTACCACTCGCGAAGCATCAAAGAGCAGCCCATTAGCTATTCCTTTTCACATCGCTCAAACCATTAGGCAGTTCAGCAAGTGGCAGAGAAGAAGAAAATGCATTACAGACATTTAAAACACACACCTACCAAGCGGAAAGAGGGATTATTGCCAACATTTACTAACTACAGGCACAGCACCCCAAGCATGAAAACGGGACACAACGCCCTGTGCAGCGAGGTGCTCACCCTTACCTGCACACCAGGGTCGCGATGATGACACACCATGCTGTACAGCAGCAGTCTGCGTTGAGGTGTTCTTCGCTCTTTCGGTGGCGACAGCACAGCCAGAAGGAGTAGAACAAGAGGAAGAGCAGGTCCAGAGCCAGGCAGGAGAGCGCCACGCCACCCAACAGCAGCAGGGCCTGAGGAAAAGAAAACCGGTTGTCAGTGCAGGACCACCGAGCTCCCAGAGCAGAGGCCGTCAGCCAGGGCCCAGAGGTCTGAGGACTCAGCCATGAGACAGCGCTGAAGGCCAAACCTGAAAACTGGTTGACATGGTTTTTTTTGGTTTTGTTTTTAAAAGCCACAGACAGGAGGCTCCGAGCAGCGCTTTCTCCCTGACCTGCCTCTCTGCTCGATGAAACCATCTTCTGACTCTGAGCTGCAAAGAGCCAAGCCATTTTGTCTACCCCATCTGCAAGCAGCCAAAGTGAATCAGGGAGGGCTCCCTCTTTCCTCCAGATCAGAGGTCAGGAGATTTAAAGAGAAAATAAATGAATAGTTCAGCCAGCTGCCTCTATCTGTGCAGTTCTTTAATCCTCATGAATAAATATGCAGGCTTATTCATTAGACATCCAAGTGCATGAGTAGGTTTGAAAGGGGGTGGAATTTATTATACATGTGTGATATTGAATTTAAAAAAAAAATAAAAATCTCCATGCAATGCTTCTATTCTAGGTAGACCTAGAATACATGCTAAACCCTCCACATACCATCCACATATACAGATACAGCAAAACTAATGCAGATGCTACAGACACACCAGCTTGAAGTAGTCACAAGCTTAGGTATTGTTGCACCTATTTCTATTCAGATGTTCCCTGGGAGGAAAGGAAAGCAGAAAGTGTTTAACTCCATTCCAATTTATTTTTATTCAGACAATCCTGGCCGAAGCCCAAAAATGCAAAACATTTTTGTTAAATAAAAAAAAAAAAAAAAAAAAGAATTCTAACACTAAATCCAGCCACTCTTTCTCAAGTGAATGAATGAAGCAGAAGGATGTTATTTTATCCAGAAGTGTTTTTGGGCAAACCCTTGGGTAGCAGTGACAAATGCCAATGTAGTAAAAACGGCGTAAATATCTGTAGAGGACCTAAGTTACCTATTGCTGCCCCAATATTGGGAAGGCAGGCATAGATCTGTATCGGCAAACATAACGCTAAGGTTTAAGCTTTTTAAATCAGTCTCTCTTTTTCTCCCCATGCAGAAATTCCTTTAAAATATTTATAGGCTTCCTTCTGATTGAAGCAACAACTGCCTCCTGGTCAAAGACGTGAAACACAGAATGCTGCAGTTGCAGCAAGATTCTCAACAAAATTCTTGAATATTTCCAAGGGAGTCTGGTAGCAAGTTCCTCTTCAGAGGGTTTTTTTCCCTTCCTTCTCCCCCAGCTTGCTCCATCGGTACTCCCAGCTGTGTGTGAATTCTGGCAAGCTATATAAGCCACACAACACTTGAATGTGCTTCCCAGCCCAGCAAACAGCAGTATTTATGGGCTGTAGTGCCCATCAGCTGTACATAATGAGATTCACACCAGTTAGGGCTCTCTTGCTGCATGACAGATATTCCACGTCGCTGCGTGCTGGGTGCCTTCGCGGCCTAAAGAGAGACCCAGAGCTCACCGAGCATGCTGGGGATGCGGGGAGCTTACAGGTGCACCTTCCCCAAACTCAACGGCTGAAACTCCGTTCCCTTGTAGAAACCAAACTTGGGGATTTTTAAGAGAGTGGGGCTTGAAGGGAAAAAGCACTATCCCCCTTTCCCATGATTACGCCAGATGGTGTGTGCACTGCTCGAGTTCCTGAGCACAAAGAGGCCTTCTAGAGGGAAGCTGCATTCAGAGACCCAACTTCTCCCACTTCTGAAGGCCTGCCATGTACAAGCCCTCAGTACTAATTTAACCAACACATTCAGCCTACCAACGCTCCTTGGGGATATTGGTTATTTTTTAAATGCTTCAGGCTGCTGTAATGCAAAGCTTGCCTGCGCTGCTTGCCTGCACTTCTTCGCTCGCACCCTCGGCCGTCCTCGCTCGCTAACAGGCATTGCCTCCGGAAAGAAGAACCCACCGAAAAGTCCTCCCAGAGACTTTATTAGCAAACAAATCACTCTGCAGTTCCAGGTGGAGAGGAACAGCCCATCTGAAAAGGAACAAGCAAACAAAAAAGAGCGCATACACAAACTGCCACGCACCAAGCAACTTGGAGTTCTCACTTTGAAGGGACGCTTTAATATATGCTTAAATGTAAGCCTTCAGCCAAAAGGGGTTGGCTGGCCAGTACACCCAGATCTGTGTTTCATTTTGCAGAGAATATTTGTTTTCCATTAATGGATATGTGCCATGACAACAAGTGAAATCATCCAGCAGAGCGGTTATTAATCTTTCTGACTGATGAGTCAGTTTAGGACCCAGAGCCTGGCTGGCAGTGAAAGCCTGGTCGCAACCGAAGATATGCCTGTGCCTGCTTGTCGGGATTAAATAACAGTATTTTAAAAAGGGGGTTGAGGCTGGATAAACCCTCAGAGACTTTATCCTGCAACACTAAATCTGGGACTCGGTCATCCAAGGCCACGTTATCCCAAGTAAATGCAAAATTACGCACTGGGCCTTTTGCCACAAAAGAGCATCAATTTGTCTTCGAACATTTGCTGAACTACCAGAACCTTTATAGCGAATGATGCATGAACTGCCCTTACAGGAAAACGGAGACAACTTCGAGGAGCAACATTTTACCACTGTGCTGACACTAATGGCAGAAGTGGAGACAGAGCAGTCCCTGAAAATGAGTGTAAATCCAAGTGGTATCAGCCAGACTGGCAGGAGACGAAGCTGCACTGTTCAGCAGCTCTTTCAAAATAAAAGTTAATAGCAATGCACAGGGAAGTAACCATGAGCAGCACTGCTAGCTTGGAAAGGCACCGTGAAACCTGAATACACTTGGTCTTGTGCATGCACTGTGCTCAACAGCCTGCTGCAGCGTTAATGGCTTTTCTCAGCTCTGCCTGGGTTGCCAGGATTCATGGCATTCACCCTCTCAATGGGAATAAGAGGACAAAAAGGGGCAGAAAACATCTAGGTTCCCAAGCAGAGAGAGGCACCATCGCTGTAAGAAATACAGGTCACGGCAAAAACATCCCCCACTAAAACCCCTGGGGCTGGTTAGCTCTACAGAGGCAGGAGTTTTCACATGGTATGAGGGTACCTTGGGTGCTGATGTAACACCCAAGGACATGGATGCAGATCAGCCTTCAGCACAGCACGATTCACAGCCTCCAAGTCTCCAGTATTGACTCAGCCGATACACAGACTTCCCTACTGGATGAAAAATCCCACACCAAACAGCAGGTTTCAGCTCTCTCAGACCCCAAGTTCCCAGCTGTGATCTACATCATTAGCTCCGTGAGTATCTCTCTGATCTCTGTGGTCCTGGAAGGCTAATTTCTGCTGCTGAAACTGCACTTAAGGGACATACGCTCCACTCCATCGTCCCCCACCAGGAATTGCCCTCATGTAAGGAACTGCAATCACAAAAGTAGTCAAGAAGAGCAGTAGTGATCGACACGAGATGAGAAAGGAGATATACAAGATATATTTAGGCACATTTCCTTAATGAAAACCTCAAAAAAAATAAATAAAAATGAAGCACTGTAATGCAGGAGGTAAACACTGGGTTGCACACAAGTGTCAAGGTTCAGCATTGCCTGAAGCCTGCTGGTTTGCCCCTTGACTGGACAGAGGAGTGTTGGCTTAGGGCCTTGTCCTCCACCACCACCTCCCCTCTGCCACAAAGGTTACTTGGCACAAGAAGCCCTGGCAGCAGCACAGGGTTAGAAACTTAATCCTGAATACACACAGACTCCAAATAATCCATATTAAGTACAAGTTTTTACCGATTTCAGCCTATCCAATTTCCGATTACCATGTTTTTTTGGCCTGAACTATACTAACAGCAGTCCGGCACGGTGAGCAACTCTTCACATGAAATAGATGACAGCTATTTCTGGATAGCATTGCTATTTTACTACTAGTCATAAAGTCCTCTAAAACCTCAAGAAGAAACTTGAGAGGAAAGCTGAGAGTCTTCAGGTGGTTCCCGAAAAGCATGTAGATTTGCTTTTAATCTTCCATCAGTAATTTGAAAATTATTTCATCTTAAACTTTGTAATTTCAACCCACAGGACAAAATATAAAATCCACCAGCTATAGCTGTTGAGCATCTCAGCAACACAGCTGTCTTAATCATTGCCAGATTGAGAGCTGTTTATAGTTTTACCTTAAAGTTAGCGTTTGCCAAGAGAAAGCTTTCCACTCAATCTGCAACTAATGTTCCTTCTGGATTTCCATGCAGTGACTTAAGATTGCGATAATAGAACAGAGAGAAGAGGTTAAAGGAGTGTGGGAAGAGAAAAACGTTCACCCAGAAGAACAAATGAAGCAAACTGGGCTGCTGCCAAAGCAGCACTCATCTCTATTTATTCCATCAAGGACGGAAGTCTTCTTAGCAAGAAAAGAAACTGCTGTGGGATAGTGTCATGCCCACACTACTTTCTACACCTTTTTTGCAGACCTCAGAACATCTGAGAAGCTTATGTACTCACAGATGATAAATAATTACGTCCTACCAAACTGATCTCTGTGTAATGCTGGCAACAGAAGCAGCACATTCTGACCCCTCATCAGCTCGCTTTGATCGTGCTGAGAGTTCAGAGGCTCGATTTTCATTTCATCTCCCTTCTGGTGAAGAGTGCTGTATGTGGCGTTTGTCGAGACACTGAATGTCTCAGGATGTCATTCATCCCACAGCCTCCACAGAAGGATGCAGACTTTCTAGGGAACACAGCCAGCCACGTATTGGCAAATGTAATTGCGGGGCCAGGGGGGGAAGGATGTGGAAACCACGACTGATCTCAGCACTAAACCATCCGTATCTCCTCTGCCTGGGGGACAGGCCTTCCCAGGCCAATCGCTGCATTCAGCACAGCAGAGAAGCAAGGCTGCGCAGGAAACGTGCTGTGGAAGAGCCTTTTCCCACGGCACTGAGATGTATTCTCCTTCGCTCGGGATCCCTCAGCAGCGGGGAAGAGCACCATGGAAACGGAGGACAGGTTCCACCGCCTCATCTCCTTCTGGAGACATCTCCCAGGGAAGGCACACTGCAAGGAAGCGCGGCGGATTACAGATACACGCAGTAAGAGCAAGTCCACACTGGAGCAGCAATATAGGCCAACGCTTTGCCTTTGGCTTTTTTGGCTACTGGCTTTCCTTGCTGGAAAAAAAAGGGAAATGCCAAGGATTATGTCATGCATTTTTATTTTATTTTTATTTAATCACCTAAGGACAAGACACCAGACACTGGAATAAAACAGATCTACAGTTGAAACATCTAACACAACTAGTTAGCCCTAATCAGGTTAACCAGGTTGGTTAAATACACAAGCTAGCTTCCTTAATGCTGAGAGGCAATCTACATGGGCAAGGGCATTCCGGAGTTAATTGGAATTTGAGCCGTGAACTAAAGTCACTTTAATTACAAATGAGTGTTCACACAGGGGTTTAATGTAGTTTAACTAGAATGGTCTTAATTCAGTGCAGTTTAATTCACTTTAGTGCATTTAAAGTAGTTTAACTAATCTGCTTTGAATTTATTCCTCCAGTTAATTCAGATTAATTTCTCAAGTGCCCTTGTACATGCAACGACTGAGAACAAGGCTAGTTTGATTAGACATTATCATTTCCTCCACGTTAACATTCTGACCCCTTACTTCATAATTAAACACTTTCAACACTGCCCCTATATTTGTTACAATTCACAGAAGCCACCAACGCAGAGGCCAGAAAGATGTAACCTTGCTGATAGTTGGTTTATTGCAATAACAAGCATGAAATACAATCATCGCCAGAGTTTGGCTGAGACTGTGCTTTAACAATTTATAGTGCAGGTACATCTACATACCTCAGCTTCCATAGGTTGTGTGGGGACAGGTGCTAGAATTCATCAGAGCACCTCCTATCACAAACCAAAGGGAGACGGAGAGCACCCAGTAGAAAGGATTTGCTTAACAATTGGGTTGTGTTTTTTTTTCCTGCCCACAAACGCAGATCTAAGCCACGCTAATCAGCGGTGAACACCGGCATCTTATTGGGCTGAAGTCAAATAACAATCCTTTTATTCCCTCAGCTGTTACCAACTCAGCAATCTCCATCTTACACAGCAAGGAAACATTCCCAGAGGTAAGGGGGTCCTCTAAATTGGATGTTCTTATCCCTCATTCCTCCATAATGCTGGCTGAAAAACTCTATACGTTACAGCGATAAAAAGAATGAGACACTCACCAAATTCAGTTTCCACTGACAGGTCCCCACAGACTAAATCTTTATTAAATGAGGCTTAGCTCAGAACTGGCAGCTTGTCAAATGAGCATTCTCGCTGAAAAGGAGGATTTCCTTTCTGGGGATTCTGCAAATTCCCTTGCAGGGCTCTAAAAAAAACATGGGCGCATCAGTGTTCATGCAGGTCTTTGCTCCAAATCCCAGACCAGCAAAATGTGTAAGGAATCCCCTCGGGAACAGGCCTCTGGCTTTAGAAGTTCACTCCTTCCTAACATTCCCGGTCAGATAACGTTAAACCTATTAGCCAGCTTTGTTTAAAGACAAAGATCAACTAAATATTTGGAATATTAAGGCGAAGGGCACTAAGAGGAGCGCTAGAAGAATTGCATGGGTCTCCCACACAGCTCGCGTGCACGCTCAGCTCTCCCATGCCAGATCTGCACAATTTCTCCAGCCCTTCCCTTCCCACAACAGATTAATTCACGCGTTCCTGACCAACGGCGGTCCCTCGACTCGGCCTTTTAGAAGCAGCTTTACTTCCTCGCTTAGAAAGCTGTATCACCCATAAAAGCCTTAAAACCCAATCTCCTCACAAGGTGATTTTCCAGCAAACTGGATAATGGAAAGAAACTCCGTGCTACAAAGGCAGCACGAATTTAATGCTCCTACAACTCGGGGATAAGCAAGCAGTGCCTGCGTTACCTGGCCCGAGCCCAGGCGCTACACAAATTCCCCTGCCAAGCCAAGTCCCCAGCCCCAGCTCTGCTCTCGCTGGCCTGGATCTCCCCGAAGGCGAGGTGCGGCGCTGCCAAGCTGCCTGTTGCACGCAGCCAGGGACCGGGGGAGGCTTGCACAGCTCAGCACGTGATCTCAGCAGCACTGGTATATTAAAAAAAAAAAAAAAAAAAAAAAAAAAGGAAAAAAAAAAGGCAGGAAATGCTCAGGCCTGCAGCCCAGTGACTTAATCCAATTTCCCTCCTCTTCCCTCCCCCGTCCTACAATGAGGGCTCTCAGACAATGCACTTCATTTAGGGGGAAAAAAAAAATCTCATCCTTACTCACTATTAAGCCTATCCTATTAAACCTATCCTTACTCACTATCTAGCAAAGTGTTGGGACACCACATTTTTTACCTATCTACGCTGACTGTGCATATGCTGGAGCGGACGCCAACCTCAAGGATTTTCTTTCATGCCTCCATCTGTAAGGAGTCTGTGTTTTACTGCGAGCTACCAGCTCTTTTTAGCTACTCTTTAACTGTTTCTTATTAGATATGGTTTGAAACCCAAGTATTCGCAGTGCTCCTGTAAGTTGCAGAAGTCCTGTATAAAGAAAGATAGGATGTTTCAGCAGAGGTGACCACATGCACCCCCCTCCTTCTCTCCTGTTCCTCTGTAGGACCTAAAGCCTGTATTTTCCAGGACGGAGCAGGGAATGACATGGCAGCAGTTTAGATACTTAAGATCACAGCAGTGTTACCTGTCCTGCTTAATCGCCTCCTCTTAAAACGGCCACCAAACCAGAAGAGAGCCACTACAGAGTTTAAAGGCTGGGCTCAGTGCTCAGCTCAGACGTGCAGAGCAGGAGAGGCCCGGCAAGGAGGTTACTGCCAGCTGCACCGACCATGCCGTACCCCATTAAAAAGCCAGCCTCCCGTCTGCTTTGAGAGGCTTTCCCACACCACTTCTGTTTGGAAGAGGAAACAAAGCACTGGGGAAGAGCGGAAATGTGAAGAGCCACCCCCAAGTGGAATGGAAAACAAAAATCTTATCCCAGTTGTGGAAACTTTGCCCAAAGGGACAGCAAGCCATCAACAGGGTGAGCCCATCCCATCATCAGGGACAGGAGTTTCCACAAGCATGACAGCTGAAGATAATGTGGCTGATTCGGTCATTACTTTACATTATTTTGGACTCGATGGATCGCCTTCAGTAATTCAATATCACATCACATGCATTAGTTCAGAGGTTTTGCTAGACAAAGAAGGTACTCGCTCAAGTTTCTTAACAGCATATGCATCCAGTTGCATCCAGAGCGTGCACAGGCACACAAGCACTCTTCCTTTCAGATTCTGCTGGCATCTTCTCTGTGCATCTCATGATTTGCAGACATATCAAAGCAGGGAAAAACAGATCGAGTATGGCCATTTCCCGTCTACCCCACGAGATAAAAAAACCACACTGAGTTTCCAAATTTGCCTCCAAAATTTCCATACGAAAGAAGTTCATTTTAACAGGAGATATTTTTAACAACCCTACTTGGACTGAAGTGATTCTGGAAAGTCAGGCAGGCTTCTTTTTATATTTTTCCACTACTAGACCCTGCACAGTGCCTCATCCCTGTAGTGACATCACTGCAGTCTTCCACCTCCAACTAATTTTGGTGGGACTGGAACCAGGATCCAGTAAAGCTCACCGATCAGACACAGGCACGTAAGGAAGCTCATTTGCTTTGGGGAGAAAAGGCACCCCAGGACCAACAGAAAAGCAGCAGCTTTACCTTTGTTCCCAAGCACTGCGTGCAAATAATGTACTCAATGTCTATTCGGACCTACCAAATGAGCACATTTTAGGGAGAATTTTCAGGGTAGAGCAGTGGCTTTGTGGAAAGACTCGTAACTGATCTGCAAAGGACACTAAGCACTTTAAAAAAAAAAACACACTATAACTGGAAACAAGGAATCAGAACTCTTTACAATCAGAAGGATTGTAAAAAGTGTTCTGACTGTACCACAGGAGTATAGAAAGCAAGTAGAAATCCAAGAGATATGAAAATACTTAAATATAGAAAACGTGATCGCTGCTGGGCCAGTGGGGTTGCATTCTTGTATCATTTACAGAATGACATCTTACCCAGAAAATCCTTCATTGAACCATGAAGAGATGCAGAATAACGAGAGCGATTCCAAATTGGAATGGGAACCCCAGCGTCAAATTCTTACTAATGTTAGACTTGAAAGGCAACTTAACGTGCCTACTAACATTTCTACAGCTTGCTTCGTATCATTGGCACCGTGAAAAGGTCCTTTCCTAAAGAGCAGCTATCAGGCAAAAAGGATTAAGCCACCAGTTGAACTATTTTCTAGTGTAACTAAGAAGCTCTAGCACACACTTTGGCATTTGGGAGCACTTCAGTCTAAAAAAAAATTAATTAAGAAGAAAAGGGATACTTTCCTGGTCAAGATAACCAATCTACCTCAAGTGGCTTCACAGCATGCTTCTGTTAGCACTGAATGAACAGGAAGGCAAGTTGTTATGACTGGGCTCCTGCACTTGCACAGAAGTGATGTGAATGGGCTCCACCAATGTTGTTCAGGTGTCTTTGACCTGGAGATCCACGTCCAGCTTGTGATCAGTTTGAAGCCTGAAGCCAACCATCAGAATCTAAAGCAAGAAGTTTGGAACAACAACAGCAACAAAAAATAATGACAGAAAAAAAAAAGGGGGGGCACCGCATTTCCATTTATATTTGCCCCATTCAGCTTTACGGGCATTTTTCTGTACAACTAAAGCAGGTCAAATAGCCATTTGCACAGCAAAAACTTACTGTAGTTCATAACGCAAAATAAGCCAGCTACAAGGTGAAAGAAATAGCACTCCTGATTACATTAGCAAAAGACACTGGTACAGCTGCCCTGCTGGCTGACCTCTGGGAAGGAACAAAAAGCAAAATCAAGGGCAAACTGCCCTAAATCTTTAAAAAGTCACAACCCGTTGTGCTATTGCTAGCTGTCCACGTGACATCTTCCTTAAAATAATTTCTATTTGAAGCCAGCTTTAATGCAGGATGTCAGTCATGTGGAGAGGCCACGAAGGACTGGCAAGGGGCAATATCCCATAGGGCCAGCGATTTCCTCCCGCACACTGGGGCAGGAGGGACACAGACCTCTGACCCATCTATTGATGTGGACCTGAGCTGCCCTTCTTGCACAAACAATGCAAACATGCCATTAACTGTCAGAGTGGCAGTGACAAACAGCTGCCACGCTTCTCACCCTAAATTCACTCCCAAACCTCCTCTTTGCAGTCTATTACAGTTGTTTGTTTGTTTTAAAAAAAATCTCTTCCTTCAACTTGAAGCTGTGCATTTCCCTTCCCAACGAGAGGCTCATTCATGTGCAGGAAGCATTTCCACCCCACATCTTCCTCAGTTTTATTTTGTGTTTTTTTTGGGGGGTTGGGTGGTTTGTTGTTGGTTATTTTTCCCCTCTTTCATTAAAGGAGAAAAAAAAGCTCTCAGAAGGACACCTCAGGGAGGAAGACAACCGATATTCACTATTGGGGACCTTCAAACCCAGGAAAAAACTACCATCGAGAGACTAACAGAGGAAGCAGATCAAAAAAAAACCTCTCCAAGCCAGCCAAGACCCACCGCAGTCACAGCTGGAGCCTGTGTTTCTGCACCACTGACAAGACTGGGAGCGTCATTAACCACCTCTCCTCTCGGCTCCGCGGCCTGCGCGAGGGAAGCTGCAGAGCTAAGAAAGGCCCCACGCAGGCTCCTCGCCAAGCGCCGAGAAGGGATTAGGGCCTCCGGCAGCTATGCTGAAGGGAAATGCAGTTTGAATAGAGATGCTTTCTTTACAGCTCTCGCCATTAACAGAGCGGAGCTGCAGATGGTCCTCTGAGCGAGCAGGGGGAAATCAGACGGCGCTCCCTCCAGAGCGGCGTCCTGGCAAGGGGTCGGCAAGCCCAGCTTCGCCCCTCTGCCCCTGCTGCCCATTCAGCATGCTGTAGGAAGGGGACCACACGCTTTTTAAATTCACATCTCGAATGCCGTTCACAGGAGTAGGGCAAGAGGTAATGGTAAGAGTACATACAGATCGAAAATCTCCACAGATACAAGTGCAACGTGGTGCCACAGCAAGAATCAGACGGCACCCCCCTTTGCAGCTCCAGGTCTGAGCAGCTCTTCTCACGGTTTCTCTGTTTCCCAGGTGGGTTGGGAGAAGAGGTGAAATGGTCTCAGTTCGACTCAGCAAAGCTGAGGCTTGTCTGCCTGCAAAGCCAAACGATGTCAAAGGCCATTGGCCTGAAAAAAAAAAAAAAGTTACAGTTCTGGCTTTATATCAGGTATTTAGGGACAAATATGCCTCACTTAACCTCCCTTACCACCAAGTTTTGGGAATATATAAGGACAGCGAGCTATTTTGCTGTACCGGTAGGTATATCAGTTAAAAGAAGCACATATTTGCACCACCTTGTCCTAACAGGACTGCTTGCTAGCTGCTCTACTTTCCCAAGACAGATACATCATTTACACTGGAAACCAAAGCACTTTAAAAGGTAAACTAATGCACACAGCCCTCCTCCTTCAGATACTCTTCCACCCTGCTCACAGATAGGATTCCTCCCAGACCTTGAGTCCTGCACGGGCGTTCATTCATTCATTAATTCTTCTCAAGTGCATTTTGAGATTGATTTTACAAGAGAGTTCCCAGAGCTCTTATGGAGGTTCTGCCTATGCTGATGTCATGGTTATATATAAAGAAGGAATCCCACTAAAGTGGTTTATAACGTGCTCTGGCAGGACAGCGTAGACAAAGCTAAATCCTATTAAGCTACTTAAGTTGCTTTCCCCTTCTAAAGTCATATGTCAGATGCTGGCCCTACACGTAGCAGCCAACCAACATCAAACCAGCTTATCAAAAGTCACACTGAAAACACCAAATCAAGAAAGAATTCAGACACCACACACATGAGGACGAGAAACTGGGGCAGTGTGCTGCTCCAGTAACCTCCTGGGATCCCAGGGAGCGGAGAAGGCTGGTGATTAGCTTTTCATTACAATTAGACTGTAACCCGCCTGCACACCACTGGACTTTATTAGTTAAAGATAAAATAAGAAGGACTTTCTTTACATATTTCTCTTGCCATGAGACAATACATTTCAGAAGGATTATATGGAAAGTATATGAATGGAAAGAATATTTTATAAACAGAGATCACACTAATGAGGGCTGGGGGATAACTGGAAAACAGAAGCACCACTCAGCCTCAACCGAGCACCCCAGGGAGCAGGGGAAAGCAGCACTCATAGCTGTCTGGTCTCCTTTCTCAGGAACTTGAAAACAGGCGCCACAGAGTCCTGAAAGATTAATTCCCATAAATGTTAAATGTGCACATTTACAGCTCCAGTTTTACAGCATTCACTCCACTAAGTCCACATGTCACTGCTACAAGATTTCAGAGAGAAACCTCAATTTCACAGGTCCCTTAAAGTGATAGAAAATAATAGGCTGGAAGAGACCTCTGGAGGTCACTGTAGTCCAACCTGCTGCTAAAAGTAGGGCTAATTTCATAGTTAGATGAGGCTGCTCTGAGCCATGTCCAGGCAAGTTTCAAGTGTCTCGAGGGCTAGAGTTTCCAAAGCTTCCCTCAGACCCTGCTCCAGCACTACGGAAAAAAATATTCATGAGCAATTACACCCAGGTGCTGCTTCCCGTTGTAACTTATGGTTAGAGCTCCCCATCCTTTTGCTGTGCACCTTGGAGAACCACCTGACGCTGTCTTCTCCAAGCTCCTGCATCAGGTAGGGGAAGGCTGTTCATGGATCCAGATCCTCCTTGCCTTCTCCTCTCCACGCTGAAGGGGCCAAGGGGAAGGTCAGGCTCTCACCAGCTCCGTGACCTTCCTTCAGGCACGCTGCAGTCGGTCGGCATCCCTCCTGCACTGGGGCCCCAAACGGTTATGCAGCCATACAGCACGCACTCTGGCACGCATAATTGGTGGAGAGCCTGTGCATGCAAAGTGGCTGGTGACCCCATTTTAGGGCTATTTTCAGCTTGTTTAGCAAGCCAGGCAAAGCACAAGCCTTCGTGGCCCAGGTTTGCCTCCAGCTGCATGACCTACCCTACCTGACATGGTCACGAAGCACCAGGAGGTGACAGCTCAGCCCCCACGCGCTGCAAGGCGCAGGCAGGCGCTCCGTGGGCGTGATAAACGCAGCAAGTTCAATCCGAGACCGAACAAGAGACTCAACAGCGTGAACGTTATTCATCAAAACAACAAAACGAGGCAGCGGAGGGGGGTGGAAAGCAGAGGAGAGGCAGAGGGAAAGGGAAAAATAAGCCACGATGGAGCAGTCGCACGCTTCAGACCGAAACCAAGGCACTGCAGGAGCTATTTGGTGAGCCGGACCGCGCGGATGCTCGTGGTTACCATTGGCTGCCGCCCGCCAGAGCTGCACAGCAACGAGCCCGAGGTAGGAGGCTGCCAGCACGCATGAGAGCTCCCTGCTCAACCGCTCCTCTGCAGGCCCACAGCAAGGCGTGACGAGCACCGCGATCGCTTGGGCTCTGCGCCTCGCCGCCCGATCGATCGCGCTCCCCCAGCTGAGGTCAAGCAGGGAGAGGCAGCCCGAGCAGGCAGGACCTGGGGACACGGATCACGGGGCCAACGCAGGGCGGCTGCTCCGGGTTATTTCTACAAAGCCAAGGTGGGACAAGCTCACGTTCTGCCTCGCTCCGTGGTTCTGGTTGTCCCCGGCGAGCAGGAAGAAGGTACTGCAGACACGGGGACGGGATGGAGGGGATGGGTAAGATGCGTGCAGTTGTGCTCGTGTCTGACAGTCAGAGAAGTGCTGGCACCCAGAAGGCATTAGTGCTCCTCAGAAGCAGCACCGCACAGCATCGGCGCTGCTCTTGTAGATGTTTCACTCCATTAACTTAGGAAAGCGAGGGAGAAAACGGTCACAACAGGGAACTCTATTGCCTTGGCTTTTCTGCAAAAAGGGCTCTAACTCCAAGGCCCAAGACCACACCGACATTTACAAAAAAATAAAAATCAATGCTTCTCGCAGAAGGACAAGCAGGAGAGAGTACAGAAGCTGGCATCATGTGGAAAAGTAATTGATGCAGCCATTGGGCTTACCACCGCCACAGCCACAAAGCAGATCGTGAAATACAATACAGATGCGGAGGAGGAAAACGAGTTCTAGCTCCTGAGTGTGACAGCTCACTGCGGGTGAGCTTGCTACAGCTTTCCTCTAGCACAACTGCCTAAACAAAACCAACATTAGATGTGAGCAAATAGAAATTAACCTCTTGGTAAGACAAAAAAGAAAAAAAAGTGCAGCAATTGGACAAAAAACTCAAAGATGAGGCAAACGGCTTGCAGGCTCTTGCACAACCAGCTGTGGAGAGAGGTCTGTAATTCCTTCAGCCCAGTCCCCAAACCACCACGTCCCAGAAGCACGCGGAGAGGGTTAAAGCCACGTGGACACCCTGCCCTACTCTGCCTCCCTTCCCAGCATGGGCAGGAGGAGCTCAGCTCCTCTTCCGATCAGCCGCTGCCAGGCAGGTCAGGTCCACCTCTGCAGCAGCCTCTGCTCACCCTGTGAAGCTCTCAGCTTGGAGAGAGGAAGAACGGGAGGAAGACCACCAAAATTTGAACAGCAAAACCAATAGCCTAACTTCTACTACTTTTGAAAGAAAGCAAACCAAAGGTCTCTGTCCTTACATTCCCAAGGCAGCCACTGAAAACAAAACCAAAGATCACAGCAAGGTCTTCGGGCAGCACACTGAACCTATGGAGAGCGTTACAGGTTAATGATTATACTGCAGAGGCCCATATTAGTCATCTGATCTTAGATCCCAGGTAGGCTACAAGCGTACAGCTGGGGAAGAAAGGACTTTGGGACAGGGAGAAGGTGTTTTAGAACAACAGATGTTTTTTTTTCAGTAGTCTGGCTGCTACAAACCTCAGGAGTCCCTGAGATGCACCACTGTCACCACTAGAGAAGGAAAAAAGCTCCAGGAAATACATCGCCTTCCCCACACACGTTCTCGACAGCGAGAAATGGCAGATACTGCCAGCACACCTAGTACAAAAGCATTTTTGAAGTTTTTACGGACTAAGGGTACAAATTCACATGAAAAAATCTGTCACTTCTTTTGTTAATTCCCCCCAAGGTAAATACAACAGAAGTAGGTGGGGAAACATTTGATAAGCAGACAGCTGAAGATTGGATTTCTTCATTATTCAGAGCAGTATCCAGAATGGTTTGTAGTCATTTACATGAGCACAGTTCTCAGGCTTGGAAATTACTGTTATTTCCGCATCAGCTTGCTTTTACCCCTACAGAAAAAAGAGGTAGGGAGCATAATTTCAATGAGTGGGATCTCCCCAGTGCTGACTACTTGCCACATTAACAGCCGCAGCTGTGTGTAAGCGTGTCAGAGATTATTCTGACCTTTCTCCAGCATCACTGCTGGACATGTACCACCAGCCGACAGACAAGAACACCAGCGAGAGTGGGTTGTGACGATTCAGTGCAGTGCTGTCGGCTTGCCCTCCTGCAGTCCCTGCACACCGCTGGTGCGGTCCCCTGGCTGTAGGCAATGCCACTCTTTCACCAAAACAGAGCCAGCAAAAACTGGAGTAGGAGGCACAGCTGCTTCTAAAAGCTTATCATTTACTCCATCCTGGGTAAAAGAGAGAAAAAGATACCAAGGTTTTCCTTCATTTTTCTCTCCTCTTACAAAAGGCTATAAAATCCCCACATCCTCAAATGAAAGCCTGACCGATATCCACTACACAAATATCGAGATGTGTTATTTAAGCAAGCTACCCAGAGGTCACTATCTGTCTAATCTGACCTGCTAGAGCAACGAAGCACAGCAAACGCAACTCCACCCTAACAAGCAAGTCTATTTTTGCTGCTCTGCTTGAGGATCAAAGCTTTTCCCATGGTCCCAGGGACTAAGACCACAAAAAAACCCTCCACTTTCAGGACAGGCTCAAGCAAACACCAAGTTCAGGAAACAGCACCATGCAAACCATGTGTTAGACTAGCCATGCTGATGGCACAACAGCAAGAACGTCACATTAAAAACCTAAAACTAAACCAAGGAATCCTCATATCCATAAGCGAACTTAAAAGCACTGTCCTCTGGGACACTAGAGAATTTTCCCTCAAAAGACTTCTCACCTCACTGACAGTCGTGGTGCTTTTCATAATCTTGTCCACAAATTCAATCAAGCTCCGGATAAAATCTAATCAAGTCGGACAAGCTGCCTCATAAGGGCTGTCTTTTCAAGTCCTTTAACAGGAGGCCCGCTCAAAACCAGCCTCTGATGTCCCAGGACTCAGGCAGCTTTATTTCATGTAGCTCATTGCTGTAGGCACCAAAGACCCTCTTAGCTCCCCAGGCTATTTTAATACTCGCTCCGGTGGAGCATTTGATCTCTAGACAAGTTAGGCTTAGCCTCCTCTCCTTGTTGCTCATATCCCTAGTGATCTCTCCAGGCACAATGGCTCTCCTAGGTGTAGGAAGAAGCTGCTACCCAAGGAATCCCATTAACATAACGATTCCTCGAGCTCAAATTTCCCTCTGGAAAACATAACCCACCCCTGAGGACTATTGCTAGCCTGAAGTTACTGATCATCCCAAAGTAAACAGCAAACGCCCATAGACTGACAATATAAAGCATTTACATTTAGGAAGGGCTCACCATTCATGTTTAAGACACGTTTAACACTTCTGTCTGTCCTTCAGAAGCAGAAGTTTCCTCCTTCAGAGGAAGAATTTACTTCCACAATGATAAATAAGGGGGAAAAGCCCATTTAGATTTCACTTCACACTACAGCGTTTACCTTGTGATCTTTAAGATGATTCAAACTCAAATACTGACCTGGATGCTGATATTGTAAAAACAAACTATTCAAGGAGTTTGGGCTTCTAAAGTTAAAGTTTCGTCCATGGACCCCGAAAATAACAGCATAACTTTTAAATACCATGGGGCAAAACAGGGTGACTGAGTTTAAAGCACATCCGGCTGTATCCCATGCATTGGCTGGCGTATGACTCCCATCCACCAAGCATGCAGGTATCTCCGTTCAGACCAACAGCTCTGACGGAGAGTCGAGGCACACCTCTCTATGAAAGTGTGTGTGTGTGTGTTTCCGTATTAGTCACAAGTTTTACTAGAACTAAAAGCTTACAAGGAGAGCACCACGTCTTCCCAGCATCGAACCTGCATAGACAGCAAGACAGCAAACGCTCCCACTAGCCGAATTCCCGGCATTTCCAAAGTAGTTATTTCCAAACTACTGAACAGATAAACAGAACTAGCAAGTTTCCTGCTACCAAGCCACTCCCCATCTTCCTCTTGTTCAGCATGTGTAGCTCAGCTCGTTTCCGATTTTAATTTCGGCAGGAAGAGCTGTTTCAACCAGAGCACAGAAATAAGATGCCCAGAACCCCAGACTCGCTGGCTCTGCTCCGCATTAAAAAAACATTCAAAAAAGGTTACTGATTAAAGGAAGGGTGCCGTTATCTGCAACGTGCCAAACATTTGAAAGGATGTCCCCTCCCAGACACTTCAGTGTATGAAGAGTTCAGTTCCTTTCCTAATAAAAGTAAAATCTTCATAAAACAAAAGAAACTGTTTGTTGTTTTGACTGTGTACCCAGCCAGCTTCCAAATAAAATATTCCTGCCATGTCTCCACTCCAGGTTGGTCCCTGGCGAGCATCTCCAATACTTTACATATCAATATTTCTTTCTGGAAACTCGGCTCTAGGGAGAATGAAGAAGTGAAGAAGCTCAAGCATATTTATCAGGCTTGACAGTTTCTCTCTGTATGCAGCACTGGAAAACAATTTCACTGATAAATGGACGGGCTGTAACTAGTCACACAGCCCTGTATCTTGCTTTCAACCTCATTACTCTTTAAAAGAGGTGCAACTTAGCAAAGGGCTTCAAAACGCAGCCTTGCAGCAGAGAAACTCGCGGGGAAGGTGGGGACGGCAGCTACATCACACAGCTGAACTCCGCAGATCTAGTGAAGATAGTCATTTGTATTACTGCCTGGGCAGCTGTAGCATGCTATTACACCACCACCTCAGACTTTGGTGTCAACAGAACACGGCTCTGTGCGATTTCATGTGTCATTCCTGAAGCTGCAATACGCTTTGTTGGTAAGGAGGTGTGCACACGCCGATGGCAGCATCAAATCACAATCAAGTCACACACAATCCACTGCTGTAGAAAGGGAAAGAAATCAAAAATCAATCATGTGCTCAAATGGCAGCCAGAACAGCTCGAGGTTGTTAAAGTAATGGAGAGTATGGTCTTCAGTGAGTAAGAAGGAAAGAAGAAGCTTGGAAGAGGATGTGTTGGTTCACTTAACAGCAATATCCCCCTGCTCAGTTACAATTCTGCAGCCATAGAATAACCAGAAATAAAATGTTATCACAAACCTCTTGTCACTAGCGGTATAGTGGTTTGTTCTATCAACAACCAAGCCCCACATTGTTTCTGCCTCCAAACCAGAAAGAAGCCATAAAGAGCAGGAAACAGCTAATCTATAAGCCAAAGCCGGAAGCATGTCTTTTTTTTCCCCATGACGGTTTAAAGGGGAAAAAAACCTAAAAGGACTATGGTTTAGAAAAAGCTATAGGGTCACATGAAGACAGAAGTCAGCCAAGAACTTTTTATTTGGCTCCTGATTATGCTTATTGCTTCGACACCCCAAAAGAGAGACTGAACGCCCAGCTTTGTGCGTGCAGAACCTTTCCACCCACACCTTACCCCCAATTCTCTGAGTGATGAAGCACTATGGTACACAGGCACTTCGCTCCTGCCTCTGGTTTATCTGCTTCGCAGGTGTGTTTTCATGGTGACAGACCAAAGCTATGTATCACACAACAGAACACTAAAACACCGGGGGTTTGCTTGCAAAAGGGATATAGTCCCTCATTTCAACCCATGTCCAGACCCAGCCTTCTGTGTGGGTGCATGGTGAGCCAGAGCAGGGTTACAATAACCAAACGACAAGAAGAAAACTGTGTTTTACACCTGGATCAGGTGCTCAGTCCAGTTCCGCGGCCAGCTGCTCAGACACCCTGGCCTCAAGTTTGCAGACAGCCTTGGTTAGCATCAGGGCTAGTTATAGGGTAACTTCCCCCAGACCTGCCTCTGCGCGGGTGTTGAAACCTGTTCTCAGCCAGGTCAGTTCCTTGATTTAATCACTGAGCAACTGCAGGGTGCAAAGCGTGCCTGCCACCGTCCTGGGCGTGCCCTTCTGCCTTCCCTTTGCTGGGGACTGCGTAACCATGACCTCAGAAGCCACAAGCTTCCACTTCAAACAGCAATGATTAAAGGGTCTGAAGCTGCACGCTTTGTTTGGGATGGGAGAGTCACACAAGTTTTAGGATTCCAAATGCTGAATTTTGTGCAGAGCACTTCCACGGAGAAAGCTAATACGGAGACTTGGAGCACACAGCTGCAGATAATGGCAGAGAACACGAGCCAGACCCTTGTGCCCCACAAACCGCACCCTCCAGTAAGCTCTGCGCAGCTCTGCAGCCTGTGTCCTCCTACACAGCATTCACCTCAACGCTCTATGCACGTCTCTGCTGACTTATTCACCCTTTGTTTGACTTGTAATTTCAACGACAAATAATTCGGTACGTACAACATTTTGACTTCCGTGTAGTTTAGGAACCGCCAGCACCAGCACGCTCCATGCTTGTTTTTTGCGGCACAGAGACCTGCGCACAGCACAATGCCTCTGCTTGTTACACGAGCATGATTTACAGCACCCATTTCGGAATCAGTCATCGCCTGCTTCTTAGAAGCAGGATGTTTAAAAAAAAAAAAAAAAAAAAAAAGGTCTGATGCATCACGGGGAAATAGAGTCACTCTTCAGACATTCAGAGAGTAAGTGCAAACCGTGCAGCAGAATTGAGACTGGGTGTAACTACGGTATCTCCTGGATTTTGAGTGTAAAACCAGGCAAAACTAAAGTCAATTTGTTTGTGCTGACTTCTACAAGTTAAAGGCAACTTTATTGTCGTTAAAAAAAAATAAAAAAAACAAGCTTTTGTAAAGAAAATGGCAACAATAAACTTTCTCTTGGACCCTCTGAGCATACCTACGCTCCTGAACAATGAGTAGAAAACAAACCACACCACGCACACGGAATTTGAGAACACCTTTGTTTTCTGGGTTATTAGAAAGAACAGTTTTCCAAAATCTAGCACAAAGGAGGAAGCATTTTGTAATGCTGTACAGTTCCCAGAACAAAGTGCGGCCTCTTCTAGCACCAACCCCAGCCTGTGTGCGCTGCAGGCTCGGACACCAGAAAATCCTCCTGCAATTTACAGATGCAAGAGAGGATGTGGTGACACTTCAGGCAGCCAAAACTTTCCTATTAAGTCAGGGATTGAAAAATGTGCAAGGCAGCAGAATTCTAAGTCACTCTGTCATAATTTCAGCAGGAAACACTCCGCGCGTATCGGCACTGCTTCAAACCGCCCCTGCTATGCTAATCCACTAACCCGCGAGCGCTGAAGCGCCTTTGACAGAGAGGGCCATTGTCAAAAACGAAGTCCTTCAGCGTTTGTTTGCACAGCAGCTACATCTGGGGAAGAAATCAGCGCAAAGCACTCTGCTGAGAGGTAGGTGCTATTTGGGTCAGTTTTAGAGGAAGAAATACAAACGCCGCATGCCCTGCTGAAGCTTTAGCTGCTTGGAGCTTTGTCGATCCAACGTCTTCTGCATGTGCCACCGTGCCCCGTGCCTCCACGCTGACAGGGCCACGGGTGTTACTGTCACACCTCAGCACCTGCTGGTAGCCAGGTGGGCACGCTGTCATCCTGATGCGCCTTCATCTGTCAGCACTGCTCCTGTAGGATCATTCAACGCATGATCTGCATACTGCTACTGATGCAGAGGTGCACGCCAATGCACATCTGGAAGTAAAAGCCATCCCCAGCGGCTCAAAGCAAAGCTTGTGCCTTTTTAAAGGCGCTGACTGCAAATTGTTTCTCCACTTGTGATCAACTTATCCTTTGTAGTTATTCACGTTGCATTTCATTGGGAAATTTAAGCTTCTTTGGACACTTGCTTTCGAGACAGGCAGCTTCCCCCATCTCTCCAGAACGGCTGCTCATCTCACCGCTGCAAGTTTTGCATTTTGAAAGCATCGCATCCTCCCACCAACACAGTCTCACCAAAGTCAGCAGCTCTGACCTTGAAAATGTGAAACATACTGAAGCTCTCCTTCAGATAGCAGCACCAACACTACTCATTGCGGACAAAATTATAAAGAAATAGAAGGAAGTACATTTGCTTTCATGTCCTAACTTGACTGAGACTTCCCCCCTCGCAGCATAATCCTGAGCTATTTTTTTTGTTTTGTTCTGTCTCTAGCTGAGTATACCATTAAGTCATATTTCCTTGCCTTCCCAACGCTACCTTTAGATTTATAACCAGCCTTCAAGATGAATTCTTTCTATACGTAAAGAACCAGATCAAGCCATAAGCACTAGAGCCAAAGAGCTTGACATGTCAAGACCAAGGTGTTGCACTGTCACCCAACGAGCCTCCAGGGAAAGGTTCCTTCACCCAAAATAGCCCCTGTGAGGGCTCCCCCAGCACAGCACCCACACGCAGGGCTCAGCAGTGCCAGCTGAACAGCCAGGTGGCAGCGCTCCCCCCATGCCAGGTCCCCATCACCCAGGGGAGAGGTCACACGAGGGACTTGAACTTCTGACCACAACCCGGGCTCTTTTCCTTGATGCTCTTCATAACTAATGACTGGCAGCGAGGTGACATTTCGGATCACAGTGTCTTTCAGAAGGAAAACTCAAGGGCACGCACTCTTTGCACTGCTGCTTTGTTTTTAAGCTCACACCTGAAGTTAGAAATACAGCCTCCTGAAATTAAAAGCAGAAACATGAGGAAGGATGCAGAAAAAAAAAATCCCTTTCAGGTATTGCACAGCAGCCAGCTGCCTCGTCCATTGACTATTACACAACCACATACTGCAGCAGTGCAAAGCAACACAAAGTCAGGATAGATCCCTGGCCTCACAGCTCGTGGAAAGGACTAATCCAGCCTCCCGTACAACATCCAGGCCACAGCCTTTTGGCAACAAAGCAGTGGGCGATTCCTGCTATGGACCATCCTTGTGGTTCCCCTGACTTTGGCTTGGCTAGCCTTCCAACACACACCTCATGCCGCTTCAATGATTTCAGTATGTTGTCTCTAACACTGGCCACTTCCACTTAAAACAAACAAAAAATATTTTAAAAATAGCTTTTAGTGCTGCTACCCTATCAGCATTCTGAATTTATAGGTTCCCCAGTGCTGAGCACAAAAATACATTATATCAGCTTTTCTGGCTGTTGTTGTTTCTGAAATGTGTTTTCATCAGATCTGCACCAGGAATTGGGGCTTGGTTCCTTATTTGCTGTCTGCCAGCCATTTCCTCTCTTGTTTATTTTTAACTTGGTGTCTTCCAGTTCACTGCTGCACCTGGATGGACTTTTGGCCAGCTATCTTCTGACTGATGAATCACTTTCCTTAGCTTCATAAAACCCTTCGGTGTTTTACCTACATTTCTCTCCATAGTTTACCTCCCATTTGAAAAGAGCTCTTCTGAAGCACCAGGTATCCTTACCTGTGAAGATCAGAAATTTGCCTATTTGGGACTTTATCACAACGTGGGATTCACCAACTTGTTCACAAAAATCCCCCAGGCTATTCAGGGGCTCTGGCACGCAGCATGCCACAGAAGGGAGCCAGGTGCATCTTTGTGCAGATGGATAGCTCTGTACCCATTTTTAAGCTAGGTTACGCCAGACATTCAGCTTGCGCTTCAAATATCTCATACTTAAGATCCATACTTCCCTACACACAGTTCTTCTTTCTGCTCTTCATAGACAGGTATTTTACGCCAAATCCGTGAACTGTGGACCAGTCAAAATACAGTTATTGAAGATTCTCTGAAGCTAAAAAGATGACAGTCATGGCCTCCTGAGCCCTCTCACCTCTTCCCTGTCAACACCTGTGATCACGATTGCGTGCCACAAAGTTAGATCAGCTCACTAAAAACACCGGCATCAAGAAAAATAGTTTGGGCAGCAACACACAGCTAGATCTGCTCAGACCGACTGCATCAGATTAGTGGGGAACATTATCCGACTCCCATGCTATGAAGGAAACTGGATCTTTGACAAGAGACTTTTCAAAGCCCTAACGGGCTGGCAGCAGTTGCCTGGAATCCTTCACCCTTTCAGCAGGTGTTAAAGCTTCTGGGAAAGAGCCAAGCAGCACTTTTGACTTTCTGAGGCAATCGAACCATTCGTTACATCACCCAAACACTGCAAGAAGTGAGAGCAAATCTCTAGAAAGTTTTGAGCAGCTCCGATATAAGATTCCCTGAAGCAACAAAACAAATACCTGCAAGGACTTTTGCATCTTCATGGAGCTTTTTATTGAATGCAAGCAAGTGGCGCATAAACTGCAAACAAAATAGACTGGGGCATCTGCTCAGACACTCTGACAAAGCATTTGGTAACTTCTCACTTAACTCCATGCAGCATAAAACCCACCACGGTACCTCTGGCAATAACCATGTCCAAGTAAAGTAGTTCCCTTTCCCCTTAAAGGTCTACAGAAAGACCCCACAAGACACCATTAGCCTTCACTGCAGGAGGAGCTAAGAGGGAAGCTTTTGGTTTTGCTGGTTCTTCCCATCAGCTTCAACAATAAAATTGCCAACTCATGTTCTTACTAAATGGAGAAGTAAGCTGAGTGTGTTTTGAGAAAGCATTTTAATTTGCCTCTCTGGATAGAACTGGTGGAAATAATGCAGCCAGTGTTTTGTAACACACCAACCTTACCCTGTCCAGATTGGTGGGCCTAGGGTGCTCTTGACAGGGGAGCAGAAAGAAGGAAGGCATGAAAAGAAAAGAGCTGGCTCGAACGTGTCCCTGGTGCCTTCAAGGTTTTAATCACATCAGCTGAGAAAAGGCAGTCTGCAAATTTGCGCCTTGAGATCAGTGACTAGCCCTGCGTGGGGTTTACCTGCTAACCCCACCGGTTCACCTTCTTAAGACCTTGGCACGTCAGCTCAAGGACACGGCTCATGCCACACACGTGTGCCCCCTCCCTGCATGCACGTCCTGCGCCCACCCCTCCTCGCTCCACGTCAGCATGGATACTTACACGAGGGGACACTTCCTTCCTAAATTCCTTGTGCCCTCCATCCTTACCGGGCTCCGTAATCCTGCTTACGGCAGGCTGGTTGCTATGGAAGTGATTAAACTGTCACAAGATTATACCTGAAGGTGGAACACATGCAAGTGAAGGAACCCAAGCAGTTTATTCCATACACTTACAAACACGATGCAATCCCCACATAGCGACTAGGAGCTTTAACAGTAGCTCCCAGAAGTAAATCTGGGCCATGAGGAATGCCTTCACATCAGGTCTTCGTTTAGCTTTCTCCCAATAACCAGATGTTTCATTTGCACGTCACTGTCACTCACTAATTTCAGTGAGTGCCCCACAGTTGAACAGTACAGCCTCAGCCACTTTCCCAGGACTCAAACCCCTTTGTACTCAGAATGCTATCTCCTTAGTCCTGAGATCACAGTGAAAGAAAGAAGTGACCAGACCCTATAAGCAAGCTCCGCATCTTTAACCACCCTTTTGTTGATTACTGTCTTTTACAGAGCAAGGACTCAGAGCAGGAGAGAGACAGCCAGCCTCAGATCTGACACGCTTAGTGAAACGCATGACTAACCCAGACCAAGCCAGCAGGGCAGGATGGGGAACGTGCCTTGAACGCGTAACTCCACTGGGGGCCCTATTTGCCAGGGCACAAGGAGAGGGGGTTATCTGGGTGCTGGCTGGAAGCTAACTACATGACGGCTAGGAGTGCAGCACGAGCAGCCCAAAGACCCCATTCCTTGCAAGCTGCTGGGAATCAAATTTTCCTGCCTACAAAGACACCACTCAATGGGGCTGGAGGAGCTTAGATCTTTAAAGACAGGGCTGTACAGGGAGCAAGCACCCTGAATACAGCATCGATGCTTATACCCAGCAGCTAGCACTGTTCTCCAGCTGCTGGTACTTGTGTGTCTGAATGCTTGTAGGCTCACAGCACGGCTTCAGCCATCAGGGCACTCACCTAGACCAGGCAATCCATAACCCATTTCAGAAACACTGCAGGAGAACCCGAAGACCCATCTCATCATCCAAAACACGGCTGCACCAAGACAAGAACCTTACAGCAGGGTAGTTAATGTGTTGACTAAAAGAAGATAGTCAAATAATAGTAAATAGCTTGCAGGTAATGTCAAAGGTTGGGCCATTTAATACTTTCTTACTGCAACATCAGAGCAATGTTGCAGTTTCATTTCATGTGTGTCAGGTTCTAACAGGAAAAAAAATATTCCATGCTGAGAATAAAGCTGAAGATTAATTACACTGTCATTTGCAGAAGCTCTAATGCCCTCAGCCCTTTTGCAGTTAGCTTAAGTTCATCACACATGGGAGGCTGGCTCTGCATTGACCAAGGCCTGAGGGAAGCTGCACAAAATGCTCAGGATTGGTTTTCCCAGAAGCGACCGGTGACTTGTCAGAAGGCAACAGCAAGTCAAAGGCTGGCAGAGAACAGCCCCAGCACTGAAAGTCTTGCAGGACTAGTTTTAACATCAGAGCTGTGGATACACGTTTGTGGATAGGAAGTAATGAACTACGTTGAACTAAACCGTCAGTGGTTTCGGTCTGAAGGCACAGCTGTGAGAAAGAAAGCTCAGCACTCACTAAATCAGACATCCAGCAGCAAATTTCACTTTGGAAAGGAAAAGAAACACAGACATGCTTGGTTTGAACTTGAACATAGTTCTGTGTTCAAGGATTAGCTTCGAAACTGTTTCTTTCTTAGGAACCTGTAATTTATTGCATCAAGTAATCAAGATTACTCTTAGCAAAGCCAGCACAAACCAACCAAACGTAATAATTAAATGCTGAAAGTCCTGCCCATGGGTTATACCTGCAGAACTACATTTCACCTGCTGGATACGCCACTGCTGTGGTACAAGGGGCACACCTCCTCCCAGCCTAAAGCTTTGCTGACAGCAGCAGAAGAGGATTCAGATCTAGCCACCAATCTTAGATCTGTAGTCGCCCTCAGCACTGGGAACACATTAGGAGGTGGGTCAATCACAGGCAGAAGACACAACAGCTAGCAAATAGCTATTAAACGTATTCAGGGACAGTAATAAGCAGCATTCTCACAGATCAACGTTTGCTTAAGGAAAGAAAAAAATTAACAGCAACAAAATACAGTAGCAGCCAACTGAATTTTGAAAGATGCCAACAAAATCCACACAAACACCAAAAAGGATGGAAGGACACTGGAGCGAGACATGCATGTGACCCAGCAAGCACCTGCTTTCGTAGGAATGTCAGGCTTAAGACAGAAGTACAGGGACAGGAAGAATTAACGCTGCAGTGGGGATTAGGGTAAAGAGATCCCCATACCTTGCTTCTCAGCGTCACAGGCTAGGAGAGGAGGCAAGTTCACAGCCTGTCCCTTCCTCCTTCTCCCAGAACCTCCACACCACCTGAGGCTACAGCTAAGCTGCACTAATAAAAACAGCAGAGCTAGAGTAAACTGTCCAGCCTTGTTATTTACACCTCAGCAGAACGCCCCCAGCACTACTGACACTCACGCTGCCTCTCCAGGAGCTGCCTGCTAACACAGCACCGGCAGCACGGCCTTGAGTACCGCCCGGCCACGTGGAGCATTTCCTCAACAAGGACTGGGCATATTTTATACTCATCACCTTTAGTTTACCCTTTAATATTAAAGCGTTTATAATGCTTGGGGAGAGCCGGTGTTTGAAATGATTTGAACTTGCAGCAGGTCAAGCTGAAAAGGCTGACGAAGGCCCCGCGGTGACCAGGAGAGCCGCTGACAAGTCGGTGAGCACAGGGAGCCTGCCCCAGAACACGGTCTGAGGGCAACCAAGGATTCTGCCAGGTTTTCACCCATTTATATTTACTCAAAGGCTATTTTAACCTCACAAATTTGTTGCTTCCACTACTTTGTCTACCGAAGATCTGCTGTGTGACCTGTAAGAGCTGTACCACACACACACGGCCAACGCTCAGTGAGCCCGAGGGTGAGGCCCTGTCCCGCCAAGCTCCACGCGCTGCTCGGCCTCGTACCCCGACAGGGGCAGGACAGCAGGACAAGCAAAAAACCCACGTCACATTTTGAAATTGCAAAAGGTACACAGAAAGTGTGATGCAGCATTTTTAAAACAGCCTGCTCATCAAAAACAAAGACTTCTGTTTAGCTACAGGAGAAGTGTCAAGCAAATCGTTCCGTCCTCACTGGATGTGCCGTGTGTGCTTTCCTCTACATCCAGACAAAAACAGACCCAAAACACAGATGATCCGTTTTTTCCTGCCACCTACTGTAATTGAAGCAGTTTCCCTCTTAAGAGAACATGAACATTAATACTTGTCACTCCGAACAGGAGTACCTCTCATCTAGTCCTATGCAATAACTGCCACCTACTGAAGTCCAAGGCGTTCAGTCTAACCTTACTTAACTTCAAATCCTAAAAAAAAAAAAAGAATCCTATCTTTTTAGCTGTCCCTGTCTACGCACAGTGACAGCCAGCTATCTCTATCCCCAGCCTTGTGCTAGGTCTGTGCCTTTCAGCATTGCTTGCACTTGACAGCCTGTCAGTCCAAAGCTAAAGGGAGATCGTGTTTGCAGGGTCTGCCATTGCACTCGCAGTGATCCTAACAACATGTACTGTTGGAACAGGGTAGAAATAACAAGTCCTTCTCTGAAGTCCTGTTAGCCTCACCTCCTGTTCTCCTTCTCTTAAAAAAAAAAAAAAAAGCGCACAAGTATTACAAAAATACCAGAAGTAACAAAAACTTCTCCAATAAGACCCTAGTCACGTGTTGCTGGGGTCACTCACACAGCTTAGTTCTGGAAGTTACCTTCCTTCTTCTTTTTAAAAAGAAGAAGAGATGACAAAATAATGGACGTTTACTATCGTTTTTTTCCCCCAGAAGACCCGAAAAAAAGTACCTGGTGCTTTTTGTTGTAGAACACTCAGCCGTTCCCTGGCTTCCAAACAGCAAGAGGAGCACTGTTTGCAAAGCCAGCAACTGTGAGTTACGTTCTTATTGCAAAAGTCCGACTCCAAAAAGGAGCTAGAGTTTTAAGAAATGTTTGCATTGGTTTTGATTTGATTCCCCCTCCTGTCGTTGCTTCAAATTTACCTGGTTGCACTCCCCAGGAAATATACACTCTGCTCAGCACCATGAGGCACGATTTGGCCAGGTCAGCCACCAAGCACTCCCAGCCATCTCCCCTATCACTACACCCATCCATGGTCCCTACTGAAAACCATACCAAGAGCTCACCCAGTACACATTGACCAAAAATGCACAGCGCCTGCAATTGATGTAGCATAGCTTGTTGCAACTGCAAACGTTCCTAGGCTCTGGTAATTACAAGCCCACGGCTAGGTGTCTGATTAAAGAAGGAACGAATTAATGAGTTTTACCAAAGGCTTTCAAGCCAACATTATAATTTTCACCCTTAATCAGCAGCAAGACACTCAAAGAACAAGAGCAGAAGGGGGAAAAGCCCGACCCCGGCTGGCGCTTCCCCACCACATCCCACTCCAGCACGTTGCTGCCATTCAGATGCCAGCAGCCAGAGCCAACCCAGCAGGAAAACACCCGGGCCTTTTGGACAGCTGAATGCAAAAACGCTTCCTGAAGCGGTCACGAAGCACACACCAGCCTCTGAATGCAGAGGAGCAGCCAGATCCTGCACAAGAGACCGCGGAGCACCGACTCTGCCGCTCCCATTCATCCCGGCCCCAGCCCCCCCGGCCCTAACAATTGCAGTTCAGTCCCAGGCTCCCAAGGAGGCAGAAATTGAAAACACGTTTCCATTGAAGCACAGCTTGAATTTCATGAATTCCATTACTCTCAACTTTCTCAGCATTTCCTGGAGTGAATACTGTAAAACAAGGGAGGGGAGGTGGGGGCTACACGAGACAGCGGCCCCATTCCACCCCTCTGCCTGCGCCCCGAGAGCACAGAGGCGCTTCCAGGAAGGCAGCAACACAGGGGCTGTTCCTAAAATTAAGGAAATAAGTACAGGACAACTCATCACAAGCATAGAGGGAAGAAGGCATTACAAGTTCAGCAATGAGACAGGAAGCACCTCCTTAGCAGAATGAAGAAATCCCAGCAGCTGCAGCCTGTGTCCAAACTACCCCAGGTCATCAGCTGTGGCCGAGCCCCACAGGAACTCAAGAGATCTGCTGCACTGTAGGGATTTTACCCCAAGGAAAGAGCACGAAGTACGGTGCGGTCACGCTCTGCCCGCTACGTTACTCAGAAATCTGCCATTCAACACCAAAGCAATTATAATTATCAGAGAAAGCAGACAGCAGCAAGCAATGGGTCATTTTTGTTTCACACGTACAGTTATAACCCAACCAACTTTGGGATTATTCAAGTTTACTAATTAACACCCTA
The DNA here is from genome assembly GCF_013377495.2 of Cygnus atratus. Lineage (NCBI taxonomy): Eukaryota > Metazoa > Chordata > Aves > Anseriformes > Anatidae > Cygnus > Cygnus atratus. Next base: position 4,969,872 of record NC_066376.1, on the reverse strand, counting down.
TGGACAATTTTGCTGCCATTACCAATATTTGTAACAGGCTCCCTCTTCCTCTCCCCTAGCTTGGACCTTATCTGAAGGGGCATTACATCATCTGCCACACTGAGTCCTCTTGTAACAGACACTATTATGCGAGTGAAGTGCCTCCATTTGGATTTTGGAGTTATTTTGAATTTCAGCGTTGAATAGGAGGCTTGTTTAAATTCTCCGCATGAACAGCGGCGCTTTATAGGCTGAAAAGGGTGCCCGTGCACAGGCACCAACTCTGGCATAACAACACATCTGAATGTGTTACACGTTTGTGAAACATCCATTCCCCACATTCCAGGTTCGCTTTCTCCAGGAATAAGCCTGGCATTGTTAGCACTGATTAGCAGTATCTTTCATCCCTAACTTCACACGGCAAAGCATTTTCATGGCGATACACGTGGGGCACCATTCTGAGGCGCATCAGCCAGAAAAAGCCTTTCGCACGACCCAAGGAGATCGGAGATCGCAACCTGAGGGTGCAGCTCCAGTTAGAGGGAAGGGGGCAAGGGGGGCAGCTCCGTCTCCCGGCTGGCTTCAATGCTGCTCTTCCTATTGACAAAAAAAGGCATTTACTTGTTCAAATGATAACTAGAAGTCTGGCCCCCATTACACCTGCTAAAGCTAACAACCTGATAATCACACAAAAGCAAGTTATTCTAAATGTTACCAGCATCTCCAAGTGCTTAGAGAAAGGCATCAATACAAGTTATGGTGACTGAGTTACACCAACTGTTGTGTCCATTCATCGCAGGCTAGCTTTTTTTTTTCCCCCCCTTTTGGCAAGGGAATAGCACACAAATGACTACTTTACAAGAGCATGTACATTTGTGGCTTACCAAATCCTAACGCTCACAATTATGGGATCAGACTGAAAAACTACAAGAGGCTCGTTACTCAGAAATCTAAAGAAAAAAAAAAAGAGACAAATTTGAAATTAAAGACTTCGCAGCATTAAAGTGTGCTGAGTTCTGCTCCTTCCCCGTTTATCCAATAAAAAAGGAAAAGGCACCAGCATGACACTGCCCTTGCTATGACCATTCACGAGATAGCTGCAGACCCCTTCACCGTGCAGCAAAGGTTATTGCTAGTTTGGGGATAAATGCAACCAACTCCTTGTTTTTCCACTACTGTAATACAATGAATTATCTCAGCTGCTCCCTGAAGAGTAGAAAAAGGCAAGATTTCTAACAGAGATGACTTTTTTCTTTTTTTAGACTGTCATCCAAGTGTGTCCCCAGAACTGAAAGTCTTGCGTGACCTTGATCTTCCTCGACGTTAGTTCACCTGTCTTGTTAATCATCGTCTTCCAAAACAAAGAACTAGTAGGATGACATACTAGAAAGTGCAGACAGCCTTGCTGAGAGGGAAGCAGGGTTATTGGTTTTTGTTTAATTATTTGAGACAACTCTCCAGCATGTCAATATGTCCCTGAGTATTTTGAGTCCTATTCAAGTCTCAAAAGCGGGAATTAGTTTAGAAAGTTCAGTCCAGAAGGCAATCCTGATATATTCCAAAGTTACTCGAGTGCTGTCTGAATTTCAGAGCAAAGAAATTCCCAGACATCACGTCCCTTCCCCCAGCTATGGGAACTACATTCAGCTGAAAACAAGCCAAGTTCTCCTACCCACTCAAGGGGAATGGGAAATCTCAACGTAACCGGTAGAAAGCTTACTACTAAAAGAGAAAACAGAAACCAGAGAAGTGACAGCCATCAAGAGCTTAGCTACGAATGAGGTGACAGCCCTCCACGTCCCAGAAACTGAGAGTGAGCACCATCTTACTCAGTGCTTGCTCATAGAAGAATGACTTCAGGAGAAGCGTTGACCAACGTGGCTTAAGTCTTCAGGGCTCTGATCAGAGGTACAGAGGTGTCCTGCAGGAGATTCACAAAGAGCTGACCACACGTGCTCTGCCACGACACCGTCTTACCGTATCAACACCCAAAGCATAGAGCGTCGATTCTGGGTTTCACCCTTTCCACCAGCATGTGTGCAGGTGGGTGGGAACTGCAGGGAAAGAGGTGTAAATCTAGCCTTGTCCTGAAGAAAAAGGCAGAAAAGAGGGGGAAAGATATGCCGGGGATTTGAGGATGCCTGTCCCTCCAAATGTCTAAAAGTCGCTATGTCAAGAAACCTGACGTGACAAAGGCCCCAAATCTTTTGAGTTTCATTCTCAACAGACAGATTTTTGTTTACGTGTTCAAAAATAAATCTAATCCCAAAATACAAGCAAGACAGATCTCAAGAAGAGTTGTGCACAGCTCCCTTAGCCCACATTCAAAGCCTTGGGATTAAGTCAGAGGAAAGCACCTGACTTCCCACCCTTAGTTGCCAGAGTCATGCCCAATGAGATATATTCTGGGCGAGAACTTCTCACTTTCTCTAATAATGAAAAATAAGAAGCAATAAACTCCGCACCAATGTCTGCTTGAAGCACTGCTCATTTTATCGGATGAACATTTAAACAAAGGCTTTTTGTTAACTTGAAAAGCATGGATTCTCCTCCCTCAAAAAGGTATTAAGAATCAATGAAAAAAAGGGAAAGATGAAGCAAGACAACTGATTTTGCTTGGTCCTTTTCTCCAGAACACCAGTGAGCAGGCTTTGTAGCTAGATACCAAGATGAGCTTCCTAAGCAGCCATATCATTCTGGTGGCAAACAACGTCAGAGAACCTCATCTACATTTTCAGTTCCTGTTTACACTCCTTTTCCAAAGCAAAAGCAAAACCCAAGGTTCTTGAACCTCTGCTGCTAACCAATAAGCACCTGCGTGCATACAGGTAAGTGCAATACATTGGCAGCACTCAAAGGAGGTGGATGCATCCCCCAAGACTTACTTTGGTAGTGCTTAAAACCCAATCAGGAGATGTAGCTGCTGTACTCTTGTAGAAAAAGAGAGGATTTTCAAGAGGACAGCTGGTTTCAGCAGAAGCACCACGATGCCAGTGGCTGTCCACCACCTGGTTCTATTCCAAGCCACATGCAGGCCTGGTAAAAGCATCTTCTCTGCACAGGATTAATACCTTTAGGATTGTACCCAAAGTGAGCGTAGTTCATGTCTTTGCACACTCGCATCTCCTTCCCCTGCAATGCATTTCACGTTTCTCCAAGTCACTTTCTACCCCTCTGTGCGTACTTTGGTTTGCTAAAACCATCCGTTCAGAGCAGTTGCTCTTCTGACTAGAGTACAGTAACATACAGCCAGGGTTTCCAGAAACTGTCAGCTCTCAGGAGACCATCTGAAATGTAGCAGCACAGCACAGGTCAGCAAAAAAAAGTAAGGCTGCAGACAGAAAGCTGGCAGAGGTTGACTTTTTTCTTGTCTGTATACCACATGCTGCTGCACGACTCGATAGATGGTATACAGAAACCCTTCTATGTCTTGCTTTGGTAAATCAACCATCAAAAATTGTCTTAGTTGTACATTTTTTGGTTATTCATTACGCTGCAGTTCCCCAGTAGATGATCTTCCAGATCAAACAGAGCAGCGGATTTGGGCTCCAGCACCGATTTGCTGATGCGAGGTATTATTACATAGTTACTTGTGCAACCAAGACTGATGAGAAAAGGGAAGCGGGGATTTACCATCAGTTCTTAAAAACCTAAAAGCAACTTCAATTTAATTAGAAAACGCTGGATTCTACTAACCAGGGTCACCTAACCTTTCTGGAAATACGAACAAACTAATGCTACAGCAGGAGAGCTGATCAGGCCTTGGAAGTGGTCCATCTGTTCTTGAAAGAAAGCTTCAGTCTAACCCCCTTTAAGAAAGGCACATTACCCCCTGACTTCGAGCCAACGAGACAAGAACACGTCATCCAACTTGACTAATACACATGTTTCCAATTTACAGAAAGACTCTTGGTTTCAAAATTGAAATAAGACGCCAGTACAGTAGAGGAAGTTCTAAAACAATCTCTCTAATCCAAGTTTTTTGGCAGTTTAGGCCTCATCATGTTTCTCCAGCCAAGAAACACTTCCAAAGACGACATTAGCTGTTATGTGCAGGGAAACAGCCTCGCAGCGCCAGCAAGTACCTGACAGAATTAATTCTACGCTGAACCTTTGCCTACAGGTTCAAACACACATGCCTCGGATTAGAGCCTGCAAGCCAAAAAAAAAGGAAGCATCGTTGGGCTTACACAGCACCTTTCACTGCTGGATTCCCCTTGGCACACATATATTAGGAGAAAAACAGTATTACAACACAAAAGCGCTGACAGATGTATGAAAAGAAACTCCTGGGTGACAACACTAGAGAGACCATCTCAAAACCAAGGACCAGAGCATACCCCTCTTCTTATCTCTGCTTCCTTTAGTGTGGCTCTGCATCTTAATTGGTAGGAATCAATCAGCTCGTCTTTTTTTCCCCAGCACATACAGTTGCCATTGCACCTACTGTCTGTGCATTTGCAGTTTTAGCAGAAAAAGCACTGGTGTGATACAAGGGAAGAATTTCAAAGATGTGCTGGAGCATTTTGCTTTATTCTAGCCCGTTTCACACAACCCGTGTTTACACAGATTCAAGTCAACTTTGCCATTTTGCAGCAATTAAAAAAAAAAAAAGCAGAAATTCAAGTCAAGGTACTCCGTAGCTTAGCTTTTTGCAGCCTCTTTTCATCTTCACTGTTTAATACACTTCTCAGCACCCAGCGAGACTTAAGAGCTAACAATGAAGTGTTTTAGGTTCCTTTTCTGTTGGTACCAAAGACACCCTGTCTCAATCAGATATCCCATTACCTATTGTTGTACCGTATTAAAAAGCTATTCAGCTTTTCTACTTCTTTCCAGCCCATGACCTCCACGCTACCTCAAGGCTCTTAACCAACTCTACCCTCAGAATTGAAGTGAATTCAGTGCCACGCAACTAAATAAATCACAAGTAGAAGAATTTATTCCACTAAGTAGATTAAGTGAGTGACGCCAGCAGTCTCAGGACCATCTTAACTTTCCAATTCAGTTAATCAGAAAGTGGACAATAGCGTTGCGATCATCATTATCTGTTCAGCAGCAAAAGGCACAGAAACCAGAACTGGTATTACCATCATGCTGTCAGGAGGAACACAGGCTTTGCTCCATTTTTACATTCCCTTTACTCCAGAGTTTGTGACTCACTACACAATGAAAAGGCTTTGCAGAGCACTGCAGTATGACTCAGATGAGAATACAGCCAGAACAAAACTGTTCATATCGAGATATCTTCAGTCCCAATGATTCATGGAAAGATGGGGCAAAGAACTGGTCTGATAAGATCCTCTACAGGGATGACTCCATGGAGCATGTCCTTAAGTAGAACGTGGAAACCAGGACTTGGAGGCAGTTCTGAATGGACTTGCCGGTACGCCAGCCCCTGGAGAAGAGCGATCACAACCCCAGCTCAGGCTAGGCTGAAGCTTCCTTCTCCCCAGAATGAAACAGTGAGCTGTACTGACGTCTGCAGACTGTCGTGACTGAAGCGGAGCATCTGAAGGACATGCACATACATTTTTAAACAATCTAGTCCTGATGGGAGGATCTGTTCTGCTCCTTCACACTTGCACACGGTGTTCTAGCCTAATGCAACATGATACGCGGCGGGAGAAGATAAGTAAATAATACCAGGAGAGAGAGCATTTCGGAGACTGACTCAGGTGAAGAAGGTACGTGGCCAAAGCCTGCAGCTGCACTGATCTCAGCCCTTGGCACAGCATCACCCCAGGCATATCTTAAGCTCTCAGACAAAAGGAGGAAGCCCCCAATGCACACAGTCAGTGGGGCAAAGCAGTACAACTGGCTGTTAGATCTACATCCTTACAGATGCGCCCCACCATCCAGGGTCCCAGAAGACGCAACAAAGACCTGGACTTGAAAGGCAGGCACTATGTGCTTATCTGAGAGCTACACGTGCTCCAGAGAGGTTTCAGGGGACAATGGCTTGTCTGCTGCTTCAGTGGAATGGAGACTTGCGCATTACAGTAATCCTCAATAGGTAGAGGTGGAAAGGCTGTTATACCAGCAGGCTCCTCACCTGCAGGAGCACGTGGCACTTCAACAAGTGACATTACAGCAATCAAATCCAAGCCGTTGTATCTCGCATTTTATTTTTCACGTTTTATTCTCTTTTCCAGAGAACCGGTGAAGAATCAGAAGGCACATGTTGCTTCCTTCCTCATAACAAATCAGAGCGAGAACGGACGCTGTGCCCTACTGTCTGCCTCTTTATGACAACAGCCTAACTATCCTATGTCTTGAAGTCATGGAAACTTGAAGGTATTTTCACTTTAGGAAAGGCAATCCTTCCTTACTGCAGCTAGGGACGCTCTGTCCTTTCCCATTCCCATACACCCCCGGCTAGCATCCCCCATTGACCTCAAATCCAGCGTGCAGTTTAACAGTTTATACTACAGAACGAGGGCATCAACCACGAATGGAACAGAAAACAAATACATGCACAATTTGTGCCACCTCAGGAGACTTCCAAAGGAAAGAACAATAAACAGGATTTAAATCAAAAAATTGACTGTTATTTTCAGGACTTTATATAATTTTGGCTCCTAAACATGAAATGTGCCTAAAGAAACAGGGAGACTGTGCCAGCATAGGCTGCAAACACAGCAAGAGCTGCAAATTCATAACAAAGCTAATGGAAAAAGCTAGAATTCAGAACAATTTAAAGCATGAGAGAACATCTAGCATTACAGTTCCCACTCCTGGAATAAGTTTCACTGCATTAGAATTAATCTATGTGGCTACAAACTCCAGGGCCAACTTGCAGAGCCACAGCAGCTTCGTTATATAACCAACAACACAGATAACACCGCCTGCATTACTGGAGCCTATTTGCTATCCCTCACCGACACTGAAATCAGTAAAGCTGCTATTCAAATCACTCTCTTGAAGACAGGCGCTTCAGTAATCCAGACGGTCGGTTTGGGATTTGATAAGACATTTTCTTTCGAGCTGATGTTAAGACTTAAGAGGCCATCCACTGCTGTGCGAGAAGTCCTTAATGTCATCATGGAAGGGGAAGCAAACACAGAGGAGGGGAGCAGCAGAAGCCTGAATGTGATTACAGTAGAAAGATTACCTGAGATATGCACACAACCCCAGATTGCTGTGAGAAACCTTTTTAAGCAATTTGAGTGAAAACCGGTGCATCGGCTGTCCATTCAAAGGTCAGCTAGCGCTCACTTCGTGACAATACGCTCCCAGGAACATCCTTCCATGAACTCTGAACTTCTGCTCTTCAGCATCTCGTATCCCCTGTTGAAAAGGCAGCTACCCTCTGAGGTCATGGAAATCCAGCTAAGCTGCTGTGCTGTGTTACATCTGTGTGTGGCCATCTTGAACTCTGCTAAGCCATGGGAACTAAAGCAAATTAATACATTGAAGCCCCAAATACTTGAGTTGGGTCAAAAGTCTGTCTTGTTTATTGGTTTAAAGAGGCTTCTTAGCATCTACCCATAGCTCTTCAAACACCTCCCTCACATTTTGCTCTAGCTTCAGCCCACAGAACTGTTCTTCTCTTTACAACAAGAAGCCAAAGCATACTGCTTTGTACAGTATTGCCAACCCCTTATACTTCTGGGATGAACAAGAGCTGTTTAGCCACCCCAGCCTTTCCCCTGGCGTGTGCAGCAGGAGGCTGCACGCATAGGACACTGCAAGCGTGTTCCAAAAAGCAAAATGGTGTTCCCAAACCCAGAGCCCATGGCAAAGCGAGGCAGCAGAGCCACTGCAGCTCTGCTCCAAGACGACAGCAGAGCACACAGCTGTTGGAGCAAACAGATTCCCTCCGTAATCATTTTAATTACGTGGCTAACCAACCAAACACGGCACACAGCACAAAAAAAAAAAAAAGAAGAGAAAAATAAAAGCAGCAGCACCCAAGCGCTCTACGAGCATCGCGCCGTGCACTGGATCTTCCCGTGGCTCTCCCCCTTCCAGGCAGCTGCTTTCCACCGGGCCCCCACCCGGGCCAGGGCTGCCTGCGGGGCTCCCCTGCCTCCCCTTTCGGCTCGTTTTTACCTCTCCCAGAGGAATTTGGGCTCCGAGCAAGGCCGGCAGGAGCTGCCCCGACCCGGCGGGGTGAAGGGGAAGCAGCCCCCAGGCGCGCAGCCCGCAGCCCACCGCCAGCACGGCGCCCCCTCCTTCCTCCTCCTGGCCCCCCAACACCCCCAGCCCCCCGAGGGGACCCTCACCTGCTGGTACTCGGCGTCGTGCGGGCGAAAATCGGCGGAGGTGAGCTCCCAGCGCAGGCTGAGGTGCGGCAGGCGGTGCAGCAGGCTCACCCACCAGGGCGGCGAGTAGCTGACGCCCGCCATGCCTCGCCTCGCCTCAGCCTCAGCCTCCCCTCACCGACCTCTCGTCACCCCGACCCGCCGGCCATGGAGCCCCTCTCTTCACCCGCTCCCCGCCGGCCGGCGGCCCCTCATGGCCGGCTCCGGGCTCGCTCCCTCTTTGTTCGCCGAGGAGGCTCCGCCGCCTCCGCGCCTGGCGCCGCCCGCCCGCTCCCATTGGCACCGCCGCGCTCCGCCCCGTTCCCGGCCCAGGACCCCCCCCAAAACGCCCCCAAAACGCCGAGGCCGGGAGCTCCAAGGCCGGCTGAGGAAAGGGGGAGCCCCCCCAGCAGCGCTCAGGGAAGCCCGGCTCTGCCCGCAGCCCCTCACGGAGCCCCCGGACCCCGGAGGCCTGGGGGGCGCTGAGGGGAGCGCGGGGCCCCCGCTGCTCGCTTCACGTGTTTGTGCTTTTCCCCCCAAATCAGGGCAAGTTTTTTTGAGGTACAGACGTGGCTAAAAGCTCTTCGCGACAGTTCCAAACGTGCCCAATCCACGCAGCCATTAGGCACTCAGCCTCTCTTAATTTTCACCCTTCTCTCTTCAGACAAAGGCTTGGCCTCTTCCAGCCCCTGACCCAAAGCCAATTATGTTGCTTCATTAGCTTCCATGGGATGTGGAGGTAGCAGTGGGGCTGGATGACCACATAAATCAGCCATGAATTCAACACCCAGGTATGTAAGCGATAACAGTCGCTTCCTGCACAACACAACAGAGTCGTGCACAACGCAACAGAGCCGACGTGCTCTCCCCAGAGCCCTTTAGACATTATGGCTTTCCCAAGGACTACACACCAACCAGACGAGAAAGTATTTTCATATATTTTCCGAACAGAACAAAACTATTTGCAGTATTAAAGTTAAAAAAATACGTGCACACCCTCTTGGGGGGAGGTGTTGGGAACTAGTAAGTAAATAAACACTCTGGATAACCTGAGGAGAGCTTTGTAAAACAACAAAAAAATAACAGTAAGCAGCAGCAATCACAAATTCATTCGCTTTGTTACAAAGATTGCATTGTTCCTATTATGACCGAAAGGTATAAAAATATTTGTTTTCTTTTAAAAGGAAATGATCCAGTATTTTCATTCTTGCTGTAAGTACGTGCTGTAGTCCAGCTCTCTCCATACGGTTATATGAACCGCATTCTCCCCGTCACAGCTCTGAGGCAGCGCACTTCACCTGCTGATTTGAAAAGCTGAAAACAATGTATTTAAAATATCACTTAATGCAACTTGGATTTGAAGCGCAGAAAAAGCCTCCTAACAGGCTTCAAGCAAATGTCTCACAGATCAATGTTTGAGGAACCCTCATCTAAATTATCTCTATTAGAACTAGAAACTTTTATGATCCAGGAAAAAATACAAAATACTGGAGTGCTGTGCATCCCATTTATAAGAAATAAATGATTAAAAAAAAAAGGATAATAACAACTGCTTTTTTTCTTCTAACTGGTGGCAGGTCAGTAGAGATTATAGAGATGCCTCTTTTGCAAGTACAATTTTATTACATTCCCTAGATGCAGCTAGGAGTTTATACTTTACACTGTTCTCACAGATGCATTTTATAAATAAGGACAGCAAAAAGCTAGAAGGGGCTATTTAATACATAAGGATAAAATAAACATATTTCTGCTGACGTTCTGAAATATAACATCAACTTTAACAGTTTTTGACTAGGACAAGATTTTCATGAGTTTTATCAACATAGCTAAAACGAAATCTTATCGTTCACAAATAGCACTAAGACACACGTCAGAGTTCACAGCCACGCAGTATGTGCACAAGTACAAGATATACAAGGGTATGAGATAGAAGACCTCAACTCCCTCCAACCTTCTGCAAGAAGAGTTCTCACTTCTTTGCAGAAGGACAGGGGATCAGCGGCCAATTTTATTTTGTTCCCTTTTTTTTCCCTCCTCCTTTTTCACCGTGCCAACAAGGATGAGGAAGAAATTACTTTAAAACCCAACGATCTAACATATTTTACCTCCAGTTCAAACAACCCTAAGACAAGGAGCTGAGAGACCTCACTCCGAGCAAGAGCTCTCTCCGCGTAAACCACTTACGCCACAGAGTTTATGCAATTCGGCACTAAAACACTCAAGGCTGGAATCTGTCCTACAGATGTTACTGCTGCCACAGGCCTCTGGATAGAAAAACCCCACGAGGCTGCAAGTCCAAGTACCTTTGTCAGCAATAATGATGGACGTGGAATAAAAGCAGATGCAGCAGCCACTCAACACGGAGATCTCAGTTGACAGCACTGATATAAATCAAATGGAACAAAATGTTTTGGAACAAATCACAGGAAAAGCTGGATACTATTAAATGGGGGTGTAAGCACCAGCCCATCAGCACAGCAGTCTGAGGCGCCGTACTGGGGCGGGGGTAAGTGGGAAACGGACCAGGCTTTGCAGCGCTCGTGTGCATGCCTCTCTCACGGTCATTTGCTGCAGAGACAACTGGATTAAATTACAGTAGAATGAGGATTTGGGATTAGAGAGAAACAGAGGCATCAACAGTTTTAATTTCTCCCCCACAATTATTTATAATGATATGGGAAAATAAGAAAAAGAAGAAGAAAACAAGTTCAGCAAAGTAGGAATGAGACAATCCACAGGATCTAGCTCTAGCCATACTTTCATGGTAGAAAGGGCGCTTCAGCCTATTGTACCACATCAGGAAGCAGTGTTTGCATTTCTTAGATGTCTACCATCTCTCGCTCAATCCTATTCAGGTAATTCTCGATTACATGACAACAAAACAGCTATCGAGGCTTTCATGTTTAGATTACAGCAGCCTTTTCCCCTCCCCACACAAATAGGTGCTCTGTTTTGCCAAAGCAAAATGAACAAACGAGCCACTGCTGTGATATCCCAGGAATAAAAGCTAACACTAAATCACCCTTGCATAGAAAGCAGTTCTACAATCAACCACAGCAAACTGCAAATGTCAGCTTGCTAGATGGCAATCCTGCTGAAAAGTAACCCTAAGAGCCACATTAGCATTCGCTAACTTGCTTTGACAGTGGCTTTGCTTAAGAATCACTGGACAAAATATGCAGATGAGAGGTGTTCAAAATTAAAGAAAATGAACATAAAAAGAATAGCTAAACCCTCCAAAATTAAGGCAACCACTGCTGACCCCTCTCCCCTTGAGACCATCAGGCAGTCTGAGAAAACATTACTAGCAAATATATCTTTTTTCATGCTTCACAAGCTTCCCTCTGACTTCAGACACTCCTACTTGTCCAATGAGAGCACGTTTTGTAACAGTAATCCCATACCCCTGGCTCTTCTTTATTCACTATGAGATGAAGTAATTCAGATTTTAATATACCGTGAAGCGAGGAGTCTTCCTCTGACTGTCAGACCTAATATGTGTTATGAAAGGTTTTAACCAACAATGCAGTTTAAAAAAAAGAAGTTTGAATTTCAAATGCCAGCAGATGGATGAGTTACCCTCTCGAGACCATGGGCTAAATTACGGGCACTCAGAGGGAGGTCAGCAAGACAAACGTGTCTCAGCACTCGGCTGCCACTGTTAAACAACACCTCAGCCCTGCTTGCCTCTGCTGCTCCGTAAGCTCTGCCCTTACATCAAGTCATGCCTCCTTCCCACTGAGCTAGACTGTGCCTCGATCAACATTACCCTTCCTCTCCTTCCAAGGGCTTCCTCTGTATTTTTCTACAGAAAGTCAAAGGAAATAAAGCCAGGGCTGCTCTGCAGCTCCCCTCAGATTTCACTGCCCCCTCGACAGCTCAGTCCACAGCCTTCGCTCTTCCCAGCTGAGTTCTCCTCCCAGCTTGAGCTATTTCCCCAGAGTGGAGACTGGAATGTACATTTGGATCTTCATTACTTTCCTCTGAAGTCCTCCTAGGGACTTCTGGGTTTAAACAAAGAATAGCCACAACCAGAGCCAACATAAAAAGCTTTAAGCAAACTCAAAGAAATCGTATGAAAAGGTTAATTCTGTCATTTCCAGTCCTGAGGCAATACTCCCTTTCTCTCATGTTCTACTGGCCTTTTTATACTTCATGAGATTGAGGGAAATGGGTGGAAGATGTGGAAATCCTATTGCACCTGCCCGCTCCTTTCCTTTCCCCAGAGAGCTACACACAGAACATTCTATTATTTAGTTAATTGCAAAGAAACAATTACAAAGGAACTTGGCAAATTCTCTCTAATCACAGTGAGACCCAGTGCAGTTTGGTAAGTTCAGCAAATTAGCAAGCAAGTGAATATAAAAAAGAAAGAATAACACAGCTCAAATTGCACTTTGTTTTGTCAGTTTCTGTTTAATTAAGATATTTCTTCATAACATTCTAGTACATTTTGTATAATAATGAAGGTTTACTAGCATAGAAATGCTATACCTGGCTATTAAGTATCTGCCAAGAGGAGGAAGAAACTGACAACTTCATGTAAGTTACAGAGAGCCTGTTTAGGAAATATTTCCAGATTAGATAAATAGGCTCTGCCATAATTTGTGAGAGATATAAATAAGGATCATTGCTAGATAATGACAATGCTAAACTAATGTTTGTACAGGATGTTACAACTTGAATTGCAAGCATTCATGGTCAATCCTCCAGTTTATTTAATGCTATTCTCATTTTCTATGCAGACAACTAGAGGCCATTTAAGCATAGCTTTTTTTTTTTTTAAACAGCTGCACTGTAATCAAATGGCAGATTTTACAGCATATTATTGCTAAATTTATATTACAGGAAAGACGTGCAAGCTGCACTGCACTACTGAAACAGAAAATCATTCTGCAGAACGGATAAACCGAGGTGGGGCAGAAGAGCAAGACTCAGGTGTGATATGATCTGGCTGATAGCGAGAAAGATAAGACAGCCCCTTACAACAGGCATGATGTCCCTCCTGGTTCTTTTCAGATCATTTTGGGCATCAAGATTTTATGACACATCTGTTCATACTACCAAGAATAGAAGCCCTAAAGGGGCTTACGTGATACCCAGTGTGAAGTGTCTTTTGAGGCACGTTGGCAAAAAATCTACCAAATAGTAGGGGAGCTGTTACAATCTGAGCAACATCTTGAGGGAGGAAGTTTTGTTTATACAGAGCCCCAGCGAGGGGAACAACATGAACACTTTCCTGGAGATCAGAACAGATGTAGAATACATATGCTCTCAGATTTTAAAAAAGTCATTAGGACAGCCAGACAGTGGAAAGGGCAAGAGGAGCAGGGTACAACTTAATCAGTGGAATACAACGGAGTATAGTTAACAAGAACATGACAACACTTGCTGTTCAAGGCTATTCCTTCAAGCACAGTGAGGACAGAATGAATGCTAAAGGCCACATATAAGCAACAGCCGATGCGCCTTATGCACATCTGTTCCCCCTCCACTCCTCCTGGCAGATAAATTGGAACAGTCATCACAATATTTTTTTTATTATTACTTTATTACCCCCATTTCACTGGTTTAGTAACTGGTCGCTACGACTGTTACAACCAACAAGCAAGCAGCAAAACAAATGAACAGACATAAACGAAACTTGCTGTACTCTGCACACAGCCACACATATTTGAGGCAGTGGTATGGCTTCTAGTTTTAGAAACACGTGACAGATCTCCTCTCTTGAATCAAACACCAGAAACCAAGACTGAAAGCAAAAGCCCATCACTGCTGGCAATTGCACTAGGCTTTGGTCAAGAGCATTGTTCATCCTACTGATGGGAAGACTCTGAACATGTATTAAGAAGAAATTCACACCCTACGTGTTTAAGAGTTAACTTTTTACTAGCCTCATTACTTGTCTTGCAGAATGGAGGAGACTGGACTACTCAGGACTGGCTCAGCAAAACGGCCTGAGGTAAAAGGTCAACCTAGGTGCAAAGTGAAAACAACAGGAGCAAGCAGCGGAGGCTGGAGTAGCAATACAAACACAGCAACTGCAGCAGGAATGCACGAACAATTAATTTACAAGCTTGAACCTAATTTGAAAGTTCAATAGTCAGGAGAAAATACACTGCAAATATTTCAACTTTTAAAAGATCCCAAAGTAACTTACGTACAAGATTTGCACAGTTCTAATTATTAAAACGATCATAAAAATCAATGGCTTTCTCATATATGCCAAGCTTGATACTTCTCCATTACAACTGTATAAAAAGTTGCCTGTGTAGGGATTATTTGTATAACTACGTAGGAAACATTATATTTTTCAGGTCTTGATGGTGTAATAAAAATTTACAGGCATAGGCACTTAAGGACAGAAAAAGATCAAGAGAGATCACATCCCATGAAAGTCAGGTCCCTATATTCACACGTGATTCCTAACTAAACAGTAGGTAAACTGCAAAAGGTTTTAAGTAGGCAGCATTATCCCACGTAGAACTTGTGTATCAGCAGGATGGAAAGTGCACTAATAGGTAACTTACAGTGGAATTTAATTTTAATTCAGGACCTTGATGCCCCCACAAGGTTACCAGTACTTTGTACAGAAAACTTTTTTTTTTTTTTTTAAATGAAGCTGAGTGTTTTTATAGGGCCTATCTTGCCTGGTTTCAGCCACGCAGATTTTTACTGTCCTCAGCTTTCTGTTGAGTTAAAGAAAAGAAAAATGCCATTTCCTCTGAAATTAACTTTTTCTTCCTTCGTTGCTCCACACCTCTTCCCAGATTTACAAGGGCTGGCATTCAGCCACAGAATGAAACCTACAGTGTCAATTAATACTCCTTTCAACACATTCCATTACAGCATATAATGAAAAAACATTAAAGGCTATTAATGCTGCAGAGGTTTCTCTTTCTAGTGTACTAAACCAAACTTTCTATATCCTGTGAGCATATAGTTATCTTTCAAACAAAGTTATGTGTTTGAAGCCTGCCCAATTAGGTATCAGATTTATTTATTTTTAATGGTTATCAAATAGAATTGAATTTAGGAAGCTCTAGAGACATTTTCATTAACTTCAGAAGGTGTTTGCTCCTTTTCACCCTTCTGTCTGTCTACGACTTTGGGTCACACCAAGCAACTCTCTCTCCTTTATCCTGGAACTCAGCTATTCTACTGCTAGTCGTATGCCCAGTTAAAACACAAGTTTTTCTACTCTGTATCTACTTCCTGATACTTTCATATTTGTTCTTTGTTATGGTACAGTAAAGTAAATGTCATCTTCATCATATTTGCTGTCCAAGTATTTCCCTAAAGGGTAACAGTTAGGTAGGTATTTTATATCAGTCTCGGTCCTGATGTACACTACATACTCTCTCCTCGATGTGTCAGAGTTCTCAGCTCTAGTTACTCTCTCTGGAGGTATCCATGACAGAGTCACAGTTACAGACTTGAAATATTATACATAAGCAACTCAATACAGCTCTGCTTCTATTTAGCAAAATTACTTTTTTATAACCTGACTTTCAGAAAAAGAGGGAAACAGTCTAAGCTTCTACCAAGAGGATTTTATCCCTTTTATTTTATATATATTTATCCTTGCTGCAGATGACAGTCATGTGACCAAACTACCAGCAGGAAAAATTTACCCAACACAAGTATAAATGACATTCTTCAGACTGCTTAGGGTATGGAGAGCTCCCAAAATTGCCTTTGGAAAAAGCAAAGGCAGCGTTTCCACTGATGGGATTAAATGAAATCAGCTGCATTGTGCTGCAGCCATCCAGTTTCCTTTGGCTGCAAGTATTGGCATGAACTATGATAAGCTCAGATAGTGCTTCATTGAAATCAGAGAACTGAGACAGCTCTGGCTTATTAGTATTCTGCAAAACAGTGGTGACTGATTTTTAATTTAAAAAAAGAAGAGGGAAAAGGTGATAAAAATCTTCTATTTAAAAGCATGCTTTCTGTTTACAGGTGACTTTATTACTCCTTGATGACAAAGAACCATTAGGGTCTCTACAAAAACTTTGCTGTTTGCAAAATGAAATTCTACTTCCAGTAAATATCACATAATTTACCCAGTTCACCTTTCATAAAAAGGCATTTTCATGCCTTTGAAGGGTGTTGGAACAATAGTCTGGACTAAAAGCTCCTCCTCCCAGCAAGAAAGGTACAGTTTGTGTAAAAGATTTGGAAAGACTCCTCTGACCATATTGTCCACAGTCTATTATGTCATTGGTCCTTTCATGGAGCCTGCTAAAGATATTGTCAATTAGTGTTATTTCTGGATGTAGTCTTGTTATCTATTATAAGCCAACCTACTGCTTCTGTTCAGGCTACATGGGTCTGAATATGTCGCTCATCCCAATCCACGTCCCTCAGAATAGAGCGGGTAGTGCCCATGCTTTCCAGCAGTAAGCCTCATAGCTTTACCTGATGACAGAAGACGGCTGTCTCGTGACCCCACTCCCAGCCTGCGACTGGTCTCACAGTGCACTTGCAGCACATACTGCTGATATGCATGCACACAAAAGTACTGCTGAGAAGAGAGATCAACAACAGCAGAGCAAAATTAGACTTAAAATCCCTTAATGCTCAGTGTATGAGCAATCTAGCTAGTCAAAGTTTCAGTCAAGTGATGTAAGCTAAAACAGAACATAAATCAACGTATCTTCTATGTCAAATGTTTGCACTTACTAGAGATGACCCTGCATACTCCACTCACTGATACGTAAGCAGAAAAAGCAGTCACAAGGGCATCCTTCACAGAACACTCCTGCTATTACACCCTTCTCTGACAAATATAAAAAAAGTGATTACGTGATTAGACATTTCAAATACAAAACAGTGCTATACATATTATAGCAAACACATTTGGAAAAAGCAATAAATAAGGAAACCATGCAGCTACAGTAGGCCTAGAGTAGCCCTATGACACAGAAGTGATTTCCTAGAAGACTTTATTGGTCTGCATAGACTTTAAATGTTTAGTGTAAAAAGCAAAAAAAAAAACACCAAAAACATTACAATATGACACTATAAAAATTTTAAATAGAGAGGACCTTGTAGCAAATACAAGCTGTTCCCCTTCACATACACAAGCTGAAAATTGGAGCCAAGTTATTTTTCACATTCTGATTAAACAAAGTATTTCAGCCAACCTGAAACAAGACTTTGTTTGACATGAAATATTTTAAGTCTTTACTGCTTTCATTTAAAATTGATAATTGAATCTGTGAGACAAAACATTGCTTTGTTTTAGTCTTTTTTAAAATTCAAACTCTCTGTACCAGAAGGATAAACATAACGGTCAGTCAGCAGCTTTTAGCCATGTAGTCAGACGTATCAAACAATTATTCATTTACATCTGAAATAATGACAACTGTAGGCTAACACTCCTCCTTTTCATCTTTGATATGCTTTACCTTCTTGGAAATATTTTTGTTTGTGAATCAAATAATTCAAGATCATCGGGGCCCATTACAAAAGTGGGTGGGGTTTTTCTTCATCTGTAACAATGGAGAAACGATGACAATATCATCTGAATCATCTGAGTGAGCTTCATCCACAGACAGGGAGAGAGTGGGCTGCGATTGCTTCTCAGAAGACCTGGCTGAAATAATTGCAAAAGGAAACAAGGGCATCAATAAACAACGCTGATAAAAACAAGCCCTTGTGGGAAGTGTAATGTTCTCTGAGCCATCAAGTTTCCAGAATTGCTTACAGTTATGAATAGCTCTCATCTATCTTCTTCCGCTTGCAAATATTACCCTTTCCTCTTTAATGAAAGAACACGCATACCAAGTGCTAAGTTGACATCCTGACCACACGTGATTTGTCTTACTGTCTTTAAATCTTTGCAAGTGGTTACACATCACAAAGTGAAGCAATTGGATACTGAAACTATCTCAGGTCACAAAAATAAATATTTATTAGAAGGCCAGAAAAGGAAAAGTTGACCCAAGCAAGCTTAAGCTAAGCAGAAAGGTCATAATGAAAACTTCAGTCAAATATAGATAGAGAAAAGGGAAAACAGTGAGAAATAAGATGAAAGCTGTGAGTGGCAATGTCTTTCATTCTCACATCTATAAAATACCACAAATATTATTCACATGCTGTACTACCTTAAGACAGTAAGTTCTATTGGTTCTATGCAACTTAATTCCAATTTGAAGAAATGTTTATGGCATAAACAGAATCCTAATGATTCCAGTAAAAATTGGAAAATCAGAGGGAGAAGTCAGATACATGAGGCCCCTTACATCTGATGAGCAGGAACAGCAGCTTCTATCCCCTCTGCAAGAGATTTGTGAACTTAATGATTACAACTATGAATACCTTCTAGCACAATATCTTCTCCTCAACTCCACCTATTTTTCAGCTTCAAATATCAGTTCTCTGAAAAAGACAAATCTCCCAGACAAAAGGAAAATAAATCAAGATGACCTGTAGTACAAAAAGTAAACACGCGAGGCCATACACTGAGAGTTTGACACTGGAATAGAAAAGAAAACAGAGGGCACACAGAGAATCTTACTTGGGGAGAACAAACATGCCACGGGCCTCATAATGAAATGAGAGGTTCCTGACAAAGAAAAAAACCTGCTGATATGGAAGAGGCATACATGGCAACTGTAATGTGGAATAAAGAAAGCACAACAAGCCCAGAAATAGAAAAAGGGTGACAGAGTCTGTGAATGAAAACAAGGAACGCAGAAGACTGTTACATTGACCTCAACCTACAGAAGAAAAGAAACATGACTTTCTAGTTAAGTGAAATTCTTCTCTGCATCAGTTCTTCCAGAACTTCTTCACTCATTATTTTATTGTCATCATCGCCTACAACAAAAGTTTGCTTTGGAGACTTCACAGATAGGTAGTGACAGTGCTCTATCAGTACTATTCTAATGGTCAGACTACTGCACTAACCAGACTAGCTTCATCTTACACCACTTTCTCTAGGTCTTAGAAATACTTCTTCAGAGGCACAAAGCTTTTTTTTTTTTTTTTTTTTTTAAATGATTCTTCCCTTCGGGTAGAATTTCACAATTGATTTACTCTGGGTTTAGACTGAGTGTACCAATAAAGACTACTGCAGTAGAGCCCAGGCGAAACAGGATGCTGCCAGGATTCTTTTCTGGATACTGGTACTAGACATAACTAAAAGTCACTCTGTAACATCTTCAGAAGCAAGTATTACGGACTCCTTCACAAAGTAGTAGAACCTGCTTCTGAATACGGAATACAATAAACTTACAAAACTTACTCCTTCACTGAAGGGTAATCTCTGTATTCACAGCCCTTGTAAATCTGGCTTACTCCCCATCTCATATCTTAGAGAAACAGCCTGAGCTGCTTATGGCATGCTCTGTTTCTGTACAAGTCTGCAGGGACTGTCAGCTTTTCACTGACAACAACAAGCTAATGTTTTTCAGGTCACCCTCAAAGTTGCTCTTTTCTCTCCAACTGGTCCATAAAACCTAAAATATCCTGTTCAGGATAGAACTAGCTTTCTTCAGCTTGTTTTTACCTCCTTTGAAGCTGCATGTCTAAGACTGTATTATCTACATCATTGTTTTGCTTTTCCTGCTCAGTACTTCTAACATCCTCTTAGAAGCCTCTTTGGCTTTAACTCCATCTTCTCAGAAGCAGCAAGCAAAATTCAAGAAGGAAAAACTGCATATCAGCCATAAAAGACAAAAGACATTTTCCCAGTTTATACCACAGTAGTGCTAGCTGGCAAGGCTATCTACAACTTCAATTTTCCCCTTAATGCAGCAACTAAAGACTGCTGAAAAACATGACTAAATACAGATGACTGACTAGAATGGTTTATTTTTACCAGATGTCTGTCTCCTTCAGAAACTAAGTCAGCAAGGTGAAAACTCCTTCAACTTGCCTATGGCTTGAGACCCAAAATGGAAAGTACCATATTACAGCTACAGGGGTTGGGGGATTGAAGAGGAAGTAGAAAGGCAATACAGAGAAACACCATGTTCCTTAAATAATTACTATTCACCACAGAAAGAGATCATCCAATCTGAAGTTTTGACAAGCAGGCAAAGCACTGTGAGGAAGCTGGTGCTGACGTTGTCAAAGATTTAATCTTTCATTTGAAAATATGCCCATACAAGGAACATGTTATCAAATTAAAAGAGTAAATGCACAGAGTGCAAGTATGCATGTAAATGCATGTTTATGTGCAGATGCTCTGTAAAATTATGTCTGCATTCACTCACACCCCACATCCTTACGAACACAGAAGAAAATGAGATTACCAAGAAGAGGTGACATGATGACTGAAGGAGTTCTCTGGAGTGCTGCTGAGACTGGCTTCTTCTCTGTAACACAGACAGCAGAATCTGCTTTCTCAGTTGTTGCACTGGACACAGAGGGTCTGCAAATATACACGTTGCATAGCCTTTAGTACAGAACAGGAATTGCAGTCTGTCTTCAGAATGCATACAGAAAGGTTTCTTGTGTTAGTAGCACCAAAGAGGTAAAAGTTTATCACTTAAGGAAGTGAACTTGGTCACACGTGAGGTGAAAACTATGTAACTCGCATTGTAACCATAGGAACTAATATTAAAAATTTCTGGTGCAGTAAACCCTGAAGAGAAAGAATTTTTCAAGGCAGTCACAACAAACCTAAGTAGTAAGCAAACTGCCATGTTCTTCCTGAGTTAAGCCAGTAGACTGAATGCAAGATTGTATTCTAGTACTCTTCCCTGTTCCTATTACACATAATCCTTAACTTTTACATGTCAGAGCTTCAGACTCACTTAAATTAAGCTAATGTAGCAGCACTGAGTTTGACAGCAACTGCATATAATTTTTTTTTCTTCAAAGAGTAATTGTTTTGGTCTGCTTTCCCTCATCTCTATAGCAAAGAACATGCAACAAGATATAGGAAGATTACTGCTGCAGCAAGAAACCTCTTTAGTTGCATACCCACAACATTTTACTCATGAGAAAGCTCTTTTGTGTGTTTGAACAATGGGCTTGTTCTCTTTCTCTGCCAAGGAACCCACACTAAAATCCCATTCAAAAACTACTCCTCTCCTGTAACAAGCACAGTTTTGCTTCTACATATTGCAAAAAAAAAAAATAAATCTATTTGTCACTTACCTCTCCTCAAGCAGTACTGCACGTGCTAAGTGAGCCCTGAAAATGGACTGGATGAATGTCACAGTCTCCTCTTTTTCCTCCCAGTCAGAAGATGAGCTCAAAGAGTTTGACACACGAGACATACAGGAGTTCTGCAGAGTAATCAGATCAAAGAGAACTGACCTTTTAGAAATCGACAGAAGCTTTGACAATTTTACTCCTGATTTTGAAAACTGCAGTGGAACAAACATTTCTGTCTTTTAGTCTGCAGTCTTTATGGTTCTATAAGCAGCAATGCAAACCTGACTGTCATACAAGCTTTGAAACATCTGCATTCAATTGATGAGACTAGATACCTGCAAGGAAAGTTCATTTATTTCCCAGGAAGAAAACCACCTAAAGTCAAACAAGGTAAGGCAACCTTCATGATGGATATGCTTTCTGCTTGTATCAAGCAAAAGTGTTCAGTCCTATCGCATCTGGCCTATTTGTTTATATAAAATTGCATTTAAAGTGCGGCCACATGGACAATCTGTGTGGAAAATTCCAAAATAATTTTAGCCTGCTAAAGGGCAAAAGGACGTTCATATAATTTGGCAAATGATTTACAGAAGAAAAAAAGTTTAGTCAATAAGGAAATTTTTTCACATACAGTGCTGAGCTATCTGGAACACGTTTGACACGACTAAGATACTGCAAGTCTTTAGCAGAGCAAGCCACATGCAAGATTACTTTTTAAGCCAATCAAAGACGATCTCTAAATCCTTATTTCTGAATTTCAGTGACAAAGGTTTGCCTATTACTACAATGACTCAATGAACATGAGTATAAGTGCAGTTTTCAATTACATTCCAAATTAACGAGTTAAAGGTTATGTTACTAGCTGATGGAAGAACCAGAAAACTCAAAACAACAACAAAAACCACAGGACACTTAGGTACAGTCCATAATGCAGTGAAATTACAGCTCTACTTCTGTGAACTAAAGACGACAAAGTAAAGCTAGGGAATTCATTTATTATCCTTCTGGAATTGCAATGGTGCTGCTCACCAGAGCATTAAAATAACTATACTGTGTGACATGGAGAATTAAGCGTGGAAGTATAGTACCTCACACAGAAAACTAAAAATAATGGAATTACTGGATACCAATTACCGTTTTTCCAAGGCTATGCCTGTTGTGAGGTTTTGC
This sequence comes from Cygnus atratus, assembly GCF_013377495.2. NCBI lineage: Eukaryota > Metazoa > Chordata > Aves > Anseriformes > Anatidae > Cygnus > Cygnus atratus. Next base: position 4,947,361 of record NC_066376.1, on the reverse strand, counting down.
ATCATGCATCCCACTACTCAGTAACAGTTTCTGTCGAGCTAAATGTCCTCTGAAAGCTGCCTGAAGCACAACAACCGCCTAGCATTGAAAGAAAGAAAGAAACATTAGCTCCCTTGGAAGATGGCACCTACAAATTAAAACAGAAGTCCAGAGGGAAGAGGCACACAAGCAAAATAACTTTTCCCTGTGCAATGGATACTGATGTCCTGACATTTTCTTAGGTTTAAGGGATCTCACCCATCTACTTCACAGACACTCTGCCACAGTCCAGAGCATCCCCAGCATATGTGGGATAAAAACACCCACAGACATGCATCTTCTGGGTTTAAATTCAGCCTAAGAGGTGTTCATGATTGTTCCCATTAAATGCAATTAATTTCTGGCCACCGGTACTAGCCTGTATTTCACAGATAGAGAAACGTTATCCCATTCCCATATTACGCTCTGGCTCCTCAGCAGGCTCTGGGATGCTCTGGTATGACCAGAAACCAAGCCAAGCCCGGCAGACCACTGCAGTGATTATGTTGAACGTACAAGTTGGAGATTTTGATAGAGAATTTTTACTCAGAGATTTTACTACATTCAAATCAACAAAAAGCATCTAGATGTAACACAGCATATTTGTATCACATAAAATTTGTTCTAATTTCTGAAAGTATGACTTCTTAATTTTCTGGAAAAAACATGTCTAAAGATACTATGTTGTGCAATTTGAAAAAAAGTTTAATCAAAACGTGCAATGTTTATGCAAAACATTGATCAAAAAGTGACTAAATTGTCACAAAGTCAATTTCTTCAAAACACTCTGCAACATTTCTCCTTAGGAAAGGCTTCAAATTCCTACTTCAAATCTTTCTGATGATTCTTAAAAGTGAAAATGAAAAACATATAGAAAACTTGAGATCAAAAGGTGAACACTGCCAGCCTGAAAAACAAAGATAGTCTCAGTACCACAGCTCACCTCACAATAAAACCTCTTTAAAAATAAAAAAAAGCTATTTGCTTACGCTTTTATACAAGTTAAATGTGATTCGCTGTTTTGTTTGGTATCATAAAAATACTCACCTCATCCAGAACAATTTCTTCTTTCTGAAATGGAAAATGCCAAAGTTAACACCAGAAACGTATACGTTTCATCTAACAAGTATTTTCCAAATTTTTCCCAAAAAACATACAAAGAAAATATGTGTCCTACCTCCCACCCTGAAAACTCAGAATGTAAGCTTGAGAAAAACAAGTTTTTTCATCTTTGAAAATAGCTTTTTGGAGTCAGGTGAGAGGGCTGTTCAGCCTGGAAAAGAAAAGGCTCTGAGGAGACCTTACAGCAGCCTTCCAGTACCTAAAGGAGGCCTGTAAGAAAGTTGGAGAGGGGCTGTTTACCAGGGACTGTAGCGATAGGACAAGAGGTAATAGGTTTAAACTAAAAGAGGGTAGATTTAGATTCAATATTCAGAAGAAATTCTTTACTATAAGGGTGCTGCTCACGGGAAACCTGTGCTGGAGCAGTTTGCCCCTAAAGGAAGGACTCCATGATATGGACCCTTCATATTCTTCTGGGAAGAAAGGCTGGGAGAGCTGGGCATGTTCAGCCTAAAGAAGAGAAGGCTGTGGGGTGACCTTGTTGCGGCTTTTCAATACTTAAAGGGGGCTTATAAAAAAGATGGAGAGCAACTTTTTGCTTAGTCAGATAATGACATGACAAGGGGGAACAATTTTTAACTACAAAGAATGTCTCAGTTCTGAAATGCTATTCTGGTCACTCAAAAACAGACATGAAGGTGCCTAATACCTGGTTTCTTTGTTTGTGGTTTTGTTTGTTGTTTTTTTTTAATTTGATTTAACAAGTAGTTTCAATAGCTTAAACAACATTCCAATAATACTTTAACGAACAGTTGAAATAATAAGAAAAAAATTCAATACCTTTAGGACTCATACCCCTTACTCTAGCTTTAGCTATCGTGCCGTTTACCTGTAGTCTCAATTGGAAAGTTAGCCAACTCTCCCAAGTACAGGTGCAAAGCCCTAAATCTATCCTTCACGAGAATATTCAGGAAGAAGGTCAAACAGTTATCATGAAAGCTTGCATTGATGTTACAGGCATTAGTTCCCAGAAAGTCTTCTGAGGCACGTTAGAGATGCTGGACACATCGGCAATACATTGTGCTTATTAGTTTGGGCTCTGCTCCAGTGCTAACACTGTTGCCAAGATGCAGCAGGCAGGAACTCCGTGAGAAGAGGATCCAAGGAGTCAACGCTACCAAGGGTGCACTGCTATTGCTCCCTTCAGTTTCTCACCCAGGCTCCCCCATTTAGAAACCGTCCTTCTCACAGCAGAAACAGGGTTCTAGGGAGAAAAGGCAAAAGCAGCAGCAGGGAGGACTTGAAAAAAAGTGGTGGAAGAGAAGATGGCAGTAAGGAATCTGACTGGGAAGCACTGCTGTAGTTCCTGGAGCCCAGCAGCAGGTTACTCTAGATTCTGCAACGAGAGTAAAATGCAGAAGTGGGAGTCCTCACTGCTTCCCGATAGGGGACTCTCACCTTGTTTTGGTACAACTTCCACGACCTCTGAATGCATTTGGCTGCTTGTTCCTTCCTGTGATCTTCTTCGCCTTTAACCGTGCAGACTGGTGAGGACTGAGAAGAAGAACCTTTAGCTTAGTACACTAAAGATTAGTTAGAATTCTGAGAGGGGAAATCGGTGTCGATTTTTCTCAAGTCAGCTGTAACCTGAGTTTTTAAACATTCAACCTGCCTACAGGGTAGAAGAAAGTTAGAGGAAAATCTTAGCTCTGAATACTGCTCATGTTCAAGTTCATCATCAGGATGACTTAACATAAAACACATTCCTGTCCCCATTTTAGCAGTTAGCTGAGCACAGGAACAAAAAGGTTTTCATTTTCACATACTTCTACCTTTCTATGCATTACTATAGCAGTAAGAACTCCCACAGTGGAAACCAATGCTTTGTTGATAAGAAACTTTTTTTTTTGTGCATCTGTTATTGACAGACTGAGAACAAATGTCAGAGTACCTAATTTTACAATTTTTCTCCAGAGAACACTAAAATTAATTAACCTAGGAGCTCTCTCATGTCTCTTCCTGACAGCTGAGACCCCACAATCATCTTTGTAAGCTTGCTGATGTGTTGTGTTGGCCATCACGTGACACTGACAAGACAGAAAGCTTGTGTAAATTGATATAACTCTACTCTTCTGTCTTGAAGAAATTAGTTAATTAGAGGAAAAAAGAGAGAAAGCAAGAACAAAACAAGATTTTGTTCTGGTTATTTCTCCTGAGGTGTGGTTGCACGTTCCACCTCTGGCCAACTGATCTTTTTGATCCCTAAATATCATACCCATACTAATCATTCTACTTCACTTGCCAAACAGAAGTTATAACTGCAATTTTAAAAGACTAATCTAATATGTTGGTGTAAAATTCTAAGTAGAGGAACAAGAGATTTTACAGAGTCTGAAAAAAGCTTCTTGATTCTGTAAGAAGGATTTATTTATAACCTTTAAAATACTGAGTTACAGGCTTAAGCTTAGCAAATGGATCATGTTATATTAAAAATGACAACCTACTATTAAAATGAAAAATTGGTAGGAACTTAGTGATAATTACAAATAATGGGAACATTTCAATAAATAGATGGTTACTGGCCAAGAATATACATAGCCTGCAGAGGAAAAAAAGGGGCTGTTCACTGGCTGTTTTTAAAAACATGTTACTTGGTATTCAAAACATCATCTAGCATCTATCAGCCTATAACACAAAAAAATCTAACCCAAATTCCTACAAATTGCGCAGTATATCAAAAATACTACCCTCTTAAGCTTACGGACATTTTTATTTATACTTTCGTATTACCTGTAATTTCAGGGTATATTAATTTTAAAGTACAAACAACCAAAATCCACAGTAATACTTCTCAGCTAGTTTTTAGTGAAATGAGATTAACATGACCACCCTGCATCTGAAAGCGTTTCTGTCAGAGCCCACTCATCTCCACTGACGAGCTACAACAACATTTGGCAAAGGGACAGAAGACTGCAAAGATATCAAGTTCACTTATATTTCATGGAAAAAAAAAAAGCAATTGAGTACACAGGCCTATTTAAGACCGGCCAGAAGGATTAAGGACTGCACAAATACAGTTATTAGATACCAGAAAATCCAGAATTGAATCCAATTATGAATATCTCAACTCTAGAAAAACTTCAATTCAAAAGGAACAAGAGTTTATTTTATTGTATTGGCATCTTCTTTAATTGTTTACTTAAGCGTGGTGCCCCATCAGCAGGGGAACCAAAAACCACAACAACTTGGTTTTCATCATGATTAGTACTCTATATCTGGTAAACCTTCCCATGAAAGGGTGCTCAACTTCCATGCAAACAGAAGGGCTAAAGAATATTTTTTGATTGGACAGCACATGTGCCCTAATTAATCATCTGGTCAGAGTAAAAGCACTGCAAAGGGTCTTTGTTGTTGTTGTTGTCTTTTGTCAGTCTGCCAGTGAGCGCACTTACCTGTCTGTCCAACTTTAACTTTCAAACCTTACAAGACCTCCCTCCCTCTACGGTATCTGATTGAAATTAGTTAATGGGCTTAGGTGTTACAAGAAGATATAAATTAATATCACAAGTATAATTTTTTTCTCTTCTTAGGAAGGAAGGCAAAAAATACTTAAGTATGAGCTTTTTTGTAATATTCCACTGAATAAGAAAAAAAGTGATGGTAGGGCAAGTAGGTAGTTACTAAGGTAGCTCCAAAAAAACCCTTAGTAGCAGTGGCGATTATTGAAACAACTTAACTATAAACTCTGGAAATTAACCATCATTCAGAGTCTCTATAACAAGATGCTTCTCTAAAAAGACAGATCTAGCAGCTATTTAGACTACCAGCTCCATTTGCAAGGTATCAGATGCAAGGAAAAAAAAAACACTTTTCTGTACCTTATCAAGCTTTTCCATTGTATCTTCTGCCATTTCACTCTTCTCTTCCTCCAGTGTTGCCTCTGATTTCCCAACTTTCTGTGTAAGGATCTGGATTTCCTCACTATGGTTGGAAAAGCAAAGATGTTTGTAGCTAGAAATTTTCTGTTTTTCCTGCTTTGAATATGCTAAACCTATTTCACAAAATTGGGTTACTTTGTGCTTTTTTTTTTTTTTTTTTTAAAGGCCAAAGTGGAAAACTGTTCTCAGGATAACATGATACATATTCTCACGGTTACAGACACCGAGCATCAATTTTCAAGTTGTGATAGCACAGTCCTAAGTTAAAATTGAAAAGAAAGCGGCCCAAGGTTACAATGGTACCCTTGATACTATTAATAATGCCTCTAGATCTGAACTGATGACTGATAAACATGAAACTGTGGCAAAGTCCTGTCTTACAAAGTGATAATGCAATCACTTTCCTGTCCCCCACTGCACAGGATTATTACCAACAGTAATACAAAATAAATGAACTACATAGAATGACATATTGGCAGTGGTCCAGAAGCATAGGCTAAGGTAAGGTAAAGATACAACAGTTTTTTTTTTTCTTGTAAAAAGAAATGTCTCAAGCACAGCATAGCACTTCTTTTCCCACTCATTTTTATTATAATCTAATTCTTCTTTCTACTATACATCTCAGACTTCCACTTCCTCTAAAATCACTCTGTAGAATTCCTCCCCTGATAACATACTCCATTCCTCCAAAACATTTTTCATTAAATAAATTCCCAGCTTCCTGCAGTTGATCTGATCTATGAATTTTGAGCCACTTCAAAAGAGAATTATTCTTTTTTTTTTTTTTGTTCTGAAAGGATCTACTAATACAGAATATGATACCTTGAAGTCTGTTCTTCCATACTTTTTTCTTCTTTCTTATTCTGCCACTTCTGCAGCTCCAACTCCACTTCAGCCTTTGCCTGCAGCAACTGCTTGATATCTAATCTATACAGGTACAAGAAAATCTAAGTAATTCTTTAAAAAAATCTTATTTTACATGAACAAAGTAACTATTTTTTGTTTAAACTTATAAATAAAATGAAATTTAGAAAGTAACTAAACATTTAATTTATCCTTTTAAATAAAGCAAAATGCAAACACATTTTTCAGAACCAGAAAGCCTCTTTGCATGCTCTCACTATACATTTTTGTTCAAAGACGAGTTGACATGGGAGGCAGAGCATCTTATTAGCAATACATAGCTCTGTGCACATCTCTGCTCATGATCAGATTAACCTGCCTGCCCTTACGCACTGACGCACCAAACTAGTCTAAACACTTTAAATTGGAAATCAGTTGCTTACTGGAGAGAAAAGAAGACACATGGCATCACATGGCAGAAGGCAGGCTTAAATGGAGAAAGCGGCAGATCAGTAAAAAAAAAGTTTATGTCACAAAAAAAGGGAAATTTTTACAGCAAAATACATGCATGAAGTGCTGCCTAAAGCAGCATATAACCCTTCAAAGGCTTTTACTTGTGTCTGGCAAAATGATATGGTGTGAAAAATGCTTTAGAAACGTGCAGAATTTCTCATTTTCCATCATCTTGCTTACTTTTTGCCCCCCTCTATTACTTAATTTTGCAACACCAAGAGGACTAGAAGACGCCTCTGACAAAAGCTGAGGAGATCCTTAACAATTTGTCTTTTTGCTGAAAACGTGAAGAATTGATTGCGTTGTTCCATAAGGTAATATGAATAATTCTTACCTACAAAAGCGACAACATCTCAGAGAGTGCTGTACTTACTCTTTACTAAGTAGGAGATTTTGAAGTGCTCTCCTATCACTCTTCAGTTTCTTCACCAGCCCTCGGAGGTGATGACATTCTTTAACGTGGTCTACCTGTTGAGAGGCTGGATGATCCAGGTCTGCAGAAGGTGAAGATGACACAGCAAGTAACTGTGATGACTCGCTATCTGCTGGTGACACCCGGGTGTTCTCCATGGCACCTAGTTTCTAAAAAGGATAAATTTACATACACAAAAAAAAAATACCACAAATGCAAATAGAAGAGGAAAATTAAATTTAACAAAAAACAATTTCACTTAGGCCATGAGAAAAGATCAAACAGAACTTAATCCTAAAACATGCATTTACATTCAAGTCTGATAAAAGAAAAAAAGGGAGGAAGGGGACATGGTGCAGACATCAGTTCACATGTGCGTGCTACAATACGCAATGCTGATACGTGCCATGAGCACAAGCCAGTGGTTTTGTATTTTCTGCTTGGAGATAGGTAAGACAGCCACGTGACTATGATCACTCACCTTTTCTAGTTCCATAATCCGCCTCATCAGCCTCTGCTTGCTCCATTCACTGTAATCTAAACACAAAAACGAAGCTTTAAACAGGAAACTGTATCAGTGAATTAACTTTTTTTGTTGTTGTTTTTTTAACTTCTGTCCATACAAAAAGACCACCTAAAGATCACTGAGCCTCAACTTTAAAGATGCAGTAATGAAAAGATTAAAACAGTCTTGAAATATCTGACTTCCTATACCAGTTAGCTCAAAAAACAATATACCATTCATGTTTATCCATTTCCAACAGATACAAATAGTTTTCCAGCAAAAACTTAATCTTAAAGTGATTCCAGTCCAGAACTTCTCGGGAATAATAATAAAGGAATGTCTTGCTGGAGCAGCATCCCCACAAGTAAGGGAGAGACTATTGTAAGAAATTTCTCATTCCAAATTCTGCCTATCACAAATCTCCATCTTTGTCTTGTCTCCCTTATTTCTAACATTGTTGTGTCTTGCCCTCTCTCTCAAACACATTTTTCAAATGTACCTAAATCCCTTGCCCCTCATTCACCAACTTTTAGCACCTACTTTTTGTTATATTGGATGCAAGAGAAGTGCTCACTACGTGATCGAGATCTTCTTTCAGACTCCGATTCTCATTCTGTAATTCTTTGATGTTCCGGGATAATCTCAGGACAGCAGCGTTCAATGCCTTTAGTCGTTTTTGGGTATCTTTGCTCTCTATACTTGAAAAGAGTCAAGAACAGAAAGTTAACTTAAAAGCAGAGAACAAAAAAGCAGCATCAGAAGGAATGGAACAGCCTCACTGTCCAAGTCAGCTGGCTACAGTAACTGTTTCACCTCCCTCCCTGACAGCATTTCACAACTTTCTTGATTTGAGGAGTTGAACGCTTTTTCCTAAAACAATAGTTAAAGACTGTCTTGCTCACTTTCACAATTCTTGCGTGAGTTGTATTTATTTATTCTTCTAAATGTTTTGTTAACTAATCATATAATGCTTTACCAGTGATCTATGGACCAAAAGATCAAAACACACTTATCTACAGCTAATGGAGAGACTTCTCCAAAAAGCTGTTCAGCACAGAAAGCTAACCTGTGTGTACTGAATTGCCTTTTTTTTTTTTTCGACTCAACAAGCAAATTGAGATTGGGAGAGCAGGCTATACACAGGAAAAATAACTCAAATCCAACATATAAATGTATTTTACACAGAAGTGTAACTATAAACGCTTTAATATGAAAGAAACTGGTCCTGAGACTGCAAACCCCTAAGAAATTTCTTTAAGGTACATTTCAATCAGTGAGAAATTTGAAACGGATTTGGAGGATATAGCTTACATTGATGTAGTTGGAATGAGAGTCACCAGAAAAGGGAAATTCTGCTTTCCTGTGTTAATAATGCTTTAAATGTCAGTGATTTTGCCTATTTTTTTTCTAATAAAAGGAGGAAGAAAACTCAGCTTCCAGATGTTCAAAGTTGCAAAGTTTGGTCACAAAACAGATTTCTAGTGAGATGAAATAATTGTTCCCCATCACTATGAGAAAAATCTTGAAAACTTACTTCTGAAAACAAAGGATAGACTTACTTTTGGACAAATGCCAATGACATACACAGAACAGTTTGTGAAGGAACCTTACATCACTTATTCACTGAAATAATTGTAATATGAAGGGGAAGACAGTCTACCATTAGGCTATCTAAGTGAAAAGATACCTAATTTACCTTTGGAAATTAAAAGGGAATGAAGGCAGGAAAACAAATAAATAAAGCTGGTCAGGTATCATGGATGACTATTCATAAAACTGCCCCAAGCAGGGAGTAGAAAAAAAAAAATCACTAAAAATAGGAAACGACAGCAATGATAGAAATCATAACTGTATGACTGGGTGCCATTATTTCAGGCTAATCAAAACCAAACTGAAACAACTGCAGACCATGTTGAGGGTTTGAAAATTTGTCTAGTCTTTAGCTGCAATTGGGAACCACAACCCCACGTATAAACACTCATAGTTCAGTGAAAATACTGAAAAGAGGAGCTAAACGCCATTCACTTCAGCCAGAAATAATGTAGACAAGCATCACGAAAGAAACACACTCCTACAACTCCTTCTATGTGCCAGAGTCCTGACCTTCAACAGCACCTATTATTTCAGTGCTTGGCCTCTCAAGTAGAGACTGACACTCATATAATTGAGAGAGACTGCCCTGACCACTGCTTTTTGAAGCTATGAATAAATGAGGACAAGGAAGAGACCCGATGATTCATTTTCACCTGTGACTAAATTAAGTGTGATGGCTTACAGCCTTGAGAGGCTAGTCACTGCATGCCTGAGCCAAGGGAAGAATTTAAAAAAAAAAAAAAAAAGGTGACAAACCAAATCCCTGTTTTCAAACCACAAGAGTCAACAGAAATCAACAAAACACAACTAGTGCACATAATGACCCACGAAGAGCTTTCATGTTTCTATCAATCCATATAATGACAACCAAAATTAAGATAGCTGCCTGTGCTTAAAACAAAGCCAAGAGGACAAGCAAATTTGGAAGTGGTGTGCTTCACTACTGCAATAAATTTTCCTACCCCACAAGACAGTTACCTTCTTCTCAGCTCAACTAACACTCCCTTACTCTCCTCTCTTACTGTAGCTTGGTCTTTTGCCTTTGTGCTTTGATTTTTATTTCCTCTGTATACCATTTCTCACAGCATGTTTACCCTCATCACCATCTGTACACCTGCGCACTGGTGACAAGCACCAACACAAGCTTCTCTGACAACGTCTTACTAGCGCCACTCATGGATATCTCACTTAAGACACCCTGAGCTTTGGATCTGTATCTCCGTACCGCAGGAAAATCAAGTTTACTCCAAAATAACTTCAGTGCAGCACGCACCATAGAGCGAGGCCCAGAACTGACTCAACAGTAAAATGTCAAAATTCTATTGAGTTTGTTTTAATCAGCAGTCATATCAGAATAGGCATAATTATGGAGGAAGATGGATTTTATTTAACAAATAAACTTTCAGAGCTTCTGTGGACTTTTTAAATAGCTCTAGCATTTTTCCCACATCCACAAAATGATCTATCTACAGAAAAAAATGTGACTAAGACACATGCTAAGGCTGTGAAGCTAGCCAAAGCAGTATGAAAAAGCAAATCCAGCAATCTAAATGACAAAATAAACAGTTCCCATGTAATTGTTTTCCAAAGTAGTATATGAGTGATATATGAAACATATATACACTAATATCTGCTTCAGAAGAATGAAACATACTTTTTCCTCATAGTTTCAGATTTTGCCAGGAGGACTTGGAGACGGTGAACCTGTGAAGTACAAAATACAGATTCTATTAATGTGCTAGCTGTGGGAAACTCACATCATTAACGAAACACATTTGGTCATTCGGTGAATATCAGAGCAAGACCTTTTGGGTAGTAGTAGAGGCAACAATGCCATCACTGAAAATCAGGCTATTGTTATGCTGCCTTTCACCTATGCACTACACACAGATGTACATTAGTTTCATTATTTCCTCTTCTTGATTACTACACTCAACTTATTGAGGAAAAAAGATTTTTCAGTACATATAGAAGGAGCTGTAAGAATACCAGTGAAAATCTGATTCTAATGACAGGTTTTCTGCAGCTTAGCTGCACCTATCTAAAACGTTTTATTTATACCTCAACTCAACAACTGAAAAACTTCCTTTCCAATACGCATAATAAAAGCCTTGTCAGATGTACCTCTTCATAGTAGGTTTCCATAGCTATCCTCATTTCTTCCAAATTATTGGTCTTCAGGTCTGACTGGAATTTGCTAAAAATAGAAGAAAAAAAAATAATCACACTGGCAAAGCCACAGCAATACCTGTTGGTTTACAGTTTCTGGGTGGGTGGTTTATAATTTCTACGATGTTCTCTGAGTTTGCTAATTTGTGTTAAGAAACAGAAGAATATGGATGAAAAATATTGGGTTTCAGATTCCCTTGATTATCTTATCCAATACAAGCCCCTACCCCTCCAAAGTCATACTTGATAGCATTGTCTTTCTCCTTGCACTGTTGTTCTAGCTTGAGAACCTTCTGCTTTAATCCACTAACCACCTACAGAAAGAACAAAGAAGTCATCAGTCCTACAGTAATCCGTCTCTTCACAGAAGTTGCATTTCTCCATAATCTCACCCTCTCTTTATAAGTTGTACCTAATCAGACATACTTATTCCTACTTACTTTAGCACTTAATAAATCACATGCATGTCTGTTACCCTGTTTCAAACAGGACACTAAAGAAATTAGATCCCTAACTTCTATCTATGGCAACATAACCAGTTTTATAATATTTACACATAATGAATAAATAAAAACAACTCTGCCCATTATTTGCTGCTTTGAATTTAGGAGGATAACAGGGAGAACACAGATGCAAACAGACTCGAAGTGACAAAGAAAGCTCTCTACAAATCAGTTAATTCCAGATCCTTGTTACCTGACTATAAAATAGTTACACGATTCCCTAACTGTTTATTCTTTCTAACTTCACTCTATTTTTTTTTAATTCAGTAGTGGTTCAACTTGGCAAGAGGAAAAAAAGAGAAATGAAAGCAAAAGGTAGGAAACTATTACCCATCCATTGTCAGACTTCTTTTCTGACAAAGCTCGTGCCAGCTCAGAGCACTGCAAGAGAAGACAAATAATGCAAATGACCAACTTTGCTACTTTATTCTACTGTCAGCTCTTTCCACGGAATTTTCTAATCTACTTGTCTCCATAGTCATTTCACAGTCCAACAGCTTAAATTTAGAAGTCCCTATGCTCACCAGTTTGTATTAGGATGCTTCTCTCAAGATGCAGAAGAGAACACAGAAAACAACAGGCGCAAGGAATTGTATTGGGTTTATGCGGACAGATTTTGGTAACAGGGGGGCTTGCAGGGGTGGCCTCTGTGAGAAGAGTCCAGAAGATGCTCCACATTAGATAAGAGCCAGCTCCAGCTGGCTCCAAAAGGGACCTGCTGCACCGCTGAGCCAATGAGCGATGCTGGTTGCACCTCTATGAGAGCATACTTAAGAAAGTAAAAAAAACAACGGCAGCTGAGAGAGAGGATTTGCAGCCTATGGAGAGGAGCCCACAAATGAGCAGGTGATCTGGTGGGAGCTGCCAACCATGCTGGAGCACTTTGCTCCTAAAGGATGGACTCTGTGGTATGGACCCTTCATATTCTCCTAGGAAGACAGGCTGGGAGAGCTGGGGATGTTCAGCCTAAAGAAGAGAAGGCTCCAGGGTGACCTTATTGCAGCTTTTCAATACTTAACGGGGGCTTACAAAAAAGATGGAGAGCAACTTTTGGCTTAGTCAGATAATGACATGACAAGGGGGAACGATTTTTAACTGCAAGAGGGGAGATTCAGATTAGAAGTTAGGAGGAAGTTCTTCACTCAGAGGGCCGCTGAAACAGGTTGCCCAGAGAGGTCGTGGATGCCCCATCCCTGCAGGTGTTCAAGACCAGGCTGGGTGCGGCCCTGAGCAATCTGATCTAGTGGGTGCCGTCCCTGCCTATGGCAGGGGGGTTGGAACGAGTTAGTCTTTAAGGTCCCTTCCAACCCAAGCCATTCTGGGATGCTGTGACCCACACTGGAGCAGTTCTTCAACTGAAGTCTGTGGGAAGCCCACACAGCATCAGTTTGGGGAGGACAGCATCCCATGGGAGGGACTCCACACTGGAGCAGGGGAAGAAAATGACCACGAAGGAGCAGCAGGTGACGAAGTGTTATGGACTGACCGCAACCCCCTAGCTCTTGTTCCCCTGCACTGCTCGGGGAAAGGAGGTAGAAGTAGGCGGACCTGGGGTGGAGAAGGAGGCTTAGTTTGCTTTTAATTTCTCACTGCTCTAGCCTATTAGTGATAGGGAATAAATTATATTAATCTCTCTATGTAGAGTCTGTTTTGCCCATGATGGTAATTGGTGAGTGATCCCCCTGTCTTTATCTCAACCCTTGAGCCCTTTTTCATCGTATTTTCTGCCCCTCTTCCTTTGAGAAAGGGAAGGAGAGCACAGCTATGGTGGAGTATAGCTGCCCATCAGGGTGAAAATACTACAGGAATTTAGTGAAATTCAGGTCTTCTTTGATCCTAAATGTTTCTCAGCCTCATGGGTCTGATAATAAAGCCCATTTTTTGTTTCCTGGTTCAGGTCTTGGGACTGCATGCAACAGTCACCATGCAAGAGGTTAACTCCCTTCTACTCTCAGGCAAAATATTCAAAAAGCAGACCTCTTTTTTCAGAAGGGACAACAATTCAATTTTACCTTCAGAAATGAAAGTTATCTTTTCAAAATAAGCTTATCTGCACAGCATGGTGTTATCTTCCCTTAAAGGGAGCTGGAATGGTAAGCTGAGATACACAAAATGGAAATCACTTTGCACCAACCAACCACCTCTCATATTCAAGTTCATCACTCCTAGGAGTCAACACACTACAGACTTCTGAAATTCAGTGAGACAAGGAGATGAGGACCACACCGCTCAGCACTCTTCTGCCTATTTTTATCCCTCTCCCCACCCTTCTCCACCTCCCCATCCCCAAGAAATAGTCACCTTGGAAGGATCCAACAGTTGCTCAATCCGTTTATCCTTTCTGTTATTCTCTTCTTCTAGTCGACGGAGCTTAGTTTTCATTCGATCTCCTTCATTTTTCTGAGCTTGTATTGTCTAAAAGAGGAGAGAAAAATCCTAAGCTCATTTCAGAGACAAAATCACACGGAATTTTGACATGGAAATGTTTTGATGCCGATAACAATCCACTTATGATGGCCAGGACAAAGCAGATAAAAAAAAAGACCATCACGCTAAGGCCAGGGCTGACATGTAACAGAGATGACAGGCAAAAGATAAAAAGAAAGTTTTAACAGAAAGGCAACCTTACACAAATGATCTACAACAGCCAAGATATTTGTTTACAGGTATCCCTAGGGTTCAACTTGCCTAGTGTTCAGCTTGTCCTCATCTTTCATACACTGCACAAAGATCAACTGACAAATTGTTAAAATGTGATGAATAACAGCCAGGAAGGGGGGAAAAAAAAAAGGAGGGGAAGGAGGGGTGTGCACGGAGAGTCAAAGAAACCAATGCAATGAACCTTTTTAGTGTCCAGCTAGGGCCATGGCTGGGGTTCAGGACTGGGTATACTTCAAGGCTTCCACCTCCAGAACTCAGAAGTATCTATCACACCATAAGAACAATGAAATTGCCTTAAACAGACATAAGTTTAGTTTAGACCTTGCATTATAAATACAAAAAAAAAAAGTTTGGTGGATGTCTCAGTTGTAGAAACCAAAGTATTCTGAACCAACAAGGTCTGGACATCTAGAGATGGACGGAGCAGCCCTATAACTTTTATTACGTAAGCATCAGAGAGACAGTACCTTTTTAAGTTCTATTATTTCATCATACATATCTTCTTTTTCTTTGTAGTCAGGAGTTCCAGGAATGTAGCCTAGAGAAAAAGGCACATAAAATAAGCAGATCTGAAAAAAGTACCTTCTCCTAAATAAAAATCTTCTAATTTACAGAAAATATTTAGAACAGCACCGAAGTGGAAACTAGACCATTTTAAAGAGAAATGAGATCAAAGGAATTAATTTTATAAACAAAAATGGAGATGTTACCTTATGAACCTTCTGCCAGATTATACGTCAAATTTCTCTTAAGTATCTCCCTTTTCTCTCATGCTAGATTAAAATACGCATCTCAAGAAAAACAAACACTTCACAGAAGACTGAAGTCTTTCCATCCCGACAAGTCAATTACTTACAAAAGATTTCTGAAAGATGTCCAAAAGACATTTTTCCTATTGATGCCTAATGTGTGAAAATTTATTGCCTTTCAGAGTTGCTGGAACCTATGCATATAGGTATAATAACAGCATAGGTATCATTTGAAATGGAATTTAAAACTAGGATTTTTAACTTTACAGTTCTCATTGAAGAAGAACAGGATAAAAGTTTTAAATTTTGCTTTTCTCATAAAAACCAGTTGATTTTAATATCACAACCACATGATAAAACACTTTCTAGAAAAGAAGTAAAAGGAGTCAATTACATAGAATTTCAGGCAAGCAGATGGTTTCTATCAATGGTTCCTAAACTATGCTTTGCAAAGTCACAATAAATTGTCTACAGCTGGCCCATTGAACCATATTATATTTGCAGCTTTTTCAGCTGAAAAAGCATGGCAATTTGCAAGAAGTTCTGAAAGCTAATAGTGATTCATTGCTCACAAAAATCTGGGAAGCCGCCTTAACCAATTTACAAATCTCCAAAGTATTCCAATGATCACATTTTGACACATGTACTTTAATACAGGTTAAACTGAACGGGTCTTGCCTTACTAAAGCTAAGATCTTAAACAAATAACGCGTGGTTTTACATGGAAAAAGAAGTGACATCACTAACTTTTATCTACCACACAATCACAGAGTTTACCATTACTAGAAGAACGGGAGTGTTTTGGCTTCTTCATTCCTAGAGCTTCCTTCAAATACTCCGGAGTGCTACTAGAAACACTAGATCGCGCATGCCCCACGTCAACATCTGATTTCAGGGGGTGGCTCACTCCTGCCAACAAAAATGGAACAAAATGCAAAAGTCAGAGATAATTGTGAATTGCGCTTGTGGATTTATTCTAAGCAAATACGACACAGAAAGCTCCAGATGCTGTTAATCATTCCTACTATAAATTCCAATGCTCAAGATCAGACAACTCAAACGCAGTTCCAACCACCCAAGTAATACTGAAATGACTTCCTACGTACCCTCTAAACAAATACATATTTACTGTTTAAGTATCATATGTTAAGCTGTCCCCAACAGTGAATTTTATCCACGTACGCAGATACAATTTCTGTACTGATACCTTGTTTCAGTGATCCCAGCCACATCTGCCTTGGGTTTTTTACAGCTGCATTCTCAAAACATGCACTGCCTGTTCCCTGCAGAGATCTCCAAACGGCAGTTTTTTTAGGATACAGTTGTGTGCTAGAGCTGTACGGAGACTCTAAAACAAAATAAAATATCTCTTGCCTTAAAAAGTTCAAAATCACAAAAATTCTGCCTTGTGCTTCAAGGTGCTTCCCAGACACAGCCCTATCACTTAGAAAAATATATAAAAATAATATCAAAAATAATAATATAAAAATAATCAAGAACTCCAACTAAGCTATAAACTTCAACATTTAGCCTATAAAAATCTAACTTCACTAGTTACAGAACACAAATCTCAGATACATGTGCTCTGCACCCACCACTGAGTAATTCTAGGGAGAATCATAAGATGTTGTTTCAAACAAATCCTGCAGTTCCTGCGTCCTGTAGAAACCTATCTTGTTGTGCATAATGGAAGCAGAAGAAAAGACTTTGTAACTCTTACTTGGTGACTTCGGAGGCTTGTGAAAAATTCTCTTCTTTAACCTCTGAAAGGAAAAAAAATTATAATAATATAATAAATAATTTATATTCAAATATATAATGTATATTTAAAATATTCCACCCTTCAAACACTTGAGCATATAACCACAAAATCGACTCCAATTTTATATTAAGAGCACTTACTCTAATAACACAAAACCTGTGTAGAAAAGAAAACCTGTAGCATTGAGTACATGCAGGTTTGGCCACAGCAACAGTCACCAAACTAAGGCGGTAACTACTGAAGTTTTATGCTACAAAATAGTGTATTCATGCTCAGGACATTAAGACCTTCCCCATCAGTGCTAAGTACAAGTGACAACAAGTCCAAGATGATCACAGAGCAGAGGCTGATCCATAGGACCATTTAGCTAAAGGAAAGGCTTTCTGAATTCCACGAAAACACTGTAAAATGATTAGTTAGGCCCATAACTTGATAAAACAGCAAAATAAAGCCAAACATCATTTGCAGCTCCCAGAAGAAGAATTTAGAGAAGGAAAATTTAGAAGCCAAAATTACATCTGGAATTAGATGAGGTTTCCATATCCAACTGCATCGCAAGGACATTGTTACTTCTCCTCTCTGAAGGATCTCTTATTGATCAGGAGACACCACGTGGGTGTAGTGTGAGCAAGAACACTCTGAGAGGCCTTTTTAAGGCGTTTATCTGCAGAATGCCATTAATAAAACTCACCATTTCTGCATCTGATTCACAGGTTATCACGGACAGGCTGTCATCTCCCTGGGAAATAAACACAAACTGCAGTGTTTGCTACTCTCCAAGTAAGTGGTTATAATGCAAGTCCAGAAAACTTTACTTTCTGTTACTATTGCAACAGAGTTTGAGTACAACAAAATTCAAATGGGAAATGAGTGGCTACTTTTACAAAACATCATCTGCTCTAACACAAACATTCTGTGTGATTCCTCCCTTGCTAAGCTATGGGAAAGAACATTTCGTAAACTAGACTGGAGAAATACTGTGGCTGAGAAAAAAAGATACAGCTAACGAATCAAAAAGAAGTGTTTAATTTCTCCTCATATTAAACTGACAAATTTCTCTGCTTCTCAAGTGTGAGCATATCCATAGCAGAAAGAAAATTTCCACTTCTCTTTCAAAGTATATGAAAGTGCGCTGCCCTCACAGAAAGAACGTTTTCACTAGCTGCCAACTCCACGGCGCTTACAGCTGCAGCACCATTCTTTGGAAAGATGCTGATCTATCTCATTGAGGGGCGGGGGGGGGGGGGTGAAGTATTTTTTTAGAACCCCAGTTGACAGAAAAGGAGATGGGATTGACAACAACAGAGCAGATACAACGGCATTTGGTGCTGGCTGTGAGCAGGCACGCACACATCTCATGCGCCATGCTGTCTAATTTTTAATTTCCTGAGGCAATGTTCCCCGCAGCACACTGAGAGATTCTTTTTATTTTTAAGGCCTTTTAATCGCTCTGCATGATCTCTCCACATAACTGCACCTACTGCAGGAGGAATCAGATAAAGAACGAGAAGGCGCTCGGCCTCTAGAGAGCATTCAGCAGGATATAAAGGTGCCGTGACAAAAACACTCCAGTTCACCAGGATATAAAGGTGTCGTGACAAGAACACCCTTGGGAGCCTTCACAGCCCCTCTTCCCCTGCACAGCAGGCTCATCGCGGACAGGGAACACGGGGGCTCTGCGCAAAGGGCCCCAAAGCCTCCCCCTGGCTGGGGAGGGAGAAGGAAAGGGGCGTCAAACCCCTCAGGCTCCGGGGTCGAAGCCCTTCTCCTGAGGGGGCTCCGGGCCTTGCCACGGGCCCGGGCCCAGGCCGAGCCCCGGCCTCCCTCTTCCTCCTCCTCCTCCTCCTCTTCTTCCTCCTTGTCCTCGTCCCCCTGCCCCCGCCGCTCCTTACCAGCTGCCCCTCCGCGGCCGCCTCTCCTGCCCCTCGGGCCATGGCCGGGGGCGGCCTCAGGGGGGGGCCGGGGCGGCCGCGGCCTCCCCCTCACGGCACTTCCGGGTGCGCGGTAACCATGGCAACCGCGGGGCGGCCCGGCGGCGCTCCGCCCGCCGTTGCGCTACAACGGGGCGGCGGGGCCGAACGCGCGCCCGTGCAGGGTGCCAACGGGGCCCTCGCCCTCGCCGCGGCTTCGTCGCTGCCGCCTCCGGGCCCCGGCAGCTACCGGGCAGCCCCCGGCCGTGCTGCGGGCCGCCAGCGCCCCCCAGCGGCCCTCAGCGCCCCGCGCCGCCTTGCACGGCCGCCGCGCCCACCGCGACACTCGCTTTACGGCCGGCGCCGGCAACGCGCGTCTCCACGGTTACGGTCTCCGTGGTTACGGTCTCCCCTGGCGACGGGGCCTGCCGGCCGGGGCCGCGCCGCCATGTCGGCCTGGCAGGCCTGGTTCGTCGCCCGCGCCCGCCGCAGGTTCGCCATGAGCCGCGAGTGCGCCCGGCTCCTGCCCCGCGTCTGCGCCGCCCTGGCCGACCCGCGGCAGCCCGGCTCCGACGACACCTGCCTGGAGAAGCTGCTCGACTGGCTGCGGGACCTGACGGAGCTCGGTGAGGGGCCGCCGGGCTCCTCCCGCCGTCCGCGGGCGGCCGAGGCTCGCCTGGGGGCCGGGTGGGCGGCAGGGGCTCGCCTCAGGGCCGGGGAGCCTCCCTCAGGGGCCCTGCTGGCCTCCAGAACCGCTGCTGGTGCCTGAGGCCTGTAGCGGGGTCCGGGCTCCAAATAAACCCAAGTTCCTGTCAGGGGGCTGTGTGGTGCAGTCATCCCAAGCCTTAGCGCTGTGGGGTCGTGGCACAAGCGCTGGCAGTGACGCTCTTTTCTGTCCCGGCTTGCTCTAGAGCCTACCCTGAACGTGGTGCGGGACAACCCCTGTCTGACGGAGTTCTTCATCTCCGTCCTGGCGCTACCAGAGCCGAGCCCGAGCATCCTCTCCTTCACTCTGCGGTTGGCCGGGTTACTTGCAGCTTCGGAAGATTGTTTCCAGCACTTGCAGGTGAGTCAGGTGCCTCGCGTCTGCTTTTTCCTGTACTGAGGACTCGTAGAAATGTACCAATATTGTTTCTATTTCAATATCGCATGCACTGAACAAGTCAAGAACAGTGATACTGCTATGAAGACCTACAATCAAGTTATCCCTTCAGTTCCCACGTAAAGCAGCTGTCATCTTATTTCCATCTTGCACCAAGCAGTGCTATCAATGTTAATAAGTAGTACTTCTCAGTTTCAGTTCAAAACAGTACATGGAATAACGGTATCTCTAACACTAATTGCAAAATATCACGTATACCTGGACAGATCCTTTAGATTTAAACTGCAATAACAGATGTAGTTTTCAGGCTGAACAGAAATCTTTGATTTCCTGCAAAAACATGGGAACTTTTTAAAGCCCTGTTTTATACAACAGAATACATTTGTAGAACAAAACTGAGAACCTGAAAGGCTTTCTTCAGGGAGGAGATACATGCAACATAAAGCAGACTAATGGAATTTGTGTGTATGTAATTTTTCCCCAGAACCTTAAGAAACAAACAATTAAGCACTTACAGTGTTTAGTCCGTAAAAGACAGGGATGTTCCATTTAAGAATAAGATATGAAAACGTTCTATTTCAGTGTTGTTTCCAGCAAGAGAACATTTCACTACAGTATTTCTATTAGTGACCTGGATGACAGAGCAACCTCTCTGCACCCCTCAAGTCCCTTTGCTCGCTGTTTACTGTGTGAATTCTCTGTCCTCAGCAGGAGAACCTGTTGTTCAGGCTCTTTGGCGCAGGTGGGACGCTGAACAGGGCGGTGTGGGAAGACGCGTCTGTGCGAAGTGGCTGGGTGGAGGGCGTGCACAGCATGATGCATCACCAGCCTGCCCTCCACTTCCTCTGCAATGGTGGTGAGTACTTCCAGGATTGGTAACTCTCCAAATTCCCTTCGTCCCTTCCATTCCAGACTGTTGCTCAGGTGTTGATTGAGAGAGAGGAGTTTACATTTACGCAAGATAAAAAGCCATTTATCAAAAATACTCAAGTCACTGAAAGAGGGTGGGGTTTTTGTTAAATCGCTTATGTATTTAACTTTTTTTCAACAGTGAAGATGGTGCCCTTTATGGAGGGGAGAGACGCCAATCTTATGGAACACAGGCTAAAAATAGCTTATTAAAAACCTTTTGTATTTTTATTTATAATTTGTACCAAATTATATTTTGGTAAATTTCGGTGTAATTTTAGAACAGAAAGACTGATCAGGGACTCCGTTTCTTAACGCTTACAATTGCAGTCCCGTGTCCTTACACAGCTATTTAAGTTCTTCTGCTAACAGCTTTAGATTCCCTCTATAAATGGGTCTAGAAGACTGGATTGGTGTTAACTGTGCAGCATGTGGTCCTGGCCGTATGATGGTTAAGTGGTACTGTTGCTGCAATTCCCTTTTTTCCTTGCTGGCTGTGTCTGCAGATGGTACAGATTCCTTCCATAAATACACTGTCGACTCTCCTAAGACTGCTAACATTATACAGAACTCTTCTTCTGTTCCTGAGTTACAAACACACCTGAGGATCTGAAAAAACTCTGCTTTCTTCTTTTGTTTGCTTGTACTTAAGGACTGGATAACTTTAAAAGGCATTAGAGACTACAAAATAAAATATTAAAAAACAAAACCAAAAAAAAAGGAAAAAAAAATGCCACATTTAAACCCGTGCGATACCTGTATTTGAATAATATACAGTCAGACTGCAGCAAGGCTCCACAATAAGAGGGCAGCTGGTTTTTGGTTTGTTTTGGTTTTTTCCTCCACTGACTTTTGCTTTGTTTTCACACAGGAGGCATAGATGTAATCTTCACCCTGCAAGGAGATCCCAGCCTGTTTGTGGCTTCAGCTGCCAGTCAGCTTCTGGTGCACATGCTCACCCTCTCTGTAGAGTCTGAAACAACTACACCTCTCAATGAAAAAGACTGCGACTGGCCAGCATGTGCCCAAACGATTATAAAGCATATAGAAAATTCTCTTCAATCTGGCTGTGCCTCTCATATCAATCAGTCACTAAAGCTGTTAACTAGCTTGTTTGGCAGTTGTCGAGCTACTTGGACAGAGGTACTTTGGTTACGTATAGCAAAGCAAGTGGAATCCTTCTTGACAGAAGACTCTGTTCAAACACGGCACATGCTGGCGGATCTTTTGCTAAACATGTCAAGGTGAGGATCTTCTGATCCAGTGATTAGAAATACCCATTTTCCACCATCTGTATTAGTAGGACATATTACTTACTGTTCTTTCTTCGCAGGTCTCCTGTGTTTTGTGACACGGAAGGCAGTTTTTGGGCATTAGTGACATCTGCTCTGGAACACTTAACCCCAGTACAAGCAGGTCCTTTGGCAGTAGGAATTCTGAGTCTCCACAAATGGTAGGAGTTGTTGCTGTGAAATTTTTGCACTCTGCAGATGTTCGCAATATATCTGTTGTGTTTCTAAGAGCTTTTTCTTCCCTGCACTGCATTTTTCACTATGTTGCTTAATATGTAGGATGGGTTGGCAAGAACCAGGCAAGTAGCTAACAAGCTTCAGACACTGATAATTAGAAAGGTAGTTTTAAAAACACAACTGAAAGGAGCCAATGTCACGTTCACATGTATACATTTGCGTCTTATCTACAACCAGCCCGTCTCAGAAAGAAATACCAGACTCCTTTAACTTTGGAAGTTAGGCCAAGGTTGATCATGATGGATACAATTCAACTGTCAAATCCAATAGTATTTGGTCAGTTTTCTCTTTCACAAAACCAAACTAGCGTAAGAACTTTCACTGCTGTCCAGCAGAAGCATGCTTCATGCAGATGTCATCTCTGACAACAGTCATAGCAAAGCTTATGTTAGAAGGAACCAGTAGAGGTGATCTAATTCAACTTCTTACTCGTTGCAGGGCTGACTTCAAAGATGGATCGGGTTGCTCAGGGCCTTCACCAGTCAAGTTTCAGGTTTCCAAAGTTTCTCTGGGCAGCTTGTTCCAGTGCTTAATCAGTCTTACTCTGAAAAGTATTTTCTATATATCCAGTCGGAATCTACCCTGTCGCAATTTAAGATTATCGCCTCTTGTCTAGTTGTGCACCTCTAAGAAATCTACTGGCATCTTCTCTGTAAATCCCCTTTAGGTAGTGAAAAAGCATCAAGAAAACATCAGATGTTAGAACGAATATAGCACGTACAGATACTGATTTAAAGGCTAATTAACACCTGTGTCTTAAGGATACTTTTTTTTTTGGACACAAAATGGCTCTGTCTAAACATTCTTCTTACACAGGATTCCACTCTTCATTGCTGGATGAGGCTGCTTATGAATTCCATTTCTGCTCTCCTTTCAGTTAGCCAAAGAAGATTGGAAGGCGGCTTGAATTGTGATAACACTTTTATTGCTGTCACATTGCTGGCTTTTTAAAAAGCCTGTGTGAAAAACATTAATCTGCTCAATGTTTGGGGACAGATGTTTGGGAAAGAGTTGTAGTGTTCTTGTTATGGTAACTGCTGTTTCCTCCTTGAAGCCCACAAGATGTGAGGATTCAGGCAATGACTGTTCTACTTCAGCCAATGGACTGTATTTTGAGAGCAGCCTCCCAGCCTCTGGAATACGCAGGTACAGTTGGGATAGAAAAGTTAGAGGCTAGTCTGCTTGCCAGCGTTTTAAATGTCTGGTGCAGGCAAAACTGGAGGAAGAATAGAAGGAGTCAAGGTCAGTAGCAGTGTTTGCGGTGAAGTGCAGCATCCTGCTGACAGTTGCATTTTAAGGGTTATTCACACTGCATCACCTGAAAATTGTAACTTGAAAAATCAACTTTAAAAAATCACTGTCATTTGTAGTCAGTAATAACCTGAGCTTCTCCCTTCTTTGGTCCTCTAGGTTTGCTGGATGAGTCTGTTAGTGATCCCTCCACTGTCGAAAGCCTTCTGTCCTCCAAGTCATCTTGCAGTAGTCTCTTGTGTCAGACACTTGCTCATTTGGAGAAGCTGCTGTCTCTGGTAACATTTGGAGAAGAAAAAAGCCTGGGGGTCAATTTGGTCCTTGAAAGCTAGGATTGAGAGTAGTTACAAACGTTTGCAGTAGATCTTAACATAGAGAGAAGTTGGCAGCAGGGCTTCCGTATGTTACAAAAAAATAAAATGCAGCATGAGTCCAAACGGGAGAACGCTGGAACACTGAAGCTTGTAAAGAGAGTGTACTTTCTTTTAAATACACCTTCACAAGCTTTGTTACCATACATCCCACCTACTGCAATTACTGATCCAATGAAAAACAGATTGAACTGCTTTCCCAGGTAGTGAAAAGAATCTCCTTTCACCTGTCCAGTAGTTCGTTGGGAAAGAGGAAGATTACTTTTTTGTAGTTATTAGCATTGTGTTACCTTAAGAACGCTAGAAGTTGTAATTTTTGCTGTGTCCTGACTAGAAACTCCTGCTCTGTATGCATGCCTGAAACATTTGCTGGAAACCTGCCTTTTTTTCCCCTTCCCATTAGATTCATTTGCCAGTGGATTTACCCTATACATCTTTGCTACGTTCTTTCGTGACAATATTGCAATTCTGTAGTGGTCTCCTGATTCCAGCTACTCCTCTGGGAAGCAAGATAAGCCAGATTTTGATTGGTTGCGGCAGAGTACAGAAGTCAGCTCTGGATGCCTTGGCAGCACTTTCTGAACGGAAAGGTGAGTTAATCTTAGCTCTTTATTTTAGTTTTGGAAGTTACTTGACTAATCTATAATTACAGAATTTTCAATTCCCCTTCACCAGTCTTTCTGAATGAAAACTATTAATTCCATTTGTTTGAAATGCATTTGTTTTTCCCCATTCTTCCTACTGTCTTGGCTAACCTTACTTTCTGTTGATAAGTTAGGTCAGGTAGTGCCGTAATTAAAGCAGCTTAGCGATTGTGACAAGTTGAATATCTCTCCTTTTGAGGACTGTACTTTCTTCAGTAAAACAGTATTATAATTTTCTTTCTTTCTGTGTTACAGGAGTTGAACTGTTCCCTTGTCTCAATATTGGTTCTTTAGTTTGGGTTTGTTTGTTTTTTAAATGTTTCAGGCTGTGACACAGTCATAGGAAGTCTATTTGACATCCTTCTGGCATACCTGGAGAGTCCAAACACCAGCCCTACTGTGAGTATAACACTAAAGAAAAAGCCAACTCTATTAGCTTAACCAGTGGGATATAGTCTTAAGAAATAGTGTGACAGTAGTTGTTTCTTAGCGCAGTTTCTGTTAGACTATCTGGAAGACTTGTTCTGGGCGGCTTGCAGGAAATAGCTAACATGCTAGAGAGCGAGTAATGGACCAGTAAATTCGGTGTTCCTGAAAAGACAGGAGACCTCACATCTGAGAGTAGGACCAACGTACTCAACTTGACACGACCTTTAAATATTGAAGTCTTTGCAGTAAGTTTTTGTTTTCTTGCTTTTTGTCCAAAGGACTCAGGTGGCAACTGCAAATCAAAAGCTGGAGACACTAACAATTTTTTTTTTGTTTTTAAATTTGAGAACAGGCATTACTTAGGAGCCTGCTAGAGATGTTACAACGTTATATAAGCACTATTTATTTGTGGCTTACTTCTTAGTATGAAAGCATATGTTTTGTTTCCCCTGAGAATTTCTCTGTAATCCCGAGCCAAAACAAATTTTATCTAGCATAAAAGCAACAATGCTGCCTTCTGCAATATAGTACATCTGCTTTATATTGCTTCAGGTACTGAAGAAGTCATTTCAAGCTATGTCCAAATGGTTGGCACGCTTGCCAGAAATGTCCTGCTTCAACAGTCAGTGGCAAACTGAGAAGATTTTGCAAGGTAACAAAGCTATTCAAGTTAGGACAAACCGCAGCTAGTGGTACATCTGAAATCTGCTCTCACCTACCTTTCCCACTCAAAGCACTTAGGATTTGTTTATTTACAGTTACGGTGAATTTAGGTTTATCTGCTCATATAGTGCTTTGAAGAACTCTGGGAGAAGCACACAGCATCAACAAAAAGGATTGCATCAGATAAAATGATATAGAGGTTGTACATAGATTGCTCCGGTTAGGTTTGTCACCTTTCATGTCCATTCAGACCTGTCACTTGGCTTTCACAGATGTGTTCCTGGTGCTGCAGAAGCGTTTGTGCAGTCCTTGTTGGGAAGTACGAGATTCTTCTCTGGAGTTCCTCACCTCCTTGATTAAAAGCATGAGAGGTATGTGCAGAAATTTAATCGTTCAGATTAGAGGAGCGTTTTTTCTAATGCTATGAAAGTCAATAGGGCTTGTGCAGCATCTCTGACCTGTTACTGCAGGGGAAAGAAAGAAAAAAAGCTGAACCTTTTACTCTCAGACCATGATCAAAACCTGACAAAAAGGTTGATAAACTTACCCTACTCTTCTGTAGAACTCTGATTGCTGTGTCTGCCTTAATGGTAGTTTTGGCAAGTTAAACCGAGGGGTGTTGAGACCATCATCTCTGTTGAGACATGTCAAAGTAGGTGACAGTGCTTAGGCAGATAATACTTTCCTTCTACCGAGTTTGCTCGGCAGTGGAATCTGTTTGTTTCCACTCAACAGGCTGGGGGCTGTGATATAGGAGGCTCTGAAAGCCTAGATCTATTTTGCATGCTTTGAATTAACTACTGCTTCTCCGCTTTACTAGTAGCTCAAGCACTGCAGCGGGTAGCACTAAGGCAACATGAATTCTCCTACAGTAGCTCTGTGATGTTAGAATAGAGGAGGATGTTGTCTCCCACTGCTGTCCCCAGGTCACAGAGGGAATGTCCAGCACACTCAGCTCTGTTAGCATTCTACCCTGCAGCCTTTCCCAGTGGTGCTGCTGTGGTTGCATTCTTTTTCTTTGCCATATGCCTCAAAACCAGTAAGGGAGGACGATATTTTATCCAACTTTAAGCAAAAATGTAAGTTTGATGAAG
This sequence comes from Cygnus atratus, assembly GCF_013377495.2. NCBI lineage: Eukaryota > Metazoa > Chordata > Aves > Anseriformes > Anatidae > Cygnus > Cygnus atratus. Next base: position 4,920,731 of record NC_066376.1, on the reverse strand, counting down.
CTGAAGCCATGTTGCCATTTACCTGGAGGAAGTCTTTCCTCACCATTAGAACAACTGCAGGTAGATTTGTCCAAAATCTAGCATTAAGCAGGGCTTGACTGGAAGTCACCAAGCTGCTGCGAAACTGGGAGCCTTACGCAGGGTGTCTGTGCTCCTGTGAGCAACTGCCTGCTCTCTGCAGTGGCTCAACTCACTGGCAGCTGTCCCTGCAGTCAGCAGGCATTGTTGTATGATGCAAAGAACTGTTTGCATTGGAGAAAACTTCATGCTCTGAGAGAATAAAGCCTCGCTTCTTTGGATTGCTGTCTTGCTTACAGACCAGGACGAGTTCAGGGAGTCCCTCCTGTCTTCAGAGGTGCCAAAGCTTACAGAAAATCTTCTTGAGGATCCAGAGAGCTACGTGCGAGCGAGCGCTGTGACTGCTGTGGGACACTTGACCTTCATTACTTACTCTCTTCCAGAGTCAGCTGTCGCAGGGAATCAGTACAATAAAGAGGTATGTTAGCTTGTATAGCTCACTGCAGACTTGAGCAGAACCACACATCGGTTTACTGCTGTATTACAACTTCCTTTCTAAGTCACCTGCAGTCTACTGCAGGCATATTACACAACCAGTAGTGAAAAGGGACTGAATTTTTCTGATCTATATATATTAGATTTTTTTTTTTGGCGCATGTTCCTCCCCTCCTTTTACTTTCTTTGTCTTCTGACATTTAGGACACTACAGCAAAGCTTCAAGATATCTTGTCGACAGACCCAGAGAGCTTTCCTCGGAGGGCTGTGATCAGCATCTTCACCAAGTGGCTGAAACAAGGCTGCACAGGTCAAGCGGAAGATACAGAGCAGTTTGTCTCTAGAGCGATCCAAACTGTAGAGCGCGACTTAGACTGGGAAGTCAGAATTGGTGGGCTGGAACTGGTTGAAGTTTTCTGTGTCCAGACACTTTGCCGAGTTGGCCTTCCTAAATACCCCTGTGCTCCTGCCTCATCCGCAGTCACTAGTTCCATTCAGCAGAATGAGTCGCTGCAGATATTTTGCCAAGCAAAACTGTTCAAGTTTTTGTTTTGGTCTTTGTGTGACTATGACAAGCCAGTGGGTCAGAAAGCCTGTGATATACTGCTCGTCTTAAGAGCGAGTCTCTCTCCAAGTAGCATGCTGAAAGATTGCCAAGGAGCTGGAGATTTATCTGCCGGACATGGCATTCCTTGGTTGCAAAGGACTCTAAGGCAGGGTTCTCTGGCTCAGAACTTCCCAACAGATGGTGGTAATGGGGTGGACTTTGAAGATCCAGAGAGCATGATGCTAGCTTTGGGAACAATAGACTTAGAAGAACTACACGATGAACTAAATAAAAGTAGTGACCATGTAGAAAAAAGCCCTCAGTCCCTTTTAGAGGACATCCTCGCTACTGTGGGGACCATAGACGAGAATGAAGCTGACTGTTACTAAAGACATGTTTTGCTCTGAGGGAATAGTGCTGAAACAGTTCTATTCTGGAGGAGAATTTTTGCTACCAGTCTCAAGTCTTTCTTGAAAGGAGATAAAAAAGCATTACTCAGAATGGAGAAAAGGATGGTTTTGTTAGCTGTTAAAGAGATTAGAAAATCTTTGCTTTAATACTGATGATTTTATTTAAAGTACAGTTTCTAATGAATTGATCTGTTTTTTTTTTAAACTAAATAAATTCATTTGTTCTGTTTTTTTAGTTGTGTGTATCTTAAGAAAGCACCAGACCCTGCCTACATAAGGAAACATTTTTTAAAAAACTAAACAGTGAATGAAAACAAGTTATTGCGTGCTCCTTTTTGAGCCAGAGTAGCTAAACCTGATCAAGACTCGTTTTTAAGAAATTCTAGTTTTTACCTTGTCCATATCTCCATTCTAGAAACAAGAGTTCTCAAGTTCTCTATTATGTTTTGAGGCCTAGCGGAGAAGGTAGCATTCAGAGAGTCATATGTACTGATTACAAATGTTCTTTCATAAAGAAAGATAATGTTAACATACCAGTTTAATCTCAGCAACAACACTAAAAAAGCTGACATTAGTTGAAGCCAGAAGCAGGTTTATTTCACTGAATTTTTCAAGTGCTCCTATTCTGCATTCCTAAAGAACTAAGGTAGCTTCTAAATAGTATAAGAAATTGACACCTGCAGCTTTTCCCATCATAAAATAGATCCATTGTTAGCTTTGGTTTTAAAAAAAAAAAAAAAAACTAGAAAACAGCAACTGTAGGGAAAATGGCAACACTTTCCTGAAGGGGAAAAAAAAAGCTTTTTTTTTTTTTTCTTTTAAAGAAAGCTCAGGGAAGATGGGAACACTAGATTTTGATTTACTCCAATGTCTCACCTTATGCTAAGAAACCTTCCATAACCTAGAATAAAAAGCAGTACCTTTAGGAGTTGGACAACCCATGCTGTATTCCTTTCTAGCGCTCAGGTGTTTGCCTCATTTATTCTCCCTCAGCCTAGAGAGGGACAGGAACACAACACTCATTTTAGGCTAATGGAGGCTGTAGCATTTGATGCAGTGAAATAGCTTTCTCATACCATTTCATCCTGCATTATAACACCTGCAGCAGTACAATGGGGTGAGATGTAGTTTTAATTTCATGCTGCTGAGGTTGGAGATGTACTCTATGCCTTTTTATGAAGTCAGTACACTTACCTATTGCTTTCTGCACACCTTTATGTATGACAGAGCTCTTGGATATTATAACAGCAACTGTTACTAGAAGAAAGCAGCTCTGCTTCTGCTACACAGTTCTACCTGGGCTGGGCCTATACTTGGTCAGAGACAGAAGATAGAAAATGAAAAAAAAAAAAAAAAAATCAGGTCTTTGCCTGCCATTGCATTTTTTCTCAGAACCTGAGAGAGTTAGTTGCAGAGAAGACAATTAATTTTAAAGAAGTGTGAATTGTTTGTGGAGATTTAGCAAGCCTGTCTAGTAAAGGGATTCTAATTCCAAAATTAGTGTTACATGTTGGCAATATCAGGTATGTTCAGTTATGCTTCAGGAAAGGAGGCAGCAGGTTGCTGAGTAAATGTCTTCCTCCTGTTCAGCACTAGAATTCTTGGATTGTGCAGTTTGAATAATTCCTTGGAGTCTCAAACTTCAGCAAATTGAACAAATGTCTTCTTACATAAGGGAGATTCCAATGCATATTACCAAGGTCTCTTGACTCCCAGTCCTATTAACTTTTAATGGAACTTTTTCCCTTTTTGTAAGGCTGGGGTGATGGTGACATTGTTAAGTTTATACTGCTTTCCTAATTGCGGTCCAAAGTCCTGTTTAAACACAGGATGCTTGTTCCACTAAAAATCAGATGTGCAACAATTTGATCCTTATCTTTGGAAGGGGAATTAAAGACTTTCATGTTTCATTAAAACCAGGTCTCTGTCTCCAGCAGTTAGGTGGCTCAATTCTGATTTTGTACTTCCCTCACTTGTGAACTCACTGCATTCCCTTACTTTGTTTTCTATGCCTCTCTGGCTATGGTAGAGTCTTGCTGAGGTGCTTGTACTGACATCCTGCACCTGATAATTGGGAGAAATAGTCATAAACATCCGAGCAGCATGAGGAACAAATGCCAGGGAATAGAGAGATTAATGGAGATGAAAGTAAAAGAGAAAAACAAAAACAAAAACATGACTTTCTACAGAAAGATTGCAGTGAGATTTGTGAGCTGAAAGTTTAGCTACCAAATTGGTAAACACACCACAGCTAGCAGTGCAAATCACCCGTCTTGCTGGGAAGCAATGCCTTCTCTAGGACCTTGTTAAGAGCACATGCGCAATCTCCACCCCACTGACTTACATCACCTACCTTTTACCTACCAAAGCTGTTTTTGCACCTCCACAAGACCCTTACCCAACCACACAGCTTTCTGCTGGGTTAGGGATTTACGCTGTTTGCTGTTCCTTGCCAAATAACTGTGAGCTTGATGCACCTGCAGGAATAGGGTCTACCTTCCAAGGCCATACTCACACGCAAGAAACAGACTCATCACCCCCCAGCATGCATACCGACCCTTCAGTCCCAGTGCCACTGCTGCTTACCACTTCACACCATGAAAACAGTGGTCCTGGAATAAACTTTACGTTTCTGTCACATGCCAAGGGCCCTAGTGATATGAAGAAGGTGGGCTGCCTGGCCTTTAGTTATGGACACAAGCTGCAAGCTGCCTTTCTGGGATGAGTTTCTGTGGAAACCGCTGCTCTCACAACATCAGCGCTGTGGCTGTACAGCTCCTGCAGGAGGCAGGCACCACCGAGAGAGTTTTCCCTGTCCTCACGCTACAGCTGATTTCAGCAAAGGCTGTGCCAGGCATGGGCCTCGTTTAACGTAAGAGGCACCAACACTCAGGACTGTCATTTACTTTAATGTGGCTTGCGGGTGGCAGGCAGCAGCAACACAAGTGGTATCAACACAGAACATCACAGATAAGAAAAATCCACATCTCTGATGGCTGATGCTGTGAATGAAGATGACAAAGCTCATTTCAGCCCTTTATCTGAACGGGTAATGTAAGCTTTGTTTCCTGATCTATACACAGGTATGAAATTCCTAGAGTTGTTTTCAACAAAACTCTGAAAAAAGGATTTATCCTCTAACTACTCAGACTCAATTAGACATGGTAGTGAATAAGCATCTTTGGCTCAGTCCTACATAGTAATGGCTTTACAAAAACTGCCAAAAGAATGGTAGTTAATTTTCTGTTTTAATACACTGGACATTTAAAATTCAAAGAATATTCTTTGCCTAATTATACTAATTGCATCATGTAAGTAAAAAATGAGCCATAAGTGTCTAAGGCTGTTGCTTTAGCTTAGATACATGATCTGTGATTACAGATCAGCTCAGGCATATCTTAGACATTTCTTTTGTCCATCTAGTAAAACTTGCTCTACCTTTCAATACATATTCATCCAGGCTTTTAAAAGCCACCGTGTGTTACAGAGGAAACTCATCAGCTAGCTTCACTGCCCAAGTTCTCAGCAATTTACAATGGAAAAATGTATCGGTAGCAACACCCCTGTAGTCTGTGTCATTTCCCCTCAGCACAGTGGTTTCTGTCCTCTGCTGAGAAATAAAGCACCACTTAACACGTCCAGACCTCAGCCTGCGTCAGACCTGCTTCTCCACAGACAGGCCAGACCTTGCACATAGCCTTGTGAGCCGGCACACAGAGAAGTGTCTTTCAGACAAGTGGTGTGCCTGTGCAGAAAAGAGGGAACAAAGCTGGTGATGTTCCACTGCTGCTGTAATGAAAGCATTCAGGGCTCTGCAAACACGCCCTGGATATGCCTATAACTCACCCCCAGATGGAAGGGAAAACAAGCAGCCCACATCAAGAGCCCCTGCAATACGAAAGGAGGAATTACTGCTGTCTGACCATCAGTAATACCAACACCAAATCTCTGCAGACAGCTCAGCAGCATCACGCCTTAAAGGATGTATTTACTGCAACCAGGTGACAGGGCTGGGAAATGCCTTTCACATGCCTGCCTCCAGAACAAACCCAGCCAAACCAAGTCACTCCCTGCTCATTCTGCAGCCACAGGGGGCTGACTGCAGGGGCAGGAGCGTACCATGCAGGACAGAGGTTGTCCCAGCCGCTTTTGGAGACTTTCCCCAGTTAGCCCAGGTCAGGTGTAAAGTACAACTGTGATCCTAAAAATCTCGAGCTGTGGACTACCCATTTTCACACCCTTTTAGTGCTAGGTAGGGGGGGAATTACCCTTAGGATGTAAATACACTTTCAGACCTTCAGATTCCTCCATTTCCTTGTCTCTTGGTCTTCACACTTCTGTGTCTTCATTCACCTCTCTGAGCTTTCAGGCTGGGTTGGTGGAACAGAAAAGACAGCTCATGCTGCTATGCATGGGGACACCAGGGCTGGCCTCACTGTCCCCCACTGTCACCACCCCAGCGCTGCTCAGGGAGGTGACATTTCAGCCACAACCAGGCCCAGGGCTGTGACATTTCAGCCACCAACAGGCCCTGGGTGGAGGAGCTGCACCACCAGAGCTGGCAGATAAAGAACCAGGCTGTACATTTCAAAAGAAGACATGGCCCAGTCATGCTGGCTCCAAAATAAAACCTTATTAGTCTGCATTAGCAATTACACCTGCACTTCTGGTGTACACAGGCCTTGATATGGGCCGGGGCAGGGGCACAGGTGAGCCCTGGGGCTCGTTGCCTTCAGGTGCACCCTTTTGGGACAGGTCTGACAATTACAGCTCTCACTAGGTGCCAACAAGGAAAAGCTGCGGTTAGAAAACAAATGGCAGCCATTGCTAAGTGACAGCATGTACACAGGCCTGTCACAGCCATAGGACAGGCCGCTGCAGCCACACAGCAGCTCCATCTTGTCTATAGAGCTGAGGGAAAAAATGCTGGTTTCATTACTTTCTGGTAACCTTAACCAGATTATTGTATGGTTTGGGTTCCAACAAAGAGCCCTGTGAGAACAAAGCTGAGGCCTACACTGAAACCAGAGGAAGCAAGTTTGGTTCAAAAACATCTTTAATATTGTACACTCTTTCAACTTACTTTTTTTCCCCCCAGTGAACTAGTGCACAAGACAAAATCGTGGCTGTCTTGGGTAGAGTCCATTTCTGATTAACAGGAAATAAGTGACAAAATTTTCCATGAGGGTCATTTGAAAGAAAAAAAAACAACATAAAAAAACAACAACACACACAAAAAACAATGCCACACCTATCAGCTTCCAAAGCAAACCCGTGGGCTACATTTAGCACTGAGTGTTTCTGTAACATTTGAAAAAGATAACTTTTTCAGAGCTGCAAACAACAAATGTCCTCACAAATATTTATGTAATTTTCAAGTTCCAATTTAAAGTGATGGGTGAGTTATTGAGGAGCCTGGGATCTGGCAGGGCACAGAGGGGTCACTTGCTCCAGTGAAAGGGGTGGGAGGAAGCTGTACTAGGTCCCTAAACACCATTTTGCCTGCGTGGAGTATTGCAAATCCCAAAAGAGGAGAGAATGTAATTAGCATGACTGGCAGCTTAATACAACCAAGGAAGAAACATTTTTAAAAAAAGAAAAGAGTATTACAACCAGGCTGTGTACAACTTGCTCACCCTACATACTACTACAGACTTTAAAAAAAAACACACACCAAAACCAAAAACTGTCTGAGGCTGTGCTGGCAGCAGAAACAAAGGGACCAATCCATCTACCCCCTGTGAACAGATAGGAAGTGACCAGGATACGTCACCACACAGCTGCCGAGTGGAGGAGAAGTGCACAAACGCGTAGGCAGCTCAGCATGCCCGAACGCACGCGTGTGCTCCGTGCCAGCACAACCACACAGCCAAACACGAGGGATCACCTCCAGCTGCCAGAATAGCACATTTTGGTGTGAAACACCCGGCCAGGGCACTTGTGGCCACTGCCGCTTCAGACAGCCATTCTCAGGGACTGCTGGACCAAGTTATGCCCTTTCCTAATGAATTCTCTTCCAGCTCCAGAAGCCTCAATTTCCAACGCCGGGAGTAACAGCTCTGACCCTGCCTATGGCTCTAACACGTGAGCTTGTGCCAGTGTGATCAGGGCTCATCCAGGCGGATAAAGCCAACTTGACTGTTGCCTTTGGTCACTGTCTCCCCAATAACATATTAAACACTTCTGTTTTGCACATTCTTCCAGAGAAAAACGTGATTTTTTCTCTCCATTTTACTTAGAAATGCAGCTAGCTAGCTGTAGATTCTTCTAGCTAGTCTCCTTATTGCTCATATTGCTTCTCCACAGCTGGGTGTGCTTCATGCCAGCATTAAAGTCCTGTGCCCCTGCTCTCCAAATCACACAGCACACATCGCAGTGCAGAAAAAGGTCTGAGTTCTCAGCAGCATTAAATTAACCAGCCCAAAGGTGCAGCCCAGCCAAACAAGAGGCATGTCCTCCTCGCACACTGCAGCAGGGCTTAGCCATGCTGGTACTACAGACATATCATCATGGAGGGAAGCAGAGAGACCTCCAGCTTCTCTAATTCCTGCTGCTGGGAACTTCTGCCACACAGGGATCAGCCAGGCCTTCCTCCCTAGTTTGGGAGCATCTTCTCCACCCTTTGTTTATTGTGATGAGATCAAAGATCCATCTCCATGGAAACGTCTGAGCTCAAAGAGTTTCTGCACTACAGCTCTGCATCCTGCTCCCAGGGTTTGGCACTGTTTGTTGAAACAGAAGCTTTGAGATTCAATGTATCAGCACTCGGGTGTCTACATAAATGGCTTGATCAGTAATAATTTATAGCATGAGCAGCACGTGTATAAATAGCACATGCCACAGAGCAGGAACAGCACGGCAAGCTCAGGGGTTTCACTAAAGATTTGGGGAGATTCCCTCTGAAATGAGGACTAGATGTGAGAGAACGCCTTGTGCAACACAGCCAGCAGGCATGCGTTTTGTAACCCGTGGGCTTTTGCTCTGGGGCTAGGACAGGAGGGAGTCACCATACCTGTTGCAGTGAGCTTTTATCAGCTCCAGCTGCATCCACAGCCCATGAAGAGCGTGGTGTCCGGCTGTTCATGAAGACATCCTGTGGCTCCTACTGCTTCCATGCTGTCCAAAGTAGACGAGGGACACGTGTGCTCTTCCACAGCTGACACACAGCCACCTACTGACCTTCATCCCCACATCCGAAGTTGGGTAGGACTTCCAGCAGACCTAGAGCCCAGGCCAAGGTGGGCAGTGGCTGGAGTCCCTTACCTCCCACTTCGCACAGCTCATCTGCAAGGATGTTTAGACTCCCCCAGCAGAGACAAATAGCAGCACAACACCCAGCCCTGCAAAGCCTGCATGAATTCTGCACTCATACTGCTCTCCTGGGAGTGGCAGCCGCTGGGGACACAGCTGCTGGGTCACTCCAGTGATTTCCTTTCTGGTAGCACTGAGCTCCAACTCCTCCAGCACAGTCACTCCTACAGCTAAGTCCCAGGAGAGGGAAAATAGAAAGAAATAAAGGAGACAGTCATGGTTTATGACATTTTTATTCCCTGCTCAGCTCACCACATGGCCACACAAGCTGCTGAACTGCTGCACTGTGGGCAGGAGCGACCAGCCGGGAGGGAAAATACACATCGGCAGAAAGTAGATGTGGAACTGCAGCTCCACAAGAAATCCTGGATTCAGTTTAAGCCTCGTAAGAGCAGAGGCTAGAACAACAAGAAGAGAAGCAGAACTCGCTTGTGAGGCTCACATTTTCATGGATGTGTCCTGAGAAGTGAGAGCAGCAAACAGCAAAGCAGAGCTGACAGCACTGACCTGGAGAGCATCAGGCAGAGCCTGCGGCAGGACCAAGCCACATGCATCTCGCAGCACTGCCGGGGCCAGATCCAGCTCCTGTGGAAGTCACGCCACATCTTGCTACTGCTTGCAGCAGTGGTGAGCCCCAAGTTGCCCATATGCACACAGAATGTTATTTTTATAATCATATTAAAAAATTTCAGAATAGCAACTGTGCAGAGAGCAACCCAGCTGCCAGTGTTTAGCCTTATCCTAGGGCACAGGCAGAATATGCTAGGCATGAATTAATACTGCATAAGCTGCACCATGCTGAGTTTCATGGCTTAATTATAAAAGAGAAAGCAATAATCAGGGGATCTATAAGGCTAATAAGTGTTCTGAGAACACTGAGTGTGACACAAGAGCCACAGCCAGTGTGACAGGACATGAATGCGTTTAAAAAGCACATTAATCACACTCTGCACATTAATTCACAGCTGGCTTCCAATGACAGCACTTGGCCTTTAGCCACCTTCGTAGCATCACTGTGCACAAGCGGATCAGCACCCAGCCCAGAGCAAAGCAGCCTGCCCATGAGCACAAGTCCCAGCCAGGACACAGAGCTCAGTCCGACAGGACACAGATTTGAGCTCGGTCTGAAAGCTCCGCAGCCCTGCGACTGCCCCCCGCCTTGTGCCTTTACACCCGGGCTCAGTTTAGCGCTAACACTGGTACCAGCATCCACCTGGATGCACAGCACCATTCACAAGGTGAAAAGCAAAGCAAGGAGAAAGTCCTGGTGAATTCTCCAGATGTCTCTGCAGTGAAACCCTTGAAAGCACTTCCATTTCCCAGTGTCTCCAAGAAAACCTCTCCTCTCCATCTTGTATCTCATCTCACTGCAGTTTTTTAATTACACAGCTCGATGCGGGGCTTGTTCTCAGTATAGAAACATGGGAATCCGTGAACAGTTTTCTAGAGTGTACTGTCTCCAGTGTGATTATTGGCCATGTGAAACTCGATGTCTAGGTGTCTCTCTTTTAGGGAAAACTATGACAAAGCTTAAAATGGAGACAGCACCAAAGAGAACCCCTCCACCAGCACTATCACACAGCAACCTCCAAATTCCTCTAGCCTAAGATACCAGCATAGGAATTTTCCCAGCCCTTTACCAGCTGCCGCTATCAGCAAGGTGCTCCTTGGGCTGAAATGCTGCAGGACTGGGTGCCAGCCCCAGCTGCAGGAGAAATAACGAAGCACTCCCAAACATCCACTTCTGCCCAATAATTCACTGCATCTGAGACAGTTTCCTTGCTGCAAACTTCTCATCCTCTAGCCCTCCTCAAAGGGCAACTCTCTTCACACTTCTTTGTGCGAAGATCTATTATCAAAGAAAAGCATTACAAAGAAAGCATTACAAAGCAAGTATCTGCTCCTCTTCTCTTCCTAATAATCCCAAATTTAACTATGTCCTACTTAACACCCCCTCTGGAACCAGGAAGCGAGATGCTATTTCTGCTGGCCTCAATATGTGAACTCTGCTGAATCCCAGGGAAGGCACAGACCGGGCTGAGTTTAAAGCCGGGGATGGGTTGTTCAGGCAGCGGCCTCGTTCCTTAGGGGTCCCAAACCTTAGTCTGAAGCCAAGAGGTAGCAATCCTCAACATTTCCAGCAGAAAAATTAAAAATAATAAAATTAAATTAAAAAAAAAGTTAATCAGTCTGTACAATCCCTAGATACTCTATGCCAGACCAAATTTTTGCTCTGAAGTTGCATTCTCCTTGGTATGAAAACCTATCTGCATCCTCCTCTGTGAAGACTGAGGAACCTGAAATTGCTCCTTCTCTTGGCACCATGGACCATCCACACTGATTTCCCACAGGGAGATTTCAAACGTGAGATTGGTGGTAAAAAGGGAAAACAACCCTGCATATGAGCAGAGCTTGGGGTAAGATAAATTCTCCTGAGATTAGCACGAAGACAGATCTGAAGCAGCCATTACCCAGCTCACTGGGTGGACAGCCCCTTCTCAAGGGTCTCAAACACAAGTTTTAAATCTGAATAAACCCACAACATTAGAAGCTGCCCCAGATACACGTTGAAGCATGCTCCAGTAACAGATTGGCAAATAAATGGCTCCCACAGATCTTCTGCCCAGTGTTTTCATCTTCGTTTAATAGCTGTTCTCCTTTTCCCTCCCTTCCCTTCCCTTTTCCCCCAGCATCAGCTTGTAACAGCAGATTGTGCTACTAATCAAAGAGGGGCCGGGCTCTCTGTGTTTGTTTCTTAACGTCTGTGTCACTACAGTAACACCAGCCAAACACTTGTTTTCATTAATGTTGCTCCCCAAGCCTGCCAATGGAGCCTGAACCGTGCCAGGACACAGCAGAGAGGGACAATTTCGCTGGTCGGGCACAACTCCAGATGGAGCACGAGCACTGCCTCGGGGACACTGATGTCTCCACTCTATCACCTACCAGAAGGTGCCTGCTGCTCTCTTCTTCTCCTCCACCATCCTTCACTGCTGCTGCTCCTAGCTGCTCCACGGGGAATTTTGAAAGGAATCATGAATTAAAAACAAAACAAAATGACCAAAGTATGATACTCACATCACTATTGACCTCCACAAGATTTATCCCTGGGGCTGTTTAGGGGAGGGCGATGGATGGGGCACAAGGCAGCATCCCCGAGCACGTCCTGGCACTCAGATGAGGATGGTTTGGGTAGTGCCCAGAGCAGCAGCTGGGCACAGGAGGAGCCTTTCCAAGCACCAGGACAATACAACACATTTTTAAAGCGTATCGTTGTGAGTGAGTGGAAGAGGAATGTTTCGTCCCCCTTTCATGCCCTCTGATGTACACAAAGGGCCAAAACAACTGATGTCAGAGAGGAAGCACAAAGCTCCTGTGGCCTCATCTGACAGTCCCTCAGACTGTCCTGTTCAAGCAGAATGCCTGCTTTAATAACTCCTCTCCTGCTTCAGACTCTCTAGCTAGAACCACCTCACTGTAGAGCAGCAAGAGACGACTAGACTGGTATTTCTGTGCATTCCCCAGTTCTCCCCCGGTGCACGGCACAGTCCCAGGGTGAAGCAGCTCCTTGAATAGCCGTAGCAGCGTTTGGACCAAGAGCAAAGTAACCACTTGTGACGCAGCCTTCTGCAGGGCTGACCAAATCTAGGTCAGCTCTTTGTGGTCAAAGAGCAGTGAGCGAACAGCAGATGAACCCGTGGTGCTTTGTCTAGACTGATACTAATACCCAAACTTTCTTAAAGCTTGCTCGTGTGCACTCATGCTTTGTTGTGGTAGTACAGACTGATAATGAAAGTAATCCTGGCCTCTTCAGAACCGCCTGCAGATCACAAGAATACAGAAGTAACACTGACTTTTGAACAGCCCAAACGCCAGTAACAGGACTGTATTTCACACCTGCAGCGAGCAATTTGCTATCTGAAAAATACCTGCCCAGATATTCAGAGCACAGCCCTACCAGGAGAGCCTCTCGAGAAGCCCTGATCAAACTGAAATGCAAGAAAAGCTGAAGAAGGAAGCGGGAACACAGGGGGAAAGACACCCCATGGCAGCATAGGGAACTGTCCCTGCAGGCTGCTGAATCGCCTGTGGTCCCAGGGGACACGTAGGAGCTGCCTGCAGGGACCCAGGGCAGCACCACCGCAGCTGCCCGGGAGCGATTTAGGAACACTCCCCAGGAACACAATCTGCAAGTCATTTCTAAAGGACCAGATCGAACCACAAGATCACCTTTCCAAGCAGAGCAGAGCAGAAAGCACCACGTTTCATCCCATCCCTGCTGTGCCAAACCCAGTAACATGTGCTTGGCAGAAGCCCATCTTGCAGAAAGACATCTTATCCTGATTGGAAAACGCTAACATATGGAGAGACTTTCACTTTCCTCAGTGATTTGTTCCAGCAGCTAATCAGCTTCATTCTGAAAAAAATTAATGCCTATTTTCTCGTTTCAATTTGTCTGGCTTCAGCTTGCAGCTGTGAGTCTGGGCCACATCTCTTCTCCCTCACTTAAACAGCTCTTGGATACCTGGCCTTTCTCCTTGGGGCGATATTTGTATTCTGCTATACAATTTTCTTCAGATGAACGGTGCGGTTTCTTAAGTTCCAGTCCTAGGCACCGTTCTGGGGGTGTTTTCATTGCATCCCCCCTGAGGACGTGCTGCTGCACGAACTCCCCTGTGCTCACCCACCAAAGGCAGGCAGCTGTGTTACATCCCCCTGCTCGGAGGCAACGCATCACGGCTTGGCCAGGAAATACAACTCGGCACAAACACTTGAGTTTGGTGCAGAATAACGATGGCTGCTGCTCGCTGCAGATAAAGGCTGCTTGTGGTGAGCATCACATCTCCGCTGCCACCAGCCTTCATCGCAGCTGAGCTAAGGCTGAGTGCAACCACCCCGGTGCTGCTCTGGCCCTAAAACTCTTTCCTAAAACCCTTTCCGGCCTTAAAACTCTTTCCCTCTGATCCACTCCACATCCACCCTCTATAACTCCTGGCTCACTTCTCATCCGATTCCTGGCCACCTCCTCCTCCCTTTTCCCCTTCCTGTCACACTGATCTTCTCTTAATAGAACCACTCACCTCCTAAAAAGCCTCCTAGTGGACATGTGGCTGTTTCCCCACCCATCACTCTGTTCCTGATCCCAAACTCCCTCTCTGAGGGACTCCACAGCTCCCCCCCAAATCTGCCCAGGATCACTGCACCATCACAGGATCGTTACTCACAGCATTTATCCCGTTTTGTCGTATTTACCTATGCTGACCAGTCAGTGGGCTGGCAGCTAAGCCAAGTATTAAATATTGAGGTTAGATGTGATAGGTTTCTGAGCAAAAACAAACACGGCAAAAAGAGGCATTCCTGGGCACAGTGTCTGGAGAGTGTTTTTGTCTGGTTTAGCTCTTGGCTTCCTCAGGGCAGGAGCCGCCTGCTTGGGGTTGTATTGTTCTGAGCAGGCTGGTGGTGTGCAACAAGCAACTCACAAATAGATCATTTAAGTTAATTAATACAAATAAACTCTAATTATAAGCACTAACCAATTAAAACAGCACAGAGGGCATCTGCGCTTTGGCGGGCAGATGACGGGGATGCTGTTGCAAGGCCTTAGGACTTGGTCCTGCCCTCCCCGCCCGCTGCATCCCGAGGAGGTTTCCCACAAGGAGGCTGAAGCCGCCGCTACTCCTCTCGTCCTGATTAGGACAGCAGCAAATTAAGGCAGTTTTTCACCAGCAATGCTCTCAGTGCCCTAAGAGCAATGCAGAGCCCAGGGATGGCAGTCTGCAGCACATGGTGGTTTTCTTATTCAGTTCTTGCTCACCCCACAGCACAGCATGGGGCAATTTGTCCTCTTCTGTGGCCACTTTGGCTTGTGGGAAATTTCTGCTGGCCCCCCCCCAAAAGCCCTCGGCTGGGCTTGTAGCATGGGGGCTGCAAGGACCACTGCAGCTCCTGAGCCTGTAAACAAGTTTTATTCTTTACACCAGCTTGAGTCACTTGGGGACAAGTTCTGGTCCCAGCCAGGATGTTCCTTTGTCCTTCCTTGTAGGGATGGCAGAAACGAAGGATCAAAGCACCGAAAGGATCAAAACATGAAAGCCAGAATATATGAAGCAATGGGGCTGGAGATCCACTCCTCTAGGATAATTAACTTTCCCAAGAACAGATAATATTCCCAAATTAAAGGACAACCTGGGACCAGTCCTGAGAGGCGCATCAAGGCGAACACGAACGCCGCTCCCATGACGGAGATCTCATCAGGCTCCGGCGTAACCACATAACTACTGCTCTGGTCTCCAGACACCCACTCCTTCCTTCAGCTCTCATTAAGAAGGCAGATGAAAAGCCTCTCGCTCCTGGTGGCACTGTCACGCTGCTCACCCCCAGGCCCTTCCAGGAGCACCTTTTCCCAGAGGAGGGCTGACTTTGCTGCTCTCCCAGGCTCCAGCAAGCCCGGCAGGGACCTGCCACCACCACCAGCACCCTGAGCACCCCGAGCACTCCTCGGGGCACCCTTGCCACGGGCCCTTTTTGGGAGGGGGGGGGAAAAGGGGTGAGCACAGCGGGGCCACCCCCGGGGCTCCCCCTTCCCTTAGAAGCGGGGGCTGCGGGGCGGCTCTCCAAGCCCCCCTCCCGCGGCTTTTGCTCCCCCTTTTTCTTCCTCCTCCTCCTCCTCCTCCTCCTGCTGCTGCTGCTGCTGCTGCTCCTCCTGCCGCCGCTGCCCGGCTCCGCTCCGCCTCGCCAGCCCCGAGCGGGTGCCCCGGCCCTGCCGCACCTCCCCGGCCTCCGCAGCCCCGGCCCGGCGGGCGGTGAGTGCTGAGCCCCCCCTGCAGGCCCGGGGGGCGGCGGGGGGATGCGCGGGGGCCTCCTCGTCGCCGGAGGGAATCGGGGGGACGGGTGGTAACGGGGGGCTGAAGGGGCGCGGGGACCCTCACGTCGCCCCCACTTCGTCCCCTCCTGTCCCCCCCCGGGGGGTGCGGACTCGGGGCTCGGGGCTTCGCCCCCCGGGGGTCGGAGTCCGGCTTGGGGAATGTCCTGGGCTGGGAGGTGTGTTTGGGGGTGGTCCTCGTGTGTGTCCCCCCCTTCCTCGGGTGATGGGGGTCCTGCGGAGGGTATCCCCCTCCCCGCCCCGAGGTGGTGGGGGACGCCCTAAAGGCACCACCCGGAGTGCGGGGCTGTCCTTGGAGCAGCCCCCTGGGGGGTTTGGGGCTAAGCTGGGTGCATCCCACCCGGCTGGGCTCGGGGAGTCCTCCCAGGGTGCTGGGGGAGCGGCTACAGACACCCCCCCAGCCGCTGTCCCCCGCCCCATTTCCAAAGCATCAGGGCTTGGGGGGCTCGGGCATCTCAAGAGCAGGACCTGGGGGCTGCAGCACTTCCCGAAGCTGCCCCTCAGCCACCGACCTCCTGGCTGGCAGAGCGGCCCCCCCCCCCCCCCCCGCCCCCTTAGGGCACACCGAGACCTCGGGGATGGGGTCTGCCCACCACAGCCCTGACACCTCTGGGGCTCCTTGGTGGAGGTACCACCTCGGTGCCCCTGTAAAAGGAGCTTCTCCTGCCCTCCCAAAGCACTCGGTTTCTTGGGGAAAAAGACACGGCATTACAGTGCATTTATAGTGCATGAAGAACCACTTTCATAACGCCTGTGCCGGAGGGAACATCTAACCAGAGCCATACCTGTCTGGGCATTCATCTGTATGGAAACTCTGCAGCCTCTTCCCTGGCTAACACCGGGGTTGTCTTGCAGAAACCATTTAGTCTGTCTAGACAAGTGTGATGAAGAGCAAAGCGCCCAGAGCGGTGAATGATTAGAGCCTGGCTATCTCTGCAATGTTAGGTTCATTGTATAGCGCTGATAGGTGGTGTGCTCTGCTCCTGGGTGCCTTTGGGTCTTTGGTTATCAAATGCACAAGAAGTAACCAGATGACCATGCAGGTTTGTTGCATGCAAGAGCAAGGGAAGAAGAATGTAGCCAGCCCTCCATCACACGTGTGCATGGGAGAAACATCACAGAAAGTTTAACCGGATTAAATGAACAGAGAAAATCACAGACCACCAAAAATGAATAAATGGTGACGGGGGGGTGGGGAAGGGTGCGTACTTTTGTCTTTCCTTCTGGAGGGTAGCACGGATAAGTTCATTAATATTTGTGTGGCACTTAGAGATCCTTAAATAGAAAGTACTAAAAAAAAATGTAGCATTATGCATGAGCATAGAATAAGTAAGATCCTTAGGATAGGAGACAAACTGTGGATAACGCATGTCCTTAATACATATTCATGTGAAGTATAGTGTACTGAAGAGAACAGGCTTGACCATAAAACAAAATCAAGGGGAAAGCAGATGTGTAAATGTTCGTAAATACTCTGCAAGCATCCGTCTCCATCTTAGGTACTCGATGACCCTTACAAATCTAGTCTTTAATACTGCAAACCTCTCTGCATATGGGCTGTCCATCTGCCTTGCCCAACAGTCCAAGTAAATTCACAAGGCAGATTCAGATGAGGATGAACTTCCAGGGCTGAGCCTTGTGGCAATAACACATCCATCACAGTTACATGTCAGGTAGGCTCTCCTCCCAGTAAATGCACGTGTGAATCCCTAAAGGTTTCCACAGCTCCAGGAATGACTCATTTTCAGAGAGACCACACAAAGCATCTGTTTCAGAGTCACAAGCATATTCTAGAGACATGACACATAAATACTACTGGGAGCTGGCAGCACACGAGGCCAGAAGGTTTTTATCTAACCTTTATTCACGGGTGGGAACACCCAGAGATCTGATTAAAAGTTTCGTGACCATTGAATGCAAAGGGAACAGAAGATGCTGCAGTTCCTTGTGGGTACAAGTATGGGGCTGAGTCAGGCCCAGGGTGTATTTTCTCTGTGAGCAGAGGAGATGGATCCTGAGAAGTGCTGAGCGTCCCGCAATTCCCCCCAAGTCCCTTTTCAGGTCTGAACCTGACAATACAGATTTGTTCTGATTTCAGGAGCTGAGCTTACTCAGTATGCAATGCCGTGCTCTGTGCAAGGGACTGTGTTTAGGTCCTTGAGGAAGGAGCTGGAATACCAAGAACTTTATTTGCACCGGGGTTACAAGCTCGCATACCTCCATGTCTTCTTCATGGCATCGGACTTTGTAACCCACGGAGTGTTCAAGAAAAATCTCTTTCTATTACATATCAGCAAACAAATTGATAAAATTGCTTTCAGGCTGTCATCTGTGTTATACAGGGGAAGGAGAGAATGCTCGCGGAGTAGCAGTAGCAGATACTAATTGCAAATCTCAAGAAAAGAGCTATTAAGCAACTAGGGCATGTGTTGATAATTAGCTAACGCTTGTTCTGCTTGCTCTGGGCTTTACACTGCTGCTGACTGGCTATGAATTTTCTGCACTACCACTGCTTGTTTACAGTACAGCACCTAACTTAAGCAATTAATCAGTTTTAACAGACTCTGCTAATGTCCCTCTGACATCCGAAGAGCCCAGTTAAATGAGTCTGTCTCTAAATACTACTCAAGAGCCGAGAGGGGAAGAAAACAGAATGAGCACAGCCTGCAGAGATAGAAATGACTTACACTTACATTTATTGGAAAATAAATGACATTAGAATGACCAATTTTTATCCATATATAACATTTATATTTCTTTTTATAAATGAATAAATATAAAATACAATCTTTACAATGTTAGGATGAAATTTCATAAAATACCCAAAAAATCCATTTGGTACTGGAGGCCCTTTTCTGGACTGTGCAACACAGATTCTCCACACACAAGTCCATTTCTACTTTGTTGGACTATCCCACATGAACTCGCACTGTATGGTACTGCCTTGGCTTTTGAGAATTACGCTGTTGTTGTCAGCCCCACGCTTATCTATCCAAGAAAGCAATGTCAATATAATAGAGAATAAGTGACATATATGTGAATTACACAAAGAATAATTCATAGGTAATTTTCAATTACAGAGAATAATTTATAGGTGCCTGATTTGTAAAGGGAATAATTTATGAGTAAGCTGAATTGCACATAAAAAGCATTTACAGGTTAGTGTAACAAAGGGAATATATTGGCTGCACAGCTGTGTTAAGACTGGATTTAGGGGGCATTTCTTGTGCTAACACCCACCATTAAAAAAAACCCTCCACATTCCACAGTGAAAGGATTTGTGGAATATGCCCATCTGACCTGAAACCTCCCCAAGCTACCAAAAGCCACATGTACTGGTGAGCTGATGGGACTAGGACTAGCCAGCCTCCAGAGGGAGATTTATCGCCCTTGCACCAAGGCTGGCATGGTGCAGCACAGCGCCTGTGCCTGCTGTCTGTGTGGTCCCACTGCGCCAGGTTTAGTTTAGGATTCCTGGCAGAGGTTGGCTCCTTCTTGCCCTGTTAGGGACCCTGCAGGGTGCCAACAGGGCGTAGTCTCATGTTTCCTGCTACGTAGATGTGCATCGCTCCTCCCTGTGACCCAATAATGGGGTGCTCCTAATTCTGGAAAAAATGTAATGATAGCAAATGGCTGCAAGTAGGAATAATAAAATTCAGATTGGAAGTAGGATGCTTTTTTTTTCTGATGGTAAAAGTAGAGAATGATACATGAGTGGACACAGTGTGTGCCTCCACTTGCAGCAGATCTTTAAATTGTTATAATTTTGCTTGAAGGATTTCTTCAAGTGCAACTACAAGTTAATGGTCTTTTAAATAATAAGAATTGCTTTCTCCTCTTCAGGACTTGCTAATCAAGTCCTATGGTTTGTCATTGGCTAAGAGGTCAAATTACTTGCTTTTTGCTTTAAAGATGTAATGCCTTCTTCCTCCATACCTGAAGTGCATATGGATGTGTTGGTGCTTCCACTCCTTCATCGTCACCTTAGCATCCTAAAAACTGAAGAGAAAAAAATGCCCACCTACGCTAAAATGCCATTGCCTCCTGAAGCACTGCATCAGGGTGTCATGCAAGGCATCCTTGACACAAGAGCTAAAAATTGCAAAGCCCTTTCACACTACTTCAGTTAATGAAACAGTATATCCATGTATTACATCAAGCACAAATACTATCTACTACAGTTAATGTTGTAAAACAGTTTCTTTTCTTTTAAGCTGCTAAAGATATCCATAATTTTTTTCTGAAGCGCTGATTTTTTCCAGGGAATTATTTTGGAAAACCTTGTTAAATAGAAGTAATGGTGTTGGATGTGGCCAATACACTGTGTTGCTGCTGTTCTGTTGGGAGCAAAACCAGAGTGCCCAGAGGGAGGAGGCACACGCTGCTCCAGACTGTACATTGCTAGCAAATTCCTGCCCTTCAGCTTTCAAACCATTAAAGTGTAATCATGGACATCCTTAGGCATGTTGGATGCTCACAAAATGCCCATGCTCATAGCTGGGAGTGTCTGATGCAGGCTGAATATCCCCTTTTAGGAAGCCTTGGGAAACAACGTATGTCCCATATCTTTGGGCACACACTATAGTTCATGAGAGAGCCCGAGGGAACACATGCTAAAAGACTGTGTGCTCATTGTATTCATTGTTGCATACATTCACTCTTTGCTACTTCCCATTTAGAAAAGAAAAGAAGAAAAAAATTCCCTTCATTCTCTAACCAATTCCTCCTCCCGCATACCCATTTGCTCACCAGGAAGAGCTGATGAAAGCAGCTCCTGCTTCTCAGTGATCTTTGACAAGACCACTTGCAACCTGGACCAAGCACAAAGCCTCTGCTTGATTTCCTTGGGAGCAACATGCTCCCAAGTGGCTCACACATCCTCAGTGATTTTAACATTGTGAATAGATTCCTACTGTAAGTTCTGCATATGACCGGAAAAATGATGCTGGTATTTAAAGCTTGCACAGAACAAGTGAAATCTCGGCACTACTAAAGCCCCAGGCAACTTCCGGTGATTTCAGTGGAGTTAGAATCTCCCTCCACACTCTCAAATTTGGAAGCAAATCAGAAGTGTAGAGATTTTGGTGACAAAGTACAAAACAACCTCACGTGTATTCTTGTTGCTACTCATAAAAATCCAGCAGAAGCAACACGGACATTTTGAGGGCAATAAGAGGAGGTTGCTGAGAAAGCATTGCAGACTTTATTTCTAAACTTCCCTTGGATTAGGGCCCTTGTACTACTTCAAATCCCACTGTGCTGTCTGCCGTTGGGCTTTAATGCTAGTGAAACACAAAGCTTGCAAAAATAAAAGCAAACTGCTTACCTGAGCCCTCGCCTATACCCTTAGCTCCAAATACTCGCCCTTAGCTCCTATACTTGCCTATACCCTTAGCTCCAAAAGAGATCTTACAAAAAGAGTCTTTTTTAAGGACTGCTTATACTTACAAATATCTTCCCAAGGGTTAGATTTAAAGAAATTCAATATTAATTTTAATGGTTTGCCACTTTTCTCTTACGGTGAAATGACCAGAGCCATCTCTGCATAACCGAGGAAAGAATTTGGCTCGTGTTGGTGCTCTTAGTTAAATATTGAATTCACTGTCGTGTTGCTGTCCTCAGGGGCCACTGACTGGCACCTACCTGACAGAGCTGGGCTGTAGAGCTACTTAAATTACAGACTTAACCAGTTCCTCATAAAAATATTTCACCTTCTTTTTTCTTCTCTCATATGATTGCATAATGCTGTTACAACAGTGATGGTCAGCAGCTGATACATGGGCTTATCCACCCAGAAAGCTCGCCTGGTTTCTTCTAAACTGGTATTAACTTGCCTAATAGAAGATAATACTTCTTCCTAGAAACTTTGTGCTTTTGTGCATTTATACCTGTGTATTTTCATTCTGCTCTACACAGGTGGAGCACTTACCTGTAGCAGTCAGCTTTGCCCAAAGCACTGCTGCAAAATACTTGAGTTCTACTGGGCACACAAACATTTTCATTAAAATCCAGACGTAGAACAGCCACAGTGGTAGTACATTGTTTCCTCTTTTTCTTCTCTTTGAGATGTCCACTGGAATTTCCATTGATGCCTAGATTGCAATGGGAAATAGGTGCCTGGCTCCTGCTGCTGGCCTTAGAAAAGACCCTGAAAAGGATATTTCCCAGATGCCATGACTTGATTTCCTTCTGCTGCAGGCTTTCATTTGCTCTTTATTTATCCACTTCAACATCGCTACCTCATTTAGCATTCTTGATGTCACACAGTGTGACATGAGCTGTTCGTGAGGCGACTCAATGGCAGGGGGCCCACACAGATCTCTCTAGAGAGGCAAAGCAGCTGCACAAGTCTCATGCAGCACATCCCACCTGCGGATCGGGCCGAGTGAAATTCCTTGGGCAGGTGCCCCGGGTCAGTGCCTAGGAGCCAGGACTGAAAGCTGTTAGGGGAAATTGTCAACAGGAACAGCTGCTGTTATTGGTGCCCAGTAAGTCAGGAGTTCAGGCTTCTGATAGATAAAAAAAAAAAACAAGACCTGCCTCTTCTCTTTTCCTACCGTCGTGGCCTTTGAGAGCCCTAAGCAAAGAGGAGCACCACCTCAACAACGAGGAGCACCAAAAAATAATAATAATAAAAAAAAAACAAAACACAAACCATCTGATTTAATCCAGATGTGGTAGTAATAACGGGGCTATGCATTCTTGAGCACCATCTACTGGTACACTGTCCATAAACCAGAGGCACACATGCAGATGTAGAGCGCCCTGTCACAGCTGCGCTCACGTAAACGCGTAGGGCTCCTGGCCAGCACCAAGCATTTACAAGCTCCCAGCCAAGCCTTACAGCTGGGATCCTGGGGCAAACAGCTCTGAGAGCAAAGCTGGAGGAGTCTCGCAGGTCCCTGGTGCTGATGGTTGCCTCTGCTCCTGCAGGCAGTGCCACAGCCTGCAGGCCTCTCCGCAATGCTACAGTGCAAACATGCTCAGGAATTCAGCTTCGG
Source organism: Cygnus atratus (assembly GCF_013377495.2). NCBI lineage: Eukaryota > Metazoa > Chordata > Aves > Anseriformes > Anatidae > Cygnus > Cygnus atratus. The sequence goes on along the minus strand of NC_066376.1, from coordinate 4,898,066 downwards.
GCCGCGGGCTCTGAAGGATGCGCTGATCTCAACCAACCCAGCCCTGCAGGAGCTCTATGCCAAAGCTTTCTCCAGGGCGGAGAAGCTGTTCCTCTCCGAAGCCTACAACCCACAGAGAACGCTCTTCTGCACGCTGCTCATCCGGACGGCTTTCGACTGGCTCCTCAGCCACCCCGATGCCCCCGAGGACTTTGAAACCTTCTATCACGCCATGCTGCAGAGGAAGCAGAGCTTCTGTCGGAAGCACATTTACCTGCAGCCTATAGGTAATGCGGGTGTCTCCTGGAAAACATTGGGAGGGAGGTGGTGCCAAATGCTACTAACCCATCAGCCTCTTCCAAGGACTAACCTGTGGATGGGAAGTTCAGTCGGTAGTACCTAAGGTTGTGCCATGCCCCGAGTCCAGAGTCACAAGTCCTGATGACACCCATCAGTATGGCTCCCTGGTAAATACCACAGAATCATAAAATCATTAAGGTTGGAAAAGCCCTCCAAGATCATCTGGTCCAACCATCACCCTGCTACCAATGTCACCCACTAACCCGTGTCCCTAAGCACCACGTCCAACCTTTCCTTGAACACCCCCAGGGACGGTGACTCCACCACCTCCCTGGGCAACCCATCCCAATACCTGACTGCTCTTTCTGAGAAGAAATGTCTCCTCGTTTCCAACCTGAACCTCCCCTAGTTGTAGAGAGCAGTAAGGTCTCTCCTGAGCCTCCTGTTCTCCAGACTAAATAATCCCAGTTCCCTCAGCTGCTCCTCACAGGACTTGTGTTCCTGGCCCTTCACTAGCCCTTCTCTAGACACAGCACCGTGTGTGCCCTTGGGTGAGATTTGCTAGGAATATATGCGTGCATATATACACATATATGTAAAACAATACTGGATAAAAGAGCATTTCTGGAACTCCATCCCTGCCAGTTAATAAAAAACAAACAGCTCCCTGTCCCCAGGCTAATCCCTCTGGGCTGCTTATCTCAGAGATAACCTTCTGAGCACATCTGCTTTGCTATGATAGACAACACCAGTTCTCAGGGTGACCTCTGAAAGAGCCCCTCTCCTCCATACATGTCCAGCCACCTGGCAGTGGCTGCCACATCCCAGAGTAAGCAATTAACTTCACAACGAGCCTGCCTTGTGCCCAGTCACTGTGGCCAGCCCCACAAAACCCCACCAGACCTGGTGGTTCACCCTGATGTTGGAGCACTGACACCATGGCTTCTCTTCTCAGACCTGATTGAAGGGCCAGCCGGGCTGTCGCTGCTGGATTCCCTGCAGAGCTGCGTTGAGTCCTTCTTCCTGGGGCTCCGTGTCAAGTGCCTTCCCTCCATTCCCATCTCTTCCATCCACTGCTGCTACCGCCACAGCCAGGACTCGGACAGAGTGCAGCTTCACGCAGGTAAGGACCCGGCAGCGTCCTGGCACCAGCCTGGCATGCTGGCACCATAGAAAATAGGAAATGCCTGAAATATCCCTTCATTGCCAACGCAGGGAGGGGACGAGGAAGGGAGTGAAAAGGGAGAAATCCTGTTCCCATGGAAAAGCCAGAACTCTGAGGCTGGAAACAGGAATAAAAAACAAAGTGACTTTCATCACATTTTCCTCTGCTGTTTGTATTTTTCAGCACTGTTTTGTTTAGATCCAGCTTGGATCAGCTCTGGGGGAAGGCACTGTAGATCTCATGTGGACTGAATTCTCCCATCTCCCGTCCAGAGCCAAAGTAAATCCATGGCCTGGGTGGTGCAGGTGGGGAATTCAGCAGCCTTTCATGTTCGGAAATCGGGGTTCAAGTGTCACACAGCTCCCCAGGGAAACGAGTCTGCCAGCTGCCAAACTCGCGCTGCACAAACGCCCATCTGAAGCGAGCTGCTCGCAGGTAGCAGGGGCAGCGTGTGCTTGTCCTGGCTCCTGTGCCGTGGCCATAGGTCTTCTCCAGCACAGCTCTGAAACACCCCTGGGGGAGTTCTGGTAGTTCCAGGTGCTTGTTTCCATGGGGCAGTGCTGAATTCATCTACACCTCTGCCCTCAGGTCTGCTTAGCCTTAACGCTGTGCTCAGCACCACTTGAAAAGCCAGGTCTGCTTGTGCTCCGATTTGAGAGGACGGGCTGCACAGCTGCGATTCTCTGTCCGAGACACTGGGTCCAGCAGCTCTGCCTCGCTGCAGCTTGGATTACGTGCTCCTTCCCGTTAGCAGGAGGAATTCTGGCTCTTGCGTGCCTTCCACGGATGCTTCGTTTTAATGACCATCTCTCTTGTGTTTGTCCAGATGGGATCCTGAACTTCCTGAAGAACAACAAGCCCATGGATGCTCTGTGTGTCCTTGGACTCACTCTCTTGGACCTTTACCCATGTGAGACCTGGAGCTTCACGTTCAGCAAATTCCTGCCAGGACAAGGTGGGATTGGTGTCCAATGATCTCCTAGCACAGGGCGTGAATAAGGCAGCAGTGTACCAAAAAGCCTTCCCTGGGAAACTAAAATACCCAAATTTTATCCTTTTTTTTTTTTTTTTTCCACTCCCTGATGATAGGAACTGTTTTTTCCCAGTTTAAAAGTGGGATCTCAGGGCTCCTGATCCAGGGCTACTATTTCAGGCAAAGGTAACCAAGGTGCTGCAGACCTTGGAAGTGTGTCTTACTACACTGCTAAACTGGACTGCGCTATCACAGCTTTCTTTTCGTGCTGCCTAAGCTGAGAGACAGTCACAAGCTTACACGCGCCTCTCTTTACAGAAGTGGGAGTCTGCAGCTTTGCCAGATTTTCTGGGGATTTCCCCCACGGTGGCTGTAGCAGCTTGAATCCGCTCGTGCAGAAGGAACGATTAGGCCAAGTCAGCAAAGAAAGCAGAGACCGGACCTTGCCGTTCAGTGCCCAAGAGATGGTCCAGTGCTGTAAGGTAGGACTGGAAAATTCCTGCACCCCGTATTTCTTGCAGTGTGGGGTTTAATACTTCAGGCCTGGGCATAATCCACCTGTCAGCCCAGTGAAGCCTGAGACTCTGCTCCTGCACTGGTCCATGCATTTACACAGTTCTAAGCAGTTTGTATCTCAGTGCACTGCGCAGATCTCTCTTACTCCCCTTGCCACTGGAGCAAACTGCAGCATCAGCTGCATAGCGAGGCGACAGGACTTACAGCACAGCAGCACTGGCACAACTGCCCAGCTCCCAGCCTCCTGCTTGGGACATCTGAGTCTTCTGCTTGCCAGGAGATGTGCAGGCAGTAGGACCTGTTAGCTGATGAAGTATTTGGAGATTAATTTGGTTAGCTAATGGTGTTTTGTGTCAGCTAGTAGTTAGCTGGGCAGGTGCATCTTTCTCAGACACAGGCATCCATCAGGGAAGAGGACCAGGCACTAACACTTGTCCAACCCGCTTACATGGACAGATGAGAAAAATATATTAGACAAGTTTGCACATATAGTTATATGCCTTAAGTCCCATCCGTCTCCAGCACATCATCTTCGTGAGTGCTCACCCCTCACCCTGTGCCCAGAGCTGCTGCTAGCGTTTCTCGCAGTGCTGGCCCAATGTTGGCACCTGCACCAACGCCTTCGGTGCCATTTCTCTCTGCCTCGCCTTGTGTTTGCTCAGGACATTCTAGTCTGGGGTCTCTTCCTGAAGTAATTTCAAAGGGAATGAGGTGGCAATGGGAGGGGGAGAACCTTCCATCCTTGGCCGTCCCGCAGCTGCCAGTTCCCCAGGCAGTCATGCTTGGCCGGCTGACTCCAGCTTAGCTTTTGCTTTGGCACAGACATTGTGCTTTGGAAGGACCCGGATCTGTTATTGCCAATAATTTCTTACAGATTTCTCATATGGACTGTGCTGCTCTTTTCCAACCCCACTGGGACTGATTTTCTCCTTTAAAAACAAACAAACAAACAAAAAACAAACAAACCAAAAACACAAACCACCACTGTGCTCTTGGGGAAGAGAGCTCAAGCAGCACTGCTGCACAGCTCTGAAACACCACCTATGGGGTCTTCCCACAGCTGCTTCCAAAACACACATGCCCCCTTTCTCCTCCCCCCCAAATCAGGATGCTGGGTACCTGGGAAGCAGGGAGCTGCGTTCCCCTTGGAAAAGCCAAGGCTGGAGGACGGCCACGCCAAGCGGTTAGACTGCCGAAGCGGTGACGGGAGAGGAGGGGGCCGAGCAAGCAGGAATGACCGCGTGCTGCTGTGATTTTTGCCTTTCTGACAGGTGACTTGCCACGAGATCTGCCACCTGATGGGCCTGGGGACGTGCCGCTGGCTGCAGTGCATCATGCAGGGCGCGCTGAGCCTGGACGAGGCCCTGCTGCGGCCGCTGGAGCCCTGCCCCATCTGCCTCCGCAAGCTGCAGTACGTCGTGGGCTTCAAGCTGGTCGAGCGCTACAGGGTGAGTGACAGAGCCCCAGGCCCTCCCTGGAGTAAGGGGCACAGCTGCCAGGCTGCTGACCCCAAACCACGGTGCTAAATGCACTATAGCAGCATGTTAAATGCAGACGCTGCTCTCAGGGCAAGTTTCTAAGCCCATAGATCTGCTAACACCACATATGGACACCACCAAGAACAGTGCTAACACTTCTATAGCTCTAGAAAGGGTTTTCTGCCTCTGTTGTCTAAAAAGCTGGATTCGGTAGCCAAACAGCTAGCGGAATATAAATAATCTCGCCATTCTCATTCTGTACCCTATCTTTTCCTTGCTTATTATTCCTGTCTGACAAGCATCATGTTCAGAGACAGGATTTTCCACGGCTGCCTGTTTTAAAGTCTGTGGGTTATATTTGTAACGAGATGCGTGCAGAATGAGAACGGGGATGCCTCTAGTTTCATTCAGCTCGCAATCAGATGCACAGAAGCATGTCAAAGCATGCGGGGGAAAATACGCTTGCGTGGTTTTGCTGCTCGCCTATGTGTCTGTGCAGTGTTAGACCCGTCTGGTGCTTGCTTCTGCCTGAGAGGTGCCCAAATCGCCCAGAACACCAGGGGAACATACTCTGGTTTATTTAAATGCCTGACCTGTCACCATCCAGCTATTGCTTTCTAGAAGAGAACTGCTGTCTGCATTAAGCTCTCCTAGAAATGCTTTTTCCTTTACACCTGCAGTAAATACTGTAATTGGCTCAACTTTCCCTGGCAGCAGCAAACACAAAGCTGAAGAAAGGCCTCACTTGCCAACCATCACATCTGCTTCCCTGAGAGTGGAAGCTCAGCGAGGTATAGTACACGCCTGTAGGAGACACTTGTGATAATCTCTGCAAGAGGCTTTGCTGCTGCCTTGAGAGAGGAGATAGGAACGTCAGAGATGAAGTCAGTAGTTAAGCAACTCTCTGCGAAGAGAGCACAGAGCATTTGAAGACAATATCAGATCAGATGACAGTTACTTGCAAAGAATATTTTGGGAGGTTGTGGCCAGCCAAGTACAAGTCTGAAGTCACATCTCCTTCTGGAGCATGAGCAACAATCCCCACCTGCCGCAGAGCAGCCCCAGACGTTCACAATAAATACAGGAAATGCCAGACACAAAGCCGTTCCTCCCCAGGAGCAGGTAGTGCTGCTAATGTCTGCGACCGAGACAAGATTACAGGCAGAAGAGCATGTGGGACAGGAAACCAGTCCTTATGTAGGAGGATGAGCCCTTCAATTTATTTATCTGAGCTGCATTCAGAAACATACTCCATTTTGTCATCGCAGCTGCTCATTCCGCGATGAATTGTCTTGAAAATTGAAAGCAACCCAATTCTCACTGCACTTCCCCAGCACAACCAACATTTCCACCTGCTGCTTCTGCAGCATCCCGGGCTGTTCTGCACGTAGGGCCTGTACCAGAATGCAGTGATTGCAACGGCCACGCTGAAAAACAAACCAAAACACAGAGCTCGCCAGTGCTCGAGCTGCCCTTAGAGTCTGGCTTAGCAGCACAGGACAGCCGTATCCTCGCCCTGGTGTTAACCACAGTTTCTGCAGCATTTGCAAGTTCACTAGTTAAGGTACAACTACCGGTTTAGCAAAGCTAAATCATGAATATTTGAGGACTGAAGCTTGGCTAAGGGCAAGGATAATGTTTTAAGTCTAGCTAACACTGCAGAGACCCGTGCCCTAGAGTACTGTTGTTTGTTCTCCATGGGCTGCATCAGCATGGCTTAGATCTGCTCGCAGGTGCAGTGTGACCGCCCTGCTGATGGGGCGTGGTGGCACTGCCATGGCACGGGGGCTTGAAAAACTTCCAGTGCCACCACTGGAGTCCCCTGAAGTGTCAGATCACAGATTTCATTCCTAGTGACTTCACGTGCACCTGCCTGCAGGTAAGCTAAGACTGTAAAGAAGGTGTCCAGTTCCAGTTATATATGAGAACATTAAAAAAAAAAAAAAAAAAAAAGAGGCTGCAGTCTTACAAACCCCACAAAGATGTGAACATCTTTGAGGCAATAAGTCACCCAGGTCACCCAGGGATGAGAGACAGGAAAGATTTTTGGGTTTTGGTAGTGATCTCGAGTCAATTATTCCTTCCATTAATAATAATCCAGATGTTCTCTGTTAACATCCTCATCTCAGCGGTTTCTTTTCCTCTTCTAGGGAATTGTGCTAAGTAGCAGTTGTGATTCTTTCCCAGATTCTCAGTCTTGGGTCTTGGAAGTTGAAAAAGACACAAAATCACGGGCTGTTGGCAGCTTCCAAACAGCTCTGCTATCCCCTTCCCCAGTCTGGCTGCTGTTGCAGCTTTTGGTGCATTCTTTGTTTTTTAAGCCCAGAGGGAGGGAAGGGCTGCTGGAGGTGGGATGAGGCAGGAGAAAAGTTGTCCCTTTGCATTTTGACTTGCCCCAGAGGGAGGGGGCAGGGCAGACTAACTTAGCTGAAAGAGTCCATTTTATTCTTGTACGAAATTCTTCCCTGAGGCTCCATGCGCAGACTGAAACGAGAAGCAGGGCCGATTTCTCCCACCCACTCAATTTGAGCTCTTTATCTTTTCTGTCACTTGCCTGAAGAATGAGCAATAGAGGAGGAGAGGGGGAAGGGAGAAGGGGGATGCTCCTACAGATGACAGCTCTGTAGCACTGCAAATTTCATGCCTACTTCTCAAACACGACAGCACCGGGCTCACTGCTGTGTATACGGACCCAGCACAGCGACCGGTGCACTGGGGCCACAACCCAAGTTAATGCTCTGTACCTGTCACCCCTGCCTTTTCCAAAGCAAGTGCAGTGCTTTGCAAAAGTACCAGCTGGGAGCTGCAGAGAGGAAAGCTGAGAAAATAGGCCTCAAGGGTGTGAAATAGCTGAAAAACAAACAAAAAATGCCAACAAGGCAGACAGGGAGATCACCTTTTATCCAGTGATGACTGGAGTGGTGATTCATCCCCCCAGAGCACAAGAAATAAATGTGCCAGAAGCAACCCGCTATATGCCACATTGTAGCATTTAATATTTAAAAAGGAAATTGTCTCAGACATTTTCCTTTCATTAATTCTTTCCTGGAGCCCGGCCTACCAACTTGTGCACTTCAGCTCGAGAGACGAGGAGATATTCTTAGGAATATAACACACATTGCCACAGGAGTCAACCACACGATGAAACAAAATTCTTCCCCGCTATCTCAGGAGCTTTTGTAGTGACACAGCCTCCTCTAGGGAGGCACTGGTTTAGCTCCAGCGGAAATCATGTGCAGAAATGGGGGAGAGGATTTGTGCCATTTTTCTCGACTGTCTTCAATAACAGGGCAAATTCTGCCCACATCTGGTGGGGCTGGCTCTGCCACGGCCACTGACTCCAGGAAGACAAGATAAAGCCCCTGCTCCTGGCAGGGAGCACCACAGCATCCTAAGACAGCTAGGTTTACCCAAAAACGCTGAGAAAGGCATACCTGTTTTCCCTCGATCTCTAAAATGCCACCTTTTCCCTTCTCATCACAGAAGCTCTACGCCTGGACGCAGACCGTGCTGTCCACGTGGCCGAGGCAAGAGTCGGCGGACCTGTCAGCCTCGGAGGACGTCCCCGCTGTCAGCTCGGACTCCGGGATGTGCTGTGAGAACGACTCGGAGGCGGTGACCTCCTTGTCGGAGCCGCTCACGCCGGACACGTGTAGCCAGGCCCTCTCCATCGGCCAGGAGCTGGAGCAGGACGAGCAGTCGGGCTCGCTGGCTGAGGCACACAGCCAGCCCCAGCTCGCCGGGCCCGCCAAGGCCACAGATATCGTTAAGGATTACGAGCTGTGGCTGGAGACCTGCATCACTGCCCTGGAGAGGAACGTCTCCGAGGAGGAGCTCGCTCAGGTGGACGAAGCTGTGGACGCGCTGGCCAAGTGGGAGATGTTCACAGGGCAGCTGCCCGCGATGAAGAAGGACCTGCCCTTTGCTAGGGACAGCACTGGGCTGCGGAAAGTTCTCGGAGACAAATTTTCCTCCTTGCGGAGGAAACTGAGTTCCAGAAAAACTGTCCAAAGGGGAATCGTCCCCTCATCGCTGGCGGTGGGAGGAGAACTAGCGAGGGTCTGCCTTGGGATGGGCCAGCTCTGCTCCCAAGGCTTTGGTTGCATTACTATCCTGCTTCTGAGCTGTCTCACCACGGGTTGTTGCTGTCAGAGGGAAACAGGAACTCCCCCCAGGAATAAAAGGTGTTTCTTTTTTCTGAGATTGCTAACATCGTTTTGACGTGATCAGATCTTTGGTAAGGGTTTTTCCTGTGCTGGTCTAAGCTCCAGCACGACTCTAAATTCCTGTCAAGTCCTATGTAGGCACTTTATTTTCATGCTGTATTTCATTTGGTCTGAAGTCAGCTGGGAAGAGGTCTATGCTAAACACTAAACACATTCACACAGAAGCTTGGGCCATCTGAACAAACAGATGCAAATTAACCAGGGCAGCTCTCTTCCCATACACAGAGCTCTCCTACTTAGCATTTCTGTCTGATGCACGGCTATTATTCCTCCCTCTCTCCCCCCCGCCAGACGCTCATCTCTATTCCGTTCACTGCCCCATCGACTGGAGGCTGAGCCCAACACAGGAGCACAAACGCTGCCGACAGACCACGGCTGCGGGTGGGGGGGAGAGATGGAGGCGGACGGGCATGGAGGCGGTGAGCGAAGCAGAAAGCTGCCAGGCAGCTCGTCCGTCCTAAAGAACAGAGTTTGTGTGACGGCTGTCTTTTGGCGGACACTCCAGGGGATCTCCAGAGCTGCTTCACTTCAAAGCCCGGCTTGGAGCTGTGAGCTAGAACTACTCACATCCTCTGCAGATTGGCACTGGAGAGAAAACCTTTGGGAAAAAAACAAGAAGAAAGCATTCACACACACATTGATTATTAACTTAAAAGGGGGAAGTACATATGCATTCCTCTCCCTGCCTCAAGAAGGCAAAGCCCCATTCTTTTTGCTCTTCTCTGCTCCATAAGTAACCCACCGAAGGGGAACGGGTGCTGTGCTGGCCCCGGGAGCTGCCTTCCCCTGCTGGGGGCACGCTGTTCCCCTCCAGCTATTTATAGATGGACCTCAAGAGGCTGATGGCTTTCAAGCCCTGTAATAGCAGCATGGGGAAGGCTGGCCCTCTCCACCCGCAGCTCACTCAGGCCACAGCACTGATAACGCTCCCTACAGCTCACAGGGCCACGGCCATGCTTCAGATTTCCCCCACCTAAAAATATCTTTGAATTAACAACTGCAAAGGACAGGAAAGCAGGTAAGTCCAGTTCAGCTGGGGGGTGAGAGAGGATATTTCCCTCAGAGGAGATAATAGTTTGGGCTTTCCACAGGGCTTGCCCTGTGCACTTTGAAGGCAAGAGGACCCAAAACCCTGCAACGCATTTTTGGGGTAGGTAGAGAGAGAATCAGAGGAACACATCCAAGAAAAGCTCGAGATTTACTTGTGAAAGTACAAAAGATTTTGCATGAATTCAGCCGGATTCAGGACACAAGCAAATCCACTTGAGCATGATGTAGGCAGAGAGAAAAAGGGAGTTTGACTTCAGGAGTGGCGATGGCAGCTCCTGGCAGCCCCCCTTCCAGGCTGCGCTCCCTGGCCTAGCACAGCAGGGCCGCTGCTGCCGCCCTCTCCTGGTGCCTCCGAGGGGCTCTCGGCCACGGCATCCTGCCCTGCAGCAGAAATTCCCCGACCAAATCCTACCGGAATTACAAATCCGCGTACCGCCCCACGCTTGCTCATGCGTTGCTGTAACAGATTTGCTATTTTAAGCAAGAGATTACTTTTTTGTTTGCTCTTACTTGATTCCGTAGTGAATCATGAGGCTGAACTTTCAAAAGTTTCCCAAAAGATACCATAAACTCAGGATGACAATATGGCCTGAGGGAGAGAGACAGACGGCTTTCTGTCATAAAGTCCAAAGGCAACACAGAACGGGAGGCACAAAACCAACTTGCACTGCTGCAGAAGTCACAGATGGGAAACTCCCTACGTGACACTCAGTTTACAGACTTGTGTTAGCTCTGTTGTGAGAGCACAAATGCGGGCTGAAGAGCTGTCACTTATCACTAAAAGATATTTTGATACTGCCAGTGACAGAACCACCACTTATCAGTTCAGCTTGTCCAGAAGAAAGAAGTAAACGAGCAGGGCCATTCACCTACCTGTGTGGCAGCTCAGCAGGGCCTGCAGGCTGGTCGCAGCCTTGCAGTGCCAGGCAGAAAGAAAATGGCTGTTACACGTCCAAGTCCTTTGGCAGGCGGAGGTGAGGAAGGGGTCTGAGTGCTGCTGGTCCCTGGGAATATAAAGGTTGGGGTGCTCAGGAGCGTCTGGTCAGGATCACAACACTGGCACACAGAGCTGTAGCAACTGTCCAGAGCCAGCAGCACTCAAGCACAGGGAGCGAAACACAGGGGAGTAATACTTCACCCTTGCTTACAAAGCCTACACCAGTGTGAGCAAGGACCCTCTCCTTTCTCCCCAGTGGGCAGCCTGGTTTGCAGAGGGGAACATGACTGGCTAGGGCTACACAGAAAAATGAAGGTGGTAACCAGGACTAAGGCGCAAAAGGGCTGTTCCTGTTCTTTCCTGCAGGTACTGGGGGTGTAGCAGGGCAGAAAACAGCTGACAGAAGAAAAAAATATATCAAAGGTAAGCCCCTAAATAAGATACCCTGCATTTTAAGCAGCACTCATACTATCAAATAAAGCAGGTTTCTGAGGAGATACTTCTACGTAGAACGGTGTGGGAACAGCAACGTAACTTGCAGCTAACAGGCTGCTGACTTGTGGGCCAGGAGCAGTTTCACCACAGGGTAGGCAGTGGGCAGGAGAACCTAGGCGTTAGGTTAAGCAGCCCCTCAGTTCATTGAGCCTCCTGCAGGAAGACGGGAAGAAAAAGGAGCAGGGCACTGGGACAGGGATGGATGCAGGTTGCTGGGAGCAGAAGGATCAGCAGCAGCCTCCCTTGCAGTCCCGGCATGGCAGTGCCTTCGGCCTGTGCCTCCTGACCCGAGGGCATCTTGCTGCCCTGATGGGATGATCTAGAAATGAACTCTGCACATTACCTTGCTGCTGCCATCAGGAGATGCCCAATTTATTTTGAAGCAACTTCTGAGGTCCATAATCCCAGACGGAGTAGAAAGCACAGCCTTTTAATAACTTTATGAGCTCATAAAGACAAATATCTTTTCTGAAGAATAAATTGGCAAAACATTCTGTTCTTACTCTTAAGAAGTTGCTGTAACTGAAGGGAGCGGGGATACAATGCATCTGCCATGGGGTAAAAAAAAAAAAAGCCAGGCTTTTTCCTGGTTACAGGTAAAATTGCTTGTAACTGACTGCAAAGGCAGGAGAGGAGAAGCCAGGGCCTTCTGCAGATGTCTCATCAGCAATGCCCAGCCCTTTGTGATTTAGCAGCAGATGTGACCACCTTCCTCTCCTAGTAATGGTGCTTTTAACTGAAGTTCATTTCTGCTGTGCAAAATTAAGGCTTTAAAGCTACTTCTTGTAAAAATTCCTGAATAGTCTTCCTAATAACTTCTTGCCTTAACAACGTGCAGTTTCACAGGATGCCAGTCAGTCTTGAGGAAGACGGAAAGAAATTTGCTAATTTTTGTTAGTAATTATATAAAACTTCTTCCCAAGTCTACAAGATAGTCAGACACAAGATTGGAGCTGGAAAGCACAGGAATTTAGTTTCTTTCCTCAGTCTCCCCTTCAAGAAACTGTAATGAATGCTCAGACACCAAGTACGTAAGGGGGCCTACAAGAAAGGTGGAGAGGGGCATTTACTGGGGAGTCGAGTGATAGGACAAGGTAGTGGTTTTAAGCTAAAAGTGGGTAGATGTAGTTCAGCTATTCAGAAGATACTCTTTACTGTGAGGGTGGTGAGGCACTGGCACAGGCTGCCCAGAGAAATTGTAGATGCCCCACCCCTGGAAGTGCTCAAGGCCAGGCTGGATAGGGCTTTGGGCAACCAGGTCTGGTGGGTGGGAGGTGTCCCTGACCACATCAGGGTGGTGGAATTAGATGATCCTTCATGTAACCTTCCAGCCCAAACTTCATCTGTCTTGTAGGGCTGTAATTCACTGGAGTACTTCTTCCCAGAAAAGGGACAATTTGCTTTCACAGAGCCGACAAAAGAGGTCACATGGAGCTATGCTGCTGCTGAGGGTCTCTCAAACTAGGAAGTATGAGATCACACTATGAGATCACACCTGGGAACCTCTTACAAGCTCATAACGAATCTGCCATTCACTTGCCCTCATTTTCAGGGATGCTGACTGCTGGCAAAACACATTGTCACCTGAAAGTGCTCGGCTCCTCCAGGGGAAAAAAGGCAGCCATTCCCAGAAGCCTGATGTAGCTGAGGACCCAACATTTCCAGTGATTAGTGAAAGGACAAACATTGCTCCATAGACTCTTTTAAATTGTGCACCTGCCAATGAAATTGATTGGGCATTAACAGTTCACACAAGAAACAATTAAGATTTGCCACAAAATTTGTCAGCTGTGACTTTTCAGAGTACAAGCATGAAAGGTTAACAGCATTCCTAAGAACTGGAGCTCAAATTCTGGCAGACTTAGCTGATGCCGTGACAGCAATCCTGTACAACAGGGATGCTGAGAACTCCTCAAAGGTCAATGGTTCTGCACCGTAGCACAAAGATACCACAGCACACAAGTAAGGAAGTCCAAGAGGGGACTGGCACCAGAAAAAGAAGCAAGGATAGTTCCTATGGCTATTATCAGATAGTACACAGCAGAAAAGAAATGTCTAGCAGGTGTTGCCAGCTCAAGCTTAGTTGTCTTCTCTTGCTGAGCTTAAAATACATAAGCACAAACTCAAGCTGTGTCTTCCCTTCCCCTTCCCATCAGTCCTAATGTCTAAAACATTTACTGAAATGTCACAGATGAATGAGTTGGAAGTTTTTTTTTATAGGTTAATGTTTCACCAGCCTTCAATTCCTGGACACATTCAGGAAGAATTATTCAGACCAGAACCGGAGAGGTGGGAGATGCATAAAGATTAGAGAACAAGGTTTTATTGCATGACAGCTGTAGTTTCATGCAGCCCGTGCTGTAATTTATTCAAAAAGCAGCTTTTTGCAGAAAATTTTTCAAAGCAAGTCATTCTCTAGACTCTGTTGAAAGATAAAAGCCATGAAAAACAGTGTAACAAGTCAAGTTTTAATAGATTTATAAAATTCATATATACAAAACAGTAAACTAAGTCACCAAAGCTATAAAATACACTTTTTACACATCACAATATAATTTTATCTAGTACACAGTTTTCATAAATTGAAACTATTACAGCAAGTAGCTGCTTCTATTGTGGATGCTGTTTTGGTGCTAGAAAGACACTTACGTGAGCAGTCTGGAACTGTGCTTTTAATTTATGCATTTTTTTTTTTTTACCTTCTTTAATTTGTCACTGTTTCTAAAGAACTTTCCTGTGATTGTTAGAAAATTAAGGCTAAACTCAGGCCTTTCTTGCCCAATGCAGTGAACTGGTTTAAACAAAAAAAAGATATTGCATAGTATGCGTATTACAATGCATAGGCACCACAGAGCAAGTAAATTGCAGAATAAAAAGATAACGTTAATTGGCTTCCTAGCTACATGATTGTGTCATGAGATAAGTTGGTGTTTTGTCAGTTTGCTTTCATACATATTGATTCCATAAACAAGACAACTCATCACAAGAGCAATAAATACTAGCCATTTTGTTAAGTGAAGTCTCCAGAAATACTGCTTAACATGGATCATCAACTCAAGCTCATTACACATCCCAGATAACTTAACCTGTACATCAGAAAAACGCTCATTATCCTAAAGACTGTTAATGGCTTCGGTGTGAGCGGGAGTTTGAACACGTTTTCAAACCTATAATCACCGAGCATGCTTTCCAAGTCTTGTGAACTATCAAAAAGATCATTCCTCTTCCACGTCCCCCTTCTCCCTGCTGTCTTCTGCCAGCTTTTGCCCCCAACCACCCACACATAAGCTCAGCACAAAAGACTGACGGAGGTACAAGCAGAGCAGCAGTGCCATTCAAAAATCTGTTCCTTCCCTCAGAAGAATCTCTCCCTTAGGTCCTACTTATGCAAAAAGTTTACTCTCCATCAATTGTAGTTTTTATTCCAATAACGGAAACAGTATCTTATCTAGCCATTCCCCTGAAATGCTTCTCGTGCTCTGGTATCTTGAAGAAAGGTTAAGTAGCTGTTAGGAGTAAGACGCACCATCTGGCCAGAGATCTGTATCCCATATTTTAGCAGGAACTGAGTTTTAGCACCCAGTTATGAGCAGATGAAGAGAGATTTACAGCGGAAGGGTGTGCAGCTGCAGCAGGGCCAGCCTTGCCAGCCTGCTGCTGTTAATTCACAGCCAATAGCTCTCTGGAGTCACTCAAACCTTTTGGGGTCAATGCAGATGGCATTTCTGTTCAACACAGTCAGTCTTCAAGCACCATCAGCTTTTGGGATCTGTTTAGGAAATAGCTCCTCTCTCCTGCTCCCTTCCAACATGCTTTGGCTTTTTACCAGAATGTCTACCTTGGAAGTCAGTGCTGCTCTTTTTTCCCCCCTCTCTGACCATGATTAATTTCACGGCGGACAGAAGACATGACCTTTGGGCATATGCCAAGAGCTAGGCTGCGATACTGTTTGTCAAGCCAGGCACAGAACCGCTAGCACTGACAACCTAATACCTCCACACTCCCCACCCAGTAAGACGACAAGCATATCAACACACAGACAAACTTCAATACTGCTTTCCAAACGCTGTTAGGAAGACAAAAACTTTAAGAATCACGCTAAATTGCCCAGGCACCAAGATGACTGAAGAGAGAGCATCACCTGGTCAGCACAACAGCAGTTTCAGCTCCGAACATCCTGGCTTTGGTCAATTCCATCTATGTAAATAAATTAGTGTCAAAACAAAGAAGTGCCCACTTCACAGCACAGAGATCACCCCAGCTAATTACAAAACAGGTAATATTAAGAAGCACTACGTTTTGTATTGTCTTGCCAATTACTTCCTCAGTAGCCTAGACAGTCCTCATCTAGAAGTGCGTGGAGTCGGTATTAATCCAGCCCAAATGTGGCCCAGGCGATGCCGGTTTTCACGATTCCTGAACACTGTTATAGGCTCGTTTACAAAAGTAGGCATAGATGTTTTATGGCTGCTGCTGAAACACCCTACCCACCACTTCCTGTGTTACAGAAGTAATGAAGAGCGTACTGAGGTAAAGCGTTTGCAGTGCTATATTAAATCCCTGACTACCCCATGTGTTTTATACTAGAAAAATGTTATAGAAAAGAGGCTACTACTGAACCCATAGGAACCCAAGAGAGGTCTCATGATGAGAGGTCTGGTTTGCAGGACAAGCTGCACTGTAGGGAGGTATTATTGCGTATCTCATTTTTGCCTCAAGCTGGCATACATCAAATTGTCCATCAACCCGAAAAGTACTCCTGAAAATTTGATAAGAAAAATCATGTGTTCAAACACACTGCTTGAAAAATCAAAGGAAGCTTGTACGGAATTCCTTGAGTTCTATCCAGCACAATAGGTTCTTCTGAACTGAAAAGGTACATTCACAGAAAAGGCTGCAAAACATGAAGTTATTATCCAGAATACAGCCACCTAAAGAAGGCAAAGGGCACGTTTTCTCAAGTGATCTTCTGGGGAAGGCTGCCAGTTTCTTCAGTGGTTCCATGTCTATTCTTTTAATTTCTTTTTTTTTTTTTTTTTTTTACACTAACCAGGACTACTGAATACCTGGGTAGCATTTCAAACAGAAAGTTTTTCATATCAAAATCTATTTCAAGTGTCCCAGGGGAATGAAATATTTAGTCTGTAGTGCCACATACAGATGAGCTCTTCCTACACCATTACTTTTTTTTTTTTTTTAATTAGTATACATTTCTCCACTCTGCTTGGTTCAGGCTTTAGTTAGCTCAGAAAGTCAAAATGGACGCCTTTAGGAGCTCCTTCATGCTTGTAACATGACTAGTTCTAGGTTTGATGCAGCAACATATTCAGTTTTTAAAAACACTATTATCACGTCAAATAATCTATGCTGCCATACCAAACAGAATAAGTTCAATTCTTCATATGAAACTCAAAGCATCTTTGAGTTGTAGTGTGAAGCTGAGTGGCCAGTAATTTCTGTAATCAACACTAGGAACTATTTAATTGCTTTAAAGTGATAACTGCCTATTAAATATGTCATTTATAGAAATTATTCCTACTCTTCCTTGTTAAATTCCAATTCACTGTCATCTGGTATTGCCATCTCAGAACTGTTCAGAAAATGACAGCACTGCAATTCGTTAGCTTAAAAATAAATACAAAGTACTGCTTGATGAAATACTCCCATTTAGTTAGTTTTTCTACTTAAACTGCACAATTACGTAAGTTTCTCCTGCAGGCACAAGCTGCAAGCACTTCCTCTCTTTGTCCTTGCAAGAGACAACCCATTTGCAACACTCCGTCACTGGTCACTGACCTGTAGCATCAGAGAATGGACAGCATTTTTTTTTTTTTTTTTAAAGTAGCTGTTCAAGGTCTCCATCTGATTATCATCCTGCTTGTGACCTATTTCCTGACTAGCCAAATGAACAATAACCCTATAAAGTTAACACAAAAAGATGTTCTCTCCAGCTGTGTTTACCTGCAAAGTTCTCCAGGATGTCACATAAATAAAGTTTTTTTTTATTTGTTTCTTGTGAAAGGACTATGCAACTGATCAAGCCTGTCCTGAGATGCTTGTACAACTTAAGCTACCTACATTCTGCTTTAGTAATTAACTGATTTACCATAACATGATTTTCTGGCTTTATTATACTACAACTTAGCTTGAAAAACAAAAACAAAATACCTCAGTTGTGCAAGAACTAGAGTCTATATTTAGCAAAGAAGTTTACCTGCCACCTGAAAAACAATCCTTTTCACTCACAGTCCAAATCCTTTGCAAGTTTGAGAAGGGCTTCACTTTTGCACGAAGAGTCTCCTGATCTTGGGTTCCTGGTATGAACCAACACTATCAAACCCAAGTTACACAGAAAAGAGCCTACAGAGCCAAACCACTGATTTTCATCTGCAGTCTAGAGCATCATGCTTAGGCCCATTTTGTCAACAGAAAGAAGAAAGGCAATAATGGGCCACAGGTGAGCAAACTGGTTCCCTAGAACTCTGATTTATTGTGCAAAACTGCTGCATTGTACAGAAAATCACTAGCAAGATTGACAGCTCCATATGAGATAACTCATGCTGTTTCTTTTCCAGGTGCAGATCAAGCTACTTAAAGTATATGTTGCATTATTAGCTCTGTTTAGAGTTTTAAACCCATACAGTGACTATGGACACAAAACCATGGATGACCATGGAAAGAAAAACAGAACAGGAAATTCCACACTATGCCTCCCAGGTAAAACTACAGTAGATTCAGACAAACCTGAGGTAATTCTTGAGAAAAAAAAATTAGAGTTGAAAGGGAATGCTTAACTCATTTGAGAAGACAAGCATCATATTAGCCCATCTAGAAAATTTAGTGAAAGAATAAAGTTCACAGCAAACTAGGAAATAAAATCAAGTCAACCTAGAAGTCGGGTCAGCCCACGACTGCCTCCTCTTTTCCCAGTGTCTCGTGTGAAGTGGAAACCACTATCAGGAACTCCAAGAAAAATTAAAAGCATTGGAATAATCTTCATCTTCAGTCAAACAAATGGGCTAGCTTAGACAAATAAACCTTATAAGATTAGTAAACTTATTTGCACCAATCAAGGTTACAGCATTTACCTTTTCAAATGTAATAAACTGAAGAGCTCTCCCATCTGACTACCAGTCATGTGACATTTTTCCCCTTCAAGGCTAAAAATGAATAAACATTTAAAAGACAGACTTGGTCCTGGCAAAAATAAGACTTGTTACAAGGAAGCTAATTCCTGTTTAAGTTTGCTTAAATTTAAATTGGATTTTCCTGTCTGTAACTTTTCACTGCTTCTTACCTCACGACTGCGTTATATAACTCCGACATAGCCACGTCTTTTCCACTCTGAAACTTGCACAAAAAAAAGACTGCTGCATTAGGAAGCTACACAAAAATACTAATACAACATCTGCAAGCTTCAGAGGGGAAGAAAGATTCCAGATTTTATCCAAATTAAAATCCTGTTCCGTTGTCCTTTCATGTTTTTGAGACCACATTTCCCATGGGATCACCAGCTGAAGTAAAACGTTGCTTGTTTTGACATGCCATTGCAGTCTCAGTGGGGATTAAGAACTCCAGAGAATCTGCTGCCTTTGTATGGGTACAAACAGCCCTTCAGGTTTTATTCTTGGATAAAAACCATGAAAAAAATTAAACAGTAAGCTACGTTTGAGAATTATCTAAAGAATAGCACTACAATGCTGAGATAAAAGGCAGGTTGTAAGTTTGTCCATGCACCCCACTGTAATAGAAAAGACCTGATATGTCTGTACACGAAAAAGGCACCTGATAGTTAGTTACACAGATTGAGAGAGCTAGGAAATTAACAGTTCATATCAACACTATTCATAGCCTCTTGCAATTTTACGCACAAACCGTTGCCCAAAAGGGGCAACTCCAACCTTGACTGTATTCAGAACTACATGTGCATTACTATAGGCTAGAGATCCCATTAAGACACAGATTAGGGGCTAATTTTACAGCAAGGTTTTGCTGCCCAAATCCATCAGTGCAGCTGTAAAACTGGGATCTCTAGGGTGTTTGGACTTCCTATACAGTCAACTGTTGGAAACTAATCAAGCAGCTGCTGTACTACCAAAGCCTTTGCGTAAGAGTTTAATCAGTTCCAAACTTCCGAATATAGATAAAGCTCTGCCATGTGAGATACCGAACCTTCACAAGTACTGCCAAACTGCAGGTGTGAGCACAGTGCTGAATTTCCACCAAGTACATCTCACTCAAGCACCCACTGTTCAGAGACAGGGTCAGGTGCTCTAGCACAGGCTGCTTCACCAAGGAAATCAGTTTCCCCATGATGTAATACCCTTTACACATAGTGCAAAATAAACCCTTCTCCAGCGAGGCCTCAACTTCCCATCCAATTTACTCCAACATGGGTTTCCTTATCCAGTTTCAGACTTTTGCTTCAGGATACTCATGCAAAACCTTCAGACAAGAGCTGTGCATCCACCTTAATTAGTGGATTCCAGACCCTTGGCAAAACTGAATATGCATACAAGATCTGGTTATATTCCTAGGGTTAAGAACGCAACTTCCATTAACATTCTCCAAGACAGCTACCAATCTCATTATGTTTAGGTTAGTTTGATCAATTCAGCACCTCCAAACTACAAAAAAGGCAGTTTGTATGACTGGTGTCTCTGAAAAATAAGCATATTCACTTAAAACATAGTGTCTTCCATACATGGTTTGTCAGAGATTTTGTTTTCTAGGAAGGCAGAAGGTGGTTGTGTTATTCAGCATTCCAAACTAGGTACAGAACCTACAACGGCCATGTTTCAGTAGTGTTTCTAGTCCAAATGATTCAGTAGCTACCATCGACATTTGATTCCTTCGGCCTATAGCTCCTCTGTTTGGACTGGCTAGTTTACAGCATTCCTGAGCCAAGTAAGTAGCATGGGTCCTACACCACATGCAAGGGCCATAAAGAAAGGATAAAAACTTTGATCTAACCCTCCAGCAAATTTTAACAAGACATGGACTGCTCTCCTTCACTGCAACATAATATCCTTCAGATTCTCTTGAAGGATCGTGTCCTTCACAGCATGAAACACAAAGCGGATGTTTTCAGTGTCTATGGCAGTGGTGAAGTGATGGAAGAGCGGCTTACTACGGTTTCTCCTCTTTCTGTCAAAGCACTGCACCAGATAACGTTGAACATCTTCTAGCCTGTGAGGGTCCCCTTTGAAGTCCGAGAAATACTTCTTAATGCTGACAGTCTTTACCTTCTCTACAAGAAGATCCATCTTGTTGAGGAATAGGATAATAGAAACGTTAAAGAAAAGCTTGTTATTGACTATTGTCTCAAAGATATTCATGGACTCCACAAGTCTATTTGTGCGCCTGTCTTCCATGAGAACCTGATCATATTCACTGGAGGAGACCATAAACAAAATTGAAGTTATTCCATCAAAGCACTGGAACCACTTCTGACGCTGAGATCTCTGTCCACCTACATCCACCATCTTGAAAGGTATTTTTTTAATGATGAAATCATGCTCTACTATCCCCTTGGTGGCTTTTCTAGCCAGCAAAATATCTTGTTTGCTGGGGAAATAATTCTGTAAAAGAAAGGAGAAGAGTGTCAAAAAATCCTTCAAAAATGCCGGTTAATGTCAAAATATAGAATGGGAGAAAAAAAATCAAGAGCCCTTTATTTTTTAATTATCAAGTGAAGAATGAATATTCAACTTAAAATAATGGACTGCCGACCATTTACCTCAACACATGGTTAAACAACTAACAGAAGATCCTGAGATGTACGAGAACAACAATTTAGGACCAACACTCTTGTTCTTGTACTCGCAGCATCACATTTTCAAGCTGAAGACTATTTCACCATTATGAAATTCTTAGCCACAGTGTTATCATTAGTTAGGTACTGTTCTGTAAAGCTGATCTCCAAAACGCCACTGCAAGGATTTTGTTTTTTGAAACTGAATTTTTCAGTTCTTTGCTCTCACAAAGGGTATCTTGCAAGTTTTAATGGAAATAATTCTCCCACGTTCACAGTCCCTGACCAGTGAGTAAAGCAACACATTCTATTGCAGGATGTGGCACAGCCCACCACTGTAGAGCAATTTGTTCTTCACACACTTATCACAGTTACTATTTTGGAAAAATCACCTCTTTTCTTTGTTCTCCAAATCTGACATTTTCATTACTCATTTTGAATCGTACAGTAGTAAATTTTTATTTGGTAGGGTTTCATTCTGCTACCTTTAGTAGTACCAGCAATCAGATAATCATGAAAGACAATGAGATCCAGAGGCTACACAGGATTGACAAAAAAAATGTGCATAAATGCAGCTTCCATAAATAATATTAATCTGTCAAAAAATATCGATTAAATACTAAGCTTCAGTTTCATAAAGCTAGAAGTCACTATTCCTAAAGGACTTTGATAAAGTTATTTAATGCTTTATTATTATTATGGCATTAATTATAACATATCAACGCTTTCATCCTTGAGCACTTTTGGTACAGAAAGAGAAGTTATGTCTTACCAGCTGACCGATCCGATCCAGGTTATCCAGGAAGTATTTCACTGATTCTCCCTAGAGAAAAAGAAAGAGATGGAAACTTAGTGTACTTCTAGGATAGAAAATCCAATGGAACTATTGCACTTCCACTTTCCAACATCGAGGTCTAACATAGCTATATCACAAATGGAAGTTTGGACTACATCCTGATATGCTTAAGGAGTTGCAACAACAGAAGTACCCCATTGCTTAACTCACGTAAACTGCTGATAATGAAGCAGAGCTGCTATAATTTGCTACTGACGTGTAGGTGAGCTAGTATTTATTCTAAACGGTTCTGTTACTAGTAGAAAAAACAAAGTTGTGTAGAATTTTGAAAAAGTGTTCAAAGTTACCTAGTAAGTCTTTACAATGAAAAGAAAGTGTTATTAAAGGCAGTTCTTTGCTTTGGATTAAAGGAGGTTTTTTCTCTTGTACAATCAAGGCAGTTAAATGACACTGGGTGGAAGTAAAAATAAACCCCTTCATTAGAAACCAATGTATTTTGCTTGAAATTCGTAACAGTGAACAAAAGCATATCCTAGACTGGTTGGCATATCTTTAGTAAAAGTGAAAGATTCAAGCCACCTACAATTCGTGATAATTCACAATCATGAAGGACATTCTCTTCTACAGACAGCTTCCCTTCTAGGCTCAAGGGTTTTAATAAGAGATTTGCTGATCTTGTACAAGACCCCTTAGCAGTTATATTGAAAAGAATAAGCAATGTTTATAAAGAAAATGTATTTTTATGTGAACTTATCTTTTTAAAAAGCTTGCCTGTTTATTACACTCAAATCAAGTGCTACTTTGCACTGACAACTGACAGTAGGTGCCTTCACCATGTTACTAATTTAGAACGAGAACATTCTCAAAATATCATCTCACAGATTCCAACAGCAATATAAATCCTTAAACTGAACATTCTCCTCCATACCATAGGCCTGAGACAGAGGAACAAAATTATTCCCCTCCAGTACGACTTCAAACAGATGCCAACACAACAGTTTATTTTGAAGAATCAGACTGGAGATCAGAGGATTCAGTGTACTGCACAAGGACATACTTTCAGCATCAGGCAAAGACAAAAAGGAGCTGCAACTTATTTCCTAACATTTAAAACTGGAAGCGTCTTCTCATAAAGGAGGGAAAACATACATATTTGCAAAAAGCTATATGTATCACAAAAGATATACAGTATTAAGGCATTAAAAAAGGACTTCTTCCAGGGGCGGGGGCAAGTTTGTAAAGAACAATTGCTCTAAGAGCTTCCTTACAATCATGAATTTTCATAAGGTGAAAGTAATTTCCTGTATTTTTTGGCACTCTTTGGGATCAGAAGAGATATCACAGACTGCATGAATACGAAAAAGGTCTTCCTGTACAGCATTAGTCATATTTAAGAGATGGGAGAGCCCAAACGGAAAAGGTCACTGAAGCTAAAAAAAAAAAAATCCTTCTCTATCTATTGTGTTTTGTCCTGCACAATGCTTGTAGATGTGCAACACGATGGCAAGCAGGCTGTCTCTGATGCGACTAGTTCCTTTTTTCTATCCAGTCACTTTAAGAGTCCTTGCCTTGCTCATACACCCTCCCACGCTGAGAACAGGAAACAGCTGTATGCACGTAAACTGCTGCGACACACAAGCAAATTTACCTGATTTATGGCTTGTGCCTCCCCTACTTCCTGCCTCACACACAGATCAATTTAACGTTTTGCACATTTATAAGAGAGAAAATCTAGTTATTGAAAAATACACATTTTTTATTCAGTGATTTAAGGAAACTAGACTTCGCTATTTTTCTATGAAGCTCTTCGTAATGTTGTAATTATGCCAAATAATTAATTCTGAGAAATTTTAAGCAGTAATTGCAAAATACTTGGATAGCTGGGTAACCGAGTCAGATTGTTGAACAGGTGTGCTCAACATATGATGGGACTGACAGCTCTGAAGAAGTCTGAATATTGTCTTCCAGCACAGAATTCAAAGATTCTCAGTACTTAAGTCAAAATATCTGTTTCCAGTCAAAACAACAAAATCCCCAAAAGCTCCAGAGGGTTCAGAGTTAAGAATAGCTCAGAACATTAAAGCACACAAACCTGAAAAGAAGAAAAAAGCTGAACAAAACACAAACACTGAGAACCCCCTACTCTCAAGATGATTCCTCGATTAAAGCCCTAACACAGGAACACAGCAGCATGGGGTCAGTTCCAGCTCCAAAGACTTCTTGGGTAACTTTTTTTTTTTTTTTTAAACATTTTATCCGATTCACAGAAAAGCTGGTTGCTTCTGAGGAGCTGGGGTATGGGGGGACACTTCAGTTCATCAGCCTGGCAGAGCAGAACAACTGCAGACAGCACCAACTTATTTGAGCAATAATACAGATTACTCAAATGAGGGAAACAGAGATACTCCATGTTTTATGACTGTTTTGTATTAATATTTTTCATTGTAACAATTGTATTAACTGAACAATCATTTAGCTTTTCATTTTTTTCATCATCCAGAGGAAATAGAAAGCAACGTTAATTGGATCTAAAAGTTAAAGTTATTTAGCTTCCTATCGAGCTGTACTTAAATGCAACTCTGAGTACCATCAATATTATGCAGAGTATGCTGACATGCTTTGGGTATTATATACATACATTTGTTAAGTGTGTGTATATTTATCAAGTACACAAATAGTTTAAGAATAGGTCATGAGGGCAGGTTTTGTATTCAGTACAAATTAATACAGAAACCAAAAAATACCATCTGCCCCTCGCACGTTGAACTATTTTTCTCTTGTGGCCACTGAAGAACAGCAACCTGTTCTGGCTTTTTCAGCACAAGTTCTTAGAGATTCTCCAAAGTCACCCAACCAGTCAACTGCACTCAAGAGCTGGCTCAGCACCTCCTTTTCCACATCGCAGCCAGTTATTTCTGCTTCACCAGCACAACTTGCCTTAGAAGCAGCAACAAATATAGCAGCTAATATTTGCAATTAACTCTGACATTAAAGACATCTTTATATAGATTGACTATTTTAACCTATTTTAATGGTTCAACTGAAGAAGCTGAATAGTTTTCCAGGCACTGTAATCTATTTTGAACTATGCTTGCAGGCAGCAAAACAGAAATCAAGCAATATAACCTTTATACTATTTATACTGTATTTAAATACCTAAGGAAACACACCCCATGATCTATCTTTTACAAAAATCACACAAATTAAGTCCAGGACAGCTCTAACAGGCCTCTAACAGGCTGGCTTGTCAAGAAAAACTGTAGCAGCTCAAGAAACTTCCTGAAGATCAACCACCTTCATACAAGTTTAAAGTTTTTCTAGCCTCTGGCTTTTCAAGGAAGACTCAAATCTTGTATTCCACTGTTGGAGTACTACTACCTTTGAAAGAAATAATTTAAGAATATTCATACATAATATTTTTGAAATCTGAAAGGCACTATTTCATTTCAGCTGACGTGGCATTATGTGTGTCAGTGAAGCATGTCAGTGCTGGGATTTTGTTATTTTTTAACCTTATGATCTATCAGAGCATTTCACATTTCAAAAGTTCTATCAACAAATCCTGAGATGTGTACCAACAGCAAAATAAATGATGGTCATCTGCTAGCTTTTTTTTCCCCCCTTGATAATTAATCAAGATGTCAAAATGCCGTCTTCCGTCTTCGCTCAGTACTGTCTGGGACGAACATGCTCTGCGTTATGAAACGTACATAATTCAGATACTCCTTTTTAGTACACAAGAGCGTAGACCGTAAGCCTTTCTTAACTTCTTGGTCACCACACAAGAGTTACCACAAATGTTCGGATGATTCATTCTCCCACTGCTAATCTCTTCTCCCTCTGCAACACATATCCTCTGAGTAACTGTTCTGCCAACTGGGACCAAGTGAAGGAATAAGGCTCCGTTCCCATTGTTCAGCAGGATGAGTCACTGCACATCTGGGAACTGGGGGAATCGAGAAACACAAACACAAGGCCTATAACGAGCCCACAAGCTCCACAATGTAGCATCACCATCGGACTTCATTTTTTTTCTATTTTTTTTTAAACTGCTTTATCTGCAGTATCAAGTTTGGTAAAGTTACAAAAATAGTACAATTTGCTTAAAAAGTGACTGGTGGAAGAGAAAGGGAGGAAAGGTAAAAATGAAAACATTTTTGCTTCCTGAAATAGCACTCTAAAGCTCTTTTTATATTCTAGATTACTATGAACATGGCAAGTAAAAATCTCAAGGGACAAAAGTCGCAATATTAAGAAATATCTATTGCATTTACTTCTATGTATTTTGCATTATATGAATATCGTCTTAACTCCAAATAATTACCATAGAAAATAACTAATTGAATTCAACTCCTCTGTCCCTTCAGGCTAGATTCATAACACACAGGAAATCTCCCCAAAGAAATACTAGAACAAAACTGGCATCACTTCCTTTGCTGCTCATGAGCCCTGTTACATCAAACAAGTAGAAAACACTTGGGCAGAGTTCCCAAATAGTTTGCATTTCATGAAAATAAATGCACAACAGATTATACGCAGATCACTTTAAAATACACACAGAAGCTCAGAAATAAGAAAAAATGTTCTGCAAGGCCAGAATTTATCAACTTGTCGCTAACCCTCAGCCAGTTATTCAAAGTAACATTGGTTAGATCATTAATAATGAAACATCCCATTGTCCAGTTCCCTAAAATATAGGCTCGTCTCAAACTTCTCCTTCTGAAAAGCAGTTCCTTTAAATCCTAAAAGACTTGAAAGCAGACCTTCTGTTCCAAATTGGCTTTTTTCCTTTCCTTGTCCCAAGGCCTTTTTGACATAATATTAATTTAGCCCTTCCTGATCATTCTGTCTCTAGCTGCTAAATTTAGAGCAGACAATTTAAGGTAGACCTGTCAGTCTTTGCTTGTTTCAGATGATGAATTAAACCACACAGGAAGGAAATGTTATACTTCAAGGAACACGTAATACAGATCTAACAGGACTCCCACAAATACACAGACACAGAGAAACTGATCCTGTAAGTAACTACCGCAAGCTGCATCTGAACCTGTGCGGTGGAAGCAATGGAGATCTGCCTAAAAGCACGGTGCTGTTTGCATCACGCGCTCCATTTAGACAGTGTAAGATGTTCCAGCAGCACAGAGGAAATCCAGGAGAGCCCAGAAGCAAGTCTGGAAATCTCCCAGCCTTTAACCCTGGAGATCTCAAAGACATGCCTATATGGTTTAACTCTTAGGTTGCCTTGTGTGGAGTCAGGAGTTGGAGTCGATGATCTTTGTGGGTCTCGTCCAACTCTGGATATTCTGTGATGCTGTGAATAGGATGGTCTTGAAGCACTGGTACATTATTTCATCCAAATTTGGCCTTTATATAAAGTACTGGCAAAGACACATACTACCAGAAAACGCAATGCTAATTTGCGGGTAATATCTTTGTTTCGCAGACAGATGCTGTAACCTCATTTTTCCACACTTCTTGGGGTTTCAATCACCTGTTGATTGTAAGGGGCCTGTTCTGTAAAAGCAATATATCCAAAGCAGATGCCCAAGGGAACAGCAAGGTTGCTAGCACAGAAGTAGAATAAAAGAACCATGAGACTAGCATTTGAGAATGTCAGAGACTGTTAGATCAGCCACTTCTCCGGTACCGAGATTAAAACCCAAAACCCCACCAGCAAAAAGAGATGCTGGAAGTGCTTTCCTTAGAGACACCTGCTGGACATAACAAGCAGGTTAACATCCTGTCACCATAATCCATACAACCTTTGCAAGTGAACATGCAGACAAAACTCCAGTTTACACAGCCTGGTTTGGTCCAAGGGAAAGAGACAAACCCTTTATAAACCCTTTGAAAACTCTCAGGAGGGTCAACTACAAACAAATAACCCTGCTCATTAACAAATGCCCTGCATGCTCTTTCAGCAGGTTACTTCTGAACCTGTCCTTCTGTTCAGCCTCACTAGTAACAGGGCATGGATTGACCACAGCCTAAACTGTTCCCTTCTCTACAACAACAGTTGATGAACTCTAAAGCGTTATTTTCCAAGGAGACAAGCATGCCTGTGCTTGTTCAGAACTCACTCAGAAGGATGTTGGAGTAACCTAAAATTGCCCTGCAATGCTGAAATGTTTATGCCCGTTCTTACCGTAATTCCCTTTTATAGATACTATCTACATCCTTTATGGGCACTGACCCTCACTGACGCAAGGCAAACAGCAATATTTCAATCAATCCCCAATTCCAAGGCAGAGACTAACCACTTCTCGCTATTTAAGCCGTACATAACAGCAATATCAAGTTTCTCTAACATTGCTTAACTTCCTCCTTAACAACAGCCTGAGCTACTGGCTCCCATCCAGCGACTCCAGAGCTTATCCAAGTTGCTGCTATCTGTACCCTACAAACATACCAGCTACAAAAAAGCACCGTTTGGTTCCAAGCTTTTAGAAAAAGCTACCTCTTCTTTCTGCTGCAGTCATACAGTGCGAGTATCAGATATTAGAAGTCTAAAAATATTTTTTAAATTCTTTATTTGTCAGCTCAGTACAAACAGGCAATGCAAAAATCTGCTCGCCTGTCCAAGTCAGGATGGCTTTCTATAAACTCATCCTGCTCTGAGATATGACACGCCGGCCAAGCTGTATGCTTCACAGCCCATGAAAAAAAATCATGATCAAATACTTATTTCATTCCTCCCCAAAAATCCAGGTTAATCTAAGCTCCCACATCATCGATAAGAACTGTGGGCCCCTGTGAGGGAAGTTTTAGAAGCACCCTTCACCACAAGAACTCCTCAACTCCTACATTCGTTTGCTTTTAGCAGCAATTGAGTACAGCACCTGTTTCTGGAAATGCAAGGAAAAAAAAACCATTTTTTTTCCCCTGAAACTCTAGGTGTTTCTGCCGCAGCAGGATGTAGAGGAGATAAATTACTCTTGATAGTATGTTAACAATTCTGTCCATTTGTCTCAAATATGCGCACTAGTAAAAGTGCCTCAAGGACGAAAGGAATTTTCTCTCAGACTAAGACAGGCTCATCCCACACTCTAAGCTTCAGGAGACATTAGCACAAATCCCTGTCATTCTGATTTTATTTCTACTACCACCTCCTCTTCACCGCTATCCCTGCTTCACAGACTTGCATTGACAGGAAGAAAAGCAGGTGTGGACAGCAAAGAAATAGTACTGGCCACCCACAAAACTAAGACACAAACTAAGGCGCACAGGTGCAAAATAACAGAGTTAAGTTATTGCTTTTTTCTTTTATTATTTTTTTTTAAATTCTAGAGAAATCCTTATCCAGACTTGCACATTAGTGATTTAGCACTTTGTAGCCTTCACTGACTAGCAGCTAGCAAGATTCAGGGAACAGATATAAGGAGACATATACCTAATTCATGTGGAATAAACATAGTTATATTTAAACACCAATAAAAGCCTGACTGCTGTATCCAACATCAGCTGTGTGCCCAGCTCACACACTCACCCTGGCACAAGCAGATGACAGACCTAGTCCCCAGCATCCCATGAAAGGATTCCTTCCTGTTTCCCTGCCAACTGTCCAAGCGACTACATTGTCTAGAGTTGCTGCAAGAACCCTTTCATCTCCAACACCGGAGGTTCTCCGTGAAGTTGAACTAATGCATGCCAACTCAACTTTTCATTCCAAGCACAGTTGACTGAAATGCATAAGGGAAGGCAACTGAAAGCAGCTAAAAGAAAATCCTGAGCTGTAGCTGGACAGATAGATCCAAATTCCTGGTCAATCACTGGCAAATTATCCCATTTATTCTCAGTGGGCAGCTGCCATGCAAAAATGTGTATTTCCAACAAATGCATAATATAAAGGGAACTGGATGTTTCTACAAACCATCAGGAGCGACGCACAATCCCATTAAGTGACCTTAGTCCCATGCTTTGTTTTCAGCAGCTCAGTATGCAGACTTGAACCTGCTTTGTTTACGGAAGACATCTGCAGAACTAGAAAAAACGCTGACAGAAAAGCCTTAACTTACTAATTAATCTGGTCAGCAGTGCTGAGTATCTGATCAAGACTAAATCACAAGTTTACCAGTGAGTTTCCCTTTCAAACCTTATCAGATAAAGGGATGGGAAATAAATATCTCAGATCTTGTAGGCTGAAAAAAACAGCTAACACCAGCCATGAGAGAATGTTGAGCTTGGACTTTTCCATGGCAGGCAGCCAGCTGGAAAGCTAAGCAACTTGAATGCATTTACAATAGGCATAACCTTGAGTATCGCACAGACCGATGCTTCCTACAACATTTCTACACCAAAGCATTTGTTGCAAGGTGCCCTAATGCTCCACTTCCCGTAAAAACATCACCTCAGACATGTTTTACTGAATTTTTCTATAATTTGTTGTCAAGGTAATTACAAGGATTGGAAAGAGTCATTTACCCCACACATTTATTTAAAAAAAAGCTTTAAAAATGTTTTCTCATTTTTTATGTATGCAACTAGGACATTTTTAGATACAGTGCAGATTCAAACGATGATCTTGCAAGACTGAGAAAGCTGCTCATTATTTGAAAGTTACTTCAGTCTGATTTTCACCAAAAACGTAAAATGTAAGTTAAGTCTTAGTTACACTTCAGTGTGCTATTTAACAGTTTCCCTTAAAAGCAACTGTGCAGACAGTAAACTGCAGCAAAAACACACTCCACTGTGCTTACATGATTTTCAAGTTTTACACCACGTCCACTACCTCAGCTCTCAGCAGGCTCAACTACACAGAACACAGGACTTACAAGTCTTTGGGGGATTCCTCTCTAACCACTTTCTGTTTCTGTATTTTCAGAAAAATTTTCATTTACCCTGGAAACAAATAACCTCACTTTTTTCAGTAACAGCTTGATTTTTGTTAATTCTAAGAGACTGACTAACATTTAGCTACAAAATTCACCTTTTTTGCTTGCTTGCTTTGCTAGTGACTACACAAATCAGTGGAATTTCTCTCAGTACTGAGAAGCCACTCAGCATCTCAGTTCACCCACTTAATAGTGAGATGGGAATTCAGCAAGTGACTGCCTTCCCTATAACCCCATCTCTCCTGCTCCAGTGCCAGTCACAACAGTGCATGATCCCTGAAAATGAGGGATCGTGAACTTCTCTGCCTCTGATGATCTGAAACAGACTTCAGTTTCTATTCACAATCTCAAGTTTTCTCTGTGATCTGATTTACAGTCGTTACCTCACTACAGTATTTACTTACATCCAGTCATGATATATCCATTCTTACAAATATATTCCTCCTAAATGAAGGTTGTCACGGTGGGAGAAGGAGATGTTTTTCTAAATATGCAGTTAAACCTCAGCACCACTGATATTTTAGTAAGAGGATTTCAAGTAGCTTAAATTTATTACTTAATTTCAGAACTTGTTCTCTTTCAAAATATTAAGGATTGCTTTTCCTGCATTTTCGACTTCATCCAACTGCACAAACTCACACTATTAATTTCACTTATTAAGCCAAAATTGGAATGAACTTACCTGAGCTGAAATCTACAGGTACTCAGGTACTGACTCACTAAAGGATCAAACATCCTTGAGCGAACACTCACGAGATGATGTGGGATTGGTAACCGCATGAACAATAGCTGTATTGTTGACAAATCCATCCAATTTTCATGTGCACTTACATCTTAGCTCTTTGACGCAGCCCTTAATCATTAAAAGCTACTATCATGAAGTTCAGGCTTTTAGAAACCACTTGAGGGCTTTTTTCCTCCATGGAAAGTAATATTGAAGACCTGTATCAGATGGAAAGCTCTATTCTTATTCACCCTGAAGTGTATAAATTCATTTGCCTTATAAAAATCAAGTACTATAAGCATATTAAAACAAATCTAAAGTAAATTACTAATAATTGAAATAAGTGACTTGGAATAAGCAACTTACCTTCCACTCTTAAGGCCTGATTTACATGTGCAAATTAACGAAACCACAGCGGGAACTGAAAAAGGTTTGATAAACTTCTACAAGCTGCTGAGCAGACTAGACTATTGAAAAAAAAATCCGGACTAAAGCCCTGGTCACATCCTACTGAAGCGCAGACGGGGAATCTGCCCAGCCATGTGCATAGCCACCTGAACTCCTTGCAACCTAGAACGTATGTGCTGGACCAGGAGGATGATGACAGAAAAAGAGGACACAGTAAGTTATTCTCTCGCCTCCTGCCCAATAAATCCACACATAACATCATTATTAATTCAATACTGTACTCTGACCAAACTGAAAATAGATGGATCAAAGTCTTAAATTCACACAAATCAGAGACAGAATTAAATGTGAAAGAGTTTCATCAATAAACCACCATTTGTTTCAGCCAGATATTTTACTGAATTTTCCCAACTAGAATTAAGTGAGTATCATGGAAAGCAAGTCAAATTAAGAGGCTTTGGGGGTGGGGTGAAGAGCAGACCTTCTAAGGACAAACACCAACAGTTTGTTCAGGAGTAAAGCCAAGTGAAGCACAAGTCTGCCACAGTCTGAACTGCAGGAATCTGTGTTGTATACAGAGGAGACATTTGAAAGGTGTCAATAAATTACTTCTCAGAGCAACATGTTTTCCACTTTCTCAAGCAGAAAATCTTGCATGATGTTTCCAAGAAGTTTTCTTCCCCTCCCTCAAATACTAAGTCAATAATAGAGCAAATTATGTTTACTCCACAGAGCTGCTTTAAGTAGGGCTGCAAACTAGTGAGAAGAAATGAGGCTGCCTTCTGCCTTTGTAATAGAAAGCTTTCCCAGATAGTGCAGGTTCAGAAAAGGGGAAGAGTATTGAACTAAAACTTACTCTTCCTCCTTTGAGGAGGCTACAGCTCTGCTCCTTCCATAGGTGTTCAATTGGCAGCCGGTCAGTTTGTGGCACTATGGAACCCCAAGAGATTTTCTGGAGCATTATCACATTCAGATGCATCCTTAAGTCACTTAAGGTATGAAAACCCTCCACTGCTGCACAACTATAATTTCACAGACAAAAAAAAATTACAACTCAGATACTATGTCTCCTCCTTCCCTCTGCTTACCTCCTTCTCTATGTTCAATACATGTGAAACTGAGCCTTGTCTTTGAACGTTACACAAACACTTGTGATACACTGATAACCTGGAGCACAAACATTTGAAAAAAATAAACAGCATCCTTGTGGAACTAACATCCTATTTTGGCATCAGGAAGGTTTTACGAAGGAAAGGAGCAATTGCCTGGAGGAAGTGCCAGCAGAGAAAGACCTTGCCCTCGTTCCCTGGCAGGCCTGACATTAAGGTGACTTGTGCTCACATGCGACACCAGCTACTTGGTCCATCCTCAATGCCCCAGCATGTCACTGCCTCAGCTGCTCTAACAATCAGCCCTACAGCTGCACCCTACCTCAGATCAACCTCCCAGATTACAGCACAGCTTCCAAAAGCAACTTATGCCAACAGAAACAAGAACACAGTGCAGGGCAGAACTCCCTAAACCACGATTTCCTATCACTCACCATGACTGCTCTGTCACAGAACTACAGCCTAAGTTGAGCTCAAGCCTTGCAGACACGCTGAGTGCAACACTCCATGTTATAACGCACAGCAGGCCTGGGAGGGAGGGAGTAGGAAGAGGGGAAGATAACAGAAGAACAGTAGATTGAAGAAAGTTGCTCTTTACAAGAAGTTGTTGCAAAAAGATCAAGGTTTGGATAGCTGGATGAACACAAAACAGCAAGTTATCGCTACGTGATTATCCTACCTGCATTTTCCTTTTCAGCATTCTAGCAGGTCCCATCTTTTAAAATAAATAGGCTTATTAAATGTAACATGTCACACTGACAGTGAATTAAGAACAACTTCAAATATGTTCTCTTTTTACAAACATATAAAAACCCAGGAAATATGACAGTGAGACTTCCTAGTTTTCAATGTTTCACTTATTTGTTCATCTGTGCTTGGTACTTGTTACCATAAGCTATGTGGAATCAAGAAACCAGGAAAGCTTTAAAGCACTCAATAACCCTTATTCTACCAAATTCAGTGGCCCCTTCAAAAAATCCAAGCCTTAACAACCTCTTTTTTTTTTTTTTTCCTCCTCTCAAGGGAATATCTCAGAGCATTTGAAAAGCACTAAAGTCACCCTTGCTCTCAGCCCTGAATTTAGGCAGAGAACGAGGTCCAGAACTAGTATGAAAAAGCAGACCACCCCTCTTCTGAGTGCACACTGAGCCAAACCAGGGAGAAGGGTGTACAGAAAACTATTCACCACTCCTTTTGCAGCGCCCCCCAACTCCCCAAACCAGCTGTGGGGGCAGAACAGCACTAATAGAGCACACAAGAAGCAGCAGGAGCCCTCTTTCCCTTTTTTCTTTTACAGAGCTATGCTGGTTCTTGCTGGATCTTGAAGAACTGTATGTACCTTTAATACACCAAAACCTCTGAAAACCTGTGTCATAGGAACATGAATTCAGTCTCCACTTCAGCTAGATTTTCAAGATTAAAGGACTGAATCCCATCTGACAAGTGGAACCCTTCCATCAGAAACAGTATTCTGTAATTGTTTTTAGACTCCAGTGTAAACGATTAAATATTAACATACGCTGCTGTATTATGCCTGTATTTTGTTGTGACTAGAAGAAAAGTCACTGTCCCCATGCACTGCCGTGGTTTTACCCTGCTGTATTTGATGGGAGTCCTCTCTAGCTTCCACCAAATTTCAGTGGGAACTGTTTATTAGTCTCTTTTAGTCACATAAAGAGCACACCTTTAAACACTCCTAACTTGTTCAGACTTCTGGAATACATTCTCATTACTGGGAACCTCCACGGAGCCACTCGTTGCCAATTTTGAAGTCTCCTGAATTACTGAGCTCCATTAGAAACCTTCTGAAGGTGGAAACTAAAGGGTACCATTGAAAGCTCAAGTCTGCTCCCTGAGCTGAATTTCTCTGCTCAGATCTTTCCTGGGCACTAGAAAGGGATAAAAAGATTGCTCCCGTGGTTTTTAGCTGCAGTTGGGTACTGGCTCAGACAGCCTGAACCGAAAATTTCCTTCCTTGTTTCTCACAGCATGTGCCAGCATTTCTTGATGGGAATGCAAAGATTAATTACAGCTGTACTTGCTCTGAACAAATCCTTATATTCAATACAGTCCCACAAGATTTAGAGTAGCACTAATTAGGACTTAGAACAACAATTCTGCAAAGACAGACAGAAGTATTTTTTAGAATTATTTTATGCATAGTAAAATGAAAGCTTCTTTCCCAAAGCAGGGTGGCATTTACTCTCAAGAATTGGGAGCCAAAAGGACTTTTCCACTCTCAGAATATCAGATTTTGTGTTTCAGTGCTATTGCTGAAGGTAAGACATCAAATTATAACCACTACCACACACAGGCAAGGATGAGTACAGTACTTATTCTGTAAATCTTTTGGGACACCCAGGCAGTTCCCAACTTGGCTCAAGCAGTAAGAGGTAAAAACAAAAGTTTGTCCTTAATCAAATACACATGAGTAAAGAGAAACTTTTTGACCACAAAAATAGCAAATGATAATGCAAGATACAAACTATAGTAAAGCATTTTCAACAAGGGAGCTGTATCTATGAAGTTGTTTCTCTCATTCAGCTTAACCACACCAAAAATACAGTCAAGTTTAACTAGCATCCATGGGCCAAAAGCAAAAGCTCCTACAGACAGGCTTACACAGTGCCATAAAAACACAAGGCTTTTTAATCCACCTCCAAGAACCTAAAAAAGTAAAAAGCAGGACCACACGAAGTGTAAAATTTCAACCGTTTGGTATCCAGACAGCAGTGCAGTAATGAAGTGTACGAACACACTGCACATTTTACAGACTTCAGAGGTGATTTTGCTCTAAGTTTTCAGCCTTTGAAAGGGGAAAAAAAAAGATGGAAGAATCGTAGTGGCAGGAATTCGCTGAGTACCCGAACAGTCAGTAGCACAGGTCTTTCTCTATTAAATTTTATTCAGTATCTGTCTCTGTTCCCATATGGTAGGCGTATCAATTTCTTGTTATCCATTCTTATTTATTATGTATCATCTGCTTGTTACTTTGCAAATTATCCTCCCAGTTCCCTGCAAACTACATTTCATCCAGCTGTTGCATGCTGTCATAACCTAAGGCTGGGGACAATTAGTGGCAGGAATCTTTTTATTTTTCCGCAGAGCATTCAGTACAGAGGGCTTTAATCCTTGCTTGAGACTTCTGGTAGGTAATGTAATAAACTGCTATTTTCTAACGCTTTTCCATTTGCACTGCTTTGAAAAGGTCACAATTCATGACCTTTCTGGTTCTTGTTATTTCTCTCCAATAGCAGAAACTATTAAAAAACAGCTAATAACTGCTTTACCCATCATACAGCTTCCTGTGGGTGGTTCTACTTGTGACAAAGGCTTCTCTCATTAAGAACAGATACCGTACAAGCGGACTTTCCTAGAATTCAAAGTATAAAATTATTTATGACCTTTCCTTCCAGCCTACTTTAAATGTAAGTTCTTCTCACCTCTTGCTCAGTGCCACTTATGCCAAAATTGACATTATCAAGTGAAGCTTTCCTTGGTTTAGGTGACAGACAATACGTTATGAAGGCATCCTCAACTCTGGCTCTTACTCCAGCTTAGTCCTTAATTTGAGTCTCCAGGACTGTCCAGACTCGCTAGCGCTGGTACAGCCAAACAGCACGCTGCTCAAGGAGCTCTGCTGGTGGCAGCAGGCCTGCTAGCATCTCATTTTAACATTTATTTTTAGATTAGTGCAAATATAATAGCAGAGTGAGCATTTAACCCCTGTAGATGCAAACTGACAAACTATACAGTATTAGCCAATATCCACACAATCTTGTGCAAAGGCTTCCAGCTGCATTTTGCTTTATGTTCTCTCAAATTTTAATACAGCCCAAGCTATAACAACTCACTCTCACCTCCTTTAACAAAATGCCACTTCTATTTTACAGTTCTTATTTAAGACTTTGATCTGATTTTTTTTTTCCTATTTGGTTTTAGAGACAGGATTAGAAGCCAGGGACTCCAACAGCTAATCCCTCCTACTACAGGCCAGCCACAATGCTTTGCAGTATTGTGCTTAAACAAGCAATTAACTTCTTTTGCTGTACAAAGATGAGTCAAACTACATAACATGACCATGAACAATTGAGGTCTTGCGATTAGAGGACAGAACTAGAACTAAGAATTTAAATCTGGACCTCTGGCATTTAATTGCCACATTACAGGCATGAAGTCTTGCTTCGATATTTAACTGAAGGGAAACATCTCCATAATTGACCCAGCTATGAATTCAAAACAGGATATTATGCAAGTTGCAGAGATAAAGTCAGCGAGTTAATGATCCTTTAAGTCATCGAGACATCTTATGTCAGATTAAACCTGTTTCAGAATTCTAACATAACAGAAACTTACTGTTGTTTTTATAACAACAAAAATGTGGCTAATTTAAGTGAAAACTTAGAGCACTATCACTCCTTAAGAGCAATAGCTATATTGAAACTGGCCTCTATACCAACCTCAGCTTCACAATCAGCTTTGTCAAAAAAATAGTTTAACCTAACATTGTTAAATACAGATGTAATTGACTTCGAGCACTAACACTGGAATTAAAAAAATATCAAGGCTCAATAACGGCAAAAGAGTTTCTAGTTTGTTGTGCTCCTGCCA
Organism: Cygnus atratus; assembly: GCF_013377495.2. NCBI lineage: Eukaryota > Metazoa > Chordata > Aves > Anseriformes > Anatidae > Cygnus > Cygnus atratus. The sequence continues at coordinate 4,860,714 of NC_066376.1, read as the reverse complement.
GTCCATTGGTATTTTACGATTTTCTGGTTCTGAGTGACTATGTTCCATCCAGATGTAGAAAAAAAATCTGTAGACCTTCCTCAGCAATAATTTAGTTTCACAGGAATTCCGCAAACTAGAAGTACCCACAAGTTCACAAGTAACTTGCAAAGAGTTATTGCTTAGTCCTAATTACATGCATTAAAGGGTAACAAGATTTCCCACGCTGACACTTTGAACAGCACGACTATTTCCTTCGTACATCTCACCAACATTGGTCAAGCCCCAGTAAGTCTCACTGATGAAATATGCAAGTTTCATGGCTCTGAAAAAAAAAAAACAACAAAAAATCCTTACACAATAAGGAACATTCATAACCTCCTGCGTAAGCTTATACTCAAGGAATCACAGAATAGCTGAGGTCAGAAGGGACCTCTGGAGGCCAGCTGGTCCATCCCCCTGCTCAAGCTGGGCCACCTAGAGCAGGGTCCCCAGGACCATGCCCCCAGATGCCTTTCGAGTCTCTCTAAGAAGGGAGACTCACAACCTCCCCAGGAAACCTGTGCTCAGTCACCCTCACTGCAAAGAAACGCTTCCAGATGTTCAGATGGAACCGCCTGTGCTTCAGTTTGTGCCCACTGGATTTTGTCCTGTTGCTGAGGACCACTGTTGCCTGGCTGTCATCTTTGCATCCTCCCTTCGGGTGTTTAAGTACATGGGTAAGACTCCTCCTGAGCCTTCACTCCTCTCCTTCTTTTCTCATGGGAGAGGTGCTCCAAACTCTTCATCATCTTCACAGCTCTTCATCAGACTCTCTGCAGTAGCCCCGAGCATCTTTCATACTAGGGAGCACTGAACTGGACCCAGCACTCCAGGTGTGGCCTCACCAGTGCTGGATACAGGGGAAAAAATCACTTCCTTGACCTGTTGGCAGTGCTTTGCCCAATGCCACCCAGGATACCGTTAGCCTTCAATGCTGCAAGGGCACACTTTTGGCTCACATTCAACTTGGACCACAGGGTACCTCCTCACAGAGTTGCTTTCCAGCTGGGTGGCCCTCAGCATATATTTTTGCATGGGGTTGTTCCTCCCCAGGCGCAGAACTGCGCTTAATCTTCATGAGGTTCCTGCCAGCGTAACAGTGATTTGCAAAACAAATAGCTTACGTTTGTATTATGGTCAATTGTACAAGCTGAAGCTGATTTAACGCTCGGTATTTATTTCCCAATGAGTTCTTAGTAAGTGCATTAAGTCAATACCAGATGCAAGTTCTGCATTTCAGTGCTGCAGCATGCATGTTGAATGAACAACAAAATGTTTAGAAACACTTTTAAAGCCCATTGAACTCTTCCCTTGCATCTTAAAGATAGATGATCAGTAGGAAATGTTTAAATTAAGGATTCAAGGAATCTCCACTGAAGTATTTGAACAAACCAGAGACCTCTCTCACAGATTTCATTTAGCACGTCACCTTAGAAGTCACTGAATTCCCATGTCAAGCAAGTACTGTTTCACTGCCCAACCTTTCAGTTCGCTTGGCTTATGGAAGCAGCCAAAGGCTCCCACAACCCCCGTATGCTGGTATACAGCCCAACTCCTGATCACCTTGCATTACTGCAATGCCCAGAATGTCTGTGCCAAAAGTAGGCCATTTAGGGAGCAGTTTGTCTGCTTTGCATCAAGAACTAATGTGAGAGACCAGTTCCTCACCTCCATACTGCCCAAAACACACAGCTGGCTGCCTACAAGGCTTCGAAGCCATCAGATCCTTACAAAATTTGAACACAGCTATACTAATGCAAGGGGCAGGCTGATCACTGTGTAACATTTCCAACATGATATCTGTTCTGCCAGGCATAATTTAGCTACCTCCATTTATTTCAAGGATCTGCTTGAAGAAAAAAACAGTTAACTCATAGGGGAGTGACTCACACCCCATTATAAATATTCCCCCCCCCAAAAACCCACACCCCAAAACACCCAAAAAACAGAGAATCAATAAAGAAAGGGTCTTTAAAGCATTTTCCAGAGTCTTCCCACATCCAAGGCTTCAGAGGCTCCTAGCATTTGAAGTATTACTGGAAGTGTTCCATACAATTCCCTGAGCAGAGATCTAAAAATAACTACGGACACAGTAGTAAGTTTTCATCTATATTTGCAAGCCCCTTACATCCCTCTCAGGAACCACTACTTCCCATTTATGCTGACTTTTAAAAGGACCTACTAAACGTTAGAAATTGTTTCACAAGTGTAGAGAACATCAATAATTATTAAATTTAAATTGATACTATAGCGATGGATCATCTATATATCCTGCATTTTAAGGATAACTGCATTAAACCAGATGTCTTTCACAGCAAGGCCATGCGCTCTGTTCTGCATGAAGGATGGGTATCTCTAAACTCCAGTCAGAAACGAGTCTGGCAACATGTGAATAAATGGGCACAGTCACCTTGACAGGCAAATGGTCTTTGAAGTTCAGAGTAAGTAGTCCTATCAACCCTGGAGAGATACGTTGTAAAACAGGAGAAGTTCAAGAACTCCTCAAATATATAGTAACAGGCTAGAAAGACTTGGTATTTTGAAAGGAGAGAGCAAGAATAATTGAAATAAAGATCCTGCTTTGACTTCCAGTGTTTGGGATGTACATAAACAGCTGGTGTTTTTTTAAACACGCATATCTGCTAAAAGAATGTCAATTTTACTTTAACAAATCAACGAAGGGCAGATGATTGTCTTTTCAAATCTGCTCATAGTTGTCATGAGCTCTGTAATAGTGCTCGCACACAACATGCTGCTATTTTTGACCATGACGAAAGTATCACTTTCTTGCACGACAAGTCCTATTTAGCCCATCTTTATCCATACTGACAGAAAGTACGCAGTGTCACAAGCAGTCCTAAAAGTAGCTGACCTCCCGTCAGTTTTTATGCTTGTTCTGGACACGTTAAAACAAAAGTGAATGGCTTCTCACGTTCTCCCACTGAAGTCCTGGGAAGGGAAAAACAAAACAAAACAAAACCCGACTGACCAAAGAGATTCCTATGTTGGCCTTTGTCTTCACATTTTACTGCTAGAAGGAACTTGCATTGTTTAGGGGTGTAAGAAAGCTTTCAGTTTATTTTAATACATGCACCTGGACACCTATGTATACCCAAATACTGGTTATTAGGCTCAAAGTGAAGAAACTCCCTCCCTTTCAGCTAAAACATAATCGTAATCTCAAGCCCCTTCCTATTAGGGAACCACTCAAAATAGAATTTGTCTCCACCTGCTGGCAAGGAAGAACTGACACCCAGTTGCCCAAACCACCACCGGCAACCTCAAAAGAGCAAATGTTACAGGACATTTTCAGACACATGATAAATGTATTCCTTTCTAACATACAGACAGAAAATGGGGTAGGATAATGAAGGCGAGGGAGAAGAGAGAAGAATCACACACTGATTACAAAGGAATTCCTATTCTAGTAGTTAAAAACAGAGGACAGAGACGTGACAATGTAACCAACCATACAATGAAGCTTTTGTCCCCGAACTACTTGGCTTGCATACAAGGAACAGAGGAACTTGGGGCGGTGGGGACAGGCTGGGGCAGGGGGGAAGCATGAGAGGCTGATGTTTGTGAAAAGAAAGTGAAATTGGTTAGTCTGCTTTAAGAAAGACAGTGAAGGGAAAAAAAAAGCAGAAAAGCACCCTGCTATTGTAGAATCCACCCACTCATTTCTGAAAGGCTCAAAGACCCAGACAGGGATTTACAGCCAGCACTTCTAGGCACTGGATATGAAGCAGAAAACACTCAAATGCCCAGAGGCAGCTTCTGCAATCCCAGAGAAGAAGCTTTCAGATTGTACGACGTTCTGGTCAGAGCCATTTTCTTTCAACAGGTTTTCTCCTGCTGAGTCAGTCATTACGCTCAGCGTTACAGACCATAGGAGGACACCTGTACGCCCCAGTTCTCAGCTGTAGTTAACCAACCATGTTTTATTTTTAAGCAAAGTTACGCAACTTCCTGGAAAAAGAGTTCAAAAGCAGACCAACGTAATCCTCTGGCTTAGAAGTCAGGGCAGCATTGACTGGAGGAGGAACTACTGAAGGCAAAGTATTAACAAAAATAAAACAGGCTGGTGCTCAGTTGACTGTAAGACATGGGAGAAGAAAACACGAGTGCTGAGCAAGGTCGTGACTGCAAACATCATCCAGAAACATCCAGAAAAATTACAGCAATTTAAAGCTTTAAACTTGAGTTTATTTTAAAACTAGGATAAGGATAATAAACTCAGTTCAAACCAAGCATATTCCATTCGGTAGCTTACTCTAAATAAGAAAGGGAGTGCTGATACAGAGATTCTCTTTAGCCTTAGTTAAAATCAGTTCAGAATAGAATGATTTTCTCTGAGTCGACTAAATCTGGCTTCTATTTATTTACACGAGTCGGTATCCAGGGAGGGCTTAAACTAAATTAAGGTATGGGTTTATACATACTATATGCAATTATAAATATGGCAGCTCCTTAAACTATCTGCTTTCTGTAAAAAGTTTGGTAGTTTTCAGCTTTTTATTTATTTATTTTTTTTTTTTTAAGAAACTGTACCGCTTCTAATCCTCGTGTACTTGGGCAATTGGACTTCTGCTGAAACTAGAAGGAATAGAAACAGGTTCAAGTTATTAAGGTCTCAAGAATTTGTTTAGGGAGCAATCTAAAACTGGCACTTGTATCCTTGATAACAATTACATTTACCAAACTTTACTGCAATAAGCATCTTTTTTTTTTTTTTAACCCAACAGGACTGGGTTATGAACAGCATTTTTGGTAGCACACTATCTCTGCATTATTGACAAGTTAGCAGTGCGGGTGCTGCAGCAGTTTCAGTCGCACTAGTAGCATTAAGCAGGTTACCTGAATGCTGTCCAAAGAGAGACACGTTAGAATTATACCGTGATGCTGAAGATGACAGCACGTTAAATGATCACTTCCATGCCTGTATGCTTTGTTTTTGTGGGGCATTTTTATTTTTAGATATTTCCTGTTCAATTCTGCTCTCAACGCAAGAGAATGCAAAGGTAGGCCTACTAGACAGGGAATGCTATTTATTCAGCAAACTGGACCCCCCTCCGCCCCCACAGTTTGATGTAATTTTATTTTGAACTGGCATAGGGACGAACCTCCCACATGATCCTAATCTGCATTTCCCCTTAAAAACGGAACCCTTGCTTGATCACAGCGTTTCCAAGAAAAAGTAAGATTTTTAATAGGCTGCTGATGCAACTACTGCTCATTATACTGGATTCTCTTAGTAGTTGTCTCATGTTAAATGCAAGTCCCCCGTGGCACGAACCATCTTTTTATTCCACATTTGAACAGTGCAGAATAGCAAAGGCTTAGTCTGTTTCTACAGATGCTAGGAATTATGAAACAATCTATCCTTCCCCCATTCCCAGTGCTGTAACATGCAATTTGTTAACATTTTTAGCCTAAGGAAATGAAATTTTTACTACCATACTGTGACAATTTTACCTAGTCATTTTATTTATTCTTTAGCTATTCTCAAGATACTTCAGACAGATATCAAAGATACGCAACAGCAAGACTCAAACAGGCATCTTAGTAGCAGAGACAGATGACTATCTAAGCTCTGTAGCATGAGTTTAACTACCCTATTAAACACTACAAAATCCGTGTAAAGTAGTAGCATGAAAAAACAGACTTTCACTGGGAGTTTCTCACGGAAATATCCACGGTTACATCCAGTTCCTTTGTAAGAGTCTAAGTCTAAGTCTATAACAATTCAGGTTTCTAACCCAACTCTTCTAATTAAACATTCATAACATATTCAGGTATGAAGAATTTCACCTTCAGCTGTTTTTAAGCATAGCTAAATTCAGTCTGTGGTCAGAATACCTGAAACAAAGAATTCTACCTGCAGATTAAACCATAATCAATATTCTAGAATCACAAATCATTTATTTGAAAAATTAGGAAATCATCCCGTCATCTTCTAAGAACTAGTTACAGGGATAGTAAGTTGCACGGATCCGTACCTTGCTTCACTGAACAAGGAAGTGGAAAACAAGAAAAAACATTTCCAACTCGCACAGAGAAAGAAAAAAGAGTGCATTATGAACAGCTGCTAGAAACATATTCCACACCAGAAGTGCAGTTAGTCTGGTACTGGAGCACGAAAATCTAGTAACAAGAAAGCAAGGAAGATAGCACATTTTTAAAGCTCACTGTCATCTTCCAGTTGCTTATCCAAATTTCACTTGCAGACGTCAGGATGAAAAGAAACAGCCAAATAGCAGCAGCCGGAATGGGTGTTGCATTCACTTCAAAAGATCTGCATGCAGGAATAGTTTGCCAGTATCAATATAGTGCAAGCTGGCAGGACTGGAAAGTTACAAATTAAGTGTGCCTTCATCAGTGACCTACTATGAACAGAACTACTGAGCTGCTAAAATATTTTTAGTTCAACCAATTCCTGCCTTTTTTGGTTCCTCTTGCTCGTCCAGTTTATCCAGTCGTGCACTTTTCCACTCCCTCTTACTGCCATGTAGTTTTTCAAGTTTGGCTCCAATTACCACTTGTTCCTGCTGCTGAAGTGTTCACATTTACAGCATAACTACAAACGGCTCATATGATGGCTAAATCTTGCACGTAGCGAGTGATCTTTCAACTGAAGAGATATTTATACAGCAGGGAACATTTTTTCCCCCCTCCCACCACAAAAACGGTGGTACTCACCAGCTGATACTCGCTCCGACGGCTGAAGGCTTCCTTGATTCCCGAATCCCTCCACAGGGCGCCCAGTGCAGGTACGTACAGCTGGAACGTGGCAGGCTCTATGGGCATTCCAGCTTTGTTTTCAAAAGCCATCAAAAACATCCCATGCTTCTCATTCTCCGTGTACTGCCAAGGGATCCCCAGTTTGTCCCGTGCATCAACCAGAACCCTGCAGCCCTAAAGAAAGGGTCAGATAAAGTCGGTGAAAAAGAGATTGAAGTGTATAAAAGAACAAGGACTCAGAGGTGCTTGAAATTGTTTTTTTTTTTTTTTTTTTTTTTTTTAAAAAGACGTTACTCTGGTGAGCCTGAACTCAGGATGGAATCAAACATCGTTTATTGGAACATCTCCACCAGAAATAAGACAGAAAGAGCTTGCTGGTATAAGCAGCCTAGCCACAACGTACTTCTTCAGGTGGGAAAAAATATTAGCAGCAGAACAAAGGCTATTACCAACAGATTAAAAATAAAAGCAAGCACCAAATGCACAAAAAAAGTGCCTGGGAACTAACTTATGATCCTCACTAACATGGTTTTGAACACTTACAGAAACAGAGCACCATACCAAGCTAGCAAGATCCTAGAAGCACGTTGCTGTAAAGCATGGTTTTGACACAATCTACTTGAATGCTATAAAACACAAGAAAATACGTCTATCCAACTTGACAGACTTATTGAAAATTTACTGTAAATAAGCATCTTCTGTTGAGAAACCTTCATCCAAGCAGCTCCTTCCAGTAGGAAAGCCTAGCGGCAAGGAAGCTGGAGACTCTGGAGGGGTTTCAAGCTGCTAGGCTGAGTAAAGCAGCAGCAGTTTTCCATCAGCACCAGCTAACTTTTCCAGCTTGCCACACGTTTGATAAGTCATGACAGATACATTTTGATATCCCAATTCTGAGGGGGGGAAAATAAAAAAATTGAAGGAAGGTGACCCAGTTCTCAAATTTAACTCAGGATTAGGGAGACCACTCAATTGCACGTTTTGCCATTTTTACAGAAACTTAACTTCTTATTCATGGCAATGGGCCCAACACACGAGGTTAAATAACTTTGAAACTTCAGCCTCGAATCTAACCACACCTGCGCTTATTGGCTTCAGATGGGCGATGCTTATTTCTCAACAGTAAGAATCGCTTTAAAACTGGATAAATCTGTTAATGCCTTCGCATCTCAAGCACTATCTAATTCACAAGTAAGATCTGCGTGTTGTACTAAACAACTGCTTACTGTGCTGATCTTTTGGTTTAACAGTTTATGAAAACAAAAATAAAAACTAAAACTGAAGCTTTGTTTCCACAGCTATGCACACAAACCTCTGCATCATGGGACCGCTTCTTTTTTGTATACTTTAAGCTACCAAGATGGCAAGTATGTTTTGTCAACACTTGAACCTTTCATGTCTCCAGTCCTTTAACAGCCCCACACAACACGAACAGTAACTTCTCCAATGGAAATTAAGATTGGAAAGGGAAGTGAGAAGCAACTTAAGTTTGAGTGTCACAGAACAAGAACACAAAATGAAGCATCTTGCTTGTCACTGTGCAAGTGTTCGTGAAGTGCAGTCTCCCAAAAATGTAAATATTTGGTTCTCTAGTGATTGTTACTTTCTTTTTATAAAGTAGAGAACAGATCTTGACAATACCATGAAAAGACTAAAATTGAACGTATTTACAAGCTGCCGGTTTAAGTTCCAGACATAAGTAACTATTTAGTAACTCTGCTGGACAGACCAAAAGCCCACTCTCATTCCTAGTTAGAGTTTATCACTTTATTAGCACAAGTCCTGAGATTTGCTTTATTTGAACAGTGTCAACAACCGCAAGCCAGAAGGAAAATGCACCACTTGCAAGGTTCCCTTTGAACTGCAGATGCCCGCACTCCATCTCACGACTTGAGATGCTTTTGCAAACCGATCACTTGCACTGAGCTCCGTCCGGGTGCAGTCCCCCTCTGCCCTCAGATGAGAATTTCACAAGGAATTTTTTCCAAAACTTTGTGGTTAGCAGGGCTGATGGCACACTGCTATTTCTAGATGCTTAATGCCACGTTTGTTTCTGTGCCAGAAGTCATGTTCATGGACAGAAACAGTTAACTGAGGCTCCGTCCACATGCAGGGCTCAGCCGGCTCCGACCTTTCACCTGCCCCGGCTCCAGCTCCCGCAGCCACCGCCCGGCTCAGCAGCAGCTTTTCCATCTTCCAGCATCCAGATGGATTTAACTCTTCACCATCTCACGGCTACTGCAGTCCCCTAAAAGCATCTCAAGCGAGAGACGGCAGGATCACTGAGTTCCCACTACGATGAAGCAGCATTTGGACTTGAGACTCGACGCCTTTCCCCATACTGTCGCTTTGCATTTTACTGCTCCCACCGGGGATGTGCAGGATCGCGAGAGGCTGTTGTTAAGGAAAGTTTCATCATTTGTTTAGAGAAAACCACAGAGCAGAATTTCAATCAAGGATGTAGAGACTGCGCTGGTCCCAGAATAGTCACTTATCTGCTGGCTGCAGCTCCTTGGCAATGCAGGTTTGAATCTCCCTGGGGCAGGAGAAGGAACTAAACCTGGATCCCACAGACCCTATGCTGTGCATAAACCACACGGTTACCCACGAGGGCATTCAGCATCTTCCTCCGACTGTTTTAGAGGGGGGAACGATTGCCACTGAGTCATGTACAGGGACAGAGCTGGGACCAACTGGCAGCCAGAGGCAGAGCCATCAGCACTGACAAACAGACGCCTACAGAAACACACAGAAGGACGATCTTAAACACTGAGTGAAGAGCATCAAAAATAGGAAATGGGGTAGGAGGAATGCTGTGGATATCCACAGGAAAGCACCTCTCAAAATCAGAATTTACAGAACACATCAGCTTTGACATTTATACCTAAAATGCATCACAAGCAGAAGCTTGACGTAAGAAGAACGGCCAGGGTTTCTTCCCCCCAACTCTTAGCAGTTGAAAACGTGACTCAAAGTGCCCCAGTACAGCAAGTCTAAACCAAGTGGTTCCGCATCCTCACAAAATGAGGAATGCTACAAGCAGATGTCACAAAAACGAGGACAAACAAGTCTCCAAAATTAGATCTCATACAGCTATTCTCTCATTTCAGAGTAACACTGCTCTTTTGCTGCCACACCAAGCACTGGATAATCCTTGCCCCGGTAATCCACAGCACAAGTTGCCATAGGACATGCTCCCTGCTTCTGGAAAGATTTCTATACCTCTTTCCTCAAAAAAAAAAACCACGCTCATGGGAGCCAGCCAGCCACTCTTCTCTAGATAAAACTGCTGAACGGCTTATACATGCTGGTGATGCCTACAAGTAAACATTTCGTTTAGAAAACGGAATTTACTTAAAATACCTAGATTTTGTATCTATCTTAAAATAGCATAATACATTATTAAAGTATGTTTGTCAAAACTCAATTTGGACTCATCAGTAAAAATTAAAAATAGCAAGTCTCATTGCATGTGCAACCCTTCCTCCCGAGTTCTGGCCATAAAGGTAACACCCTTTAACTGCAGTAACCATTTCACAGTAAGGCTTCCCAACACCGAACATTTTCCTCATTTTCTACTCTTTAAGAAATTAACAATTCACTTTTTCATTCAGAAGACTGAATATTGCCTGTTTCTGTAATATTTTTCTAAACTGGCATACAGAAAAAAAGCAGCAAACTCTTGATATGAAAAAAACTTCTGAAGAGCTCAGCTGATCTAGAGCTTTTGTGCTGCAAAGCAGGACACAGACGAAGCACAGGTGCAAAGAATACAAATTCACAGGTGAGGATACTGTCAAGCATTAAAAAAGGCAAAACAGCTGCACACCGGAAACACCAGGTAAGAAATAGCAAAGTTCTCTGTCCTACGCCTCTCCTAGTGATTTTTAACATGTACAAGTCACTGTACAAACCCCAGCACACACATAACCTGAACGGAGAGAGGGTGGAACCAAAAAAGTGCAACAGAAGTGTGCTGTGATCTGTGTCATGAATTATCTTACATTGAAGGAGACACTAAACAGATATAGAAACCTACAGCTTTGAAAGAAAAGATAACTAAGGTATGACACATCAGAAATCTACAGAAATTGCAAACTACTTAGAGAAAGGGAATATAGAAGATTATCCCACCACCCCCCAGTACACAAGTACTCCTGGCACAGCAGCACTGCTAGGTTCGGCTACAAGAAGGGTTTTCTCCTACCTAGCCCAGAGTGAGACTAACACAGTTACAGAGGGTGCTGGCCAAAAGAACACATGGACTCAGAAAGCAACCAAGACAAATTGACAGAAGAGAGCTCCAAGAAGGACTACTCAGTTACATTCCAGATGCGACTCCTGGCTCAAGAAGTTTCCGAAACCCAAGGCTGCCAGTAACTGGAAGAGCACACCAAAATATCACATTGCCCTGTTCTTGTACCCATTCTTTTCCCCTTTCACAGAGACAAAGCGCTGGATCCTTGGCCTGACGGAGCACAGCTGTCAGGCGCTCAGCAGAACATTTGCTCCTCACCAGCACGAAGGTTTTATGAGCATTTCCACAAATGCTCGTTATTAGGACTGGTTAAAATATATTTTGCCTCCTTCACTTCTGAAAGTGCTTTGAAAAAAAAATCAGGGTTGTTTTGCATTTTTCAACAATAATTCAACTACTTTGGGGGAGTTATTAGAGAAGTTATCACTGGCTAACTTCACTTGAAGCCAGTGATGCTTGCCAATGCTTGAAAAGAAGCACTGCAGTATTTGAGAAGCAGCTGGATTTAAGAATATCTTATCTCACTAGTTATTACTTCTTAAAACACAAATGCTGTGTTTTAGGTTATTCACCTGTTCCAGCACTTGAAAGCTCCCTAGGAATCCCCCACCTGCTGCCAGAGGGGCCAACCCACAGGCTAAGTGAGCACAAGCTGTGGGCTTGGGGGCACTCGTAAGCAAGGGCAGGTTGGTCCGTGCCCAAAGCGACAGTGAAGTGACTCAAGAGAACTGGGTATTGTAGTCAAGGGTCTAGACATAACATACAAAAATAGCCAGAAGAGCCTTCTACACGGAGTTGTCCCCAAATCCCCGTATCGAACTACAGCTGTGTATGAGCTGACACACAGCACAGAACTGTTACACACAAAATCCTGCAGCAGATGCTTGTTTTCAAGCTTTTCTTTTCTTTTTTTTTTTTTTTACACTGTCCAACCTCACACCAAAGCCCCAGATGCCCAGCAACTATATCACTTACAGAAATGGTTGTCACAGGAGAAACGCTGATCATCGCCTAGTGCTTTATCAGGAGACTCCAAATCACAGCTAGCAGGCAGCGCTGTCTTCCTACGGCTTTAGCACTGCAGGCAACAGGGAGATTGAAACGTGTTTCCTGCTGCGTGTTTTTCCTCGTTGTTGACAAGAAACTGGCAATGTTTGGGGATCACAACTCACAGAGACCAATATAGAGCTGAGCTAACGCCGAAGGGAGCGCTCCCACCTTGGTAAGATATTTCTGCTGTGCCCTGGTGCCAGGGGAACGGCACGACACGATGCAGCTGGGTGAGCCGGGGCCAGCTGGACTGGAAGGCAGGACCAAAAAACTGCAACGGCTTCGGGACCGCTGGTGCCAGCACGAGAGAAGAAGGCTCAGCCTCGCAGCCCTAGATGGGGCTGGCTTTTTCAGCAGCAGCAGCTCTTACTGGCAAACAGAGACGATAAAATGTAGCCTGTGTGCGTTTTTAGAAAATAATTCTTTACGTTCTAAAAGAAGACATTTTCAAATACAAGTTTGAACAACACAAGTGTCAGTGTTCCCAAATATACTCACACGCACTTTTTTTTAATGCCGCCTGGAACACAGGGAGGAAGGAGATCTACTGCTAACAAAGTTAACTGCAAGACAATCAGATTCATACAGCATGCTATCATGAAGGCATTAATGGTGTGTTTATTTGATCTACGCCCTTGGAGCTTGATATCCAAGCAGCAGCAAAGAACCCAGTGCCCTTCAGGATGAGGCGCTGTATCACTGAGCAGCCCCCCCCAACAACTAGGTACCACCAGGAGGGGCATCCCTCCTGGCAGCATGGCTCCACCCTCTCCTGTTTGATGGCTTTGTCATTTTTTGGAGCCCACAAACCAAACACCAACTAAAGCCTCATCACAGACACAAGGCAGGGGAGGAAGCAGCACCAGTTGGCCAGCAGAAGGCTCAGCAGTTGCGTGTGCTTTTTCAGCGTTCCCATATCCCAACCCCACCCTGGTGAGAGCAGGGTAGGCAGCGAAGGTGACCCACCTTCCAGCCCAACACACAAATAAAAACCTGGACAAAGGGAAGGAGTCATTTACTCGGTCCACGGGAACGCAAACATTAAGAAGCATTTGGATTAGCCACTGAATCTCTGACCTGGGAGCAGCAGCGATGTCTGCTCGTCTGGTAGCTCTGAAAAGAGTCCTTGTCTTCCAGTAAATCCAGCAAAATGACGATAAATGCAGAAGAAAAAAAAAAAAGTCCTCTTGATGCAAGCTTTACTTGCAGCTAGGCACCAAGTAGTGAGACAATTTACCTCGGAGGTGATGACTAATGCAGGACCTTGAAAAAAGTTCCAAGTTAGTGCTCCCAGAGTTACATTACCGGGTTGCTCCTTTTCCTGAGACTATCAGCCTTGTACCTAGCTCATGCCTTCAGTGGGGCTGAAGCAGCACCTGCAGCTCCAGGGGTCTCCACCTAGGACAGGATCCGTTGTCCCCAGCCCCACGATGAGGCAAAGACACACACAAGTGAAGGAAACTCATTTGGCAACCCTGCAGCCCATGGCTTATGCTCATGGCTTTTCCTCTTTCTGTGATTTGCATTGAACTTCTTAAAATAATGTCTGCTAGTTTGCTTTTGCTCTGAAATTTTCTTGTACACACTCCTAGTAGCAGAATCTGGTGATTTCTTTGCCAATACTGTTTCCAAGCGGATTATAAAAATATATCTGTACCGAAACAACTGAATGTAATGCACGCTCCCAGATTTAGTCACTCAAGTGACTAAAGTTTTGTCTGGAAAACATCAAAGTACGTGTCTCCAGTCTCCAGGGACTAACTCATGTTCTGCGAGACTAATGACTACATCACAAGAGCACTGCAGGCTCTGTTTTGGAGCAACAATTAATATTTATCACTTACTACTGACCATTATCCCTCTTCCACTGTCCACCATGGGGAAGAGATTGCTCTCTCCTAGCCCAACCAAGAGACACCCTTAAAACACGAAGAGACCACCAGATGTGAGGGAATCTAGATTTAAGACAACATCCACATCAAGTGGAAATTACCAAGTGTTTCATTGATCAAATGAAACTGGAACAAAAAGACCAAGACGACTCAGAAGTTTGGCGTGTTTATTTTCCCTCATGTTTTTGTGAGTATTGTTTTTCGTATTAAAATAACCACCAAAGAGTCAAAGCACAGAGCATAGATAATCAGATTTAAATACCAGTTCTAACACGGAGCTTTAGCACTTGTACGTTAGATTTAACAGAAAAGCTCCTGATTAGCCACAGCTCCTCCCGAGCGTTCTCCTTCACATTCCTCTCAAAGGAAGCCGTCCCAGTGGAAATTTGACAGACGCCGACCTGTGACAAACGGCTAAAGTGTAGGCAGGCTCCAACCAACAGACTGCGTGTCATTAGCACCTAACAGGTTACCAAATCCATTTCAACAGAAACCCAGAGAAATTTGGAGTCAATTCAGCGGGTAGCAAGAACTCACGTAACAGAAAGACCTCGGTCCCCTGCGTCTGCAGGCTGTTAGAAGAACCAGGTTTGCATTGTAAGTGACTAGGTAATTTGGTCACCCACAGTGCAGCTCATCTAAATTTGGGAATACTCCTCCCACTTCCCAGAACGTGTACTCGACTGAAACCAGCAAGTTGCCAACCAGCTATTATATGTGGTAACTCATTAAAAGTTTACTTCTGCTTAGACCCGACGAACACAACAGAAGCCCATTCAAGGCAGAGGGTACCTGAAACAACGGAGCAGCAGCAGTCTGGGTTTCAGTACCCGCTCAGACGTCCAAAGTTCTTGAAATGGACTTCAGCACAGGCTATGCGTTTTGCCAGCTTTATTGTTACTCAGAGACACTCAAACCATTGGGGAGAAATGCTCTCAGGTATGCCCACGTGTATTGTAACTACATCCAAAAGTCCCGAAGATATATCCTCAGGGAGTGTGCATGTTTGAGACCTTTGGTTGTTCCTCCCCCCCGTCAGAGCCCACAAGCAGTTACACATCACTTCCTGAGCAGTCCTTCCCTCTGCAAGGCCAGGCTCCCAGCTCTGCAGTCAGCCGGCCCAACTCAGGCCACAGACACCAAGAAAACGCTCATAGATGTACTGAAACTTTGAGCTGGCCGTTGCAATCTCAACATAGAAAATACTGCTACCAAAAATATCAACAGATCATACTTGAGGCTTTTAAAAACCAATTTTTTTTCCTCCCTTCAGATTGAGATCTCCCAAACATGCTGCTGCAAGCACCACTCTGGTGCTTGTAGATTAATTATTTTCTTACGCAGCTAAGCTGGGTTTCTTCAAGCAGCATGCTATTCTCATACTTGAAACAAAAAAAACATTTAGACAAGGAACATCAGAGCCATGATTCATCAAGTCCCTAAGCTCTTTAATTGTTATCAGAGGAAGCAAATAGAGCAGAGCAAGGCCACCCTTCTATTTTGAAAGGTATCAAGAGATCACCCCTCCAGTTACAGCTAGAAGGTGTCAAAACGCTCACGTAACGCCACCAGACGTTGCTTAGACTTGGAGTTAAGGTACACAAAGGTTTTCCAGGTTTCTCCGTTCCCCCAAGAGCTGTCCTGAAGCTCACGCTGCAGCACAGCCCTGTCCTACCCGCCTGCCTCTTCCAGGTGGGTGTGCTGAAGCCACGAAGCCTGTGTACTCATACCAGGACATTAACACTGCTGCTTTTCACTTCAATCACCAAGAAGTTCCAAAAAGTTACTTTGAAACTTAGCCTCGATTAACAAGCAAAACCCTAGTTAACCAATGACTATTTACCTTAAACCAAAGCAAAACTAATGTGTTTGAAGACTGCCCCACAAACGCCAGAAAAAGCTAGCGAGGCCCTGAACTATCACCTGTACTGAAGGGAAAAGTAAATTCTGTACCAGGGATTGACTCTGTTTTAGCAGTTTGTTTCTAACTAGGGTTTCCCAAGGTGGGGGGGAAGAGAAACGGAGAGAACAGGGCAAGGAAAGCCGAAAACTCAAAGTCGAAGCTGACACTAACGTCAATTCACACTTAGCACCATTATTTCCAGAGAGGTTTCGGGTTCTGTTCGCTCAATCAGTTCCTTCAATTTCCAAGAGCTGTGTAGACTGCTGAAATACTACTGCAATAAGCACTTTAGAAATACCAAGTACTGCTGAGAGACTAGTAATCCTCTCTCCTTCAGACGGAGGTTTAGTCATGGTTGGAAAACGAAAATTGACCGTTTAATCCCAGAGATTTACACTGCATTTCTATCTCAGATCTCAGCGTTGTAGGAGCTTAACAGAACCATTACTTGACGACGCTGAGAACTGAATGGAACAAGGGGTAAGGTTGCTGCAGCTGTACTCCACAACGTCCAACAGATTTATATGCTATTCTACACGATCATTTACATTTTGTGTTGTCCACGCATCGTGTTATAAAAATTGATCTTAAACCCTTTCTTGTAAGTTAGCTACACAGTGATCTCTGCTCCACTTAGTGTTAAGTGATGATCATTCGAGTCTGAACTTCCTGAAACACGGGAAATAACTTGTAGTCTAAACACTGCTATAGAAAGAACAGCAATCAGATTCACTTGACAATTTACATTGTCCGAGAAGCAAAATTAGTTTACTTGAAACATTTTATGGTTTTCCACAGAACTGTAATGCAAGAAAGTGTTACACTAAACTAAATTTCCCCGACAACATCACTGTTTTAAGAGTCCCCTAAGTCTGTCTTGGTACTTGACTTCTTCCTGATGATTACAGCAGAATTTCAAGGTGTTATCAGGTTTCTTTCCAATGGGCAAGAAGCAAACAGAACATCTACTGCCTTCTCCCAGCTCCAGTCTCAGACCTTCCCATCAGAAAACATTTCGTTTCCTCTATTTGCTCTTTCCTTCTGCGTGCTCCTTCCGTAGCAGCTATTCCCGAGCCATTCCCCAAAACTGTGGGTGAAATATAAACTGTATTCTTACACAAGAGCCATCCGTCATCCAGAGAAACAAAAAAGGAGAAGTTCAACGGACACTGTACCTGTACCTACAAGGGTACCATACCCTAACACTCCCAAATTACAATCTGCAAGGCCAAAAGGGCGTTCATTAAACCCTATTATCTCCCTTCAATAATACTTCCATGTTTTACTTTGATGATTGGGAGGCTTAAAAAAGGTGTTCAGCTGACAACGCTCCATTAAGTGCTGTAACTACTGGTCTTGAAATCAGAACACCAGCCAGCTACCTCGAGGACCTGGATTCCATAGATTTGCCCAAAGCCATCCAGCAGACAAGTGCTTCAAGTGTGTAACTCAGCTTCCCCAAGATGGAGACGCTTTCCTGTCTTAAGCATAGTAAGTTCTACTGCTGAAAGCTCTATACCTTCTTTATACATAAAATATTACAATATTTTAACCATAACTAGTATTGCTTCTGTAACCTAAAGAATAAAGTCTCATCAAGTTGTTGTTTCTACAAATCTCTTCCTTAAAAGCTTCTGTTACTACTTTAAAATAGCAGTACCACTAAATATACCACTGACAGTGCCAAAATAAGCATCGTCCCCTAAGATAAGAATCCTTGCTTCTAGGTATACAAATAAAAAATTTGTAACGACCCTTTTTTTTGGCCTAAATTAAATGAAAGAAAAGCTTCTCAACTTCAACTTCCTTGCAGTTAATGGGCCTGTAACACATGTAACGTGCTCATGTAATAAACAGCATGCTCTAAAAATGGACTAAAAAAGTAAAGGAAAAGAAAATTAGCCAACAATGTCATGGTTCACTAACAGAAGTTAAAGGTTCTTGACAGAATACTGGAATTCTTAAAAACCAAGAATCACTGCGTGTGCATGCACTTATTAAGGGTATATAAGCTTCGATTCAAAACAAATCTGAAAATTCAGAAGTAACTCTTGTTATCCTTAACTTACACAGCTCCCTTCACTCAAGTTTTCTATGAGGTATCACAGAGCCTCACAAATCCTTGTCCTTATAAGAATGGAGCCAGTTCTACAGAAAAACATCAGCAGGAAAGTAGCTGTCTCTAATCTTTTAGAGAGATTACGACGATTAAGAGAGCCATATTCATAAGCAATGTATTCGCGCATCTTCAATGATATTCTGAAACACAACCACTTCTTCCTGAACCGGGCATCAAAGTTTGTTCCCCAGAAGGAAACAGTAGTTGTCAGGGATAATTTTCCTTCATTGTCTGAAGACCAAGGGCTCAACTTGCAAGCTCTACCAGTAGCCTTTACGTTCCCCAGTCACTAAAGAAACGTACTGCCAGCACCAGGAGCCTGCACAAGTGCCGAACAACAACCTTTTTGCAAAGGCACCAGAACTAAGTTATTTCAATGTCTGAGCTATGCTCGATAGCATCCCGCAGCACCCAGCTTTAATGACCTACGTTCCCCAACGCCTAAAGACGGACCACAGCCACTTTTAGCCGCAGCACACGCACGGGGACCATTTCTCGTCTCACCCCGGGGTGCACAGCCTCAGGGTGCACAGCACAGAAACCCCTCCTCGCTCCTCCAAATCCTGAAGCTCCTCCAGCTCCTGGAGGATGCTCTCCTAATGCGCTTTCCAGAAGGCAGGCCACACCTATCTCCTCTTTCCCCCGCGTTCCCACAAAGCTTCTCCCGCTCCCCGTTCGCAGCCAAACTTTTCCCCCGACTCCTTTTCGGCGAGACCCGGGGAGGGCGAGCCCGGAGCCGCTCCCCGCGGGCACACAAAGGGCACCGCCTCGCCAGGCACCTGCCCCCGGGCACGCGGCGGGCCCCGGCTCCCCGCCAAGCCCCTCACCTTGAGGATGTTCTCGTAGATGGTGGCCCGGAACTCGAGCAGCGCCTTCTGGTCGAACTCGCGGCCGTGGATGATCCGCATCTGCTTGAGGAAGGTGGACTTGCCGCTCTCGCCGGCCCCCAGCAGCAGGATCTTGACGAGGCGCCTCACCGCCCGCCTCTCGCGGGCCAGCATCGCGTCGATCTCCCGGCTCCGCCGCCTCGCCTCCCGCTCCGCATCGCGGCTCCGCTCCTTGCCCTCCCTCCGCGCCTGCTCCGGGCCTCGGCCCGGGGCCTCGGCGGGCAGCAGGCAGCGGCTGAGGGTGCGCACCACGCCGGACATGGCGGCGGTGGCGGCGGGGGACGAAGGAGGGGAGGGAGCCGCCTCACGGCGCCGCGCCGAGCCCCGGCTGCGCGGCCAGCATCGGGCGGAGGCCGCCGAGACGACGACGACGAGGAGGAGGAGGAGGAGGAGGAGGAGGAGGAGGAAGGGGGGCGGTGGCGGCGGGGCGCGGCCCGCAGGCCCGAGGAGGGGGCTCCGCCGGCCCGCTCCGAGCCGTGGGGGCACCCAGGGGCCCGGGCAGCCGCCCCCCGAGCGCCGCGGCCCGGCCTCAGCCCCGCGGCCGCTGAGGGGTCAGGGGGTGCCTGGAGGGGGGGGCGGTGTCGGGGAGCCCCCGGTGCCTTCAGGCGGCCGCCGGAGGGAGGGGCTCCGCCCCGCCAACGCCGCGCCTCGTTGGGCGGGGGAAGTGTCGCTCAAGGGGTTCTCGGTTCTGATTGGATAAAAGCGCCGTGAGGGGACGGGGGTGCGAGGGGGAGAGGGCGGGGGAGGGAGGGGCAGGGCGGGGGAGGGGGAGGAGCCTCGAGGCGGGAGGCGGGCCAATGCGAGGGAGGGCCAATCACGGGCGGGGGGCCGAGCGCGGTGATGGAGGAGGGGGCGTGGCCTGCGCCTGGCTGGGGGGGAGAAGGCCGGTCGGCCGAAGGGGGCGTGACGTCAGATCGTGATGCCAGAATGTGACGTCAAATCGTGACGTCACGTTGCAGCACTGGCGGCCATGCCGTGAGGGGCCCCTCAGCCTCTTTCAGGCGGGGCTCCTGCTGCTGCCAGGCCCTGGGGCCGCGGCTCCTCCCGCTGTGCTGAGGCAGGGGTTGAAGTACCCAAGCACATGCCTGACACTTTAAAGACTCCTCTGTCCCCCGGTTAGGTACCCGAGGAAATAAACTACTTTATAAAGCGGGCAGTGTGCAGTCACCTAGCAGCGGCTGGCAGCCCATACCTGCTGCCCACACAACAAAATCATAAGTGGCCGGCACTTTCCCCAGCTCCACGAGACGACGTGGCCTTTCCTGTGTTTATTCCTTTGTTTCTGCTTCTGATAGTTTATGTCATAAATACCTAATCAGTCCAGCTTCAGCTGTTTTTTCCTGCCCCAGGCCTGTACCAAGCACTGGGGCAAGCCTATGCAAGCACGCACTGGGGCACGCGACACAAATACAGCTGAGGGAAAATCCTGAAGTGGCAGGGATTTCATAGAAAGCCAAGGCTGTCAGGAAGCCTTAACACGACCAAAAAGATCAGGGACTCACAGATTTAGAACAAAACAAGACAAAAATAAACAAAACCCTTCCTGGAAGTGACCGCTCAGTTGACTGTTAATCACACTGAGGTGCTGTTGTCAACTTCCCCAAAGAGCAAATCTCCTTACCGAGAGAGGGAACTGAAAAACACCTTTAGGCATTACAGTAATCAGGAGAACAACACAAAGTCACGAGCCATTCAGTACAGCACAGAACATGTCTTGAAAAAGCTGTTTTCTCTTGCAGGATTTTACTCTCTAACTGCAGTTCGAGACAGCACAGCTCATTCCACGTATAAAATACTGCTGTAATTCACGAGATTGCCCGCTGGAGGTCGTCATTGCCCCAGAAGAAGCCAGTCAGAGCAGGACGACGCAAACAAACCAACCCTCAAATCCCCCATGCTCTTAGGCCTGATTTTGAGAGCAGCTGAGTACTCAGGACTCCCGCTGGAATCCACAGAGTCTAAGCTGCCTGAAAATCAGACCCTATGTAACTATGAAGTGCCCAGATTGGTATTTTCTGATTAGCTCCGTTACTTCTGCCCCACTAGCTTTGTCTGCACCCTGCTTGAGGTCCTCTTCAGACTTCTGAGCTTCTGAAGGTATTTGGCAGAGAATTCAAACAACTGTGAAGTGCAACTCCCGTGATAGGCCTGCCTCGTCTGTAAGTGAGAGCGAAATTATGGTATACAATAACCTCATCAGGCAAATCAGTTACCATATGTCCTTAGTTCTCTATGCATTCATCCATGAAAGCAGCTTTCAATAGCTCACATCTAATTGTCAAAAGGAAAAGGTCCACCCCTCCCTCTTTCCCCCACAGTACTATTGTTGCTCATCTAATCATTCAGAAGCTGCTCTAAAAACAAGACAAAACAATTTTGTTTACTACCACGGAGCTGCAGCAGTACGCTTTCTGTTACCCTGCTGAGGGACTGGGCAGAACCTCACAAATGCATGTGGTGATCCCTGCTGATGTTTCTGCAGATGTTTTGTTATGAGCGTGAGCAGTAGGTGTAAGCATCCATGTAAAAGCTTATAAGAGAGAGGTTTGTACTCAGTCTCCACAGCTTCCCTTTCTCCATTTCCTTATTATTTACCAGTTTCATGTTTCAGAATTCCTAGTTCATCTCCCTCTTTTGGGCTTGTACTGAATGATTTATTTATTTATTTATGGTACAAAACAGAATAAATTTATACTAACGTTTCAGCTTTCTATTTCTTCATTTACTTTCTCAGTTTTCCAGGTACATATTTTTCCTATTTCAAC
The DNA here is from genome assembly GCF_013377495.2 of Cygnus atratus. NCBI lineage: Eukaryota > Metazoa > Chordata > Aves > Anseriformes > Anatidae > Cygnus > Cygnus atratus. Next base: position 4,839,081 of record NC_066376.1, on the reverse strand, counting down.
TCTATTTTCCTTTTTGCAATCTCTGTTACTTCCTATAATTCCTCTTCTCTTTCTGCTGAGATGAAGAAAGACTTGTACACCTGCTTATATTTCTTCCTCCTTCAACTCCCATGGATGTAAAGAGAGAAAAAAGGAGACTGAAAGATGGAATAGAGGAGAGGAGGCTAGAAAGAGGCAGCGAGGGCAACATGATTTCCATTTCCCTTGTTGGCTACAGACTTATAATGAGCAGGAAAATGAATATGAATTACGGTCAGGAAAATTGGGAGCTCTTGGGGAAGGATTGGAGCATGAAATTCTGTGCCCCCGGGGCCTGCAAACAGACGGCAGAAGATCAAGGCTGAGAAGTTGTATGGGACTTGGAGAAGCTGTTGGATTGCTTGTACATACAGACCTTATTGCAGCTGGGCATGACATCTGGTCAGCTCAGGCAGATGAGCAAGAAGTTATGGAAGTAGCCCTGCTATTGAACACCAGTCTGTAAATCCTGTGATTTCTGTGATTTTTGCAGAAAGTCCATACGAGGCTATGGCCTCACTGATGAATGTCAGCACGAAGTACAGGGAATGAGGAGGGCTGAGGTGCCTGAACTTGTTTCTTTCTATGTTTCAAGTGTCACTTGTTTCTACTTGGGTTGAGCACAGAGGGGATATATGGATTAAGCCCCTGAAAGCACACAAAGCTATCTTTCCAGTGTCTTGAAGCTCATAATTGACCAACACCAAATTCTTCCTGAGTCCCCTGGATGATGGCCCATTCTTTACCCAGACCACTGTGACCCATACCTTAAAGACTACATTCTGTGCTCTGAAAGTGTATCATCAACATCAGTGGAGGAGACGCAGTATGAAGGAGGTGCTGCTACAAAACTGAGTGTTAGCCCATACCTGAGACATGGCTCTTGTCTTCCTGAGCACTACCAGACACTGTCACTGCCAGGAAAAATATTTTGCTTGGTGAAACCAGAAAGCAAAGAAAACAACAATGAGGCTATGCCTACCAGCTTGCAGTACAGCACCATGCAGCAATGTTAGAGCTAGCTCTAATGCAATTTAAACTTCAGAGTTTAGGCACGAAACTGGCAATCTTTAGACAACAGCAAGATAAAGTATGCACTAATGGAATCACCTGAGCTGATAAATCACCCACCTTGTCCTTTCTGACCACTGTGCTAGATGAGCGAACTGAGTCAAAATATTGAACTGTTGTTACCACAGGGCAGAAGTACTCCCAGCTTAGCCTGACTTGTTAAAAGATGTTGGGGCCCTTGAATTGCTCGTTGTGCATTCAGACAGCAAAGCTTGTAGATCTGAAAAAGATTTATGATCTAAGCTCCTTTTGCTTCTACTCCATTGTTGAGATCGTGACTCTGCCTATCTGAGGAGGTGCAGGAGTTTATATGCACTTCAAGCCCTTACCTAAGCTGGTAGGTTTGTAATGTTAAAAGAGCTATATTCTGCTTACTGCATTCTCAGAGGTTTTATGCGGCTTTTTCAATGGCCACCTCTCTGCACATTCCCCATAGCAGCATGAAAAAAAAAGAAAAACTGAATAATGTTCTCCTGTGGAGGAATAAAACAAAAATAGTTCAAATAAATCAACTATTTTCTAGTAACCTCATTAAGTATATGGGAACCTTCCAGGATTAATACAGTAGTGTTTTGCTATGGGTACTGACACCTTGGCTGGATGTTTTCTGCAAGTCTTTATGATCTCTATTGTAATTTGCTCTTTTTCAGCAGTCCCAGTTCTTTGAAGTGATTGCAGTCTCAACTCCCATCAAGTCAAAGAAAACTGAAGTCATTTGGCATCTCTCAAAAAATCCATTTAAAAGGGAATTTGTTTCTCAGTATTTGCTTGTCCCTTTTAACATTGCTTTAATATACAGTTGTTTTGTACATGCATTTGTTTTTTTGACCCAGATTTGCCTAAACTTCTTGAGCTTCTAAGCATCAACATCAAGACATCACAAACAGGCCTAGACAAAGAACTAGAAAACCACGAACAGCCTTGTAATGGTATGACTGGAAGAAGAATGGAGAACCAAACAGTGTTTTCAAATTGTAATCGTTTGATATCAATGTATTCTGATTTTTAATTATATTTTCTTTCCCCTTTGCTAGCTCTGCAGGCAGGCAGGCTGCAGAACGCTTCATTCTTGCTTCTTGTGGGTTTGCAAACATGGATTCTCCCGCAATTGCCCAGCCCAGATACCAACAGGCAGTAAAAATGCCAAAATACGCTGTGAGGCAAAGTATGCTTGTTTCTTTTATTAAATTTGTAGCCACAGTGTTTTTCTTTTCTGTGTGATATTTTCATCTTCTGTCCCACAGAGAATACATTACTCATATACATAAAATATGTGAGTCGTGGCACTTCTTGTAGTTAATTTTCACTGTTTTCAGCCTGCTTGACAGTAGCCTGTTCTCCTTCATTACACACCAGCCAACGAGTGAATTAGTTTACTTTCAAAACACAAAACCTCATATTAATCCCTGAACAATTAATTATTAAGAGAAGACAAGCATATTTTTAACCCATGCCATGACTTTTCTACTTATTTCATATAAGAAGGCATGATCTGTGTAATTCCAGGCATGTCGTGCTAAGCATCCTGCAGACTCTAAGTTCTTAGTGTGAAGTTCCCTTGGTTATGCACAGGGACGATGTACCTTGGTTCTGAGAGTTTAGAAAGATCAGAAAGTGAGGTTCTGTTCGAAGGTGACCTCAGAGGGCACAGAAACTGGGCCTGTGGGATGTGAGTGGGTTTATATCCACATGAGGTTATGTCTCAACAGTCCTTGCTTCTGAGTTCTAAATCTGGAGATATTCCTAGAGCCCCAAGTGACAGAACAAGCACATGCTGGCTAGAGCATACATCCCTAGCATGCACAAGAAGTCTGGCATCTAAGAAACAACATAAAACCAGCCTTAGGTCCTAAATATGTTTGGAGCTCTGATTTTGAGTACAAAAGACTCACGTTAAGCAGTATATCCAATTCAGATGCCTGTTTCATTTAGATGTCTATGTTATAGAAAGTCATTGGAAAACACGGAGAATAACATTAAGAGGAAGGAAAAGGTAAACATTTCAAAAAGTATAAAAACAAAGCCAAAGAAAATGGAGCTCCCTGAGAACAGAACCTAACATGTTTGCTGCCAAATTATATACACTTTTTTTTTCTGCATTGTTTTTAAAATTATATTTCATCTGGAGATGCAGAGCCAAATATCTCCATGGGTAACATGTAGCTCCCCAAACTCATAGGAAATTAGCAAGCCTTAATAAAATTTATGCATGGCTTGCTATTGCAGTTCCACATCTAAAGGGAAAACAGATGTTCTCTTTAGTTATTCTCTTCATGTCCAAAGGAAAGCTGTTGGTTACAGTTGTTTTTAAAAAGGCTGGTGTGGAAAAGGTTACAAATGATGCAATTTTTACAATCCTACTCCAAGGCTGTCTGCTAACCAGAAATGCCGAGGTGATGCTTGCAGATGCCGTGTCACCCGCTTACCAGTCTCATATTTCTTAACACCTACACTTTAGGAAAAATAAATAGAACGGAGTCCACAGTATTTGCCTGAGACCATTAATGGTAACTGCCAGGCCAGGATTCCAAGCCCTCTTGCTGAATTCACTGTTACGTTTCGCAGCCCAGGTTAGCTTCAAAGGAAAGGCAGAATGGATGCACATCTGAAAAGTGTGCTATGAGACGTCACTAAATGAGTCTCTCAGGGCTTCAGCGTGAAGAAGAAAAATCTTGACTCTTCACCTCATTCACCTGGCTCCCGTCACTTAACACATGTTGTGCATTCTGCCCACATCATTTTCCACTACACGGTGCAGCTGGCAACTTTTCTCTTTCCATTTTTACACAAATATTTTCAAGATGTGCAAAAACATTGGCACTTAGAGTTAAGTGTCTGCCATCTGAAAGAGATTGCCACTGCAAACATGTATGCATGCATACACATATATCTGATATTCATTCTTTACTTTGCAGATGGGCATCAAACACAGAAGCTTTCAAAATGTTTATTCATTGGGCTGTTATTCTTTGTCTCTACACCATGTTTATTCATTGCTCCCCAAATGAGGGGATCCCAAAGCTTCTTTATTCCTCTGCAGCTACCAAGTGGACATTAGCACAAAAAGCAGGTCCCTGTCAACAACCAAAAAAAAGTCCCAAATGAACAGCAAGTGCAATAAATTACAGCCATTGGCTTGATATTATTCAAAGTTTTTATCCAAACAATCCTTTTTAGCCTGTGAATATTCATGTTCTTCAGACAATATGAAAGGACAAACACTCGCACGCACACCCAAATGTGGCTGTTGGCTAACCGAGGAATTATTAGTCTTCAGAAGTGGAGAAGGAAGGGACTCGGTCATTTTAAAGAAGTGATAGCAAATGATGCAAAACCTGGGCGGCAGGAATGCGGAGAAGAGCTGGCAGGAGCTAACCAGATGAGTGATCAGCATTTTATTCAGACAGTGTTTCAGCATCCACCCAGAGGAGATTAAGTATCCTGTCCTCTCAGTGCAGAGAAGGAGAAATAAATCAGGCTTTACCACAAGTGGGGTGGCAGGGAGTTAATTAGGAAAGGAAAAATATATTTCAGTTTGCAAAGGGATAAAAAATGAGCAAACGAAGGATCGAAAATACGCTGAAAACATATTGGAACACACTTGGGAAACCGTGCCTGAGGATAGTGCTGGGGGAGCCTGCAGCCACAAGGGACTGCACACAACAGGTGATTCAGCTGCAAGCTGCAAACCAGGAGCCAAATGCTGTTGCTCTGAATTGTCATGTGAAAGCAGACGTTTCCCTTATCCTGTCTCATGTCACAGTCTCTCTGACAACAAAGCATAAAAAATGGCAAGATTGCATGAAGAAATAAAAGGACCTTCAGTTTCCACGGGAAATAGCTTTTTAAAAAAACGTAACCCTCATTGAAGTCAACAAGAATTGCTTGACACGTCTTGTAATTTGCCTCTTAGGGTTTGTGCAAAACTAGAATATGACAGATTTTGTTATTAAAACAAACAAGAAAATTAGTAGAAGCCACAAGAAGCAGAACAGTGGCAAAGCTATCATATTGCCTTACACTCAGTGATTTCCATTACTGATTTAACAGCAAAGCTCATTTAAATGAGTATGACATACTGGCACATGGCAGCTTCGGAACTGCTCTTTGTTGTAGGACCACTTGCATATGGATACATTAAAAGAGGAAAACCTCTCAAAGGCAATACACCATTTTTATTTTATTTTTTTTGTTCCAAACTGATGTTAAATGTGTTGAGGCTATGTGTCTCTGCAGTCCTGGAGAAGATCAATTCCAAACTGAGAGTCACGAGCCAGGTGAGCTGCATGACAGCACCACCTCTCTACAAGAGGCAGGGGCTTCTGCTTTCTACCAGGTTTAAAACCCTGGGTACAGGCAGCTTTGGGGCTATATCGCCTTGCAGCAGGCAAGTTGTCAGCTGATGGGTGACGTCTTACCTCCGGGGTAAACGGCACACACAGGTCCTGCTGCGTGCCGTTCCAGATCTGCTGACGGACCCTTTTTGCCAAGAATGCCGTAGGCTGCAGAACACTGCTCGAGAGGAAGGGCTCATGTGTGAACGGGTGCATGAACATGGCCTCTGGCTGAAAGATTTAATTAATGTTAATGGTGACTTTGTGCCACCAGTGAATATCAACATTGAGTGAATATCAACATTCCTCGTTTTGAGTAAAAGCTGGGAGTGATATTTCAACATTATGCTCAGCTAGCATCGCATATTCAGATAGCATCAGATGATGAAAGAGCACAGTCTGTGGTCAATCACCATTCCAGTAATTTAGGAGAGTGCAGAAGAAGGAACGCTGGCTTTCGACTGTCTCCATGTTTGTTATTTATATACCATGTCATTCTGATCTTGTTGCTTGCTTGTAGCTTTGGGCTGACAGTTCCCTGATTCCAAAGGCAATTCAGGCCCTGACATAAAGCAGAAGAACAATGCACCATTCCTGTAAAACAACAGTGCTCCCCCCTGCTGCTGTCAGAATGCAGGGATTAGATGCAGAATAATGCAGTCCCTGATCAAACCTGCAGCTGTAATTCAACCTCTGGACAGTGCTGATGCCATAAATTTGTGAAGAAAGTGCAGCTCAAGCGATTTGTGAACAAGAGCTGGTGAGTCCAATTGAATTACAGTTGTGGGAGCAGCCGGGATCCCCCTGCACCGAATCATTACTAATGAGAGGCAGAGAATGATTACTTACGATTTTAATGAAATTGAATTTTAATTTATAACCTTGGCTAGAAGAGAAGGAGGAGGGAACATACAATTGAATATTTGTGGGTGACAGGGAAAAGCACAACCTGAAACCCAAAGTAAACAGGAGGAGAATGCATTCTCCTGAAGAGACGAGATAACATTTTATCTTCAAAAATATATTCATATTTTAGCAAATGGTTGTGATACAGTGAGCATTGAAGAAAACTATTCTATGTCACAGTTCAGATGATGAAAGAACTCAGAAAGAAAATGCACAAATATGTTTTCTCCGATCCATTTACGATGCTCAGAAGATGGTGAAGTGTTTAGCTGATTCTGAAGCCATCACAGCCCATTGTTTTGGCATGAAATCAGCAGAACGGTAACTACAAGCACTGCTAACATATTATAATCAAATAATCACACAGAACCCTTTCTGAGCAGGTCTTCCAATTTCAGCACTGAGTGCTTATTCACTACTAGAAGGAAAAGCGTAATTAACAATAAATACTGGTTTAAATATAATGCTTCTTGCTGTTTCCCTTACTGAGGTATCACTATTTTAATATCTATTTTGATGTTGCACAGTTTCAACGGGGAACACAGTAAGGCATAGGGAGGTTAAGAAAAGTGCTTTATGAAGTTCATCTCAGATTTGGAAATGTGAAGAACGAGGTCAAAAAGGAAGAACTTGAGTAAGGAACACAAACTAGATGAGTAAGGGAGCATGTGTGGCTCACGACACAGGCCGAACAAGTTTTGCAGCTCATAATATGAATCTGCAATTCAGGGATGGTTCAAAAGATGTGGGATGTATGGTGGAAGGTATGAGACTTGGGGCTTGCACACAAATCAGGCAGAGTACTGGAGAGGTGCTGAAAAATGCTCAGGCTTTGACTTTACATTTATTTTACAGAAGGTAAATCGATATCTCCTCACCCCAATGCACTTGTATCGTATGGCTTTCTGTTATGGGGTGACCAGGGCTTGAATATGTCTCTTCTGAACTGAAAACAGCTTGATCCAAAGAGATTTTTCTACACGACGTCTAAAACATTGTTTTACCTCATGCTACAGGGTGATGGGGCTCAACCCAGTATTTTATTGTACAACTGTGGAATCAGCAGACAGAAACTACTAATATTCAAGCAGCAAAACATGCAAATTGAGTGAGAATTTGCAATATTAAACTATTTTGTTAAAACAAAGAGTATTAAAATGAGATGTGGTGTACCACAGGGGTTGTTCAAAGAAACTGTGTGTTCTACCGGAAGAACCGTTATAAAATAGGTGGCTACTGATGAGTGTTCATGTTCTGCTCATGTGCGTCACAGGATTATTTCATGTAAAAGTGTATTGTCATGCACACTCACATACAGTCACATGGCCTAACTGATTTTGGAAACCCAAGCTGTATCACTTCACCACTGGAGGGAGACACGATTCTTTTGAAAAGCTGTAAAACTTCTTCCATAAATGCACTTCAGTAAGAAAGGGTGAAAAAATAATCTTGAGAAATACAGCTGCTGAATTTGATCCAGGCTGGACACAGTAAATCACAGATTCTAATAACAATAAAAATACAGCATGAAGGAAATAGTGCCAGATTAACAAACATACTTAGTGTTTCCTCTCTGATCAATACTGCTCAAGTGAATATTATTGAGGTGCCTGAACTTAGTCCAGGTTAAATCCACCACCAGTATCTGTATATTCTCCTCCCTTCTTCCTCTCCCCTCCCATCACTCACAAGCTGTGCTTGCAGAAACCCATTTGCAATGCTAAAGTCTCAGGCTGATACTTCCTAACCCTTTATCTGACTGTGACCTTAAATGTGATCAAAAATGTTCCAGTAGATGACATTATTTTAGTTTTCATTTAACCTCTGGTTGCCTAGTGGCCCATTTTACAATCATTCAATTACCCCCCCACTACTGCTCAAAAAAAAAAAAAAAGAAAAAAAAGAAAGAAAATAATTATTTGATGCAGCTCAAGGTCACCAACTGTAGGAGGATAGTAAACCATCATACAAGCTCAAAGTCACACAGCTCAGATGCTGTTGGACAAATGACAAGTGTATGTATGCACTTCAGGGAGGGGGCCAGGGCACTCTAGCTCAGCATCTTCTGCTCTAAGAACCAAAAGCTTCTGCTGGTAGAACAAAAGAAGCCATTCTGCTAGTTGAGCTAGGAGGAAAAAAACATCTACTTGATGGTGTGTGGCATGCTCCCAAAGAGCATAATGTTGCACATCGGTATAGACATGTGCTGTTCTGTGGTACGCGTGTACACAGACGAGCTTGCACGCACACACACACAAACACTCACACATTCTGCTTAAGTTATAAAACAGCACCTCAGCAAGATAAAGCACATGATAAGAAAGAAATTCCTGTCTGAGGGACTCTCACATTTCCAGTAAGACTGAAGAGCCCACGGAAACTTTCAGCTCAGCTGACTATTTGTGGTTTCTGTTTTAAACTTTATTAATGACACATGCTACCACCTGCTAGCTTCCTCCTCCCTCCTAAACTAGGCTAATTGTAAAACAATTTGTACAAAACAAAGCTTTTTTTTTTCTTACATATTCTCATCACCTCCCCACACAACTGTATCTCACACCTACAGATGCAGCCAACCATGGATTTCCTGTTGTACTCATTGAATAGGGCAATTTCAGAATAAATATAGTTCAAACGCTTATAAATCTCTAGTGTGAAATCCTAACTGTGCTGAAAATAGGAGCTTTACCACAGAATTTGATAGTTCTTTTCTGGCAAAGTTTTAAGTTGGTTTTGGTTCTCTGTGAGCCTCGTTTATGGAAAGGAAACAACTAATGAATCTTACTGCACCTGCCATCCTTTGTCTTCTTGTTGACTCAAGTATCATCTTCCATAAACCACCAAATACCTTCTGACAGTAATCCTTTGGTCTTCTCTGATGTTTTAGATATGCTGGCTGAAGTTTGCCAGACCCAGCTTGTGAAGTGATCTAAGACATTAGAAAATAGCTAGGAAGAAGCAGGAAAAAAAAAAGCATCAGCATCACCATCATCTCCATTATTTTTACTGCAAGACAAAACCTCATCCTGAAACCACCAGAACATCCTATCCCAAGTGTAGAATGCATACACATATTCTGCATACTCTCAAATTATACCTTGTGGCTGTTTTAGCTATAGCTGTGGTTCTGGTCAGCGCTGAGAATTTGTAAAATACCATCTTGGCAATCTAATTTTCAGACGTGCTCGGTATCCATGATTCACATGGATTTCCCTAGGACTCCACATGCAGGACTTCACACGCTGGTGGAGTCTAATTATCACAAAACCTCTATATGCTGTTTTATAGCAGAGAAGGTCATGGCTTAGTTGCTGGAAGAACCCACTGTTCTGACTATCATAATAGAAATAGCAAGAGCTAAAAGGAGGAGAAATTCAAATATGTACCCCTACTGCACAGTGCAGTTCAATCTTTCTGAGGCGCACAAAGTAAATAGTAGTAATAAAATGTGATAGGAAAATCAATTGGAACAAATGAAGCACTGTCTATGCTGTATTCCAGCTTCTCTGTCCCATTGTTACTGCTGTGATTAATAAAAAGCAATCTGATAATGAGCAAATCAGCTCAGCACCAGGATATGGAGAAGTAAATGCTGCAAGCTACAATGACAGAGCTAAATCTCACCCGCATAAGGCTGCCTTTGGAAGACTGCTCAAGTGTTTCAGGAGGTTGGTAAGAGAAAGACCATTACTACAGCGGGGTAGGCAGTGCTTGGAGGGCAGAGCTCTTTGGGAGACACGCTGTTGTAAGCCACTGAATTTGATGTTATATTTATAAATGTGCACTTAGACCCAGGCATCAATTTTTCACATTCATTTAATAGAAGTTTACCCCACCGGCTTTCTCTAGGGTGAAAAAAATGAAGGCAACAACCAAAAACTGGCTCTTAAAACAGTATTTTAACAATATCGTAATGTTGCTATAAAGAACTCCAACTAGGTCAGAGCCAATATTCAGCTTAGCTCCTTCTGGTGCACAGAGCTAAAAGTTAATGGAGTTGTGTCCATTTATTCCAGGAAGTTTAGGCACAAGTTATTCCTTATTTCTTGTCCTGTTCTATTGTGAGCATTCTGGATGTCCCCATGACCAGGGCTGGATATTGCTTTGTGAAGCCCTTCCTGGGCACTGTCCTGATGTACCCCAGCCCCTTCTGAAGCACTACGTTATGAGTTACTCTCTGAATACTTGTTTGTGAGCAGGAGATTGTACTTCAGTGAGTTTCAGTGCCTGTTTCTGTTTCCTTGCTGTTTTGCTAATGCCTTGGTACTTGCAATCACTGCAGGCTGTGCCAAAGATCAGATCCCTGTTAGTTTCCCACTTCTGTGAGCAAAAATTACCAGATTCACTGGCGTTTCAGAGTGACAGGCAAGGGAGAAGTGTACATAATTGATGTGAGACCAATAGTTGTGGTGAATTTAAATCAGAAAAAAAGAAAGCTGTTCTCCAGAGGACTGGATATACCAAACACTTGTGATAAAAGAAGTGGTTCCGAGGTCTGACTGCTGGCCATGAGAAGACTTTTCTACCAACATGGGAAAATGAAGTTAATGGGACAGAGAACAAAGGAAAAAAAACAGTTGCATCTTAGTTCTCTGGTAGAATTCTTCCAGATTGCCAGGGTGGAAAAATGGCTACTTTGCCAGTGCCCTGAAAAGTCAGGATGGCTGCTGGGGCTGCAGGCAGCCCAGGTGGAGAGGTAGCTATTACTGTTCGACTGCTTTGTAGTGATTAATTCGTGTATTTTCGTGTATATTAATTTCGTGCATATATTCGTGTATATTAATTCGTGAAAACAGCAAGGGAAGCAAGCTGTACCTCACCGCTTCATGCTCCATCCACAAGATCCCACTTGCCGTGGTGGGAACAGCCCGGCTGCATCCTCACTTCTTCATCCCTGGGAAGGTATCACTGCTTGCTGCACACCCTCGGGGCCAGGAGCTGGACCATTCTCTGCATCCTTGAGTCACCTCTAACCTGCAGGCTGCTGGTACCACGCTGACCTGGGTGTTGCAGGTACTTCACTGCCTGGCAGTCCTGCCTTGTTATTTGCCCAGGCGTGATGGGGATACTATGAAAGAGCCATCTCTCTGTCTTTGTCTTTCTGTGCTTTCTGTGTCTGCAGTTTGGAAGAAAATCAATATTGCTGTTTGTTGCTAAATTGTCAGACAGCTTTTGATGCTAATATCTGATGAAGCAGACATGCTGTTGTAGATATTTACTCTCAAACAGGTTCCCTATCACCCACCATCTGCTTTTAAAGGGTCTTCTTTTTTTTCCTTTTTTTTTTCTTTTTTTTTTTCCAGTGACTAATGGTGCATTTAACCCCGGAAAGCCTGTGATCTGAACATCAGAAAGTTTCTGCAGCAGAGGAACAGAAAAAAAGGAGGTGGGGGAGGGAGGGTGGATGAGTTTCCTGTTGTTCTGAACTTGGCTTACTGGTAGGGTTCTCAAATCAAACTAGAAATCTCACCACTTAAGGCAGCCACCACTCAAATCCTTGAGAGAACTGCCAGACTTGCATTATGCTCTTGTTCAGAGTCTTCAGGCCAGAGCAGCGCAGACCCAGAGCCAGCTCTGTGCAGGGTTTAAGGAGCCAGCCTCTGTTGCTGCCCTGGGCAGACCGGCCACACCAACCCTCTGTCCAGTTCCTCTGTTTGCATAGGAATGTTAACAACACCTACTTCATAAAGAAACACGAACACTACAGATGAAAACTGGGATGGGAGGCCTTCCATTTGCTTCTGCAGGATCAGAGAGAAAGACCAAAATTTTTCACTAGAAAGATGCAGGGGAAAGCCCATGAGGTTGGCACAGATTCTTTTCTGTGGGGGTAAGGGCTGCAGAGGGCTTTGCAGAAATATCGAGTGTGATTTCTGGGAGCAAGGCAGAATTCTGCGGTCCCTGAAAGATTCAGGAGGAAATTTCCTGTCACGGTCTCTCAGCACTGCGTTGGCTGAATTAGGTTTTCCGTTCAGGAAGGTGTCAGACAGAATAAGTTACCCCAGTTCCCCCAGGTCCTGCGTGGGCAGGACTCGCACTGCGCTGTCAGCGTAACTCCTGCTGTGCCAGGAGTTACATCCAACAGCTGTGCTGCTAGCCAAGCTGCCAGAGCCAAAGGACCGTATTCACTGTGCTTGAACCAAGAATCACACTGGGATTAGGTCTCCAAAGTCAAAAGGCACATTGCATTGATCCACATGAGAGCCTCCTTTTTCTTTTCTTCTGCAGACGAGTCCAGTAAAGCACAAGGTTTTTCTTGAATTACAGTTTCAATTTACACATTAATCATTCGGTGCGCTGGACACGACTGCATGGAGCAGTGTTCTGATGAAGGACCTCAGGCAAGCCAAGTGTGCTGCAAACCCTGAATCAGCCTGGGCGTTACATGGAGTGGGGAGCAAATGAGAAGTCCGGAAACTGAGCAAGGCAGGAGATGTGGGGAAAGCAGAGGAACTTATAAGAAAGGAATCACGTATCTCAGTTGAAATCCTGTATACCTTTTAATGGCAAACAGCACAAAATAGTACAATACCATTCAGTCCTCAGAACTGAACAAAAGCAAGGGAGATAGCAACTACACCAAGAGGGAACACATTTGATATGCTTCACAGTATAAGCTGATAAATGCTGAATGATTCAGAGTACTCAATTCAAATAATTGCAAAATCCTAGAATGCTGTTCTCCTAGAAGTCCCAAGTCCCCAACCTGTGACTTGCTTTTTTCAGTCTGCAGCAGCCAGCACAGCAACTGCTGCTTGAACATCTCCCCTTAGGTGACCATGCAGAGCATTGTACCCTCACAGCAGCTCCGGGGTTCACACAGTTCTGGACCCCCCAGAGCTGAAGTCGGCCCACCTGAATACTGTCTCTCTGCCTTCATCCTTGCTACAGAGTTTTCCAACCCTAACCCATGAAAATAGCTTGGCATAAAAGAATACAAATAGCTCTAACAGGTTCACAGGCATTTTTCCAGCTTTGGCAACTATCTCCACTTAAGGTTCATAAGCAAAAGTCTGCTTTGTGTGTGTTCCTACCCCCCTGCAAATTGTGCTGCCAGAGCTGTCTGTGCTGCAGACAGACCAATTGACAGCTTAGCCTCCAGCCAGAATTCTGATTCAAAGGAATATCAAATTCTGTGTAATAAAGTTTGCATGAAATTTTTACCTGCAACAATTCCCAAATGTGCTGAACTGCATGATACTGACTTATATAACACATCATTTTAGCAGCAGAGTTAATATAATGTAAAGCCAGATTTTGTGCTTTTTTTTTTTCTTGTGATCACGGAAATTATTCCGCATCTGATAGTTACAAGGCCTTACTTCTATTACTTTGTAGAATATAAAAAACAAACACAAGATTTTCTTCAAAAAGTGTTTGAATCAAATTAAATGCTTAAATGTAGACTCTTAAAGATACTTCAACCATAAAAAATTTAAAAAATTAAAGCCAGAAATATTTCTAGGTAAGAGACTGAAAGTATGTGAAATACTGAAAAGAACTACTTCAGTATTACTTAAAAACTTTTTCTTTTTTTTTTTTTTTAATGAAATGTCAGAATGAAAACATTTTTACAGACAATTGATTTGAATGAAAACACATTTTCTAACAGCACAATATTCCATTGCATTCCATTCAAATTGCATTTTCTAGTGGCCATTTTTTCAATGACATTTTCCAAAGAACAATCCACATCTAAAAATTTTTCAGCAAGCTCTTGTGAGCTTTTAAATGAAAGAAGTAGTTTTCCAATAATATATTTTGAAAGGCTGTTAATAATTTGATGCTTTAGAACTTTTTCTGTAAAAAAAAAAAAAGTAGCATACTTTATACAGGACAATTACCCTGATTTTCTGATAATTCCCTGTTGAGCTTAAAATACAGATTGTGGAGAAATGTTCACAGACTACAGTTAGAAACCTTGAGTGGTACGTTTTAAAATGGATTAATGTAAAAGTTGCTTACCTCAGACAGACAAATGCAACTGGTATCCAGACATGTCTCTGTCAGATGGCTTGATCTGAACTCTGATGTCCAGCCATGGCAGCCAGCTTGAACGTGGGTCTGCAGCTTGATTTTATTAGACTCGGATAATTTGTCTGAATTACAGTGGTACCTGCAAGTCCGGTTGTTTGCAAATCGTATACCAAGTGCTGTCTAACAATACAAAAACACCCAAAGAAAATCCAACTGAAAACTTGTCAAATCCTTACACTTCCATGAGATCCAGCTGAGAGCCTGTTTTGGACTCAGTTTTTACACTGCTTACAACACACATTTACAATATTTCCAGTTTCGATTGCCTTTTATTAATCATTGCTCCCAGTTTTTCAACAAAATGATCACTATCGGTCCTTGACAAATAAGCTGACTATGCATGGGTGGGCATTTGTTTATGTGATCAGAAGCTCAAGATTGTCTATATTACATTTGCATGTGAGGAGGGAAGTAGATTAAAGTAATACCTCATAAGTAAGACTTAGCAGAATCAAGAATACTGAGAAAATCTACAGCCCAAGTTCAAAGTTTGCACTTCAGATCTGCCAGTTCAGGACTTGGAATTCACACTGACTCCAATACTCTGCCATTTAGGGAAATTCATGGCCTCTTTTCAAGCCTGTAGTTTTGAATATATTTCAAAAGACACAGAGGTTAATTTCTTCCAGTTTAGATGGACAGCATTTGGAACTACATCAGAAGCACTTCTTCAGCTAGTGTAAATGATAATGGCCCTTACTGCTCTGCTGCACTTCTGGGAATGTGCTCCAGTTACAGATTTGCTTTTTGAGTTCACATCCAGAAGTCAAGGGGGAATATAGTTTCCAGTCCTTCTCCACTCAGTCAAAGAGAGATGAGGGTTATGAATGCCACAGCACATAGCTCTGCCAGTGAACTTCACTTAAGAGTCTGGTTGCCTTGCGTCAAATGAGTAGACAACCTCAATGCCTTACAGCATCTGCAGGGCTGGGAATTTACAGGAGATTCACTCAGATATCAAGAAGAATGTGTTCCACGTATTTACTCGTCTTGTTTCAAAGAAATAATTAGATCTGTTATTGTTCCCTGCCTCCATCTCTAGTCCCACTTTTTCCACAAGGTGGGCTTAGCTTTACAGATCAAAAAGCTAAATGCTTTTTTTTGCTGGCCTTTAGGCCAGACAAATTTTCTAGTTTTCTTCTATAGTCCATGGAAAGAAACAGACAGTTCAGAGGGCTATTTGTCTCATCCTAAGATAGCCATCTACAGTAAATTAGACAAATAGCTCTTGGGAGGTGTATCTCCATTCACTGTGAAAGGAACCTCCTTCAGACTTTGGCATCCACCTTTTCCATGTCTGAAGTTAAGTGAGATAAATCACATCCACAGCTGTTGTTTGTGTAAAGAGGGCTCAGAACTAAAGCAGTGGGGAGAGAAGACCACTGCAGGAGCAGCCATGAGAGACGGAGATCCTTCAACCCCTCCTTCCAGCTCCCCGTTTGTCCCAGCCGCCCTGCCAGCTGTTCCTGATCCCTGCAACAGGGACACGGGGTGAGCTCTGTCCTGTAGGCAGGCAGCTGGCTCCTCCTGCAGGCTCTGAAGCTGACCTGGCTGAACTTTTTGCTGAAGCAGCCCAGGAATGTTCTTGCAGTCCCACCCCTTGCTCAGCTGCGGACTCAAAACTGTCACGGTAACAAAGCACAGGCAGCTGTCCCACAAGGTTGCATGATCAGGACATTAGGAATGTCTGCAAAAATGCTCCTGGAAGGCTCAGCTTTCCCAACCGACACTTTGTTTTCTTGTTGAGCTACAGAGGCTCTATGAAGAATCAACCAATTTGTTCTATATATACCCCAATCAGCTGTTATTCTTTGCCCTGGAGGGAGTTGCAAATTGTGGATGCAGCCTGTACTTTGTGAAGAGATTGCAAAATAGGAGTATCCCCCTGCTTGCGCAGTCCAAACAGATGGCATTGGGAAGGTAAAAAGCTATTATCTGAGAAACGCTAGCTATGAGCAGTCTTTCAAACATTAATAATGTGAAAAACACAGCAGCAGAAAGTTAGATGTAAGCTGACATAAATGACTTCTAGAAAACAGCATTAGTTAAAAAAAATGATATGCATAAAAGTAAGAAGAGAGCAGAAAAGCACAGTCATGTAAGCTAACATGAACTGACCCAGTCCACCTGGGAGACACCCCCAACATCAGAAGCTCATCACCAGGACAGTGCAGCAGTTAATGTAGCAGGGGCAACCAGGCCAGATGTTTTGCTTGGATTCTTTGTCTTTTTATTGCAAGCTGCTGCATGCTGGCCTGAGCTACCAAGACAGGGGACACAGGATGAACACAGAAGCAGAGATAAGTTTGTTATTAAATGCATCTTAAAAGGGAGGGATATGGCAGCCAATGAAAGATCTAAGGATAATGAGATGTACACCTCTTCATCTGTAGGTCAGATTTTATTGCATTTCAGATCAGCAACTGCGCAAGTCATAATTATCTGATCAGTTTTATTGAATCCATTTGGCAGTCTCAATGCAGTGTCTGATGTATAGAGGAAAAATTTTAAAAGCCCTAAGAGATTTAGGAGTCCTAGTCCCACTCATTTTTGGTGGAACTTAAAGTCTCTGAGGAGTCGAGTGCTTTTGAAAATGGGATGTGGTCTTCTAAGTCATGTACATACTTTTGAAAATGTTATACTAGCTGGCCACAGCACAGTGTGACACTCACTGGTCTCCTTGCTGTCAGTCATGGCAGAGAGGTCAAGGACTGAGTGGCTTACAGCGATTACTGGCTTATGAAATTCTCCTTTTCCTCTTCTCAGAACAGTCCCTCCTGTTGAGAGCAGGCATGTTGGCAGGCAATGATGTTGTACAAAAATACAGATTTCAGTGGAGAAACAGAGAACCTTGCTGCCTAGAGAAGGCACAATAGAATTTTCCACAAGTAAAAAATGGTAAAAATTGAGAGACATACAAATTCATACAATACAGAGGCAGGGAAAAAATAAATGAAACATTGGCAGATCTGGAAAGATCTGATGTGCCACTGGGACTGTGGAGTCTTTTCATTTTTTTTTTTCTGTAACTGCCAAGACTAAAAGAAAACCCACAAAACTGTTAAACAGGACTGGGTTTAAAGAGGAAGTGAAAATTGTCCTTTTAATTAATGCCAGGAATTACAGCTATTCTCTTCCCTTCTGACTGAAATGGTCATGGAAAAACAGGGCTACAGAGCTGCCTCAGCCACCAGCGGTAGTGTTTCTGTTGCTATCAAACAGCTTCCTTATTGCAGTATTTTTGGAACCTCACCTCAGGATGGGTGCAGGACACGTCTCAATTCTATATCCTTTAGTCCAATCCTCACGCTTTATTTCTCTTCGATTTCACTTATCTGGTCTCATCAGAAGTGTTTGATTGGCCAACTGTGAACTGTATTTTTACGTAATAAATTACCCTAAGCTCCCTCGCAAGATCTTTGTCCTTCTGACTTGTTAAACAGCTGCTGTCCATTAAGAGA
Source organism: Cygnus atratus (assembly GCF_013377495.2). NCBI lineage: Eukaryota > Metazoa > Chordata > Aves > Anseriformes > Anatidae > Cygnus > Cygnus atratus. Next base: position 4,821,254 of record NC_066376.1, on the reverse strand, counting down.
TGCTGGCGGGTCAGAAGTGGTGGTGGTGGCTGTGGTCCGATCCACACCCCAGATCCCCAGCATCTGAGATGTTGGCTGTTCAGCAAAGCTCCAGTTCCATTCCATACATGCATTCTGCCAGTAGCAAGTCCCCAGCCAGCAAGGATGAAACAGAAGAGAGCACTGGGCACTGAATCAGAGAATTCTGCGAGCCCCCGCTCCACCTGAGTATGTCCTTTTGTCACCAAAGAGCTTCATTTTACATACTATTTTTTTTATAGCTGATCTTCATCTACCCAGATGGTTTTACGCTGCTCTTCTCCGATCTTGTCTTTTATTACTCGGATAAGATCCTCAATACTGCTCCATGCGTCTGCCTCTACAGAGGCATAAAGGCATGGCAGTGCCTCCAGTTCTTTCTCTTTCAGACGGCACATACGTAAAAACTCATCTTCGGTCTCCGGCTTTGGCAACAGTTTCCTGTACCAAATGAGCAGACCAAAAATAAATGTCTTGCACTGTAAGTGAATCCCGTAGTCCCAGCTGCCCTATTAAGAATTTATTTTCTACTGATTATATACAAGCAATAAAAGCAGTGGAGAATACAGCTACTCCAGGTCTATCCCCCCCCTACTTCCATCCTTCCCCCAAGGAAAAATACTTGCTATGGGGAAATAATTTAAGAGGGCTGAATGTAGGGAGAGTGCAAGTGTTTGTGAACTTTCCTCTTACAGCTATTATTACCTTAAGAAATGCTGTGGGAGTGCTAAGCATGGAGAAAAAGACATATTCTTCAGTCTTATCCTCCCACAATGATCATTGCTATCAGAGACAGTGAAAGAATGTAAAATTTGGGGAATTCCTTCTTTTTCCTGGTCAATATTTCAGGAAGAAGACATGGTAGGAAACAATGCACACACAGACACCAGATGAAGAAAGAAAAGGACCTGCATTTCTCTCAGTGATAACATTATTGGACTCGAGAATTACTCACTGAATAAGAGAATATCAAATATGCAAAAGGTTTGATATTTTACCTGAACCTCTTGATGTTTTTCTCCGAGACTCTGATAAAGAGAACAATAGGATATATCTTGGCTTTGATTAAATCCTTTGTGCAGCTTATTCCAGCTTCCAGTAGACAATGCTTATTCTAAAAACAAAGTCATAACAGCGTTACAAAGGAACATTCACTGCTGTAGAACCTTGAGATAAAGGTATCCATACCTTATGGGGTCAGCTGAAAAGCTCTCCATTTACCATTGTACTGATTTAAAACCTTTTAATCAAATATACATTTAAAGTCCCAACTCCTCCTACTGGTTTACAACTAGCCAGTCAAATAAAAGTGAAGCTTAATAGCTCTCTGAAAAGGCTTAAAATAGAAATTGATTGATCTAAAATTGAAGAGTGTGATAAAAGTTTTACATATATACACAAACACACACATGGTCTTTGTTCAGAGAGAACATCTACTGCAACTACTTGTATGAGAAAAAACATCACTTTAATTCTCCTTTTTTCCATGCTGTGCATCAAATCTACTCTACTTGATATGACATCTCTGTCTTTGACATCGTTATCTTTGTACTGTACACCCCTGTGTCTGTGTTTCAGGCTATCCTTTCTTTTGTCTCGGTCCTTGTATCTCTTACTCTCTCACGCATTCATATATACTTACAATACGAAAAGGAACTGAATAAGGGATGAAGCACAGAAAATGAAAGGATATTTTGCTGCATCAATGTGGGTCATCACAGGGAATGAATGAGAATATAAAAGGATATAGCTGAGGATGAAAAGGAAAAGGAAAAGCAAGAGCACAAATAAAAGCCATGTGAGAGAATAAATACAAATCTAAGATTTAAGGTGGGCAAGAAAAAGAACATGGAACTATAAATTGGTCAATCTCTCATTCAAGAAGAAACACACACTGCAGACAGATTCACAGACAGCCTATGCAATGGATACAGAGTACTCTCAGCACCTTTGCAGTGACAGCCTCAATATTGGCAGGTACAATGCATTCGTATGTGTTCAGATTTTTTTCTCTGCTGAAGATGATAGTCTCCATCTTTTGCTTCCTTAAGAACTCTTCCTTTGTTACAATATCTGGTAGAAGAAGTAGATGAGGACAAAAATCATGATTACAACAGCAGTACACCTAACAACTGTCCAATAGCACTTCACCCAAGATGTCAGGATGGTTCAGGGAAAGAAGATGAACAATGAATTGTCTTCTTAACAGCTGCCTCATTTCTTCCATTAAATTCAATTAAAGCTTAATCTGATCACAGCTGAGCACCTCAGCTATATCCTGCACCAATGAGTCCTCGGGCAATTACCACAACACTGTGAAGGCATTAAATTAAAACAGTAAATACAATTCCAGCACCTCATGTTACAGAGTAACATTACAGGGCTGAAGGATGCTGAGAAATGCTAAAAAAAAGAAGGTCGCTTCAGTACAGGATCCTAAAACATGGATTTAGTGTTCCAACATTTGTGTTTAAAGTTTCAAAAATTTTTGGCTTAGGTTGCAATGTGTGATACTGGTCCCCTTGTGAATTGCGGCTCTGCATCAAAGCTTCTGTTTTATACTGCAAGATGGGATATTTATTATGATACTTAACTTTTCAGTTTCTCTGTCTGGATAACTATAAGACTGTACTATGCAGTGGGTATTCAATATTAGTGTAAAAATGAAACGTCAGCTGTGTTTAATGCTGTGTTGTATACAATCCTGCCCTACAGCAATCACAGTACTGCATATTGCTTTAATAGTAAATACTTAGAATGGAAGAAAATCAGTCTTTCAAGCAGATCAAATGCACAATCTTCACAGCCTTGGACGAGATAGAAACATAAAATCGCTCTAGGGAAGATATTCCTCATAATAGCAAATACTAGAAACAAATTAATCAAAATTTCACATTGCCTAGATATGCAGTATGCAAACAGTATGCAAACAGAAAGAGCACTCACAGCATTTCAGTCTCTGAGGGGCATCCTAGCAACCACACAGCATACACATGGATAATATTCACAGACACAGAATCTCATAACTATGTGCATTGGCTGTCTCAAAAACATTCAAATATCTCAGTCTCAAAAAACCAAGACTTGTAGTTATACACCACTCTGATGTGACTTAAAAACCTCAAGCAACTTTCAATAGTGCACGCCCTTGTGTATGTGCACATATGTGTATGCTCTTATTTCCAACGCTGAGGGTTGGCAGTCTTTATCCCATTACCTGGCTTGCAGATGTTGAATTCCAGGGCACCTCCAGAGTTCAGAAGCTTCTGTACCAAGGTCTTGGCAAGCATGGTGGGGGTGAAAAGAACGGGGCGCCTGCGCTCACAGTGGATGGGTCTCACCAAGCTATAAGGGATCAGGCTGAGCCTCTTATTGATTTCACTTTCAGAATCCAAATCTGAGTAGAAAACAAGACATTTATACTGGTGTTTCCTCTCCATCAGTATTTGGAGAAAAAAAAGGAGAAACTTGTGAACCAGAAATGACATGGTTATTCATACTGGTTCTCCTTTCTCTTATGCCAGGGTTATCCTTACTATATATCCAGTAGTAAAATGTCCAGTCTAACACTAAATAATTCAAGTGCCTTTTGCTTTCACGAGATTATTTAATGGTTTAACAGGAGACTTGCTAGGAGAATCTTTCTGCTAATAAGTTAATTGCTTTAGACAAAGAGCAAGAGAGAACCTGGGAAGAACTGCCAGCAAAACAGGAAGTTTCAGTGTTGTAAGCTTGCTCATGAAGGCTTGGTTCCCCAAACACTTTTAGTAAAATCAGTCTTTTGGTAACAAACACTGCCTAATTTTTGCACAGAGTAGAACAGAGAAGCTAGTAATAGGGAAGTCCTATAACATTTTTAACAACCATGCAGTTACGCAGTATGCCTTCATATCAGCACCACGTGTGCTATCATTATTTTATATCCATACCTTCCAGTTTATCAGGTGAGGGTTTCTTTGCTTCAGATGAGGTCCATGCCAGACCAGAGGGCCAGCCAGTGACGATACGGACTCGCTCATTGCTATTCATGCGCTTATATTTGTTTTCAGACCTGCTGACAAACTGAAAAGGTGAACAGAGATTTGACCCTCATTTCTTACGTTCTTCATTCTCCTATGCATTCATCAGTCCACACTTGTTATCTATGAGATCTGAATTACCTATGTCTATCAAAGACAAAACTCCATGGATCTGCAGACTAAATTCTAAGTCTCTTTAAATATCATAGATCTGATTCACAGCCTTTGTTAATGCCCTTTGGGATTTCTTATTTTCTCCTCTGCTCTTAAGTGGCATGCTTTTCTTTTCCTTGGCAGAGCTCGCTGCTATCATGAGTCAAAGCACTGATGTGTCCACAGCAGATTAACACGCATGCACTGAGTATCTGCACAACAGCATTGCAGATCATACCCACAGCTTTGCCCCTTCTTTGTCGTACCACAGAGAAGTCCTTATGCAACCTCTATACCTGAGGTAGAGTTTCTGGGGAGATTAGGATAGCCTGAGAATATCTGTTATTCAGATCTACTATTTCAGACATGCCACTGAGAGTTTAAACTTTATTACCTGTAATATTTGGCCCAAAAGAAAGCTTGCTCTGGACAGGCGAGGGCTGGCTTTTGGGTCATTTGGTGGTGCAGGCTCCTCTGGCTGCAATGTATTCTAGTGAAAAAATAATAATATTTTTTAATCATAGCATCAGAGAAACAAGCAGAAGCAGATATTTTGTATTTCCAGTAAAAGGGACAGTGACTGATTTATATCTACCACAAATACAATGTTCTAAGCAAGCTATAGCACTTCGGTTACTGCTCTTCCACATTCCTTTCTTCACAGGAGATTGCACTCCACAGTTTATGATGGAGGTAATTTCTGTATCAAGAAATAGCATGCAAAGCTTTTACTCTCACTGGCATCACTGCTGGTGCTCTCCATCCCTTTGATGAGTGAGGACTGGAGTACAGGATGAATGCATAGCACAACCTTGACTGAAATCAAATAACGTGGCTCCAGTGTCTCTGCAAATGTTAGAAGTGTGTATGTCTCCTAAGCTCTATTAAAAGTTCTAGAAAAAAACTCTGGTAAGTAATACATTGGGAAGTTAGTTTTTAATCGTGTAAAGATGGAATTCTTTGGGCTAAAGAAAGAAAAATAAAAGTTCTTTCACTGACAGAAAAGAAGAAATTGGCAGGGCTGTTGTGTGTGAAGACCTGACAATCCCCCTTCTCTCCACGGCATGTAGGTTGGGAGACAAATGTTTTTCTAATGTGGGACAATGACAGCTCTTTGGATTAGACAATTGTTCACAGTAGGAAAGAAATAATTCCGATTATTAACTCCAAGGACACAGCTTCTTCCTCATGTGGATGTGATGTTGTGTTAGAGGCTTATGGGAAGAGAAGAATGAAAGGGATTAACTATGACACAGAACAGATATTATACATTTAAAGTGTACTACCTCATAGCAGGAAGGGTTAACAGTACCCTGGAGCTAGGTACATTGCCAGAGACAATATTATTTCAAACAAACATAGGTCAACCATTAACTGGGACAATCAAAACCTACACAGAGTGTAAATAGGAATTCCCATAAAATTAACATGATGAACAACAACTAGCAGTGGAGTAATGGATTTTAAAACGACCCTGTTTGTAGGTCCTTACCCGGAGTGCCCGAAGGGTATTATATGAGCTTTCTGTCTCATCTCTGCTTCCTCTGTGCATCAACCGCTGCAGCTTCACCAGAAGAAGTTGCTGGGCTCTGAAAGAAAGGATGAAATCTCATAGATCAAGAAACCTTTGAAACCCCTCAGAAAAAAGGCTGAACTGCAATGGGTCTGTGCTGACAGAAAAGATTAAATAGAAATAGCAGTGAGGACTGAATAAATGACATAGTAAATACAGGAATAAAATAATGAGCAGGACTGCAGTGCAGTTAAGGATTAAAGAATCTCCATGATATATTTTCTTATGCTTCTTTTTGAGAAATCCACATTATTCTTTTGGGTGAGATGTGCAGCCTCCTTTCTAAAGTCTTACAGCTCATATTACAGTTTAACACCACCAGGTCTTTTCCCAAAAATGAAGACATACACATCTTTCCTACAGCAGCTATTAATTTTCCTATTTATGGAACCACTGCTCTCAGTCATGGTCACTCTGCATTACACTCACCTGCTGTAGCTGGGGATGGTCCCTGTTTCCAGATCCCTGTCTGTGAAAGGATCAACTCTGGCGCACAGCCACTCATACTTTCCTTGGTACATGGTGTCAAGAATATGAACAATCTCATCACATTTCACTGACAGGGAACAGCAGTCCAGCTGGCTGGAGATGTTCAGATTCAAGCGGATATGAAATGAGTCCCCGGATGTGATAAGCCCTTCTTCCAGTTCTGACAGCAGCTTTCGGTAACCTGCAGCAATGAGGAAAGGGGCAAAGCACGATCAGCCACTGGTCAAAACCTCAGCACTGCTGCATTCCGGGGCATCCTCTGAGAGAAGCACACAGCACAAACTTCGGAGGCTCCTCTGAGAGAGGGTTTGTACTTCTAGAGTGCTAGTTGCACCAGTTACAGCAAGGTTACGGGTCTGCACCTTAAAGACACCAACAGGGCATTGGTTCAGAAACAGGTCGTGCTGCTGGTATCAGAATCTGTGAGAATGTTCCCATCGTCATGATACCTATAATACATAACCCTATTTTCAGTGCTCCAAACATGACCTGTAAAACAGAACTTCTCAGCAGAGATGCAGACATAACTGTAACTCTATCCTGTAAGTACAGCTTGAGTTCTGCCACCAATTTTAATGACAAGCTATTCCCTTTATTATTAGCTCTAATTGGCACTCCCACAAACTATAACATGCTTTATCTACCATTAAGCGGTGCTCAAAAATTTGCAATATTCTTTCCTACCTTTGAAAACATCAAAGAAAAGCAAAGACATCACTTCCTGTGTGATTTATTCAGCTGAAATTCTCTAACCAGAATAAATAAATAAAACCTGAAAATTCATATACACCGGTAAAAAATGGATTTGGGAATGTAATTTTTGATCCACAACCCCAAAGTATCATCACAAGCCTTGAACACTAAAATCAAATTCTATCCATCAAACACAAACTCCAGATGTTAAGGAAAAGATAAAGCCACAAAGGTAATAAACAGGGCAACTCCATCAGGTAAAATGCTAAATGGACTTCAGCTGGATAAAAGATGATTCAGGTCACCACACTGTATGACAGAAAACAGTACATAAAAATAAGTTTCTGTTTTGTGAGTCATGTAGTTATTGGCCCACCATGTAAATTCTTCAGAGTCCTGTAGTGACAAGCATATGGGCTTTTTTTTTCTTTTCAGTTCATAGCTAACACTGGTGGACATGCTTCAGATTTATACCAATATAAAAGATATTCTGGTTCTGTTATTCTCATCTGCACTAGTTAGTACAATAGACCTGGAGCTACTAGAGATGAGAAATACTTTTGGTCTTACCTTCATGATTTGATTTATACTGGAGTGTTACTGGACCACTGCATCTCTGAATTGTCCAGTGAACTTCTTCCTTTGTGCAAGTATCCAAGGGAACACTCTGATTTTCCCCTTTGATGCAGCCTTCCAACTAGATACGAAAGAAATATTACTATCTAGTGCAGGTTCAATCTCTGAGTCCATTATACCAGTTTTTTAAGCAGCATAATCTTCTCATTAATCAATCCAGATACTTTGCTATCAAGATGCAGATTATGTTCCAATTACTTAGTTTCTTTTCTCTCAAATTAGGAATGTTAGCAGTCATGGACTCATGCTGCAGCTCTTTGATAAACCCAGTAGTAAGTAGTGCAAGAATATCATTTTTTTTGGTTTGTTTTGTTTGCTTGTTTGTTTGTTTGTTTCCATTGGAGGTATTTTAATGGGAAGAAAAGGTTTGGGATTATTGGCAACGGATGGAAAACTCTAAGCAACGAGCAACTTAGCAGAAACATCACTGAAGTGCTTACATGATGCTGGGTACAGCTACACAGCTGTGCAGCCCTTCTTCCTGTTCATATTGCAGCTGTATACATTTCTGTCTCATTGCACATCCAGTGCCAGGATAGACCACTCTAAATAATGGTTTAGGAGTCATCATGCTGAGCTAAGTAGCATGAACTTCCTTTCAGGCAACTACTGGGAAGCTGAGAGCAACTCCCACTCTACTCTTTTCAGAAGGGCAGAGCATTTAGGAAAGTGTCAGTTACTCTCATCTCTTCCATACAGAAGTAGTGCAAAGTGCAAAGGGGTATGTGTCTCTGTGTTGGATGACCATAAATACTATTCTCCTATAATTTCATAGTCAATATCAGATTATTTTTTTCTCCAAAAGAATTGTATGGTTTGCCATTAACACAAGGTGAAAGAAGACACGAAGGAAAGTATTGTGATGAGCGTGAATGCATGCAGGTGCACAGACATTTAATGTGGTGTGTTGATTATTTTATGCTTACCAGTAGGAGTTGGTGTCCCTCCCGAAGACCTGCTTTCTCTGCAAGTGATTCTGTCTTGACAGAGCTAATAAAGCTCCCTTTATCGTTACCTCCAACGAGAGTGATTTCTGAATTGAGACTGTCTCCATTCAGTGTTATGCGCTGGATGGTATGACAGGAGTTTCTGATGCGACCAACAGAGGTGACAGAGGGACGAAAAGGTCTGTGTTTGTGAAAGGAAGCAGCAGTTATGCCATTATCTCATCTTTTAACTAACAATACAGAGTTAAATGCATGCACGATAAATGAGAGACATATAAATAAACTTTTAATGTTATCAAGTACTAGAATCTAAGGACTCTAAAACAAATTCTTCTGATTACTGCCTAAGTTCTAGAGAAGATCAACTGGATAGCTTCAAGTACTCAGATGTATAAAGGCAACCTCACCTAGCAACCTGTGGCAGAAAGATAACAAGAACACAGGGGTAAATTTAAATCTCCAGAACATTTTCTCTGCCTTGAAGTTTTTGAAAATTTAAGATGACCTTCACTGGATTACAGGATATGAAAGTGGTTCAAAATAATGTTATACTGCTGTCAACATAAAGAAGTAAAGACTTAGCACAATGCCACGAGGTCTTTGTGTCAAGTGACAACTTGTGACATGATATTCCTGTCAATATATATCTTCAGTAACTAATAGATAAATGGGGGTCTCTGTCTATGATAGGTAAACTGGCATCTCAAATACCTTTCCAGAGAGAATTTTCTAAATATGGAGTTGACATGCTCAAGCTCATAGGCATCCAGGCCTTCTGACTGATGAGAAGAGGAGGAAGAGTGAACTGAAGGAGCTCCATGTGAGTGTCTGTCATGACTGTCATCTGAAAAGGGTAACAAAAATGAAAATGAGTCCGAGATAGAGTGACAAAGATGGAAAAGGTGAAAATGGAAGTTTGATCCTAGCCAAAACTGAATGAGGAAATTCCTGATAAGAGGCTTTATTAATTACAGACTGTGGCAAGGAATGCCAGTCTTTCTTACTAGACCTACCCACTTGCTCTTACAGATCCGTTCAGATTGGAAGGAATCTCTGGAGACCACGTAATCAACCCCCCTGGTCAGAGCAGGGTTAACTAGAGGAGATTGCTCAGGACTCGGTCCAGCTGAGTTTTGCATATCTCCAGACATGGAGACTTCTCAGCCTCTCCAGACAACCACGTTCCAATGCATGATTGCTCTTGCAGCAAAAAAGTGTTTTGTTTTGTTTTATTAAATATGTATTTATGCTCCAGTTTGTACCCATTGCTTCTTGTCCTCTCACTGGGTACAGTTATACTCTTCTCAGTGCTGTCTTCTTTATATTTTCCCCTCTCAATCTGATGCTTTCCTTATTTTAAGGTTTGCTTTCTTTTTATGATGATCTGACTTGTTTTTTTTTTTTTTTCTAAACTATGTGTCCCTTCTAATCTAGTATGAGTTGATAATTTGACAGTACCTGTACCTGGTGAACTCATCACATCTCACAGTTAAACTATATGATATCCTCTTTCTTACCATCTAGCTCCAAAGCATCAAATCCAAAGCTGTCATTGTCCTCTTCAACCAGGCTGGAATTAAAAACAAAGGTAAGATAACAGAAGAGAGAGAGAAAAAGATGTTCACTTTCCCACTTTCAGCAGATTTCATTAAGTTCTGAAGGAGGAACCTTTTCAGTGACAAAGAAAAATGTTGGAGGTGTTAGATAAGGCAACAGCACAGCTGAAAAAAAAAAAAAGGAATAATGACATGTTTAGGAGCAATTTACCTGCTTGTTTTAAAGTACTTGAAGGATTTTATAACAGCTTAATGGTACCTCACATGGTTACTCAGATGCCTACAGTAACAGAATGGCAAGGTGTACCAAGCATTTGCACAGAAACTCATGCCACAGCTCTGGCCTCAGCCTAGCTCCCACTAACACTACTTAGATAAAACCTTTGCTTTTAAGGGTGACTGGAATGGTTGGCCTTATAACTAAGCAGGAAAAATGCACCAAAATTTTGCTTTTAAGGGGATATTGGTGATGTCCAGCCAAGTGATCTGTCTGCTTCACCAGAAGGACTTCATTAAAGTGTGTCCTTCGGTTGCAAAACTGTCTAAATAACAGCTTGTTGTTTTTCCCATTCAGAATGATTTGTAAGTCTCCTGTGGAGCTGATATTCCTCATAGATGGCTTCAGGTAAAGGGTGAATTTCTTCACTCAGTCTGGGGAGAATCAGCTATTTTTACACCATGCATAAGCAAGGAAATAAAATACCATTTCTTACATATTGAACTATGATCTCACCTTTTTCACACAAATCAAGATCAGATGAACTGTGAAACCCACAACCTGGCATGCGAATAGCAATTATTTTGGATTATGTTCACAAACAAATTAAAAAAAAAACCTTTGCAGGCTGATTATAAAGTTATAAACTACAGTGAAATTTTGGGCATACTCTCAAGATACTTGACTTTAGTGCTTACTAGCTCAACGAAATAATGCCACACTCAGACCTTGCTAAGCCAGAGTACTGATATTTCTGATACAAACACCAATGCTGCTGACACCAACACCAAAACACTATTTCTAAGTACCACTTTGCTATAAAGCTTTCAGAGAAGGGGTCAGTGCCATTCAGATGTCTGTGAGACAGACAAGATTAGGGATGAATGGCTGCCCCCCAAAAACATTTAGGAAGTTACCCCAACTTCCTAACAGAAGCTCTCCAGCTAGAGACACACAATAGGACATTTAAGGCCCTTTTTACTTCCTTCTTGTGCCACCAGGTTTTGGACATACTTTATCAACTACCTACCTGCAATGAGGGGCATCTTCTTTGCAGCGTCGGACGATCGAGTCATTTCCTGGAGGTTCAGGAGTGGTAGACATGATGCTGTCATTGCGATTTCTCAGGGTTTGCTTTTAAAAAACATCAGCAAAAGAAAGGATGTCTGTATTAAACATGGTATCATTTTTAATTTACAAAAGCATTAGCCTGTTAGTTTGCCAGTAGCATTCTGCACTGAGAAACATATCCAACAGTAAGAAAAAATGATTATAGACTCACATTCATATGTTCCAGCATTATACCTGTATGTTCAGATTGTCTGATGGCAAAATACCTTTTTCTGTGAGTGGATTTACTGAAGAATTTTAACTTTATCCTTGATATGTAGAATAAATGTTGCACAGCTGACATACAGGATGAAGAGGATGAGAAGTAGAATGTAGATACATATATACATGTATTTCTAGACTTACACATAGTAGGAATGAGGAAGAAAAATACAGATCTTTATAGATTCAATTATTAATCTAGTACACTGGTTTGGAGTCTAAACTTTAAATTGTACTGCAGGGATGACAGTGTAAGTCATCGAAGTATCCAACAGCTATTCCAAAGAATATTCCTAAAACAGCTAAGCTTATTACGAGTGGCAGGGAGTTCTTTCCTGGCTATTCTTGGGTATAATTTTAATTTCCTGGGGGCAGCATTTTTCATGGTGTTCTAAAAAGATGTTTTGTTCTTTGTTATTAACACTCTGCAAGAGCACTCTCTCTGTCTGCTTGTCCTGCTGTGTCAGTGCTCACATATGTATAATGGAATATCTACCTTGAGAGATTATGGGCATACAGCAAGCAGGGAAGAAATGGTTTGGCTATGGCACGCAGAAACTTCCAGCTGTGATCTGCACCCCTTTTCTCACTCACTGTTACTTACAGACAGAAGAAGCATTAGAGAAATTAAAAAAAAAAAAAAGGAAATGTATAACCTGAAAATTTTCTTACATTACAAAGCAGCTTTCAAAGAGAATCTCATCTTTCTAACAGCAAATGTGAAATGGTATAAGGAGACAGTGAGATGTCATAAATACCTCTAAAATAATTGTCAATAAACATAGAGCAGCTCTGTAATTTTGGAAAAGGCTAATAACATGGTTCTAACAAAATGCTGGTAAAACGAGCTTCTAACAAAGGTCTTGAATTTGATCACAGCTGGGATGCTAGCGAAGTGATAACACTGCGTTGCAGAAGCTCTCAGTCACGTTAGGAGAGAAGGTTGCAGACAGGCAAGGGGCATCTGAAGGCTCCTTACAATTTTGCTGACTTCACAGCTGCTGATGGAGTTACTGATGGAAACAGAATTAGAGGAACTAGTGTCTGTGCGGCCATTGCTGGCATCAGCCCCATCTTCATCCTGTGCTCTGACTGCTGCGCTTACAGATGACAGAGAAAAATACAGACAGCAAAGAAAATGATGTTAGATCACTTTCAATACAGAATCTTTCACAGATTTGCAACAACACTTAAGATTATCTTTCCATTTCAGTTTATCATGTTTGCCCTTCCTGTACTGGACAGAGGCTGCAGGAGGCACTCAGCAGCACTGGCACTCTTTCCTGCCCCAGGACAGAAATGCACACCACGCCGAAGACCCTCTTGCCAACCATTTCTCTCAATTCTTTCCTGTACTTTTTTGTTAGCTCTACGAATACTAAATACAAGATTAGAGAAGGACTGTTTTATTCCTTTGTGTTTTAACTCAGTATCTGGATCTGACAATCTGCAATAAGGTTGACTCACTGAATTATTTATTTATTTTTTTTTTTACAACCGAAAATTTACAACCGGGACCAAGAAGTCTGAGATCCCTCAGCAGCCCCAGGTAGCACAGCATGAATGTCTCTGTGGACTCCCTCCCTTCTCCAGCACCTCTAATTCAAACTAACTTTGCCATTACCTAATACTAAACATACATATGATGTCTTACAGCAGGGAACCATGTTTACCTTCTTATTTTGTACAAAAGCAACCATGCTGCAACAGATAAAAAATAAAGGAAGTGCTGCTTAAGATCTTTGCTTTGAGAACAGTGTTTGCTAAATAAGAGGAATTAGGAGTATACAGCAACTAATTTGGTAACTTGGCAGCTGGCTGATGGGTGGGTCAACCCTCCCCTACTCCAACCTTTGCAATGCTTTAGATTTAAAAAATAATTAAAAAAAAGTCCCTCCTTTTTGCTGAAGGACAAGGGAACTCATTAGATGATCACTAGATTTGGGTCTATACAGCTCAAAGGATTTTTCCAACAGCAAAAAGAGAATAGTATATTCACTTTTAGTACAGGTATCACAAAACAGCCTTTACTATTTTTATAAGCTAAAAGGAAAATTAAGTAAACTGAAAATTTAGTTATTGAATGCAATATTGTGTGTTTTTAGAGGTACCTCTGGATGGAGAGGTTGATTGGGTAAAACACTTGACTACTTCAAATTATGACATTATTCACTGTGAGATAAATTCTCATTTTTACTGACTTGGACTTAGCTGAGAATGTCCGGAGTTGGAATGTTTGTTAAAATAACTTAAAGAGACGGAATGAATGAGACAAAGCAACAGAAAAGGAATAAGGTGCTCTTTCTGACCTTGAAACTCTGATGTTGTTTTCATGCTGACAGGGGATTTAGCTCTTGGATTGATCTATAAGAGACAAGACAAAAATCAAAACAAATGCAGGATATTTGCCACATACTGTAAAAAAGAGATTTTCACCCCCCTTTTCACTATTGTGCTGCAACATATTTGCCCTCATTTAAACAACAGGACCCCAAACTTTGAAGATATTTAGGTATCTAAATGCCACTGCCATGAATGGGATTTATCTACCTTACTACTTTTAAAAGCCGGCCTAAATGTATTGCAATTTCCAGATTCTGCTGAGGGAACAAACTAAGAAAAAAAAAGCTAAGTGGGTGCCTTGGGACTGGTTTCAGGCAGCTGTTAATACAACAGGCATCCTTTTGGAGCATGAAATGTAAAAAATGCAGCTCTATTGCCGTAAGTAATAATGACAGTAAAAGCTCAGAAAGGTTATGAAGGGCAGGGAGAATTCAAATGCAGATGAAAGGGAAGAGAAACTCAAAACCCCAAATGTTAGATTGTATATTTTTTTACAATTCATGAACAAAGCATCAGATAATAGCAGTGTGAATGCAGCTAGTTGGTGAAATCATGGACCTAACTCATGCTACCCCTCACTTTTAAGTGAGAGGAAATTGCCATAATTTAATTCTAAATTAGACAGTTAATTTGACTCTAGATTGTGTCCATTTCTTTGTATTATTTCTACCTATTGACGTGAGCTTTTCCACCAATGCTTCAATTTCCACCTTCAGTTCCTTGTGTGCTAGACTTCAGGCATTATGTCATTTTTTTCACTACTGTTAAGGAGGCAACGAATCAATTTATTGACAACGCTCCAAGAATGTGAATGAACAGCAGAAGCAAGGAGAATATGGAGAAAAGACAGAAAATGGTCAGTGAAGCCTGATTAAATCTGCTCCTCAAGACACAAATCACCACAGGGTAGAAACTGACAGTATTATACAAATCTGTTCCTATCTTTATAGAACAGCGCTCCAGAGGCATAACCACAACATGTATCATCTCTTTGTTCTAACAGTCCCTGCACTGTACCATTCCAGCGTGATATTAAAACATACCTGGATTCCCTTTAGGTTTACTCTTCTCTTGAGTCGAGCTTGATCAGGCAAGAAGAATTTGTTATCTTCTGGAGACTCTTCAGAAGTGGAGGAGTCATCTGCTTCCTGACCATTGGCTTTTGGGCTAGAAGTCCCAAAGGTCTGGGAGATAATGGTAATGGGTAGATTCCTTGGCAAACTCTAAAGATCAGAAGGAAACACTTCTGAGAAGAGTTTGGTACAATTCCTCATGACTTCCCTTTAGAGTAATCTGATAGAACTTTCTGTGACTTGAGTGCTTCAGAGGCTCATGTAGAATGTGGTCCAGTCCCCAAAAAGTGACTCAGATTGACATCTGTGGGGATTTTTGTCCACTGGAGCAAATTCCTCAAAAGAATTAATGATTTCTACCCCACTGCAGAAATTCATTCTTTCTACAATTTTTCCCATCCATTTTAAATCAAGGTGTGAAATTCCAGCCTTTGAGAAGCTATGTGTGTGACATGGACAACTTGAACCCCATTGTACTGAAAAATTTCTCAGAGCATTGGCATTTAGTAGAAGTGGATTTTTTAGTTAATTAATGGAGGGAATAAATGGAGTCCTCTCTTCCTTCCATATTAAATTGTTTTACAAGTGAAGTCTTAAAAAATAACTCACATTCACCTTTCTCAATCCTACCTGGTCATGAAAATTATTGTCCTTAGAGAGCCGTCGGAGTTTGCACTCTAGGTTAACAATGCAAGCTTCTTTCCGAACCACTTCAATTCGGAGTTCATCATTTCTCTCCTCCAGCTCTCGAATCTGCTTCCTGTATTTATCTTTTTCAATCAGACAATGTGAATACTGTGTCTGAGCCTCATCACGTGAGCGGAATGCCTGCAGCGGAGAGAAGAAACCTGTTTTGTATCTGGGCACCAGATACCTTCTCCCAGTGGTTTTGTTTGTAACGCATTTGGAATAGGGACTTCAGAAATTGTAACCATCCACCAATTAACAGAGCAGTGACGACCAGCACGTGCCACAGTAGTACCATTAAAAAAGATGATGATGAGGGTGTTCATCTCCAGTTCCCTCTGGGTCGGTGGCAAAATACTCCGCAGTGCAAATTGGATGGACACTAATATGAAGCCTGCAGTAGTCATTAAGATCTTGGTCCTGCCTAGAGGATGCTACTCTGTGGTAACAACCCAATATCATCCTGTGTATAATTATTATAATGCAAATTCCAACAAGTAGGGTTTCTTGTAAATGTTGATGTTTTAATGGTATTTTGGGTGCAATTACCCACAATCCCCCAAAGTGACACAGAAGAGATACAGGCTTTGGCTACTAATTTTCCCCACTTTAACTGTTAGATACCTGGTCTCGCTCCTTTTCCACCTCTTCTAGCTGTATCATCACAGTGTTCATACGGTGCTTGTACATCTCACAGTCTTTTCCTAGTGTTGAACACTTTAACTCCAAATCTTCTTTCTCTTCAAGATACTGGAAATGACAGACCATTAACTACTACTGCTCTAAAAGATCTTTTGGGTACTAGCCTGAAATATCCTGTTTCTTTCCATCCTTTCATTTCTCACCTTATCTCTCAAGTCCTCCACATGACGAATCTCCTCTTGGAGATTGAAGATCTTGTTGACCAATTCATGACGATCTTCTAGTGCCTCCTTACGGTCATGTTCAAGAATATCCAAAATGGCTTTGTCCGAATCCGGTAAACTCCGCTTGTCAGCCTGAGGAAAGACATTTTTAAGAGACAGGCCAGGGAAAGAGAAAATAATATTGTAGCGGAAAAAAGAAACAAAGATGGTAACAAACAAGGAATATAAAATGAACATGGTATTGCAATGGGAAAGCAGCAGAAGAGATGGACATTTGTTCATATTTTAAAATACTGTCAGAGAAGATGAATAAAGTCTGTCTTGCTGTCAGAATAGTCTGATAAAGGAACAGTTTTACTGTTTTATTGTACTGGCTATAATTTGATCCATTTTGGATGCAGTCACAATTCTTCACTCCAAGCCCTGCATTTAAAATTCTTCTCTATTAATCAGCTCTCACTGAACACAAAATTCACCCTTTGCCAAAGAGCAGGGCCTAAGAAAACATTCAGAGGAATTTTTAAAGCATGCATAGGCTTTAGAGGGCTATGCTTAGAGAATACTAAACATGCCTGAAGTAGCTTGTACCACAGCTTCATTTTCTATGGTGTCCAGCAGTATTTTTTCTTTCAGATTTAAAATTAACAAGATTACCAGAGCAGGTTCCAACAAATAAACTGTCATCCAAAATTAACCATGAATGCAAGATGAAAAAGGCACAAAATGCAAGCAAGTAATATGCATATTTATTTTTAAAATACCTAGACTAATTTGGAGATTTCAGTGACATTTGGTTACCTAATAAAGTAAATATTTCTAAAACAAACTGCCTTTTGTTTATTTATACTTTCACTTAGGAGAATTACAACCCTATTTTTAGACATTTCATGATATTTCCTCTATTTCTTTAGGTGTTATAAGACCATTTCAATCAATATGAGAGGGTCTACATGGACTAGAACTCCCAGAACCTTCTACACTACACGCTTTTTCAACCTTTCAATTGGATTTGTATTAAAAATAAGAACTGTTAGGTACTGCTAAAGGCTACAGCCGTGTTCTGAAACACTTTCTACTGATAATTTTTAAAGTGTCATTTTAAAAGGCCACTAGCCTGGCCCAGCAAAGTACTGATCACTTTCACATATATCCTAATACTTGGCTATGCTCTTCACAGTGTAATGCAGTGCTAAATTAGCTGCATATCATCCTTGTTCCCAATTTTGTTCCCCAAAAAAGGGTTAATTAAGATCCTTGTGCAAGTTACAGCAGTGCTGTATGGGGTGTTCTGGAAATCAGTGACCACCCAAGTTCAGAAACCTTTATTATGCTTTGCTTCATCAGGACTTTTTGGCACAGATGGGGCAATAGCATAGAACAGGGTACACAGAGCCAGTGTCAGAAATTTCTAGGCTGGCTATTTGACACAGCTTTGTACTGACATATTGGTAAAAAGAACCACAGCAGGATTAAAACATGGAGTTGAATGCTCATTAATTAAACAGCTGCACTCTGCACCTTGAAAGAGCCAATTTCTCAACAGCTTGACTTATCAGACAACAATATTTTTTGTAGCAGAGACCATGCCAGCTTCTCCTGTTCGTAGTTTCTAGTTTCCCCATTATGGACTCAACCCCCTGTGCCTTACTAAAACATATGGGAGATGTCACCACCAGCTGCTTCTCTGTCCACACTCACAGCCTCTTTCAGATATTAAGATACTGAAGGGTAGCCACTGTGAAGCAGGCTGTGAGATGTGGGGTATGTGACATGGTGTGGGAGGTGAGTGTGGGGATGCCTGGAGGCAAGGAGCAGTCAAAGGCTGCTGATTCCATCATCTGGGTAAGCAGGGAGGATAAGTTGAAGGGTACAGCTTTTTTCAGTGTAGTACTCTGCATTTATACCTGAATGATGGACTGTAACTCCTGGATTTTAGTCTTCATCATCTCATTTTCCCGCTCCAGCTCCAGCACCTGTTCCTTTTTAGGTCGGTTTTCAATATCGTTTTTCAGTTTCAGTGACTGGTTCCTCTCCAGTTTGCATTCCTCTTCCACCTTGTTCAAGCGATGTTTCAGCTGGTCAATCTAGAACAGCCAGGGAGCAGTGAAAAGGAGAAATAGGAAAGGAAAGAAATCATTTCTAGCTCTGTCAGTGACTGTTTTGAAAACACTCTCACTTTCAGGTGAAAACATACTGTCGTAGGTGGAAAAAATAACTTAAACTGCGAATGCTAACAAGCAGCAGATAATTGTGTATATATGTGTGTGTGGTGAATGTCCAGTATTGAACTTTTGAACTCTCAAACAGAATGATGATCTTGGCTGGAGGAAAAACCTGGAAGTGGTGGAGTATCCTGGAGATCAGAGATGCATGGATATGAATGCCCGGGAAAACCTGAAAACCCGGCACCCTTGGCCAGTAACAACTGTGACTGGTGACTGCAAGCAGCAGAAACTGACACAAATTTCTGCCCGAGCTTCCTGCACCAGCAGCAATCTCCATGCAGAGTAGGAGCACTGAGCCTGATAAAAGGTAGCACCAAGGGAGGGGAACAAATGACTGTGTGAAAAAGCAAAGTGGCATAAAATGTCTAATCTCTTTGGTTCTAAAATAAACCTCAGTATCCATATCCACTGTGGGTAGTTGTTTACTCTGTCTCACCTGTGACACACACACAAGAATAAATTTTAATACACTTGAAATAATTCTGTTTTCTAAATGGCCCCAAGATATTTCAATACTCTATGTGAGACTTTTTCAGTAAAACACTGTAATGCAAACCTGGATAACTGCCTTAATACATTATTGAGCTTGAAAAGCTAAAATTATTATTCTAGCAAACAATTATGTTTTTAAAATTTTGCTTCTATGTATGTTATTTTCTGCTAATCCATTATAAGTATGTAAATTACCTGCCATTAATACACATCACCGCAGTAGGCATTTCCGTACAGTGATGCCCCTAATCATCTGGATAAGCAAAGCAAATGAGAGCTCTACATCTCTCTACTGTAGGGAAGGTCTCTTTTTGCCACGTGCCACTGGCATCCTCCATTGCTACTCCTGATTAAAGGTACCCAGAGCATTTCTCTCACCTCTAGCTGGAGGTCTCGGCTCCTTATCACAGCCATGCTCTTCTCGTCACTCAGCTGGGCATATCGCATGGCCAGATTGTAGTTCTCATCCTTCACCTTGACCAGCTCATCATTGTAGTTGTTCCTTTCCTCCTTCATCTTGTTGTATCTCTCCTGGAAGGTCAGCAGCTCTATCTTGTTCAGCTTTAGTTGCTTTCGCTCATCCTCCAGCTGGCGAGACTTAGCCAAGAGTTCGTAGCGCTGCACATCTTTTGCCTTTACTTGCTGCTGAAGCTTAATGATCTCATTCATTAGGAAATGGGTAAGGCCTTCATGTCCCTCTTCCACTGAAATGTTTGAACAGTTTATCAGCTTCTCTTAAAGGAACTTAATATTAAATACGATCAGCAAAAGTGAATAAGAAATAAGTGTCCCAAATCATGTACAGAGATGTAGCTTATGCACAAATACATACACATTTATATATCTAACTGGCAACAGTACAAGTATTACACAGCATACTATTACCAGAATCACAATATACATGCATACAGCTTTGTTTAGACAGAATATGAAGCCTTAACATTTGTCTTGTTTCAGCTGAGCTGACAGGCCTATGGAAATAGCACAAACATTGTAAAATGGATCTGTACAAATACAATTAATCTGAATCCTTCAGATTTTCTGCACGTGTCACTCATCCATGTAAATTAACTCTGCTGTTCCAGTTTCTTCTCTTGATACCTCTTGTAATGGTTGTCACTTCATTTGAAGCTCTACAGCCCCATTCTGACAACTGGGATCTTCGTTTTCTTTATACCTCACCTCACCTGTTGCTCTTTCCTTGTGCACTGAAAGGGACTGAAAAACTGCACAATGCTACTAAAACACTAGCTTTTATTCACACTTCTTGCCTAAAAGATCAAACCCAGTCTTCAAGATAGTCCTCATTTCAACAGGCTTTGGAACTGATTTTACTCACCAACAATAGTGGAAAATCTCCGTGTGGGTTCCTTCCCTGTCACCAGTTTGTAGAGCTCAGGGTAGTAAAACTCCAGACTCTCCAAGAAAACCACATAGCCCCTTTGGCCCTTGGTGTGAAGAATGTCCAGTAGCCGCCCTAAGTACAACCCACAGGGAACAGAGTGAGAGGTGACATAACAGCACTATGAGTAGCATAAGCAAGTGGCATATCCCTGAAGTCAAATGTCTTTAAGGCTTGTCTCTGACACAGCAATGCACTGTGGAAAATCTGGCTGATTAATTGAGTTCAGCTGAACTCATGAAGTAATGCCACACATTCTTTATGTTTGCACTGATTGTTATTCCGAAGGTGTGCAAGCAAATTGGTCTCTGAAACAGGAATTTCAAAAGATGCCTTATTCAGTGCAGCTTTTACCAGGCAGTACTGAAATGCTAGGATGGCAGATCCTTTGGTGACAAATCACGAAGCACCACAAGACAGCTGAAAATCTACCCTTGGAATGGCAAGGGCCGCTGCTTGTGTTAAATGAAATATTTGCCAAGGCTGTGATGGGAACATGTACCCCACAAGCTCTGGTCTGCACAACACTGGCAAGAATCATTGTTATCAAAATAACAGCAGCAGATTCCCCCCCCTTCACATTAAACCTCCCATAAATGGGATATATGGTTTCCATTTGATCATCTGTAACTTGCTACGGGCTCCCTCTAGACTTAGCAAAGTAATACCGTTCAAACAGGGATACAGATGTAGCCATTCATAAAATAATTACCTGCTCGGTTAATTTTGGAGGGCAGCATAAGCGAGTTAAGCACCTCATCTTCATCTTGCTCATCGATTACTTTACACTGCCGCAGGTAGGGGGTCAGTTTGGCGGGATTGATGTACCGGCTCAGCATGTGCCGGTTGCATTCCACGTTCTCCCACAAAGCTTCCTCCTCATCTTTCAGTGTCTCCAGGCAGTCATCCATCTCCGGCTCTCCTCCTTAACAAGGGAAACAATTGGCAAATGAACATCAAACGGGACAGTTTCTATCCTGTTTTTGTTTTGTTTTGTTTTGTTTTTGTGCTTCCATGTCATACAGAATGAGCTTAAAATCACTTCTGACTAATGCTGCGTCTGCCCTATATTGAAACCGCTTGAACTGAAGTGTAGCCTGTCCACAGCTCATCTGGAAAGTGACAGTTCAGACAAGAGCTATCTTGAGTCTATGAACTATTGCATATTGCTCTCTGGTGATGAATCTGTAGCTCAGCTAACTCCATGAAGGTCTCCTGAAGTCAGAGAATCCCTCTTCATAATAGAAGCAATAGTAAAGGACGTGGTGCGATTCAAGAAAGAGTATGAACATACGAAGCTCAGAACAAAGACAAATACTCACTGCAGGAAGCTAAGGCTTTCATTCTCATCTCCCCTGTTCCTCTCAGCTGTACTGATTTGAACACACAACTTCCCTGCATATCTGTGACAAGCCAAATGATGAAAATAACTATACCTAAAGAAGAGTTAACTCATAGGCAAGTAGTTATGCATGCCTGCCTCCTGGAGCTGTGTGTGTATTGATGGACATGTGGGCACGAATGCCAGTACCTGTGAGTTCAGACCTTGCCTTTCTCTGCATGAGTGGATAGGTATGAGCATTGTATCACTGAAGTCTGAAAATGTTCTTGGCTCATGCAAAAATTATCACATGATCTTTTGAGTGCTTGCTAAGCAGTTTCCTGCCAACTCCTAATTTGTAACCATCTCATTAGAGAAGGTTACAAGGCAGGCAACAAGGTGAAAAAACTTGTAGTAAAGCTAAGCCAATAGTAAGGAAACTGTAAAAATCTTTCCCTCTTAAATTTGTGATAAATGTCAAGATCTCAAAAAAGTCTTATTTTTACATTCTTGCTTTTTCAAGATCTTGCAATCCAGGTGGCACATGGAAGTTAAGCTTCTCTTTCAAGAGTTATTTTAGCCTATCGGAGACCATCGTCTAAGAAGAATGTGCAGTTCTTAGGTCATAAGATTTGAGAGCAGTGCTTTATGAGGCTTTGGTGGTAATCAGTAACTAAAGCAAGGTGTTTTTCTTGGACCAGAAGAGCTCTCTGCACTGTGTTATAATTTCCTCAGCTTCCAACTTCAGGAACCGCAAAGCATGATGCATTACACTGAATGTCACTGGGCAGAACCAGCTATTATTCTGCATAGCCAGAGGCGATTAACTCCTCATTTTGGAAACTAAAAATGCAAGTGCTAATCTTCTAGATAATGTGTTTGTCAGTGTTCTATCATAATAAAATGCAAAATAGTCCTACAAAAACGCATGTTCCTTGCCTTGTGCTTTCAAAGGTCTTCCCAAATTGTCCAGAATTCTAGGCTGGGGTTCAGTATCTCTATGAGAAAAATTTGAATGGGTTCCTCATATCATGGACAGGTTATGGGAGAAGTGCCAGAAGCTTTGCTGTTCTTTCTTGTACTACAGTAGCTCTCGCAGAATTCTTTTCTTTGTAGCTTCATATCCCAGGAACCATTATTTAGCATTACCTTTGTTGATTGCATGTAAATTTTACTACTCCACTGGCTGCTATTAAATGGGCCAGAAGAGACAACCATCCTCAGAGGGTGAGGAAGACCAGATCTGCCCAGTGGGATCTAGGATCGTGGGGCCATGGCTGTCATTATGAGAAAGTCTCTCTGAGACTACGAACCCCTTAGAAGTTGGAATAAATTTTTACTGCATACCAGCATTTGCATGTGGTAAAATGACACTGGAGCAATTAACAGTATAAAGGTAAAACAACAGATAAAGCTATATAAAGCTATATAAATTAGGTAGCAGTGGGAGGAATTCTGATGGTGAAATATAGCTTCATTTGAAATACCCATACATTCTCATGAACCTTACTGTCCACCACTTGTTCTGGAAAAAAAAATGTATATTTCATTTCAAAGGTGAATTTAACAAACATTGTATAAAAAGAGAAAAAAAAAAGCTGAATTTTGGGGAAAAGGCAGTAAAGCAGAAGGTCACAGTATTTTAGTCATCTAGCAACAGCTATTGCACCTTAAAAAAAAAAAAGGCATGTTGCAGGCCCTTTGCTTTTTCAAAGTATTCCGGTAAGCTCACAGATGGACCTCAGAAGCACTTGCCTGAATTTTATAAAATGCAAAATATCTTGCAGTCTGCTGCACTGAACCAGAACTTATTACACTCTCTGTCAGCACTTCCCTTAGGACATTAGTAAGGGATTTCTTCATTAAATGATTCAAAGAAAAGTTCGCTCATCAGCATAATTCTCAACATGAATACGTTTTTTACATTACATTAAAAATACCTTTAACAAATAGTCCTTCATGTACGGGCATAACATATCTATACTGTTATTTTGAGGATATAACATTTAATGGGAAAGTAATAAATATATTGTACGAGTGGTTAAGAATTTTAAAAGCACATTTCTGGTAGCAGACTTATTAAGCACAGCCTATTGTCAGGATCAAGCTCTTAGAAACAACGTTCAGTGGAGTAGTCCGTCATTGCCACATAGAAATGTGAGAATCATCCTTTTGCTTTCTTCTTCACATTTTCAAGATGGAAATGCCCTACCAGAAGCACAGCTAAGCTCTCTCCTGGTTCACCATGCTGTTACTCACCCCCTTTGAGGGATTACTGCTGCATAATGGTTATCACTCCTCTCCTTCCCAGAGCTTGGGTATTGCCTCTGTTGTGTTTCCTTGGCCAGACTGGTCTATGAGTATATAACCTTCATGTAACTACACTGTGTTTTGCAGCTTTTCCAGAGACAATGGAAACCAATAGCTGATACTAATAGAGCAGCCTTCATAGTAACCACCTAGTATTTTGATTTAGTATATAACATAATATTGAATAAGAAATAAAAAGCTTATGATTAGATGAAATTTTTTTATGCTGGTACAAAACCAGATGTGACAACTGAAACTCAGAGGGAAGCTAATAAAGGCATTGCATTAGTGGCTTTAATTGTAAAAGGAGATTTTCAGCAGCACATGTATTTTGCAGTCTTTTAAAGGATCTTATTCCCTGCTTCCTTCCTGTAATGACATTGCACAGAACTTGTTTTTACTTATCAAATTAAGAATGACAGACTTAAAAAGTTTTCAACTGTGTAGTCATCTAATCTGACCTCTATTATCACTATCTAGTTAGTTCCCAACTCCAGCACCTCTCGAGTTGTAACCTAACACATTCAGAAGTTGCGATATGTCAGAAATACTACAATGTCCATTACAAATCACAGGTGTGAAATCACAGACTTGGACTGACTTCAACAAACAGTAGCCAAAAAGAAATAAGAATTGCCACAGCAGTTAAAAAATTGCTCTCCTGCTGCTCCTTTCAGTAGTTAGTATACAATGTAGCTTTTAACTGCAGGAGATCTTAATCCAGTAATAATCTCAGCTAGTCCCATCTATTTCAAAGGTCTCTATAGATGCAGACAAATAAAAGAGAGAATCCCTTTTTTACACTGAAAGAAATGCTCTACTCCCCTCATCTCCTTTGCTCTCTCGGGGAATATTCTTCTCTTGGCTGTTACACATAAATGAATCTTTCTATGTGTTTGCTATTTTTTTGTTATATTTTTCAACTGAACAAATCACCTTGCAGTTAAAGCTGTTCTCTGTTCTCACCCAGACTCCATGCTTTCATACGTCAGTGACACTCTCCACTGATCAAGGGAATAAAGCCTCCAGGCTTCAGAACCAGGGGTTCTATAAAGTGTTCTTCATCAAGGCAGATCCTAAGGCTTCGTTTTTGGGATTTAATTTCATGATGGTTCAGAAATTAACCCTTCAGCTGCTTAATTATTTGCATGCCCTTGCTGTGAATTCTTGACAGGCTGTCGATACTGAGAAACCACCATGTAGCAGACTGCAAATGAGGGCTTCAGCTAGCATTGCTGATTTCTTGATATGCCCTTCATAAAATACACACACACACACAAAAAGGGTATTGTACTCATGGTTAGGAGCAGGAGGAAGTTTGGTTTGGAAGGGTGAACTGTTCTAATGTTTGGGACTTCTGCATTTGTCACAGATGTTCACAGACTAACAGTATTTAAAAAGAAACCACCATGCAAAATGTGCAAATTAAAAGTTAATATGAACATGAGTTTGTTCATGTTAAATACTAAATATGTGCATATAAAAAATAAAAGGATTACATATGAATTAGCACACTCTAAAGCAAAATATAAAGATGAAAGAAGTGTTTTAAAACTATGTATATTATCCCCAACATTTTGAGGCTATTTGTATTTCATCCTATTTCTATGCATATCTCTAGACTTCATGGGGCGATGCCCTTTCTCCCTCAAGTTTGTGTAGCAACTCATATGATATAAAGCATAACAACAAGGTAATTTTCTCAAAAGCTGCTTGTATGGATAGATGTCGATTTGTATATCAGAGAACCACAAAACCACAAAGGGATTTAGTGCTATTTTTAATTTTAGAGGAAAGCCACAGTTTAAAGTGTGATAGGGAAATTATATTGCTTTGCTTAAGGAGACAGGAGAGCTCTATTTACACGCTGGATTTCTCAAATGCTCACTACCAGCAGTTTCCAATTATGCTAGCTGCAGTGCTGAATGTTCTACAGTACTGCAAACCATTTCTGAAAAGCTTAAACATTGATTAAGACAACAATTTGCTTGCCTACACTTTCAAGTTGCTTTCCATACAGGTGTCTAAATCTCGACTGCAAATGAGAGGAGACAAAGCCTTAACCTGTCTTTGAGAATCAACACTTTATATTCTTTCTACGTCTGTGTCCCCACCTGAAACCGAGGCTGGTAGGAAGTGTTTCTGTGACAAGGTAGGACTCATTCAGTAGTGACTGCAAAGCACTTGGAACCACTAAGATGGGAAGGCTGTAGAAAAACATTGATTATTAGCACAGTTTTATTACTTCAGGTTTTGTAAGCCTTAGAATACTTTCCGAAGCAAACAGCACTTGAAAAATAGGGCTGTATTTCTGTTTCAGGTCACTGTGGCTGGACATGGAAAGAACCACTTTGTATATAGCAGAACTTCCTCTTCATGTGAAAGATTCAGCCAGCCCACAGACCGCCACAGTCCCAATAAAACATAGAAGAGAAATATAGACTAAGTATACCAAAGTAGAAGAATTCCAAAGTAGAAGAAGAGCAGGTAGCTTTAAACACGAAGTAGGATTATTTTAGCACAAATATTTTCTGTCCACTTCCATTGAGTCAATCTTCCTGTTACATACAATGTATAAAAAACAAAACCAAACCATTACTAGACATGCAAAGCTTCAGTGAGATAAACCTGGATCTTCAGTGAAGCCAGATGATAGCCACAGTCATAAATATTATTTCCATTTTCTAAATAGGAGAGAGACAGAGATAACCAAAACAACTTGCCTAACTTGTTCAAAGGGCTCCGGAGGCATATTCATCTCGCATTTACAAACATAAGAGGGAAAGAAAATTCCCCTCATTTTCATAAATATTATCTCAAAAACAACCAAATGAGAGAAAAAGAAATGAAGAATTCTATCATGTTACTCTTTCAGTATCTCCGCTCTATGAAAAAATGAAAGCAATAGAATAAATCAGAGGAGATTTGTCTCTAATCACTATTCCTCCCCTAACACAAGAGGGCCAGAAGAATTAATACTATATGAATTCTCTTTAATTACCTCTTTCTTTGCCTTTAGTTACTCTACTAAGAACAGACCCACACAAAACTATCTCAGCAAAATAGAAATGTGCACAGATGAAGCAAGGATCAATTATTAGTATTGTTAATACATTACACCCAATGCTTTGCTTATTAGCACCTAAACCAGAAAACATTGTATACAACAGACATACTAGTTTTTCAGAATTGCAGGATAATATTGCTTAATACTCTAATAATCCTTGCACTGAATTCCACACTTACTGCATGCAGCTTTAGCCTGCATTCGAAATTGCACACAAAACACTATAAAGTACCTATCAGTTCCTGAAGGAAAAAACTGATTGCATACTAAGAATGCTGTTTTGCCCAATGAAATATTGTTGTGAGTCCTTAATCACTCCAGTAGTATTTATGAGGATCCTGTAATCATCGGGGCTTCATAAAAGGCAGAGATCTATGCTTTATCACTTTGCTCTCCAGCTGGTGAGAATATCTAAAGCCTATGTCCTCCTCAGGTCTGCCAGCTTAGAACTTCACAGCTCTTATCATGTTATCACACAGGAAGGAAATGACTAATTTTGTCTCAATAGCAAACCGACAGCAGGTTGTGCTACCCTGATCATGCATGATCCAATCAGATTTGGTTGTAGAACATATATTACCAATAATAAACATAGAAAATGGAAAAATCCTCCTCTACAAATAGCTTAAAGAAATGTAGCAATGATGTTTTGACGACACTGTCATTTTTCTGTGTCACTATTTTCTACATACCGTGAAGATGCTCTGTGCTAATTCTAGCTCCCTCAGCAGCATACCTGCTAAGCACCACAGATAGAGGAATGAATTTATAAAAAGAGACAGAGGGTGGAGTCATCTCACCAACCTGAATAAGGCATCCAGTTTAACTTAGAAATCTAGTTTCTCTCTAATGAATGGAAAAGAAATCTGTCTGTTCAGAACTTCATCTCATAGACTTCTACCTTAGAACTTTGGTCCTATCTGCAACTAATTGTTGATTAGATTTCCTGTAGGGTCAACAGAGAGATTTGCCTCTTTAAATGTCGTTGTCTACACTGGTCTTGGTATTGGTCTACTCTGTTCTTCTATATTATTAAAGAATCAGATGTTTGGATTTCAGAAACTATTAACACTAGCGTTATTAAGTGGTAATATTTGTGAAAGTAAATGAGAGAAGTGAGCAATGAGACATGGTGAAAAAAATCTGAGAAGAAAGAAAGACAAGATTTAGGGCTGAAAAATGGTGAGGACGTGGGAAAATGAGACATAAAAAGGGAACAGGAAAAAAGAAAAAGAAAGATAAAAAGGAAATCAACAGAATGAAAGTGCGGAGCAGAAGTGAGATAGAGATGAGAACAGGAAAAGCCTTTTTAAAGGCCAAAGGAAAGAATATGGGGTGTAAAGCAAATGAGGGGATAAATAGGGAAGATCCTACCACAAACCCTGATACATCAGAAATTAGTGCTAGTTCTGAGCATGCAAATCAAGATAATGGCACAATAATTTAAATAAATAATTTACCACAGGGATTTAGTGCATCTATTTAAAAGGATTTGGAAAGTAACAGTGGAGAGCTGAAAGCCTGACATTTAATAAATGCTTTAATCTACACATTCTCCATGCTGTTATGCATGATGATGAGGACAACAGAAATCACTGTGCTAACGTAGTACAAATATGTTTATATGTCTGGCCTTTCTTTCTTGAGTGCAGCATTAACTACTGACATGAGCATTTCCTTTCAACTAATGTGTGCTAAAAGCAAAGATCTCAAGAAGAAGCTGTCATCCTTAGGCTGCCAAGGGCTCATGAGAATGCTGGTCCAATAAATGCTTCAGAATTAGTTATTAGGTTCCAGGTTAATTTTTTCTTTGAGATTAACTCACTCTGTTTTTACAATTGGTAATGAGATTTTCACTAGCTTAGGAGGAGGAGACACAACATGGGGCAAGCAGGTAGTAGAGTGTAATTAGGAGAGCTCCTGCCATCAGATCTGGAGTCTTGAATTCAAAACTCAAGTTAGCCCAACATGCAAATGGGGTTGATGATTGGAGGTAAGGTCCCAGCAAATGTGTGCTCGCTGTACAACAAACAGCACATTCCTTGGTTCAGAGAGTGGGTGTTCCTAGGTAATTTGCATGCACTGAGCTACATGAGAATCTGGTAAGGACAATGATTCATATCATTGATACATATATCTGAAACTCACACAACCCTATCACAGATAGCCTGGTTCTCATCAGTGTTATTAACACTTCACTTCTATTAATATAATGAGTCACACAAAACAGGAAAATAGAAGTGTTGCTGTGCCACCCAAAACTGCTACTCATTCTGCTTATTAAAAGATTGCACTTTCTACAAACAGCTACATTACACAAGTTAAAACAATAACAAAAAACATTCAGAGAAGGACATTTTCCATGCAGTCAGATGATGATTCCATGTAGGTGGTACTCATCCCCAAGCAGTCAAAGGCTAATGCACAGCACATCAGATGGGAGGACTGCACTCTAGTTTATTTATCTCCAAATTCAGCAACAGCTGCCAGTAAATGTGTAGGCCATTCTTACAACAGAAAAGGTTACACTCCAGTCTTGAATACTGTCAGATAATCTCACCATAATTCACCATGGCCCAAGAAAGTTTGCAAAAAATACTTCATTCAGTAGGTTTTAGAACACTGTTCTGAATGAACAGAAAAATACAACAGAACCCTATAGTGGGAGTCCCACTGTTAAGTTGGGCTAGGCAAAATAAACAAAATTCAAAGAATGGACAAATAAAAAACTGTCACAAGCCTTTATAAGGATCGACCTTAACAAACACTACTACTCCAAACACATGAAAAATAACCCCCATGCCAGCTGCATACTGCATTATGACAGCAGCATACATTTTGACTTACACACAGGGTGAGAGTATGAATCACTTAACTATCTCAATGCACGATGCAAAGGTATAATAGGTCTGTACCTAGCACTGTGAAGACATCCAATCTTGTTTAGCTCTTGATTGCTTAATATCTATGCTTTTTGATCAAACACTGTCTGGTCTCCTTGACGTGATGACGGCAATCATTCACATGCATTTTGTTCATTTTATGTAAACGAAGAACTTGATGTAGATAGAACACAGGCATTTATAATTTAGGCCACTTTGTAACCTCTTTAACTATTACTTTAAAACATTTGCAATTTTTAAAGAACAGAGAACTCTCTTGCACATGCTAGTTTGCTGCTTGAGGAATGCTGTGCCCTACATAACAAGTACCTGTACTTTTTGCACCTCAAAGCCCCGGGAAGAAGTAAGCTTCCATCCTAGTCACAGACTGCCACTGAAATACTCCTTGATGCTCTGTCACCTGCCATTGACCAAATCCTCTGTCCTCTTAAGCGTGCCTAAAGAACTTCTCAGCCAGCCCAGAACAAAACACACAGAAGAAAACTGGATGCCATTTGACAAGAAAGTATACAATAGATCACAAACAGCCCGGCCTAAGAACAAAACCTCACCAAGAATCAGAAGGAGATCACTATTTTACAGCTGGAAATCAAAATTCCCCTTTCACGTGGAAATGGTTGCACTTCCTTTATGATCATATTTTTCCCAGTTCTGCTTCCTGGTCACCTCCTCTCCTTGCTCTGTGTCCTCTCCTTTCTTGTACTGGTGTAGCAGGACTGTGTCACGTAGCTCCGGAAACATACGCCCACCATCCTCTTTCTCAAACTCACTGTCTATATATAGCAGATAGAAAGGTGCTGGGGGCTGCCTGACTTCCCTTTTCTTTTGAACAGAGGTTGTGGGTAACTTTCAAATTTGACAACATTGTAGAGGAAAGTCTTAGAGGAAGTGTTCTCAAAGCCACAGAGAGCTGTGAGCTCAGGATGGAGCGGCAGAGGCACTACCTCATGCAGACCTTTGCTTCCCAAAGATACTACAGCTGGGGACAGCTAACAGCTCAGCATCATCAACAAAGCCTCACTGCAAGGCGTGCAGTTAAGAGCAGGAAAGCAATCTCTGGAAAACAGAGACAGTCCACTTTGCATCCTGCAGGAGGGCTCCTTTAAGTCACTTCTATAGCAATTTTAAGCAAAAATAGTCTGATTCCATGCTTAATGGGATTGTACTTTATTTCTGTAAGTGGTAACCTCTCTGCGACCTTGTCTTGCTGTCTTGGGGAAGAGAATACCAAATACTTAGCAATTTTGTAGTATTTTCTACTTCCAAAGCATTGCAAGGAGGAATTAAGTATCTTCTGTTGCTTTATCCATAACTGAGACCATTGCTCTAACGATATAGAATAAAATGCTATAAAGCTTTGGTGTGGAAAGCTTATCCCAGAAGAATTAACTAAGCATATGAAGACGCTAAACTCTGTTCTCATCAGGAAACTCTGGGCAGTTCCGTTCATGGTCAACTTGTATTTTTGGAAAAGACTGAAGAAGCAAAGTACTAAAATAGCAAGAAATCCGTCTCTCTCTTCACCTGAGTGTGGTTCTTCAGAATGAGTCAACATAAGAAGTATGAAGAAAAATCAGCATGAGGGACCATATTTTATTGAATTCTCTGCTGACTGTGGAAATAAATATTTGCGAAAATAGAAACTGTAAAGTGATGCAAGAATTACACTCCATCTGTGAGCATCCCAGTCTTTAAGCATGGGCAGCTGCTGTAAAGCAGCATTTACGAGCAATATTACAAAAGCAAGATTTGCAGGATTATATTCACCCGAATCCTGATCTTTATGAGATGCTTCACAATACAAAGGGTGGTAAGGCATCACAATCAACTAAAAGTCAGTGGGAGCATTTTTTTCCCCCCATTCTCCTAATTTATGACTTGAAGCATAACAATTCTTCACGTGCTATTTGCATTAACTGTAACTTGTAGCTTGAAGTATTGCAAGCTAACAACACTGCAGAAAAGCATTTGTTTTAAATGCAGTGTTGTGTGTGCATATGAAGTAAGGTTACATGCAACATGAGCACTAGTTAATAGCTCTGAATCCTGGGGGTTGATTTCCCCTATTTCTCATTCCCACTCAAGGGCACAACTTGTAATTAGGGTCAGATTTTCAAAGAGTGTAGATAGACTATAGGCATTAAAATAAATGGCCAGATCTTTGCAAGACTTGCCTCAGAGTGTGGGATAAGATAGTGTTATGAATCACAGAGCTGCTGAGTGCTAAGCACTTTTAAAAATCAGGGCTTTCTTATATGCTCAGATTGAAGCTGAGCTCTTTCAAAAATCTTTTGTCAACTACAGCATTCTTTGACTGCTAAGTATTTGAAAAATGGGCCTTTAAATCTTTGTGAAATGACAATTTTTACATTAATAAGAAACCTCGCTATATAGCACCTATAAATCTGGCCAACAGCAGTATTTAGGTAGCTCTGATTCCCCAGTATTGTACAAACCACCCAGGAGTACGTGCTCCATGGGGAAGAGGGCTGACACTGTGTTGTCAGTGCTTACTTGTGCTAATTCTGATCCTTCTGAACCCATGAAACACATATTTTGCTAGTTAACAGATGATAGTAAATACTACTGATAGATCAATCTCTTTTCACCATATCTCCACCTACAATTGAGATTTTAAGAATTAGATTAAATTTGAAGCTTTGAACCCATTGAGACAAGATAAAAGAAAAAAGGTTCATTTCCACATGACTATGTATTTCTATGAATACATGACTACATGACTACGGATTTCTATGAATATTTCTTCTAGGAGGAAAAAAATAAAGTTATTTTTCTTATGCTCAAAAATTAACACAGTGTAGAAATAGTATGAGGTTTTAAATTAGATTCTCCTTCTATCATTATTTGCTCTATTTATCCTATTTTTTTTCCAAAGCCGGTAAGTTCAGCCTTGCAGACTCTATACTGCTGACTCAGCTGACTGAGCCAAAACTCATAAAAATCTATTTTAAAAAGGTCCAATGATTTTATTTTCTAATCATAAATATGAAATTTAATTAGCATCTCATTGCTAACGAAGTCACCGTGGAAGCTAAGACTGAGGAATCAGGCACAGAGATGGAACCTCAAGCGTAAACCAAAACAATTGTTATGCAGGAGCCAGTTTAACTCCTGCTTTCCTTCACACGGGTTTCAGCTCTTTTAAGAACTGTGTGCTCTGTTCACAGGTTTCCTTCTTTGATGGCAAGGCCTTTCTATCTTCTATGGCAGAAATTATTCTAGCATGATATAGCATAAAACAAAATAAAATAAGAACATACAAGGTTCAATTGGGATTAGAAACAGAAGCAAGGTAGAGCAACTTGGATCTGAATTCAAAATCCTGTTTTGTCATAAGATAAACAGGTCAATAAGTGTTTCAAATCCTATAAAAGCAATACACTTATCACCTGAGAAAAGAATTTATATTGTTCTCCAGGGTACTGCAAACATCAGAAAGACTAAAGGATTTTTTTTTTTTTAAGAGCACATGGAGAATTTAAAAAGCCTCTTTAAAAAGGGAACTTGTCCAGCCTTTTATTATTAACATTCCTAGAAGGAATGTCCTAGACACCAACCAGCACTGCTGCTGGCATTACTGGGTAAAATCCTGTCTACTGAGAGCTACTTCTGAAATCTTCTCTCTGCATTTTATGAGAGGACAAGAGTTCTTGATCTGTCTTTGTCCATCCTTGCCTGTATGACAGGGTTACCTTTGTGACATTTCCCTACCCAGCAACACAGATGGTTACTTGAGGGGAAGGCAAAAAGAGCCAGGGGTTCTTTTATTCCTGCTCCATGAGGTGCCTCGGTGAAGGAGACCAAAATGCAGAACATCACGGAAGAGAGAACTCGGTAAGAAGTGGGCAAGTACCGTGGGAGAGCTCTGAAAGGGCTGATGAACTACAGTAACCACAGAACTGTACTTTCTCCTTATACTCACACTGAAATTGTTCATAGCAAATGAGTGTGGGTGGTAATGTTTGCAGGACCTGTCCTGAGAGAAAGTAATCATTAATGATTCCTGGTTGCTAGTAAAGCTTTTGAAGTAGCTCTGGGAGTTCGAATGCCCTTTGGTTGCTCTCAAGTGACAACCTTCCCTAGGGTAAAAAGGGCTTTATTAGTGCTGGCCATGACTGCTTCTGGGTGGACAACTCTTTTATTCTTCTGTGTTCCCTGATGTGACTTGAAAGCTGGAAACATCCAAGAATGTGGTTGCAGCATCCTGAAAACTTACTGCCTTGCAGTTTGACAAAACCTGCAGCTCTTCCTTGTTCTCAGTGTTTATACATCAGGCAGCATTCAATAGAGGAAGGCGAGAGCAGTTCAGGGGCAATGAAGGTTTCTCAGATACTCTGACTAATTTTCTCTTGAGAATCACATAACCCTTTAAAAGTACTGTTCAGCCTTTAGGGCAGCCCCCAATGAGTACAGCAGTATTTTCATAATGGTTGTGAAGATTGGTGGACGGACTGGTTAGATGATACTCATGTGTCCGCATTGCCAAAACCAAGTGCACTCCAGTTCTGATGATCAGCTGCCCTGATATACCTCGAGTATCTCCCTCCATCTCTCGTCAACGTGTCTCCTTGCAGAAGCGACAGTCTATTTATATTCTGATGAAAAGCAGCAAGATGCCGCTTTAAGAACTGTTCATTTTCTAGATCCTGTCTTCACCTTTTTCCTTGCATATAACAGGAAAAATTATGGCTCTCAGAAAGTAAAAACACAGAGGAGAAGTATATACCTTATTATGACATCCTGACCACTTCTCTCTCCTAGCATTAACTCTTTCTGTCCTAATAACCCTGCCTGCTTGGAACTGAGGAAGCTGTGAGAAGGAAGACTGGTGTAACAGGAATAGTGAAAGCAGAGCTACCAAGGACAGAAGCGACTTTCCAGAAAAGAATAAAATTCAGCAAAACTTTTAAATAAACAAATGGAAAGCTCTGATTGTAGTGAGTTGAAATCTGACTTCAAAAAGTAAAAAGCTACAAAGAATATCTGTTAAAAATAGATTTCTTCCTCTTGGTCTCACGTAATTATTCACTTAGAATGGCCAACAACTACAATCCAAAAATGCTATCATTGGGTTTGACTTGGGAAACAGGCAACACTGGACATTTCTTAGCAATGGTAGTAATAAGGTGAATGGTGGAGGTGAGGTAAACTGAGTGAGGACTCATTCAGAAAGTTGGTAACCTTTCTTGAAGGGATCAGAAGCTGACATTTGCAGCTCCTGGTGTCTCCACTGGAGTGCTGACATCAGTAAGGCACATTTATCTCAATTCAAATTTCTGGAATAACTCGTTACGTTTCTTTCTAATATTTATGATATCATTCACCCTAGCAAGGTAAAAAGGAATTAGACTTTCTCACTTCACAGTTTGAGGACCTGAGATGGATAATTCTAGTAAAACATGTTTTAAAGCATAAAGGAAGTTTAAAATAATAACCATATTCTCCCCTCAGATTTTTATATGCAAACTTTTAGCTCTCAGCCAAAAATGTTACCATACATTTTCCGGACAGAAATGGTCCAGCTGGTTGCTCATAACCCATATCCAGCCAGAAGACTCACTCAGTTCACTATGATTTTCTCTAGATTGCTAGTGTGGGCTGCAGGCAGCTGTATGTGTCCTCTTGGGCTTGTGTCAGGCCAAACCCACGGCAGAACAAATTTCTGGTTTGAGACTACTGAGTTCACTGCCTCCATGTGAGGGCAAGAGGAAGGTGGGAAGAAACCGCTTCTAGACATGCAGAACGTAACACAGAATGCCAGGATGTGGCATTGCGCAGCCCACAGAGTCTGATGATCTTGTGTGGCTTTTTATAGATGTTAAATGCAGGACCACAGAGAACCAATATTGGACCATGTTTGAAAAACAGCACAACCACCGCCCCCTACTACAGTTGTATGCATTAAGCATTCTCCATGAGAGCGAAAGAAAATAATGTGAAAGAATCCCCCAGATGAAAATACGACTTCCACAGTGAGGTACAGAAGACTTATTAAAGCACCACAGCCCGTCTATGCCTTCCCTCTGATTTTTGATTTTTTTTCATTTGCTATGCTTTATGTATTGCTTCATTTCCTTCAGGATCAGTCACAAACCAGAGGTGACAGATATCCTCAGCTCTGAAGTGTGCTGTGCAGGGAGAAGTTTGTTAGCTGTTTTCACTCACCTGAGGAAACTACCGTATATGGGATGGTAACGAGAATCAGAGAGGAAGAGGAAAGGAGATATAGAAAACATAAGCGAGGCAAGTCAGACAAAAGCATCAGACTGAAGGTAGAGAGGACTTGGGATGTCCTACAAGGACCAAGATAACAGTAACTAACCACCCTCCACCTTTTTGCATGTTCTTCCCTCACAGTTTTGAATGTTCAGATGATCTTTACTGTTCTTATCCCTTTGTACAGAGACTGCACTTAGATATGGGCTGATCACATTAGCTGTTTAATAGGTTTGCATCCAATATTTCTAATACTATCCTGCTAAAATGGCTTTGTATTTATGCACAAATATGTTATAATGATGCAATTGCAACGAGTTTGCATTTTTCCACAATGTAGAAGTTCTAAAAGGTATCAGAGCTTGTCATTAAACTCACAACCTTCAAAAAGTGGCATTCAAATCCTGACCATATCTGCCTTAAACCTAGCATTTTCCAATTGTTCTTTGCAGGTGAAAAAGTTCATTCCTTCCTGATACTGTATTCTCATACAGCTTCTAAAGTAACTATTGAGCCAGACACTACTCTCCCAGGTGTGCAACCCCAGTTGTTCAGTGATTCAGTGAAGGTGTTACTGTCAATAGCACTTACTCCAGCAAAACTGACTGATATTGCTCTCACTATGGATACGGACAAGTCACAAAAACATCATTCTGTTTTGTAACACTCCATAAGGAAATGCCCAAGTATCATTTTTCCTTCAAACCATTGAATTTCAGATTAAAAAGAAACTGACTCAGTGTTTCCAGCCTTACAGGAAATGTAATACTCCTTCACTTTTTTTTTTTTTTCTAAAAAATAAAGCAGAAGAAAAACACACTCCTTTCTGACCTAAGACAAAAGTTTAAATACATATTTTTTTTCATACTGCATTGATAGCTTTCATGGCTTAAATTGCAAAAATGAGAGAATAAAAGACAGAAGGAAATTAAACCTTCTACAATAAAACATGTTAGTCTTGGATCTTCCTGAAAAATATGTAACTGAAAATACAGGTACTGGAAGGATGCAACATGTCAAAAATATTCAGCCTGTTCAGCCTAGAGAAGAGGAGGCTGAGGGGGGACCTCATCGCAGTCTACAACTTCCTTGCGAGGGGGAGTGGAGAGGCAGGTGACCTGTTCTTCGTTATCACCAGTGATAGGACCCGCGGGAATGGTGTTAAGCTGAGGCAGGGGAAGTTTAGGCTGGACATCAGGAAGAGGTTCTTCACCGAGAGGGTGGTTGCACACTGGAACAGGCTCCCCAGTGAAGTAGTCACTGCACCAAGACTGTCTGAATTTAAGAAGCGATTGGACTGTGCACTTAGTCACATGGTCTAAACTTTTGGGCAAGACCTGTGCAGTGCCGGGAGTTGGACTTGATGATCCTTATGGGTCCCTTCCAACTCGGGATATTCTATATCCTTAAACTAATCAATATTGAGACTTATTCTGTCCTGTTTTGGCAGGAACTGTGAAGGGAAACTACCAGAGCAGTAGCAGAGATTATCTTCCCTCCTCCTCCCCCACCCCCTGTCCCTGAGAAAATCAGCTCTGCAATAGTAAAGAAGACAAGAAAGTTTATGAAATTTTGTATTTTCCTTCAGTGCAAGGCATTAGTGAAATTAGTTTGATGATCACACCAACTACTTCATTATAAACTTTATAATAAATTTATAATAAATAATTATATTATATTATATATATATATTATATTATATTATAATATATTAAATAAATAATTTATAAACTTCATTATAAATGTACAGAATGGCAACTATCTTCACAAAAAGCCAAGAAATAGAGATGCACGCAGTAGCTGCTGGATAGACACTGCACCTTGTTCTTGTAAAAGACTGGATGCAGCAGTCTTTGCATGGAGATGATCCATGCAAAACTGCCATGGCTTCATTCAACAGACCAGTATGGTTAGTGAATTGTAAACATCCCTGGTAGTTTAACTGAGATGTTAAAAGCCAAAAGCCTCCAACTGATCTTATGTCATATTCTCAGTTGATGATTAAGAAGAAAAGACTCAATCACCAGTTGCACTGCAGTTTGGAAATTAGGTGTATTTGGTGTTAGCTTTAGAAAAAGAATTGAAACAACCTTCAGGTGTTTTCCCAGTTTGCTCAGGATTCAGAATTCATAGAGGAAAAGGGAAGGGAAAAGGGAAGGGAAAATCTTTTGCCTTTTAATAGTGTTTAAAACTTTGGAGGAACTTGATTTTGTGCTCAAATATATTAAATGTGTGTAACAACCTATTAAGCATGCTCACTGATTTCAAGTAGGTAGCTTAGAAATGTTTATACACATACAGAGCCATAAGAAATGAAGTGGAAACAACCTATTAACTGCTACTGACAACCATATATGTCCTGCTTGCATACAGTTTTGTCTGCATTCATATGGAAAAAAAAAAAAGGATCTCATTTTAGACAGAGAGCCTACATTAAAGTTTCAGTGCCTCAGTTACAACCTGCTGAAAATTTGCCAGCAGACATCCAGCACTGAGGGGGCTGGTGGGAATCCTTTCACTGGTTGCAATGAAGATGTATTCCTTCCCTGAACTACAATGAACAGGGCAGACTTATCAGGCTTGAGCAAACAACAAGTATCTTTGTGTAAGGCCAAACTGGCCTCAGGGACCAGAACAAAAATATCTGTTAATACCACACAGTGCTACTTTATACAGACGGATTCACCGAGGCAACAATTACTAGCAATAATATCACATACACAGCTGTATATACATTTACCCTTTTGACGAAACCAGAATGTTATAGCATTTACTTTGACATTTCTGATAGATTTCCAGTGAGATTTGACAAATTCTTCTTTCCTGTTGAGTTGCTAAACAGATTCACTGAAGTAAACAGCATTAGAAAGTAAAGCTCCATCCAGCACTGAAGATAAAATAGGTTTTGTGGGACTAATGTAACAAGAATATTCTCTTCACTACACATTCACTAGTGATAGCAGACAATGCACAACTCATGGTCAGCTTCTGGTGCTATTGGTAATACATTACCCTGAGCTGTGAAAAAAAACTTGTGTTTGCCTTCTGTATAAAAGAGCACAAAGGCCCTACCTGATGGTAAATTTTTAAACACAACCCCCCCTCCCCCAGTACATCAATGAGCATGTGAGAATTCATGATACTCACAAACTAGAGCCCAACTACTTGGTGGAAGAGTATGAAGGAAGAAAGATGCTCAAAATAAAGTTCAGGAAGACATTTATGTTTAACTAAAGTCAGTGTGCAAATCTTCAGGCAGGGAGCAATCCACTGCTGCCTGCGGCTGGGACAGAGCATGTCTGGGTATATGGCAGATTGTCCATTCTGTCAAATCGCACTTTAAACAGATTAGCACTGTATTCTCCTTTTGCCTGAGAGGAGCAAAAGTGAGAGGGTAATATAGGGAGAGAATACTGACTGAAGAAGTAGAGAGAAAGAGCCTTTTATTACTTGTTGGATGTGTGCCACAGAGACCAATTATATACTTTTGACATCAACCATTATAATTCCAGAGTCCTTGAACAAATCACAAGCAGAAAGGTTACCTTCCTGAAAATGTTCATTGCCATTAAATAACTGACCCTGACTAGAGGGTGAAGGCAGCACTTAAGAGAGAGTTTGGGGAAGAGAGGAGATGGAGAATCTTATTACACATACACCTGAGAAAACCCCATCATTTGTTCTGAAAAGGGAATTGCAGATTCACTGCAGATACTCTATTCTCAGCAAAGCGGACAGCATTCTGAGAATGCAAATCCTACAGACAGCAGTGATAAACAGCCAAAGCAAAAATCATATCTCAATGATACCAGTGGCAAAACTCCACTAAACTTGGTGAGGACTAGGGTTTTACCCTCCAGTTTGAAAGCCACAAGACCTGAACCCATATTCCTTAATCTTTTATGGTTTAGATAACTGTGGGGGTTACTTACAAAGAAAGCTGTCACAGGTCAAATTCCACCATCAGTTACACAACCTTAATGACCACATCTAAGTGAAACTTTTGTATTTCATGAAACATGCGCTTCAGTATCAAAGAGAGTTGAGACACCTGATAAGTGGATAGCTTGTTCTCTATCAATAATATAGACATAATATTGGCAGAAATAAAGATCTTTATATGCTTCATCCTCTGTGAGTAAACATGCCACATAACTCATTAAAAATTTGACTAAGTGACAGTATAAAACTAAATCATTTGGTATACTACATTCAGATTTCTTCAGCATATCCCAGTTATTTGGGATGCATCCTTTTAGAGAAGGTTCAAGTTGCTTTTAATTTTAAGAGGTAAAACTGCAGTCAAATGGTTCTCTTCTCAATCATGCTAAAATTTTATTTTTCTCTTAGTTCAGAGTTAGATATAAATGGAAGTAACTATTTGCGTAAGAACAGGGAGTCCAACATGTGATTCTGAATGTCTGTTCCAGGGGTGCCCCTCCCAATAAAGCAATTTGCTGGGTGGGTGGAAAGATTCCAGGCTCTTTCCAGCTGAAATTTCACTTCTGCCAGGTATATGACTAAAGAAACTAGAAAAAAAATATTTAATTCTAGCTCCACATCCCCTTGAATCTGTCAACCCAATTTTGACAATGCCCATTTAAATTCAACCCACAGCAAACCATGATGATGAGGGACGATGGTAAGAGGGAAGGGAAAAGTGGCAAAATGTTGTCTCAGCCAATTTATTTCTGGGAGATATCAAGGCCTCACAAGAAGAACTAGCACTGGAGACACAGGATAACAAAAACACAAAGCACAAAATCATCATGCAAGTTTTGCAGAATGACTAAAAGGAACACCAGAACGTTTCATGTCACAAGACAAGCTGTAACAGAGTAAGGACTCATATTAAAATTTTACGAATAAAACGAACATCTTTTATTTTATTGTTCTAGGCTTTTGGACTTTTCAACAGATCCAAAAGACAAAGATATTTTAATGTACCTGCTTCAGTATTCAGAAGAGAATGCTCACAGCTCAAAGGCCACAGTTTGCTAGCTCTGAATCAAAAAGGATATATTATAATTGCAAACATAGTTTAAGCTTCTTTCACTCATAAGGAGATAGACAATTTGAGAGAGCAGGGTAGATTGCTAAGAGAATTCTCTCACATAATAATTCTCTTATTAATTCAGCTGAGTTTAATATGTGATCCTTATTCAGTCCCCAAAAGCCCAAACCAGAACATCCCTAGAAATAAATCTTCAGTCTCAATAGCCCTGCTTAAGAAGGTGAGGCTAAAAAGCTTCATCAGAAAATTTACTACTTTGTCATATCTGGTTCAAAGCTTACAAACATAAATATACAATAATAGCAGATACTACCCTTGGATGCAGTTTTAACCATATCTGATCCTGGCAACTTCTGGTATTTAAAAAATGAGCTGTTTCCAAATCCTTGCAGCAAAGTTACTCCCACTACAGCATTACAGCAGGGAACCTCTCTC
The DNA here is from genome assembly GCF_013377495.2 of Cygnus atratus. Classification (NCBI taxonomy): domain Eukaryota; kingdom Metazoa; phylum Chordata; class Aves; order Anseriformes; family Anatidae; genus Cygnus; species Cygnus atratus. The sequence goes on along the minus strand of NC_066376.1, from coordinate 4,779,246 downwards.
TACCCCTGAGATTTGAAATCCCATGGGATTCAATGGGACATAAACTACCTTAGTGTCAGATCAGAAGTTCTGTATTTAAGAGCTTTACAAAGCTCTTGCTCTGCTCTAGCCTGCATATGCTGTAAAGGAAAGAGGAGCTGAGAAACTGCAAAACTTCCTCCAGTTCCCCTACACGTATGCGGGGAGATGCCAAGGCAGCACAGAGTAAGACCATCTGCTTCAGTGGTTCCTCCCAACATAAATGTAACATCGAGATTAAAACAGATAGAAAAATCTGATGGAGGGTTGGGGTAAAAACTTTGGAAAGAGTGGGATGATATAAAGAGCAGGGATAGAAAAAACAACGTCAGGGAAGGCTGTATTTGTGAGCAGAAAGGAAGCTATGGTGTGTTATAGGTGTTAGAAAATTCTGTTGTGAGAGAGAAGGAAACAGAGACAGGATGACAGTGGTTATTTGTTGTGAATCTCTAAGTACGAGTCTGAGAATTGGAGGGAAGCTGCTTAAGTATAAAAGTCTGCTACTTTGGGATGCATCTCCAAAACTGCAAATATGCAAATCCTGAATATGTACATGAGCAAAGGGGCAGATATAAAAGCAGCATATGTGTACAAGGACAGTCCAGTGGAGAGGCAACACCATTGTGTGTGCAAAATCAACTTTGCAGGGTTGCAATGTATGCTGTGTGCATGAGAAAGAGGATGGAGCAGGAAAGAGGAGTGCATCTGAGAAGCAACAGGAAAGGGGAACACAAGACAGAGAAGGAAATCACAGAGGGGAAGGAGAGAAAGACTGAGAACATGGGGGAGGATGTACAGTCTGTTGCACAGACAAGAAAAAGAAGGTGGAGGGAAGAGAAAGAAAGGAACAAGGGGAACATTTGTCACACAAAAAAAATATGCTTGATGAAAAACAGGCATAAGAAGATGGTGAAAAAGATAGTAAGAGATCCACTAGGGTTGAGAAAAGAATAAAGAAAGTGAGAAGAACTAATTAAAAAAAAAAAAGATTTTATTAGTTAATAGAAAGCATAAATCCCCAATGAAAGGATTTTAAAAAAGGGTTAGGGCACAACACACCATGAGTAGAAGCAGAAATTCCCTGGAGACCAGTGCTGACAATCAGTCCTTTCATCTCCCCCTGCTAGGCCTCCATTTCAATCCTCCTTGCCAGTGCACACTTCTTGAAGAAGATGTTTTCACCTCCAGCTACCACCTGTTTACCTCGCTGAAACCTCAGCTCCGTGTACCCGTGCGTGCAGAATACAGTTAGACCTGCTGAGGGCAAGGAAGGCATGAACGCAATCATTCTCAAAGAAACAGGCTCTTGAAAATGAACACAAAAAAAAAAAAAAGAGGTGAAAGGTGAAAGTGGAACTTGTAGTGATTAGAGTCAAACGCCGTCCTAGCCAGCAGTGAGGTAGAGCTGATCTGACAGCTGCTTTCCTTACCTTGGGTGCTCATGAGTGACCAGGCTGTCTCGCTGCAGCTGCTGCAGGCTGAGAGTCCCTATGTTGCCTCCATGCAATTGCCACCGTCTCTCCAGGGGTCCTGGAGAGGGTATTTGTGTTCTGCAGCTGTTAAAAAGTAAAGGAAACACAAGGAGCAAAACACCCCCTGACCCCAAAAGTGCCGAAAGTTTAGGGAGAATCAGGAATAAAGGAAGCAAGTGCACTGGTGTCAGAATGAGCAAAGAGCGACACAGAAAGTGAGAAAAAGTGTGTCAGAGGCTGGGAGGGGCGGAGAAGGAAAATGCAAAGATCTGACAGGAAACTAGACTATAAATCTGCTTAGGGTTTAAAAAAAACACATTTCTGCTCCCCAGTGATACAGCCTGTTTGCAAATGAGTCTGCACGCAGGTGACAGCAGAGCCCTGCAGTACCACTGTAAGCAAATACAGAGACACTTCTGCCCCTTCCCCAGGAAGAGCAGTGGGCAGAGCAGGCAGCAGCGCAATCACAAACAACTGGCTCAGATTGAAAAAGCAGATTGTCTTCACTGCCTCACTTCTAGTTTCCTGGACTTTTAGGGCATGTTTCCCCAGGCAAAAACGGGCATGCTGAATGCCAGCCTTACTGGTGCTGTGCCTCTCAGACCACAAAGCACCAGCCTTTGCTTCTCAGTACACACGCTGGCTAGAAAGCAGGCAGGAAAGAAAAAGAGAAAGGAAGGACTGAACAGAAGAGAGTTTCAGGAAAAACAGTTCCACGCAGAAGTTCTGTGTTTTCCCAAGTTTTCAAAGGGTTTTCAAGAAAACATCTATTTAATCAACAGCTACTATTGCTAAAAGGGTAGTCAAAAAAACTTCCTGCAAGTATTAGAATATTTTACAGTTGAATGACACTTAAAAACAGTATATTTTCCAAAGGAAGTCTCTGCTGACATAAATAAACTGCAGGATCTTGAATGGCTTTAATGCTGGACTCTGGGCTCAAGGCCACACACAGGCAAATTTAACAACTGGTGGGTCTCACTGAGGACATGCACTGGCTGGGAGGCTTCTCCCACAATCAAGCCAACAGGAACAAAGCAAGCCAGTCCTGTTTTAGTCCTGGGGGCCAGGACACACCACTGCTGCTAGTAACCTTCCTTCAGTGCTGCTATGTTCTTCAGGGATCCTTAGCCTGCATCACTCCCATGATGCGCCTGCCACTCTTGCTGACTCCTGTTCTGCGATTGCCTATTCAACCTCCAGGGGTAAAACAGGGCACAAATAATGGTCTACTCCCAGTCGCTACCTAGGCTTTGCCCTTTGCACTGGATGGATGCACTCAAGTGAAGACTCACTGGAGTCAGCAACAGAAAAGTAATGGAGTGAGAGACAGAGAAAGGAAAAGTAGTTGTTAGACTAAAGGAAAACAATGAATGGAAAGAAAGTACAGTGGAAAAAAGCTATCAAATGATATAGCAGCGTCAAAGGATACAGCAGCGACAAAGAAAACAGAATGAAGGAAGTGAGATGATAAACTGAAAAGAAGAAATGTAAGGGAGGCAATATATGGCTCAAAGTGTCATTACAATAACACTCAAAAGTGTTCTTATCAAACTGAAAACCTCAACCCTGTGAAAGCTGGGAGGGAGCAAAATGTATTCTAGACAGCAAAATGCGTGGGTCAGCTCTGCTCTAATTCTGCCTTATCATCCTTCTGATTTCATGTGTTTGTAGCCAGACCAATAGGGGCCTAAGTTTAGCCATAAGGATGAAAGGGATTCTGGAAGAGATTCCAGTTCTCCATATCAAGAACTCAAAGACTGAGGAAGGCAGGAATTTCTCTCTCCCACTGGGCAACAGTAGAACATGCTATCCCCTTAACAATTTTTTTTTTTTTTCCATTGAGGACTATACTGTGATGTGCTACTTATATTCTTGTGCAACTTTATCAAAATCCACCTTTAAATAAACATCAAGCTGCATGTGACAAGGTGCAGGAAAGCTTCGTGCTTTGAGCAACCAAAATCTATCCATGTGACAATTGCATGGATGAGGTTCTGCGGTTTTTGACATGACCAGCACAACTAGGGGAAAGCCATGGATACTTTGGAGAAATACTATGAAATATTGCTATACCAATTGTGGCCGACCATTATTCCATCAAAAGACAAGTAAGTTACTTCTGATCCAAGGTTTCGACTGCTTTCATAGAGGAAGCCGATTTGTGCATGCAACAGAGGAACCATTTTCAGCACAACCAGAGAAATTAACTCTGCTGACAAGCAGGCTTTGTGGCTTCACTTCAATTTAAAAAACACAGGTCTTCCACACATAGTTCCTAACCTGAAAATAAAAACTTGACAGAATTCTTGTTAAAACTTACCAAGTCTTGTTACAGGTTTCTCCTCCTGTCCTTGATTTCTTCAGCAAATTGGGTATCAGACAGTAGACTACAAAAGTGCCCTCCTGAGTAAAGCAGTGTTAGATACCATTTGTTCCTGTTCCTGCTTCTGTTCTGCTTAATGTTGTTGACTACAAACAGCTTTCAAAATGTACAGTAATTGTTTTAAAGATCCCACATTTCCCTGGGCCTAAAGTGAAGCCCTAGAGATGAAGCAATTACCCAGTAAAGCCTGAGCAGCTTAAAGGAATCTATTACTGAAACTTGAAGAATGTAAAATTCTCTTAATCATAAAGACTTTACTGGTAAACTGAGATTAGTCAAGTAGGATCCAGTTATCAATCATAAAACTACCCATAACTGAGTATGAACTGTCTCTCATAAGAATTTCAAATCTTAATTCCAGTTTTCAGTTTTTTAAAAAATATTCTCTAACTATAAATATATTATGGCTGAGGTTACAGTTCTTTGAAGCTGGTAGACCGAGGTGATATATTTCACACAATGCAAGTGCAGAAAATAATTATGTCTTGTTAGGCAACTAGAAAATTCAAGAAAATGCTGATGTTCCACCTAAAATACAGGTATATCTAATTCTGCATGATCTGAGCCTTAATGGTAGAACCTGAATAACGAGCATCTTAAGCTTTTTGATGCTGTACCTTCCCTTCCTCCAGGCTTTTACTTTAGTGCCCTTGCATAAAAACAGCAACATTTCAAGGTTATCCTATGCCTTCTATTAGTGCCATCAAACAGTGAAGAAGATTTGGCATCTGAGAGGTTCCTCTACATTGTTGCCGGCCTCCAAAGTATTTTGCTCATAGCAACTTTCACATGATAACGTTGTTGTCAGAGCCTGTAGGGAAAGCTTCTCCTTCTGTCTGTGCCACAGGAATTGTGCAAAATGTGTTTATCCAGGGGAAGATTCTCTGCATGCAGCTTGACTTCCTACAGAATGCCTTTTTACTGAGTTGATTCATCAGCACTCAGGAGGGCAGGCCATAACTCAGAAAGAAAGCTGCTGGATATCTTTAAGTAGTTGCAGAATGGAAAGCTAAAAATAAATAAATTTTCAAAAAATCAGCATTTGGAAGCGGAGAAATACTAAACTGTCCAGCTCTTAATCTGCTGTTCTTTTTCTTCTATTCCCTTCATCTCCCAAGAGAGCCATCCCAGCCCATGAGGAGACTGCCCTTGACTCCTTATCAGTGTAATAGTCCTGAAAATCCCTGGGTACCAGAAAAGCATTTTACAAACTAGTGATCTGAGAATTAATATATTGCATTTCTCCTGCATGTCTTAGCTCAGTAGCACCGTATATATTGTTAACACAACCCCTCCAACTCTTTAGAGCAAAGAAACAGAAGTATTAAATATTTTCCACATTTTACATATTTTATTATTATCAGCTTTGCTCAACTGTCCTTAGAGACTACCACTCTTACTTAGAGATGCTCATAATTTATCACTTCTCTCTGGAGATCTGACTTCCAGAACAGAAGTATTTCCCTATTCAATTCACCAGCTTGTGGATAAGCAGCTGTTAGTGTTCATCTGCCTTTTCTAGACATTAACATCAAAAATGCCCCTTGATCTTAAAAAGCGACACACAGCAGGGTTCCTTTAGCACCTTTGGGGTAATGGTTTAAATCCAGTAGGGAAATGCTCCCATCGATAGGTTTATGATACACATTTAAACAGTGTTTCAATTGCCTGAACTATGAAATAAGATGACAGCCAAACATATATCAGTGGGAAACAGACAGTATAAAATTCTCTCTTCATTTGACAGTGTTGGGACTTACATATTTTTGCACAAAATGTTCTGTCTCTGTCGACTTTGACAATTTATCTGTCTGTGTAAGCTGTGAGCATATTTGCTCTCATTTTTATGACAAAGTTAGGTTCAAATCTATTGCATGAGTTGGGTTGACATCCCACAGCACAGCAGACAGTGCCTTGCCGAAAGATCTGCCCTCTGCTGAAGCAAAGAAGTCAGACCTATTCTGCCACTTCTTGGGGCCAAATGGAAAAAAGCTCCAGGCTCTGTGACACTTCTTCCAGAAAAGGCAGAGTTAATTTCGTGATTCCTCCAACCGTTTCCTTTTCATTACACATAAATTATTCATCACAACTGGGTATGAGCTCAGGTCCTTATGCTGTTCCTTATGCTTTTAATTATATATCCATAGTGCTTAAAATCCAAGAAACTTTAAACTTTCCAGACAAATACTTAAGTTTCACAGCAACCAATGAGTTAGACATTGATATCCATACTCAATAGATGATGAAACTAAATTTTGGGGAGATAAAAGAAAAGAATATTTCCTACCTCTTAGAAGTCATAAAAGTGTTTTTTTTTTTTTTTGCATAGTTTATTAAAAAAAAAAAGGACTATTTTATAAAATCTGGCAAAAGTTAGAAACTCAAGGCAAGCACTTATAAATTAACATTTCCTATGAAGAGGAAAAGGAGGGCATCTACTCAATATTATTGAAAAAAAATGAACAGAGTTCAGATCATTTTCCCTGGAAAATAGGCTGGAAAAATAATTTTAGTTCATCAAATTTTATTTAAAATATATTTTTAAATGATCACTTTCATATCTCATCTTTTGCTTAAAACACAAGGTCATCTTTCCCCACTTATAAAATAACAGCATTATCAATATCTATTATGAGGATTAGACTGTGAAGGACTTAACATACCTGGAACCTGAAGGATAATCTATCAAACCTGAAAGTTAGGAGAAATAAGGAGAGGCAAGTTACTTATTCTTGCTTGTTTGTTTTAAATTAGAAGGTTTCTTGTCTTATTTATAGGTCAACATTTATTCTAATTAAAGAAGTATGCATATTTTTTAATAGAGACAAATTGAAAACAACTACAGTTTTAATGTTTTTGCATTTTCTCCCTCTTTATTCTGTACAGCTTCCATAAAAGGTCAGAAGGAGGAAAACTGACTGCTGTGCTCAAAGTGACAATTTGCCTCACAGAAAAAAAAATAGGATTAATTAAAAATGTAAGTGATGCGATGTCTAAAACAATAATTGCATATTAATCCATATAGCTTGAGTGGTAAGGGGACATTTTCCATAGTTTGAATGTCCAGTGATTGCAGCACAGACCTGAAAGTTAAAGACTTCTTAGTTTTCATTACAGGTCTTATATAGACATCTTCTGTGGCTCCCATAATCTAAGTGTGCTTCAATTTCCTCATCTGTTAAGAGAACCATGAAAAGACTTGAACTTGAAACTGTTATATGAATGAGATGTGCCAAAACCAGAACTTGGAACGCCATGTGAGCATATGATAAGTAACTGTTATAAAAACAAGAATGACTATATTGAGTCTACCAAAGATTCACCTCTGCCAGAAAACAAAAACTGTATCTTCCCCAAAGTGGAAGTTGAACCCATCCTTAAGGAAACACACCTACTCTCCTGCAAAGAAACCACTGCAGGAACATGAGCTGGATAATTATGGAGGAGACACAGAGAAGATTACGAAACAGAAATTTGCCAAAAGCAGCTTGGGTTGGGTCAGTAGTTTGATAGAAAAGTTATCAGATACCAGAGGTCAGAATGAGATATTCACATGTTATTTCTCCTTATTGTTTGTTTTAAAACAGATCAAGATTTAGCCAGCCATATACGCATGGATATTCTGCCTAAACAGCAATAACCACTTGCAAAAGCAGATGTTTCAGAGGCAGGTTGTAAAGACATAATATGCTCCAAGCAGGAGATGCCTACTGAAAGAGGAGAAGGGTAGCATTGGAAAAAATAGTAGAAACAGTAGGGAGTGGAGAATTCTTGTGCTTTTTAACACCTTGTTAGACTAAACTGCCCTTCACTGCTTGCAGCACTGCCCTGAGCTTTTAAAAATCTTGGTGTTATACTTGATCAGTATGTCTGATCCCTCTATGACTTGTTACTTATAAAATGATTTTTTCATCATTGACTGTATTTGTTCTTCCAAACACTCAAGTTCATCTCCCTTTTAACTGTGTAGCTTCCAAGGGAAGGAGGCTAAGCATGCTTGTAGAAGAGCTCTTAAACTGTGTATAAATAGTACTCATATATCACTGAAGATTTTACATATGTGAGATTAAACATAGCCATAAAACTATATGACTGCTATTTATTGAACCATAAATGAATACCTGGTTTTGAATTTTTTACACTTCTCTTCGAAACAATGGTACAGACTTCTGAAAGCTATGCCTTCTCACTGCACGACAACTCGGTGTTAGAATATTAAATACTTTTACATCTATATATAGGACTTCCATTTCACTCCATTCCAATACTCATAACCCACACAAATTACAGGCCATAAACTTTGTAATAAACAGTAATTCACTTGTCATTCATAGAGTTATTTCTGATTCATCTGATGTAATAGAATGCAGATATCACATATCAAAATAAGTAATGGAAATGAAACAGCTTTAAGCATATGTAGACTGAGTCCAGCTTTTTGTCTATACATCCAAATTGTAGATCTTGTTAGAGACGATTGTAATAATTTCTTAAATTTATTAGATTATTAGCTAATGATCTTTAACAAAATTCAACTCTGATTTTGAGACATTATACTAATTACCTGATTCAATAATGAAAAACACAAAGACTGCTGTGCTTACTGACCCACATTCACTCAGAGAAGTATGCCTACACTGCATTTTCCATGTAGGAGGGAAATAGCACAGAGATGGACACATTCCCTTCATTTAAGAGTTTAACTTGAAAAAATACATTTGTCTTAAATTTACAGCACCGCTCTTCAAGAGTCTAAAAAGTTTTGGATAAAACAAAGAAACTGTAGTGTCTATTTCTGAAAAGACATCAAATTATGCATTTATCCTCTTATAGCTCACTAAAATATAAAGAAGTGCTCAGAAACTTTTAGGCTTAAACTTCCAGTGAGTAAAAACAATGCATTTTAAAAAACTGCAGTGACTCCAAAATTGGACGTTTGGTGAGAACCAGCAGCAATGATCTTAAGAGTATTGACAGAAAGAAGGAGCTCCCATTTTACATTAAGCTTCAGGGAATTATATATTCCCCTTGCAACTGCTGCATCAAATTCTTATCCTTACATGACGAAACAAACTATACTGTATGTTATAACCATTGATCTATTGAGCTCTTTCTTTACTCCAGTATAATTGAGGAATTTAACTGTTACTCACACTAATCCTGAGATTTATCCACTGTGAAATAGTTCTTTCTCAGAACATATCACCATCGTCTTTTACTAATTACATACCCATTGTTAGAGAGTTGCTTTTTTTCCCTTCTGAATAGAAGCCATGCACATGTTATACTGCAGGTTATTGTATCATGAAAAACGAATGTGTGTGGTGAGAGTATATTTTCTATGCACTCTATTTAACAGATCACTAACAGGTGATTCATGTTTTACTTAGCCTCATCCACTCAAATAAGGCAGAAAACCACCTTCAAGAAGAATGGTTAGTAATCCACTTCTAGGTGTGTTATCTTCCCAAGGAAATAGCCAAGTGTTTGAACCATATTATGGTTTGGGTCTTGAGAGACCAAAAAAATCATGCTAGGTGGTCATGGAGGATGAGACTTAAGGTACTCTGAAAACTATTAGTCTTATACTAATATATTAGGGAATTGGATTCCTAGCAAGAGTTCTGAAATCTGTGTCCTATTTTGTTCTTACAGAGCCCAGCTCTGGTAACTGTTAGATGCAAGACACTCGTAAGATGTACAAAGAAAGACTGGAAAGAGAATCTAATTTTTCTCTGGTTTTTAGTTTTAGAAATTGTCTTTTTATATCAAAATTGATTTCAGCAACAGTACACTCTTCATCACATATTATTTCTAATATGGGAAAGAATTCAAAAGTATATTTAAAGGAAAAACAGGTGGTTGCCTGAGACAATTTAACTGAACTGGTTTTATGCACATGATTAGGGGTTTGAGTCCAGCAGAATACAAATGTCTGAGGGTGCATCTTAAGGAAGCACAATGTGACAGAAAAACAAGAAGTCCTCTCCTGGCTTTTTGACCATGTGCAGGCAAGATGAGTAGGAAGAGTGAAATGTGAAGGAAACAAAAAGGCTTGCATTTCTAGCAGGCTGGAAACCATTACATTAATGCTATCTTTAGTTTTGCCTGCCAGAGATGCGAATGAGACAGATGGCAGAACTGTGACCAGCTTTTGAAACTGAAACAAACTACTACACAAACCCCGTACAGGCATCAGCAGATGCCCTCTCACGGGACCCCTTAAACTAACAGTGTCTTAGTATATGGCTGCATCTGAGTTTAGCTTTGTCCAGCAAGACATTTCTGATCATCTCCTTCAATGTGTGACTGGACTTCTTGAACATTTGTAATTTAAAATTGCTACTCACTGGAAGACTACTGCATAGTTTTAAAAGTCGCATTTTTACTGTCAAGTGTGCTATGGTACAAGTAAAATTAACTTTTACGGAATTATAGAATCAGAGAATCACAGAGTAACCTGAGTTGGAAGAGACCCACAAGGATCATTGAGTACAACTTTGATAAATAAGATCCTTCTAAAACAGTAAGCATACATAAAATATTCCTTGCACAGAGAATTAACCAAAATGTGACAGTAACAAAGAGGAAAACTGCAATTTTCTAGAATTTAATGTAGGATCTGAAAGAGGGTTCAGCTTTTCCACCGGGGTATAATCTCATTTATTTTTTAAAATAGAAGGTCAAGAAAATACTTCACATTTGAACAAAGTCTATGTATGCAAATACAAGCAAACTAGGTAATAACATACAAAACAGGATTTGGAGCAAAAAGAGGCATAGTGAAGATAGGTACATAAATTAAGTTTCAGGAAATTTAACTCTTTGTGTAGACCAATGAAAAAGATATTAATGGCCAGCAAATGAAGATCTGCTGGCCAGAAGCTATAGCTCTCTATACTTCTATATAGACGAGGAAGCAAAAAAATAAAGTAATGCAAAAGGAAAGGTATTAAAGCTGTCTTGAAACTATTTCATACATAAAGAATATTGTTCTGATCCAGAAACTACAGCAGTCATTGGCCTAAGACCTGCATAAGAAATACTCCGGTATTTGAAGGCTTCAGAGAGGAGAAAAGAGAGAAAATATGACCGCAAGGAAGAAGAGAGAGCTCTGAATACAGAATCTGCAGGAAGTCAAAAAATAATTCATGAATATTGCATTTGAGATGATGAAAGGGCAGAATGCAAAACCAAATCTTGGACACAAAGCACTGGTGTAAAGGGCTGCTGAGCAGGCGTAAAAGGACCAGTAATGATGAAACTGAAAATATGTATACAGTCAGGTAGATTTTGTACTGATTTCTTGAAACAGGCAAGGCATTAGCTTACATTTCTAAAGAAAATGGTAGTGTTTGCTTTCAGTAAAACTAAGAAATAGACATTTGCTATAAATAGTGCTGTGCATTTTTATGAGTCCTTCGTCTAAGGATCTCTATACCTAAGTGTCATACAACATAGGAAGTTGGAAGACAGACAACGCCTAATTTCATAAGTGGATGAAGTGAGACACAGAAATTAAGGGAACCAAATTCAGAAGGCTGGAAGAAAATAAAGTGTTTGAGCACTCTAGAACAAATTTTATTTTATTTATTTTATTTATTTATTTATTTTGTGAATTCTGAGCAATTTGCCCAACATGAACAGGAAACCATGAAAGCAATACAGGAATCATGAATTCTGATGCACAGCTTCTTTTCAACGCATGAAATATACCAATCCTCATTTGCACTATTTATCTTTAAGACAGATATCTTACAGATATATTTAATACCCTAATTTATGTAACTAAAATAAACATTTACAGATTTCTATCTAAAAAAGCTATATGGTAATAGCAGTTAGTGCTGACGTAGACCAGATTAAGGTAGAATTAGCGATCAGAGTAGGTAGTAATGAATGGATGCCGCAAGTAAGTTGAACTATCAGAGTCAACAAATGTACCTTTATGAGACCTCTTGCCCTAGGGAAAAATGATGAAATGGAGGAGATCTTTATGGAATCATTAAGATTCATCAGGATCTTTTCATTAAGTAAACTAAAAAATAAAAATATATTGCGTCTTAGATTCCCAGGGATATCCATTGGAGTGATGTAAGCTACATGGCACCATTGTCAAATTCAACAATATCTAAAGTATGGGCTATCTTTAGTGGACAACCTTTTATCAATATGGGAAACCATTGTGGGTGCCCAACGTATTAGAAAGAAAACAAATATGATAGTAAGTACACAAAGGACTAGTAAAGTAAATAAAGTCAATAAAGATGAATTAGCAAGAAAGAAAAAGTGAAAAGAAAGATTACAATGATGATATAATGCTTCCAGCAGAGGCTTTCACTTTGCTGAGCCTAGTCAAAAGTGAAAGCCTTGGCTGGAAGCTAAAACTCAAGTGTTCCAAGGAATGGAGAAGGGGAGCTCACTTTTATTTTTTGCTGGGTTGAAAAGTGTCACTTTTCATTTTGCTTTTATAGTTGCTGGAGACCATTACTGCTCACCCCATATTGGCTTTCTCTGCCCTGGAGAAAGTAAATGACATCTGAGAATGCAATAACTGTGTGGTTTATCGGCCCATTACACGGTATCCTACAAAACTACTGCAGGCTTATCTGTAACATTTTAGCTTTACATCAGCTGGATGAATCCGTGTACCAGGGACAGCTACTTTTGTTTGTATGAATTTCAACAATTTTACAATAGAGAAGCAGGGACACAATGTCTACTATTGCAAGTCTAGAGGAAACTGTGATCATCACAGGAAACCTCACAGGAACTCTGCATCCTTGAAGAGAGGAGGGATGACAGGGAGAAGCATCAGGATGTATTGTGGAGTGTGTACATGGTATAGACACTAGACAAATCTTTTTCTGGGATGAGGCATACACGTACTGCTTAACAGTTCAGAATGTCTCTGTGTGCTGTGGGGGGTGAAGATAATGCAGTAAGGAAGGATTCTTTCTGGCATGACTCCGAGAGGAGAGAAAGGGGCACTACAAAGGCAAACTCCATCTTTTTGATTACAGAACTTAGATTAACCCACTGAGATTTTTGATGGAGAAGATGCCTTTGGGTATGTCAGCCATTCTCTTTTTCTTTTTTTTTTCTAATGAATACCCAGCACTCCTTTGGAAGGGAGGAGGAAGCACCCAGCTATGCTGCTGGAACAGTCAGAAGCAAAGGGTAATTAATTCTGTCATAGTGCAAAAGGGAGCAAGGGAAAATAAGGATACGTATTGTCTGTAGTTCACTGACTGGATGATACCAGGGTTGTAAAGTCAAAGATTATAGGATCGATGCATGAACGCAGCCTGCTGCTCTGTAGCTGTCTGTAACTGAGGTAGCTGGCAATTGTCCCTAATAGCACACTACTATAATTGAGGAAAAACAGCCTTAAAACAAGATACAGTATTCTATATCTTGATTCTGCAGACTCACGTTGGTTCTTAACCTTCCATACTGTAAACAGTCCTATTGAAGTATGAGCGCATAAAATTAAGGTTGTCAGTAAGCCTCTGCAAGATCAGCATCAAGATTTGTATTTTAAATCCCATGTTACTCCATGAAGGTGGCTTCATGAAGCAGACATTAGAATAAAATAGCTTGCAAAGTATATTCCCAGAATTCTATGATCTTAGAGCATATACAAGCTGGTCTATTCATTAATATTGCTGCTATTCCCCAGTCATCAGAGATTAACATGATTGCAGCAGCAAAGGGCTGCAAATACTATTGAGAAGTAAAACGTTTACATACATATAAATCCAGACCAAATTTGATTGTCTTTGTGTTGCATCTCCATACTTACATCGATATATCTGACATCATAAGGTGGTAAAAAGAAGACGCAAATTCTCTGGGTTATTTCCAATGTTGAATATACCAATAGTGTGAAACAGTAAGATAAAAGCAGGAGAGAAAGAAGGAACAAGAACATGCATTATAAATAGCTGTGCAGATCCAGCATTTCATCCAGTCCAGGGGAAGACATTTATTATCGATGCAAAAACAGATGCATAGAAAAGGTGAGGGTTTAGGTTTTTTGTTTTATTTATTTATTTATTTTTCCACAAGAAAGGAAAAAATAGGTCCTTTACATGGTGCACTTATATGAGTGTTTTCACTGCCTGAAATGAACTATCAATCCCCTCCCCCCAATATCTCCCCTTACCTCCACATGGATGCAGAGCAGGTCATTTCATACATTAGCTTTTTATTCAGATAGCTACGTCAGACAGAACGTTTTTAGAGTTGACAAACTCATAAGTTAGCACAGTCAAAACTAAAAGTGAACTTTCAGGCTCTGGATGAATTGAAAGATGGATTATACTCTGTTCATTTCTTTTTCTTTTTTTTTCCTCCCTTCTCTCCAACTACCCCACTCTTTCTCGTTGTTCTTCATGAAAAGAGGTGATTCCATACTTTAGTTCTTGCGCAAAATCATATGAAAGAGATTTGGGATTATTTAAGCTAACTTTGCCTCCAAAACTAGGTCCTTGTTTCCCAATGCTGACCTAAAAGAGCAGGCAATGATCTGAAAAGAGGAAATCAGAGGGTGTATACAGTTTGCAGTTTCAAAGTTCTTCCTGTATATGCCCAGTCTCTTGTACTGTGTGCTCTCTCTGTGTAGTCTTCCCCAGAACCAGCAGTAGAATTGCTTCATGTGTCTTGGTATTACTTGCTTCTTTCTGCCGTCTGCACGTGTCACTGATTACTGAATGTCACAGTGTTGGCTAGAAGGGCTAGCAGCAGCTCTCCTTTCCTAAGCAAAATACTTGCATAAATCCCCAGCACAAGGCCCTCAGCTCTTACACTGATGTGCCAGTTCTACCAACCAGCATGAATGGAAACAAAAAGCCCAGATTGCAAAGTCTGTGACTGCAGCTGTTTCCATACCACAAGCAAAATAAAGCAAATAGCACCTCTCTCGCCCTCTTCCCCCCAGCGTGGTCACTTCCCACTGTACCAAATGGGTGTGACAGATGTACTGTGGTCTGCTGTTTCAAAAACTTCATTACTTTTACAAAATATCTTGCAGCACATTTACCAATGCACTGTGAAGTGCTATAAATAATTAAAACTAAACCATTCGTGTCAGAAATAAATGAACAAAGCCCATTTTGCAATGCAGCATCCCTGATTTATTTTTATAGCATTCATTTAGAGCATTTGTTAATTCACAAAACCCAGCAGCCCACACAGAGTGGGTCTCCACAACGTTAGTGAGGTTGTGTCTTCTCTTTAGGCTCATAAAAAAACAGATCTCTTTGGGTCAATAAAAGACCATACAGAATACACAAAATTAACAACCAACTGCTTCTTGGTTTCACATTCTGTGTTTTGCAAGTGCATGCTATTCTGTGTGCCTCTTTTTAAGAACCTTATCTGCATTTTGAATTTGCATAGGGGTACAAAATATGCAGAATCACATTCTAATCAGAAATAATTTTAAATACAGATATGGCTAATATCTACACCTTGAGAGACTGATATTATCCTAGCCGCTCTCTGACTTTCAGTATGCTTGTTTTGAGCATCATAAATAACACTGCTTCTTTTTAAAGGTTCAGTTTCACAGGGTGATGATTTCTTTTGGGGGTATAGGTTATGATAGTAGTGATCAGGCATTCTTCCATTATTGTTGTTGCTATTGTCGTTATCTGTGTCACTGTTATATTTCACAAGACAGCTGGTATCAAACATAGGAGAGGATAAATAAGCATATTGTCTCAGAACTACTGTTTGTAATATAAAGTCATACTGTCAAAAAACTACTGCTTTCTTACTCCATCTCATTTTTAAAAAAACATATTCTGTGTTGAAGCACATGCAAACCTATAGCCAAATTCTTACATTAAACAGCAAAACAGTTCCTCAAAATTAAAAAAATCATAATGAGGTTAAAAACAGTGTTTAAAACTGTTCTAGAACAAATATACAGGCACCTATAGCAAAATAAAATCCTGGAATAACCTTGGACCTTTCCAACCCCATTCATTTCATTGCAAAGCCAGGTTTGTCTTTACAGCTCAGCCTCTGACAGCAATGACTCCTGTAGCAGCAAGAGCCTATTGGTGTTTCTTTACTGGACAAATGCCCAAGAAATTTGGAAAGCGCAAACATATGTGAGAATCATGAGAAAGCATAATGATCATCTCTCTTAAGTGTCTTTTTTTATTATTCTACCAAAAAAATTCAAACTCTCTGCATGTACTTTTAATACTCTTGACTAAATTAATTCATACTATTCCAATATTAATTATCCCACATTTTTGCAGCTACTGCAGAGTTATATTTGGTAAAATTTCTTGGGTTTATTGATTGTGTGTCAATATTTTAATTGCAAACAGTTTCAGAGATGGAATATTTTAAATCTTTCCTAAGATTTCTATGAGCTTCTCTGGGCTATTTTTTCTTGGCATTAAAGAAGAAATATATTCTCAGAAGTTAAAATGGATGTGAAAAGTAGAAAAGCTAAGGCTTAGCTTCTAATCTGTTTTATTCTGTTCTATACTACTCTAACATTGTCCTGTTCAGTTCCTTTGCTTTTCACAACACTGAAATTGTAGTGTTTTGTAAACTCAAATCAGACCACTTTTCTGCTAGTTTTGCTATTCATGAACCAGTGGTATACCCTTACCTACATTCTAAGTGCACTGTTGAAATTAGTGGATTTATTCTCGCCACGTTATTGTAGCAAAAATACCAATTAAAATGAATGGGATGCAGAATTAGGCATCAGACCCTCTAATTCTGAAAACAATTTGCTGTCATGCATGATGTTTCCCCGCACAAATAGCTCCTTGATACCTGGGCAAATTACCAGTTTTAAGCGCACTGCTCCCCAGAGTGCATATTTGCACACGTAGACCTACAATCTGCAAAGTGAGCTCCATCTTGGATAAAAAGGACTTTGAGAAAAATGTATTCCTTGCTGACATGAGTACAAATGTTCCACAGCAAGAGGGGCTTTTCTGCTATTCAATACAAGGAGAGCCAAAGCAACGAGTATTTAGTGAGTTAAGACGTATGGAGACGGGAGAAAGCAGATCATCTGCCTAATTCATGGTGAGCTGGAATGTATATATAGTGTCCATTGTGAAAGTCTTTGTGGAAAAGAAGCTGAGCTCACTAGAATCCCTTGACAAGAAATGCCTGTGTCCCCACCTATGCAGACAGGATTTGATACAGCTCTCTCAGACGCCAGAAATCCATTTCCCTTGTATGCCTTCACTCAACATGGACTCCGGCTTCTCCCAGAAGTTACTACTCAAGGTCTGAACATATGCACATTATTATTCTATTCTAATCATCTTTATGCATGACCTGGGTCTATTTTATTTTTCTAAGCCATTATTTAATACAATAGACAGTGAAGAAACGAAGAAACTAATACAATCCCTTCTGCTGTGTACTGCATGTTTATCTGGCTGAAAATGCAAAAATGTCAGAATGCATGAAGTATATCAGAAGTGTCATTAGGCCTTTTTGGTATGCAAAAGCACACTAGAGAAGTTTTTATTTAAAAAAATGTATTTACTCCAAACTACATTTCTCCTGCTACATCTTCAGCACTCAATAGCTAGTTAAAAAAAAAAATCCATACTGATTTTTAGATATTTATAAGTAATGCACACCTAACAATTAACAAGACTTGGATCGACACTGAGATATAAATATGCACAACAGCTTTAAACTGAGCAAACCTATCATACCTGAGTTTTTAAAAAAATTTGGAAAGTTAAGGTGCCTTCCAGTTCTTATGAGGGAAACATCTCATATTTGAGTCAACAAATGCTGCAGACCCTGAAATCTTATACTTCTCTAAGGACCCATTTTCCCACAGATGTTACCCAGTTTTAACCCTGAATGCCCCTTATATTTGGTATCCCTTACTTTCTGCTTTGTACATAATTTTCATCAGAGAGAAGCAGCAGCACAGAGATCTACTGCGGTCACCTGAGCACTGTAAATTTCCTATACACGTAGGCTTTGTCAGAAACTGGAATCTAATTTTGGGCTTGGGGAGATATACTTACACTACTGTGATAGTTAAACGACACACCAACGTTTGAACCAGTAACAAGGGAAGCAGAATACATGACTCTCCATCTTTAGCTAGAGAATCAGGTCTGCCAGCAAACAGGCCAGGAGAGAGGCAATGCATGTGTTATACCAGGGCTTACACATTCACTCTAAACACAGCCCCAGCAGTGTTTAGAGCCTGAAAGTGAGAGGCAGAGGGTGAAAGTGAAATCTCCATACCTAGGACCATGAGCAAGAGCAACAGGAGCTGAAGAACTGGCTACCCAGCACCTGGCTGGGACGCACAAGATGCTGACTAATGAGTTACACCGAGACTTTTTAGTCTATTTGTTCAAGAATGCCTTAGCTGCTAAAGCAACAGCCAGCCGTGTATTAGCACAATCACCATAACAATGCTGACTTTTCATTATTGAAGAAACGCTGTTTAAATCACTATTTTTCTGTTAAAACATTTACAAAAATCCCCATTAAGTAATCTGCATTTCACAAATGATATTGACCTAGGTCTTCTTGTGCTACAAGCATAACTTGCTTTAGGGCAATGGACTCTTAACAATCATCAGTTTGCAGCAAATGAACATTTATCTGATTTTTTGTTTTATTGTATTGTATTTCTGTAATGGTGCTTGAAATTAACATTTTTACTCTGTTTTTTCACTCTTTTTTGATCATTAATGTAGTAAATTATGCCAGCAAAATGAGTACAAAAGCTTCATCTGTGCCCTAAAAACCTATTAACATTTTAAGTGTCTGAGTATAAATTGTGTAACATTTTGAGGCTGACTGTCTTATGTCTAAGGTCAAACTGAGGCCTGTTGACCTAAACCAAACTGACTTTCCAACTCATTCACAAGAAAAATCCTATCAAATTAAAATCCTAAAGCAAAAAAGGAAAAAAGAGCCTAGACATATAATTACATAATCAACGCTAAAATAATCTATAGCTAGTCCAAGTGTTTCAATGACATCCACAGTCTGTCTTCCTATGAGGCCCATATAGCATTCTTCAGATGTAAAAAAAACTCTTAAGTTGAGGTATTCGGCAAACTGCTTGATATAATTTATCTTGCTCTAATTTATTAGAATCTGTGTCTGTATCATTGGTTCTTATTTTAACAAAGAGGTTTTTAAACAAGAAAAACTAAAAGTATACTTAATTTATTTCACCCAGTAAAGAATCCTTGAGAAAAATCAATTTCCATTTACAAAAGGTATCCTGGCAGGTTGGAAGCCCCATTAATGCAGTATTATACTTCTTACATTCAGGTTTATATGACATAGGGTATCATTTCTCCTCCATGATTCTATTACTTTTGGAAAACCATGTTAGAACATCATTATAAATGTAACTGAAGATGACAGAAGCTGTGAAAATCAAAGTTAATGCTGACAGCTGGCAGTTTCGCTTGTACACCTGATGATTGACACATATATGCTCATACTTCTGCCATCATATGACCAAGCAAACTATTATGTAGACTTCATCCTTACAACGACTTAGTTACCAGCAATAATAACCAACCATTTATAATCTGCTAAGGCATCACGTGGTTCCACACTGCTGCTATTTTATTTAATCAAAAATGCCCAGCAAAAAAATCTTTTTCCCCCAGTATATAGTTAATTTCTTAACCAGAAGACAGTATTTAAATGTCTGTAGTGGTTAACCTAATGCTGAACCACTGACAGATTTAAGATCTACTGCTTTGCAAAGTATGTGATTTCAAAATGTGTGCTTCCTGCACATCCTCAGAGACAGCTGGGAATCAATGTATTCTAGTCATATAAACAAATTTATTTGTTCAGATACCTTTCTGTAGCCTGATAAATGGTAACAAGACAACTTGCTCATAGTGAAGTAAAAACAAACAAACAAACAAACAAAACACAACATGTTAGTGAGAAAACAATACAAAACAATACTATGGTATAGACTGAGTGTAAGTTAGTGTGACTGGTTAGCATTTATATGGGAAGAACTGTAAAACTCACACGGGTTTCCTCTACTAATAAGCTGTGCAACCACTTAGGAAACTGTTCCTCAGACCCACACTTACCTAGATGCCAGGACTGATACACATCACGTTAATATGTTTGGGTAATTCTAGTCCACAGGTGGATGTGCAGTTCCCCCACAAGGTGTGGGCGATATGCAGTACCCCCACAACTCAAAACCTACTAGGTTTCATCTCACCCTTCCCTATCTAAATTCCACTTCCAAGCACTTGCTTCAAGGAGGATGTTTATGTGGATTTTTGGTTTCTTTTTAGATTGCAAGCATAAAACCATGAAAATCGTTCATAGCTACCACTGTTCTCAAAGTGCATGTCTGCATCTACAGACACCAAATGATTCAACTCTAGTAACATTTTGTTTATATGACCCATTATTTCCAAAGGAATTTAATTCTGTTTCAGATTGGGCCTTAATTTCACTCAGAATTTTATACTAAATATAAAAAAATGTGCACGCGTGTGTGTGTATGTGTACATATAATAAGAGGCACTGAATTACGGGGCTTTAATTCTGCTGGGGCTTCTAATGACACCATAAACTATGGGAGAGAAGCTCCAGTGGATTGTGTAATCAACAGAGCCCAAAGCACAAATTATAGCTCTGTAATTCAAGCCTGAGACCTGCTTTGTATCTCAGACAAAATATTCATGCAAGTTCCAGGGTCCTTCTCTCTCCTACAAAGAGATTCCACCTCCTTTGTTCCTATCTCTTTGCCAACTCCTGTTGAAGCCAATAACACCATAAAACATCATTCAAAGAGTTTCTGATGCCTCTTCCTACCTGCCAATCCTAATAACCTAATAACTCCTTGTTAAAAAAAAATGCAAATCATAGCAGCACCCTAATCTAATCCCTTGTTTTTATTAAAAAAAATATATATCAGAAAAACAACATCCAAGTTACTGTCCCACATAATTACCTCCACTGGTTAAGCTTTATACCAATTGGAGTGTAAGAAGGCTCCCTGTGATTAAGAACTACAGTCTGGATACATGCTGGTTAGGACCAGAACCTTGTTCACTGCTTCCAGCTGTGCAGTTACCAGCTTTTTAATGCTACTAAAACTATTTACTCTTCTTTCTCAGTACCATGCTGTAGACATACCCAAGTCTGTTGACCTTCACTGCTCCTCGCTCCTCTTCAAGCATTTCTGGAAACTTCCGATATTCTTGTATGTGACATTTTGCAGTCAATGTGCAAAATTTCAGGATGAATGTTGATTTAGGCGTATAATGGCATACACAGGAATTCTGAGGGCTTTTTTCTGGAACTGTAATATGCACAACATTGCAGTGAGCATTGCTCCATTCCACAAGCTAGCATAAGAAAAACAGGGCTGTAAAACTAATCACTTTATAGGCCAAGAAAGACACAGCTGAGGTTGCCCTTGCATCCTTAATTTATTTGAATGTGTGTACTGTTCCTCATACACAGGGATATAAGAAGGCAGAAAACAAGAGAAAAACATCTCTTATCTAAGTACTTGCCTTTTCTGAATTGCAAGAGGACTCAAAGTGTAAAGAGGAGGAAGCCAGAAACTTGTGTTCCTTAAGAACACAAATCATGAGCAATGGCAGAAACAATGAAGGTAAGATATTGCAAATGTGGGACTAAAGTTTTCTCTTAGCTATATAGACTACACCACAGAAATGCTTGTGTTCAGTATAAACACTTTTCATTTGCAAAAGCAAAGTGATTGAAATTTGGAAAAAGAAATCACAGAGACAGAAACCATTCCAGTCCATGGATAATAATCTACCCATGTGACAGGAGGCATTCAATTCTTGTAACCTGGGCCTATGTCAGGTGACTGGGATCAGAAAATAGAGGGCAATTTGTTCCTCACACTCCTTAGTTGCACATTTTTTACAAGGTCTTAACCTTCAACAGTCCTGGGATTTGAAAGGATGAGGTATCTCCCTTATACTATATCCCTACATCCTACATCAGACTAAGAGTAAATTCCAACAAGCCATTAACTGTGTGTAAATCAATAAAAACCAACCAAACAAAAATAAGCCCCAGAGGCCAAGCATATAAGATCAGAATTTTCAAGCACTTGTCTGCTTTATAGACCCTCTCTACAAATTCTAAACCCAAGCCTGTTATCAGCCCTCAAGCATTGCATCAGGAATGCCACACAGCCACTAGTCTTTATCCTTATCTTCAACACCATTTCCCCTCTTCCACTTCAACACACTACAGAAAAAGCAACAACTGTTCCACTATTGAATATCACTACAGGCATTTTTGCTCATTATTTCAGCATTATGTACGTAATTGCTGCACATATTTGTTCTTGCAAATGCAGTTGTCATCTTCATGTATTATTCTTTAATAAGCTATTGTTAATAATTCCCAAAGATCCACAACACGTAAAATACAAAACATACAGAAACTGCATGGTGCTTGTGTGTTTGCATGTGTGTGTATATACACAAGAACGAACCTCAGATAAGAAAGCACTTTTACAAACTTGTCCTGTGCAAGGACTGACTGTGTTGTAACACAGGACAAGATGATGCTGTACTATTACTATGCAGACCTGCAGAATGGTTCAGTAGTGCAGCAATACTATGTCCAGAAACACCACCACCAGAAGGTACTGTTGCAGCAAACTACTACAAGTTGAAATGAACACACAGAATATGAGTAGCAAAATGCTAACTTCTTCTAAAGATAGCACAGGAGTACAGTTTTTCTCTAGAAATGTCTTTAAATAGTTTTGATAGGTCTGGCCTTCTTGTGAGCAATCAGAGCTCTGGAACAGTAATTTCATAACATCTGGGTGGTGATAGCATCTGTGGAACAATGCTACAGCATATGCCACAGAAATATATCACTGAAATAAAACCTACTTCTTTCCATGCTGAAAGAATAAACGTGACACACATACATTTCACATTTAAAAACGTGCATGTTCAAACCAGGCAGTTTTCAACTCAATTCTGAGGCAGAGCAGGAGCTGCGTGCACTGTTGCAGAGCTGCTGCAGTGTTCGTGCCGCAGTTCATCCGTGTGGCCCCCTGGTGCCTAAACACCAATCCTCTGCACACACATCGAACGCAAAGGGGATTTAACCTCTTGAAAAGAGCAGGCAAAATAAAGCCCTGCTCTCAATCTGCTGGCTCAGTGCGAGAACACTCGCATCAGAAATAGAGTTGGTTCTGTCCGTGTAACATCTTTCTCCATGATATCCACTAAAACAGCCACTGGCAGATCTCAAAGAAAAAAGGCTGTCACATTTCTTTTGGGACTTCAGTACCTTCATAGTGCCATAGACTTTTCAGGTGGTGATCAAAATAATTAGGATAGTCTCAAGAAATGAAACTCATACAGCACAAGTCTTCTTCTCCCTAATATCTGGGTCTCTGAGATCTTATATTCTCACAGAGAGAAATTAGATCCAATGCTCTCAGCCGTACCATCCTGTAACACAACAGAAGACAACAGTTACTTTGTGATAATTCACTAGAAAGTTGCTTCTCTGTGGCTAGGACATTCAGCATTTATTTTCTTTTTTAGCATAGGTGCTGCTGAGTCCGTATTAAATCAGGTCTCCTGTTGGCCACATGTAAGGAGAAAGGCCCAGAGGAAAAGTTTTGGAAGCAAAAGGTGCAGAAATTTAAAGAGGCATTTAACTAAAATGCAAGGGGGTTGGGTAGGGCAAAAGCTCATTACGTGAACTTCCCTCCTGCTGTCATCTCAGGTTGTGCAAATATTAGCTATGTAAACTGGAATAATGGCTCAATTGTCTGAAAGGATGACAAGTGACAGCTAAGAACTGGGTCAGGATCAATCACTATTCGCATACCAATTAGTTAATATTCTCCCTCTTCTCATACAAATACAGCAAAAACTAACATTTTTCACTTTTAGAATAAAAAGCTTCAAATGTCTTTCACACAATGGCTTATGTAGTATTTTTAGAAAATGTGTTGTCCTCAGGAGCTCTGCCTAAATGCCTTAATCATGACGTGAAACTTGTCTAAGCCCCAGCTTCATCAACTCTGCAAATGTATCTTAAGCAATACCACTCACCTTTGGTAAACCCATGTGCTTAACAACGTGTTTAATTCTAGCTAGAGAGCACTCACTCCTCTTTCAGTCCCAAAGGGTTTCCTCTTAACTCTTACATTTTTCAATATATTTTGGGACTGACAGTTGTAGCTTTTCAAGCAATATGCCCTTTGTCAATACACCAAAATCTGAACTTGTGGCACTCCTCTGGATTTCCTCCTCGGTCATCATTAAAACAGTGTTTGAATTCCATCCTGTTTCTGTGCATGGCAGATTTATGGTAGAAATTACAAGAATCATTCATCTTTCTCAAGTTTATAGTACACTTCACTGCCGGACCATTACCTTCTCTTAGAGAGACTACTTGGGGTAAGGAAATTGAAGAGTGGAGCAGCTAGATGGAAACTTTTATCATTTGGACACTGTTCTTGTCCTTATTGATCCTTGCCTTAGTTCAGCCTGTGCGCCCTTAGCTACAATAACACTACTTATTTCTAACGAGGGCAGAAGCATCAGAGAGACTATGAGACTAATGGTAAGTTAGGAAAACCACCGCTTTCTGAGTATATTTCTTTTAAGTATTTTAATATTTCAAAGGAAGAGTCCTAAATGTATTAAGAGCTTCAAATTAGTAGTTGTAACCTGAACATAAATTAAAAATATTCCCTTATCAATGAAAAGCAGTGCAATGTTACTTGAATGCTTACTGTTTATTCACATTCCCCATCAGAGTATTCTCTGAAAACTGATTCTTATTTCCAAAAGAGTTTGAAATCATAATACAACTTTCATCCTGACTAATCTTATTCTATACCTTTATCAGGTAACTGCAACACCAAATCATTTCTCGTCACGCACAGACATCTACCCCAAACCATGAAATTTTAAACATAAATAAATATTCCAGAGTCCATATAAGCAGAGCACCTAATTTTCACATCAGAATGCAGGTAGGCGAGAATGTGTGTGTGAAATCATATCCAAAAGGAATTTCAGATGTAAAAACCTTAAACGAAAAGCTCTGGCCAAATGCAGGAATAACTGTAACTCAAGGTTCTCTCTCCAGAGGAAATGGAATCTCCGAATCATAGTCATGAACATAATATAAACAGTCTTATTATTATTATTTTTATACAGTAGCACTAGAGTCACATCTAGGTGTGACCCCATTGTCCTAGGTACTGTACAGCTACACAATACAAAATAGCTAAGAATAATTATTAATAATAATTAATAATTAATAATTTGGAATTCTCTGTCCAATAAAAATGGATGCTCCAGTAGACATTCCACGAATACAAACACTTCCTTGATTGCTTTAGAAATCATTCACTGGCCAAGTTAGCTATATATTGGCTCCTTCAGGTATTGTTTCTGTAGCTCATTGTGTTATTAATGAAAACTAGGAACAAATTCCAACTAGAGCAAAGTATCATAACCCAGAAAATACAAGAGACCATGAAAATGTCTTCCCATATTTCTGCTGTTCAGTTTGGTGCCACATTGCTTTGAAAATCAAAAATACAGGTCCTTGTGAAATGCCAGGTGTCTGTCCTAGTGTTCAGAATGGTTCTCTACTAGCTTTCTCTCAGGTATCTGAAACCTAGCATGTAGAAACTGTCTGTTCACACATTCGTCACCTGAAATAAATATGAAATAATGACACTTAATTTACCCATAATTATGACTTCATAAGATGGCTGTATCCCATTGGAATAAAGAAACTGTCAAGTCAACCGAAAGAAGCTTATGACAATGGGAAATAGAAATTTAACATCAGCTGGATCTCTGGAAATCATTAGCACTTGGGAGTGGATTGGCCGAAGGTCTCAGACACATGTAAAGCATTATTCTGTATTAATTTCAATTTCTTCACATCAGAAAGAATCCTACTCAAATTGCATGCACTATAGAAATACTAAATCCTGTATAACAATCCTTCCTAAGGATGTGTTTTTATATGGTTTATATACAACTTTATAATCAAAGATTTAACTAATTAAGTTCTTGTTGGTCTATTTGATTTTGAAACAGCAAAACCAACAGCTCTTTTATAAGCATTTGGAGATCCTCACAAGTATATAGCTATGTAACTTGCATTGATTTCACTGCGAGTTGAACACTTGAGTACATCTGAGAATTCAACTAATGCAGTAACGAAGTCCATACAAGTATTTTAAGGTTCCTGGTGACATCACTTTGCTAATGCCCTAAAACAAAAGATGCAGAAGGCTCACTGGTTTCCAGTTGACCAAATATTTACACTGCCTCATATCTAAACATCATTTTATTGCATTCTCCGTGCTTCACTCCCTATGAATTAAAAGATGTGTGATTAATCAGTTGTCATTTGGGTTCCACAAACAATTTCATGCCATGCCCTGCCAAACCCATAGCCCAAGTGTGCCACCTAATGGCCCTGGAGTCAAGAATACATTTGCACTACTTATTCATCAAACAAAAATCTAAAGAAAGCATAGCTTCATTTGTTGAGATGGAAGGAAAGTTTTATTATTGATTTTCTGAACAACCTACCCACTAAATTTCACTAGTAATTCTGATGGTCAGATGAAAATAATTCCTTTCAGACACCTTAGACTTTTTAGATAAGCATGTGACTATGAGGTTAAAGCTATGCAAAATTACTTAATACTTGGAAAGTTTAAAAACTGCCCCAAAACTCTCATGTCCTGGTTCCCTCTATTTACTCCTAATCTAACTGCTAAATGACTGCAATTTCAAATGAAACGAGCACGTAGTGAGTAGCAGCAATAGATCCACCCTGCTAAATAAATTTGTTATTTCTTTTATCTATTTGAGTACTTACAGAAGGCAAGCACATTGTAGCAGGTATCATTTAACAGTGCAGTCCTATCATCAAGATAGACATGTGCCTTAAGAGGCATCAGGAAAAAAAAACAAAACATAGATGACTTGTAGAGTAACATGAGAAATGGCAATAGATATGAACTCTAAGAGAATATAATTACATTATTAATTAAATATCAGAGTAACACACACTAATGAACTTAGCTGTCAAAAAAAGTTCTAAAAAAAATACCCATGTAAAAATACTGTAAAGGCAAAAAAAGGAAAAATACAGATGCAATTTATTTTAAATAACACGTCTTACTGGGAAACACAGCCACTTAATAATCACTTAGAAAAGTAATCATATTATAGATGTGGTGCAGGGGTTATAGGTTAAGAAAATGAACTTGATTACTTAAGAAACTGAACACTTGGAAAAAGGTTTTGGATTTATATTGAGACTTAGAATAGCTTAATGTCAATCACTGTTTTCTATCATTTGAAAAAAAGGTTCAGTATGCCAGCATGTGAACAAGGGATGGGAAATACTCTGTAACATTAACATTTTTTTCACACGTACTTAGTGCTTCCTCTTCATTATCTTTAATTGATAATGTAAAATCCTAATCTAGATATTTATCAGATACAAAACTTTATGTCGAGACAAAGTTTATATTATTTATTTTGAAATAACTTACAGTAATTCTCTTTTTACTTCCAAACATGCCTGAATTCTGTGCCCTTCTAGCCACAATATACTCCACCATCACACTTAATTTAGGCAGGATGAATTATATACACTTTTTGGTTCTGACAAATTCATGAGTAGATAAAGAGAAAGCAATCTTGTGGTAATGTTAACAGTAGTAACGTTAACAGTAGTAACAGAACAATTATATCGGTTTTATGGAGCTGTAACATTCCCGAATATCTCCAGGATTCGTAACTATGGCACTTTAGGAGGAACCATTACTGAGAAAATGTCTTGACTATATCAGTGACACAAATACAGCAATAAAGAAGTGCCTATGCAAACAGTGTGCTCCCAACAGTCTGCCACGAGCTGAGATGCACCCGAACTTCATTCACTGAACCGGTACAATGGTCAGTAAAATCATTCAAAATCCAATGCATTTTAACATATATATTTTACATTCTATATGTGACTATGTATACATGTTAATTTCAAATCTAGCAACCTTCTTCTTCATACTTCGGAGCTCTGGCATTTTGTGTGTGTGCAAATCACCCTAGGTCTCATCCTTCCATATATTTTTAAATCCCAATAGGGAAAAATGCTTGAACTTTAGATACTCTGCTTATTTTGAAGTTCTGCAAAGCAATGGTACAATTTGATGAGAGGTTTCAGAGAGCTTGAGCCTGAAAGAAAAGTAGTATCATATTTATAGGGGTATTTAGACACCACACAATACACAGCTAAATTTATGCTGTTAGTCAGGCACTTGTTATGGATGCCTGCTCACATACCAGCTGGTAAGCTATGTCATTTCATGCTGAAATTCGAAACTCCAGTGGAAAAGGCTACTATGGGAATATATATGGAAAACCAACAAAACCATGATTTTAGGCCACACCTATATCCAAGCATGTTGTTCCTGAAGACACCTCATAAGAAATATTCAAGCAAGCTCAAAACTCTAACTCCCCCACTGACAAGAAAGCCACTGTGCTCCAGAAGATCTCATCTCCAGGAGCCTTCCAGGCATTACCTGCGCAGGATGGAACTGAACTCATTCCTCAAAGCAAGAGGCAGGCATTGTGCAAAGAGCTGCTCATACATTTGTCTTCCTAAGAAAGGGGTTGAAGACATTTCTCCATCAAGACATACTTTTTCAGTTTAACCACAGAATTCTCAATTTGCTAACATGGTAAGAGATGGAAAAACATATAATAGATTTTGCTTTTCCTATAAATTCTTGATTTCTTTTGCCATAATGATGAAGCTAGCTGTCCTGGTTTCAGGTAGGACAGAGTTAATCTTCCTCCTAGTAGCTGGC
The DNA here is from genome assembly GCF_013377495.2 of Cygnus atratus. Taxonomy (NCBI): domain Eukaryota; kingdom Metazoa; phylum Chordata; class Aves; order Anseriformes; family Anatidae; genus Cygnus; species Cygnus atratus. The sequence goes on along the minus strand of NC_066376.1, from coordinate 4,750,463 downwards.
AGGGTGCTATGTTTTGGATTAGAATGAGAAGAGCGCTGATAACATGCTAATGTTTTAATTGTTGTAGAGCAGTGCTTACACCAAGCCAAGGACTTTTCAGCTTCTCGCTCTGTCCTGCTAGCGAGCAGGCTAGGGATGCAGCAGGAGCTGGGAGGGGACAGACCCAGGACAGCTGACCCAAACTGGCCAAAGGGGTATTCCATACCATCTGACGTCATGCTGAACAATATATAGGGGTGGCTAGCCGGGGTGGGCCGGCTGCTCGGGGATAGGCTGGGCATCGGTCAACGGATAGTGAGCAATTGCATTGTGCATCACTTATTTCGTACACATTATTACTATTAATACTATTATTATTATTATTATTGTTATTATTTTCCCTGTCTTAGTAAACTGTCTTTATCTCAACTCACAGACTTCACTTTCCCGTTTCTCTCCCCCATCCCGGAGAGGGAGGGGGTAGGGTGAGCTAACGGCTGTGTGGTGTTTGGCTGCCAGCCGGGCTAAACCACAACACTAGCCTAACACTCTGTATATTGCCTAAGCCACCAAGAGTAGAAAGAGGAGGCAAAAATGAGGTGAGTCAGGGTAGATGACAGCCGAGCAGTTGATAACTGGACTTTTACCTCTGTTCCTGCATTCATACTCAGACAATTCCACATGGAGCCATCAAACCCAGGTCCCCCCAAGGGTGCATTTCTATGACAGGCTGCCAAAGAGAGAGCATGCTATCTCACAAATTACTACTGTCTCAGTATTGCTTGTGGGAAAAAAAAAAAAAAAGAGAGAGAGAGAGAGAAAGATACAAATAATCAAAAAAAGAGTTAAGTAAGTCATAGGCAAGGCATTTCTGGGAAAGAGTAGTTTTAACTTTAATTCAGTTTGTGCACATTTGTTGTCACAACAACGGCTATTCTACAGCTGGCCACATTAAGACTAGCAATGGCTGCAGTGCATGGAGTTACAGTATTTCCTTTACTATGAAAAGATGAACAAGACATCCTCCATTCCATCCCATCCCACCCCATGCTTCATCTGGTGTGTTTGGCAATTGGGATATTTTGCTAACACAAAGAAGATGCATTTATTCCATCTTTAATTACTACCAACATTTACCAGAATACTTAGTTTTAGTGGAGAATTATTTCTGCTCCAGGTGCTGGTAATTAGCAAAGAAAGAATCAGTTGATGTTTACTGGCACAACCTTTCCTACTCTTTATTTGGAGATAAAATTCCTTAATGTATGGTCCTCATAATGTGTGTGTATATCTTAAGACTGCAATTCTGTATAAATATTTAAAATAAATCAGTGGCAGCTTTCTCTCATGACAAAATATAAATGGAACTTGCAAAGAAGAGAACAAAATGTTTTTACTGAAATCTACTGAAAACTGTATGAGGTTTTTATGGAAATTTTTCACACCACTCCCCCTCTCATTTCCTGTTGTCATATAAATAATTCACCAGCAAAATCCTCATTCTTAACAAGAACTGAAAAAATAAACAGAAGACATACAGATATCTATGGGCTCTGCAAAAGTTTAAATAATAATAACAGTAAGTTAAACCAGGTAGTCTCATTTGCAAGACAGCCTGACACACTGGGATGAGAGGAGGGGATTGCAAAACTTGCAAATAAAACTGCTTGAGAGGCTGGAGTTTGATTTCCTTATCAGGCTCAGAAAGTTTGCTGATGCAAAGCAGAGCACAAACACTGAGCTTTCATATTTTAAGCATACAGAGAAAAAAAAAAACAGTAATTGCACTGTGATGGCTCAGAGTTCAGGTCAAAATAAGTCACTAAAATGGGTGAATAATTCAAATTTTACATATCTTCCAAGGTAGGGGAATGGGCCAGGTGTCTTCCTGTCAAGAGCAAATAGCAGATTTTCCTCCATCCCAATCATGCTCCAAAGATCTTGAAGTCAAAGAACCATGTTATCTGAATAATCCAGTTTTAGCTCAGTGGAACAGGATATGCACTTACAGAATGTTGCTGTAAACTTTCAGATTACTCCCATCAATATTACTCATCCCACCGTGACCGGTAAGCTCAAAAATTATTTCCAAAAGAAGGATTCTCAGCACTTTAGAGTGAATCCTGCTTCAGCACATGTGCCTGTTGAACATTCTGATTCCTCCAAAATTATCCTTCCTTATGGGTGCTATCTTGAACAACTCTCCCAAAAGAAAAGATGAAGGGAACTTGTAAAACATTTTTCATTCATGTTATGAGACTTTGCAGTCACAAAGCTGCCTGGATGCATGTACAGTGGCTGTACCTACACTACTCTGTCAGTAAAGCGTAGGCTAAGAGTAACAACAAAAACCCTATTCACACTGAATTCTCATTAGAACATTGTTGCCAACTCAGGGAAAAGCCTGCAGAGAGTCCTGAATAAAGCCAAATGTGTACTAATGTCTGAAATGTTCCTCAGAAAGAAACAATTTGTAGCGTGACCAGGCCCTAGTCCCACAGATAGTTCATCCATTCCTATACCACCCTTGTGGTGTATCAGACAGAGAGGATGAGTCAGGGTCCTTGGCTGCAGAACGCTTGCGTCTGCTCAGGAAGGGCAATAACTTGCCCATCTATAGCAGAAGGGGCCTGCAGAGCCGGGGAAATAATTGGCGGCATGTCCTAGGAACAGCCTGGGATCCAGAATGATCCCAAGACCCAAGAGCTGCAACCACAGTGCAGCCAGGCTAACCAGCCCTGCTCTGGCTGCCATCTCCTTTCGTCTAGGCCAGTAGACGTCAAGGAGATGGCAAACAGCCCTCATACTTATATATATATAAATATATACCTCATACTTACAGTGCGATTCCCCCCAAATAAAGCACACCATAAAATAAATATGTCCAGTATTTTTATCTATGTACTTTAAAAAAGAAGGTATAATACTGTTTTGAATTGTTATTTTAATGCTGACGGCTGTTCTTCCATAGTATATGTGGGGAAACTGATGACAAAGGATAAACGTCTCGCCTTTATGAGAGATTTGAGGGGGCAGATTCTGTCCTTACCACATTCAGGCAACCCAGCTTAAGTCACTAGTACTGCACAATTGTAACTCCGGGTAGAATTTTATCAGCAATTTATAAATGATCTTATATAGTGCTGGAGTCTGCAGCTGTGTTGTCCTGATATTTAGCTGCTCTATAGTGAGCCTCTGACTCCAATATGAATAAATATACCAGTGACAGAATACACAAGCAGGACAATTCTCAAGGGGGCTGCAAATGGATCACCTATTTGGCTATTATTCTTTTTTGATCATTCAGATGTCCTTTATTTGGAGCAAAGGATTTGCTGGAGGAGGGGATACAGAAGAACCTGATGAAAATACCATCAAGGTATACCTAAACTTGGATTTTCAAAACGACTGATACAAAATAATTAAACGCACCTCACTCTAACAAATTAGGCTTGTGAAGAGCAGATGTGAATATATTTGTGGCAGAAACAAAAAACAAAAACAAAACACGTTATGAAGAAGATTATGGATACTGCAGTGTTTTTCTGGAATTTCTGGATATAGTAACCAATCTTTCTTCTACAGACCAAAGGGAACAGTGTACATCAGTGACCTTCTCAATCCCTGATTGTTACAGCTCAGTCCTATACACTAACTGGCATTGTAAGCTAATTCTATACGTGGAGAGGGAAAACACAGGACATGCCTAACCGTGAACTGCACACAATCACACACCAAGTATCCTTTGTCCTCAAGTCTGCCTACATAATGAACTGGCTGTGACCCAGAAGACACTTTAGTAATGCTGCAGATGCGGTGGGGATAGATTCTGCTGTTCCCAAGCCTCCACCGAACACCTCTTAGCTGAGCTGAGACAGCAGGTCTGTGTTATGCCAAGCAAGAAGATGAGTAGAGCTGATGCAACAGCTGTCCATACCTAACCATGTCTATTCTCAAAACCAGCAGCCTATACTGGGCCAAAGAAGGAAAAGGTGCCTTAAATTTAGGTGTTTCCCTGCCACACGAGTGAGTTTTTAAAATCTAAGAGAAGTTATTCCAGCTCCATGCCAGCATATGCTTTCAGAAAACAAAGGTTGAATGAAACTTGAAATTTAATATTACCTTGTTTGCATAAGCAAATGGATGATTTACCTTCAGATCAATGGAAGGAACAATGAGTTTTTTCAGAAGCCCCTGACTTTAATGACCAGTGTGGAATTAAAAAAAAAAAAAAGAAAAAAAAAGAAGAATTTCTTTGTTTGCTTCAGCCAAAGTAGTCTTGCTAGGTCAGAGTTGCGGCTTCACTGATGAATCAAGACACAGAGAACTCAGGACTAAATGCAAATCAAGTTTCATCAAAGGGAATAATGAACATCTGAACTGAGAAATGAAAAGTACAGATCAAATAAAATTGAGATCCCTCTTTTTCACCTCTGATTTTAAATCTTGGACAAGACAAACGACATAACTATAATTCTTTCAGATTTTTCAAAATAAAGATGAAGACAAAAAGTATTCCATAGTTTCTTTTAAATGAATCCAACAACTGTGTCGTCTAGGGCAGCATTAAACTCATGGTGTTTAACTAAAATCAAGGGATTAGTCTCCACTATTATACTATAACAAACAGGATAGGTTAATAGCTGTCAGTGCCATTTCTAAATGGAGTACACTATATCATAACACATTGTTAGAGCTGACAGGCACACATCCCTATTACAGAACTTCTGTAACCTCACACAATAATAGCAATGATGTTTTGATTTTTCCAGAACTTAAAAGATTTTAGTAAAGTCAGTGTTTAGGTTTGGTAAGGGAAAGGAGAGAAAAAACAGAAGTGTTCCTTCTTCATTTTAATTTAGTGTTGTTTCGTACACAACTCTTACAACTTTTTTGACACATGAAAAATGCCTGGGGGAGGCCAGTCTGTCAGCAAAACAGTCAGGAAAAATTAGTTACGGAAAGAACAGAGGTATGGAGGGTTTTTTTGTTTGTGCGTTTTTTGTTGTCTTTTTTTTGTTTGTTTTAAAAAAAGACATATACTCCTTTTTGAGAACAAAAGAAAAGTCAGCTATAGACTAACAAGCCTTTCTTGATCTCCCCCCTTACTAGAACAAAACTGTCCCAAAGAAGTAGGACTCTCAACACTCAGAATAGAGTTAGAAATTGCTGTACTGTGTCTCCCATAGTTTCCTACAATATATTATATGCTTGCTTAGGGACTAACTATTTCTGAACTTTCTCCTGTGCAATAAATAGTTCCCAAATAAAACAGACTGGTGTTCACTGGAGGTCTGTGAGACTCAGACTCAAACCCACCTCCAACTGCAAGCACCGACCTGAATTCTGCTGTCAGACTTTGCACCAGAATTACACATCAGTGCTCTTAATAATGGCTATTCTTCTTTTCATTTTCTTGCAAATGTTTTTGAAAGAGTAGAATTCTTTTCTGCCTAATTTTACTGCCAGGCTTTTTTCCTATAAAACAAGTGAAGGAATCACAGAACAAGTATGATATGGACCGCAAAATTATTGTATGATGTATCAAAATGTCACAACCAAAATTACATTTCCTGTTCTTTTTTCTTATGGCGCTCATCAAATGAGCCTTGGCCAATAAATCCACCTCTCTGCAAACTCATACTACATGATGAAGTTAAGCTCTTTTTTTATATATTTATTTTTTGCAAAGCTCCTAAGCAGCTATGAAGAAACTGTCCAGATACTCATCTCCGTGTCACTTTTCTTGCAAGAAAAACTATATATGTGACTCATGCACTAGTTCCATGAGTGGCTGTAACTTCCCTCACCATGCTACTTGAAGGGAAAACGTCAATGCAAAACAGATTTACAATTTATTTACATTTAAATCTATGTGTTAGCTATTGGTGTTTTCATACAGGTGCCACTATCTCAATTGGAAGTGCACCTACTGCCAATAGTACAAAGTACGGGCAGCTTTGTTACATTCTCATCTGTTCTCTTTCTCAATCTATCTTTGTCACTCACACAGTATAAATGCTTCTGGTTTCATACATCTCTTGCAGCATACTAATTGTTTCAAATGGTTTTATCCATGGATAAGTGAAGATAAAATTTTAATGATTTAATTACCAAGCTACAGGAAAAAAAAATAATGATCAAAGGCGGGTGCTTTTAGTATGCTTTTCTCTCATGTTACATTTGAGCCACAGCACAATGCAACATTGATTATCACTCTTCCCAGCATACTCAACAACAGAGACCTTAGTCCACACCACACCAGAAGCGGGCTGAGTGAATTATGCCAGTTGTTAGTTGCATGTCATGAAGGATGCTTCCTCAAAGAAGGTATGTTAAAAAAGTCAACTGTCATTTGACTCCCTAAGCTTTGAAATCAACCGGACAATCCATATACTATTTTCTAAAGGATGAAAACCAGTTCATTTTTAGCATTTCCTCATTGCTTTGCGTTTCTCTTGTCAGTTGGCTGCTTTACCCTCCCAGACCTCTGTGTTAAGGTTTAGTAGAGATAAGATTCAGTTGTTCTGTATTACACATTTGAAAAGAAAAAGCTAATTGCTCTGTTTGAATAACTTATTACAATTTGGACTTGATTCTTTTGCTTTTCTCCCCACCAAGATTAGCCTATTATGGAAATCACCACCCAGGCACTACATATCATTGACACAGAGCACAATATAAAGGCTGTTTGAGCCTGCCTCTGGGATGCAGCCATTCTAATCCTGCCACTTGGCTCTCATCTCCTAAATGTGAAGAAGTTGGTTAAAGTTTTCTATTTCACATGATGCACTATGCTCTAATACACATACTGAATATCAAAAACTAGCACGTAAGGAGATGAAAGGGAGTCCGGATTGTTCACTCATTATAAAACATCATTCATTCAAAGACGTTGAATACATCAATAGGCAGCTTTACTCCCTCAGCACAATTCAGAAGGATCAACGATACATTCTAGCTCCTGCTTTAAGAATTAGAGACGAGGCCAGAGCAGGAGGGCAAAGAAAACACACATTTAGCTGCAATTAGAATTCCAGTCCGTTGTAACATAATCATTGTTTTAGTTCACCAAATTTGCAATTGGCAGCGATCTTGCTCTGTCAGCCATCACTGAGCCTGCTCTGGAAAGACCAATAGTTGTGTTCACAATCAGCTCTTGGCAAAAGTGGTTGCCACGCAGTCACTCAAAGCAAAGTGATATCTATATTCTCATCTCATTATCATTATTCTTCTCAGCCAGGATCCCCAGTAAGAAGACAGAGCTGGCCAAGTTCTACAGAAGGCTGTGTGCACAGGATAATAAAGCTGTGAAAGCTACATGCAAAAGGAGGGTACAAAACTGATGTGCCATGCAAAGGGTAAGTAATTGATAAGGGATGTAGTGAAGAAACGGAGGAACTCATCCCAGTCATGGAAATACTGCGTAGCGTGCTACTCTAACACTTCTTGGTAGTATAAAGTGTTTTTTCAATATTCTGGTTCTCATAAAAGCCAGCACCTCAAAATACAGGCACCACTAAAACCTTTAATCGGCAAATCTCCTGGAGCAAGGATTCAGTTTCATATGTGGTAGTGAAACTGTTGTAAATCACTGTGTACAGCCAGCATCACTACATTAAGGACTGGCAATGAAAGGGTGACAATACAGGTGGCAGAGGAACCTGGCAAGGTAAGTTGCAGGGAGCAACTGTAGAACTGATGTAGAGCAACACTTGAGTCAGGTCCATGTGTTCAACTTAAAAATTCAGACTTCTGTTTTTCAGTCCTTAGGTAAGAAACAAATTACATGAGTTGTACATATCACAGTCCCCTTTACTAAGCATCTCTGTGCTGCTCATTCCATACAATATGCTTTTCATACTATTTCATAGAATCATAGAATATCCCGAGTTGGAAGGGACCCACGAGGATCATTGAGTCCAACTCCTGAGTCCCCAAAGGATGACCCAAAAATCAGACCACATGTCTGAAAGCACTGTCCAAACACTTCTTGGATTCCAGATTTACATTAAGGAAGTCAAATTCCTTAATGTAAATCTGGCTAACCAAAGATGACCTATATTAGTGCAAAACATTCAAACATAACTTGCTCAATAAAAGTATGTTTGGAAGACAGAAAGAATAGCAAAGAATCTGAGCCATTCACTTACTAAAAAGCATCATCCATTCACAGCTGGTATTTTCCAGCTGATCTATTTCATTTTGCTTTCTCTGGGAAAAATAGAAACAAAACCAACCATCAAATAAAAAATACCCCAAAAAACAGAGCCAAGGAAATCAACAATTTTGAGCTACACTGAAAGCACATATGGAGAGTTCAGTCCTTGGTCTATCACATTAAAGAAAAAATTACCATTTATGTCCCTTAAAATTAGGCTTTATAGATTTTTTGTACTTAAACACAATCACCTGAAAGATGTGCAATGGATAGCATACCCATAGTTTCCTGGTGAAATTATGGAGCATTGCACTCCTTTTTCACCAACACAAACATTGTAGGAAAACTTGTCATACAAATGTATCATTAACACTTCAGTTAAAATCATCAGAGGCTTCCAGTAAGCAATGGTCTTTCCTAAGTCAGGTTTTGTTGCCTGGCATCTTTGCAAATGCCTACAAAGATCTTCATAAGTTCCTTTATAAAGAGTACTTAAGGAGGAAGGAGCCACAGTAGTTTTTGAGATCTCACAGCATTTTCAAGCATTCACATTTCCAGGGAAAATGAAGAGATTAGTTTCAACTCTTTCTCAAGCAGAAAACTGTCATTAGTGAGACAAATAGTCACCAGACTCAGCCAGGACACAGAAGCTCCAGGTTAGAATTACCAGTGTAATTTGTTGCCTATGTGGTCAGCTGTTAACACCTTAGTTGGACAGAAGCAAGTCTTCTGAGGTCAGAAATATCCCAGAAAACAAACACACAAAAAATTCTACCAGAGGTTCTCACATTGGTTTAACTGTAATAAAAAGTCTATACAAATTATAAACCCTGGAAAATTTAACTGTAAAAGTTTGCTGGAGGCAGAGACTTGTAAGATAAATTCTTAGCCTGACAGCATTTTCCACTTTACACATTTTGAAAACAAATGTGGCAATGTTGCAGTTCATGGAGAACAAATTATGTCTTAGAAGCCTGTTACAGGAGTTGAGAAAAGGAGGATTCGCACATTTTAAAGCTGACAAACTTCCATTACTATCAATGTTGACATGTGCTTGGTTAATTCATACTTTACCAGAAATTGCCATCAAGTCATGAAATACAGAATGACTACAAAAATTTCTTAAGCATTCCTAGTGACAAAATATGTTGGATTGCCTTGACCAGTTTAACTAGGAACATTTAGAATATTATAAAAAACTGGACTTGATGTTTCTTTCAGAGGTTCTTGTTGGACAGAGAACTTAATCTAAACCATCTCCTGATTCAATACGATGAGAAATAGAGTCTTAACTTCCTACACCTAGAATGACTGGTGTATCTGCAGCAAAGTGATAGATTTTCTGTGCAGAATAGATTTTTTTTTTCCTGGGTAGAGTATCCAACACTGCCACAGTATTGTAGAATCATCATAAGGCTTCTTCAATTACATATCAAGAGCAAAGCACAAATCTAGCTTTTGCAAAAGAATCTGCATGAAAGATTTTTTTTTTTAAAGAAAAAAAGATGAAGCAAACCACAGTAGAATCATTATGAATAATTGCAATCCATTAATATTTTTTTTAAGATGGAGGGGAGAAAGAGAAAATGAATTTTTGCTTAAGGTTATAATGGCCTACAAGATTTCTAGAATGAGCTATGTTATCATCGCTATGTAAGTGCTACAAAAATTTGAATGAGCCAGGATAGAACCAACACTGTTTCTCCCTCAGTCAGTGAGAAAAATATGATCTTAGGTAAATATGCTTTCTTTTCTTCTGCCCAAAGGCAGGAATGTTAGTATTTTACATGTATATGTCAAGGCAAACAACTGCTCTTTCCTTTCTAAATTGTACTGACTCCAGTCCCACTGATGACAAGCCTCAAAACAACATCTCTTTGAATGGAATCATTTTAGAACACAATTCCATGTATTAATCCCTTGCGTATTAACCTCGACAAGCCTGATTTGAATTCAGTATCTGTGAGCCTGTTTTTTTGGAAGCTATGATCATTAATATATTGATTGCACTATACAGGCCTGATAAAGCAAAGTACTTCTTTTTCTTTGCAATAGGATCACTTCATAACAGAAGAAATAGAGTATTCACTAGCAAGCTTATCTACCTTTATCTCACAATTCCCCTGATGCTCCTTTGGGAGCCCAGATCCTTTAGACAACTTTCAAATAAGCCTCTATGTTAGTCAGAGGTTTGTAACAAATGATCTTGTTCTTCTTCCAGTGAAACACATTTTAATTACTCACCATCTTTTAGATGTTTTCCATGACAAAGTAAGGCTTCATTTTGTTAAAGTAGGGCCTTCTTGTTGACAGGAGGGTGGGCCTTCCCAATAAAGAGCCCAATAATTTTTTTCCTTAAAATAATTTGATTTTTTTTTGAGGTGGTATCTTACACTTAGCAAATTTGTTTGATTTCCTATGTTCCCCCAACATCTCTAACTTAACTATGTATAGCCAAGAAAACTCATCCCAACATACAGTCCTGTATCACGTACACACATACTGAATCTGATGTGTATGATATATACTGCTTAACCATCTTTTTCAGCTGGGTTACATAATATCCTTTAGATTTTGCAAATTTTTTTAAGGCAGAAGAGATTTAGAAATTAAAAAAAATATATGATTTTTTTAAATAAAATTTATATTTCTGTAAAGCAAAACTTTACTACAGCGTAACTCGTCATGCGTTCAATAGCCACTCATAATCTGGTACGTAATTTACCCAGCAAAACATGACAACTCAGATATAGAATTTCACACTGTGCTTACAATTAACCAAAGATACAGTTTAAAAGAAAACCCTCTTCATAGCCTCCTTTTCCTGTGGAAATGGTTTTTATTACAGGTTGTAGGTTTCATTAGATCACTTTCTGAGGAGGGAAAAAAAAAGATTTCATTAACCACTAACTCAGATAAGGAATAAGGAATAAGATTTTTTTTCTCCTTATGAACACACATTTGTTTTGGATACTGTTGCTCTTTTATTCCATGTGTCATAATTTTTGCTGTAAATCTGTCAATCATTGCATTTCAAACATTCTGGAAGTATAACAAGCCATTGCAGCACCAAAAATGATAGTTCTAGATATAAAACATGAGACAAAAAAAAAAAAAAGGAGCCAAAGGCACCAGAACCCTGGACATATGGCAGAGGTCCACACAGTTCTGGAAGTGCAACTGCGTGTGACACAAAGCGCATCTCTGCATGATTCCAGAGGTACCATGACCCTGAGAGCACACAATGCGTGCACAGTTCCAGGCAAACCAATATTCATTCGTCCACAAAACAGGCTATAATAAATCCTGATCAGCAGTTGTGCCTGTTCCCTATGTAAATAGCATTTGTGTGCTTTCCCCTGCCCAAGACTGTCATCTAGAATCCTACATATTACTGCTTTCCATTTCCCCTCCAGTGTTGTAATTTCTGCCAAGCTGCCTAAATGACAGAGAATGCAGTTGTAAAATGATTAAAGAAAAACAAGCAAACAAACCAAGCAAAAAACAATACAAAACAAACCAACTCAAACCTCATCATGTTTGATTTTAACTGCTTTCTACGTTTGTTATGTGATAGGTGTTTCCTAGTCTTTCAGGCTTTCCTGAACTGCTTACTTGAGGTTTGGCCCTACAACCTCCACTTCACAACTGAAAGCTTGCTTGATTTTTTATTTTTTATTTTTCACAAAATTAGAAAGGTGGTATGGATTTCCATAACAACTTCATGGATTTCAATATTTAATTTGCCAAGTAAGCTTTTACTTATTTCTTAGTAGCTTTACTGATGAATTTTCTGGTAGATCACAATAGTCAGAAAGTATGTATATTATATATTGATTGAAAACAAAATGTCTCTAGTCACCTGTATGAAATTCACTGAATCCACTGTGCTGTCTTTTAACCAGCCCCTGGGAGAAAGCAGGGTTTTACTGGGTGCTATGAAGCTTAACACACTTATGCTCTGATGGACCAAGGAACTCCTCAGTGGGAAACATGAAGAAAAAAGTCCTCTTTTGCATAAAAATCTCAGTGCAACCTTAACTGCCAGTTTGCTGCTGATGGCTCTGTAATATACAACTTTATAAAGCCTTGTCCAATATTTCTACAATTAAGTATTTATACTCTTAAATCATTTCTGCCCCCAAAATACTGAGTATTCAGCAATTTGGAAAATCATGGTCTTGCGTGTCTAAATATAGATGTAGGATCTTCTTAATCACTAAAGCGTCAGAGAATTCTTCTCAGCTGAGAAAGTAAATATTAATAGTACTCTGAGTCTTAATTCATCAATCTGCATAGCACTTGCAGATCTTTGGATGAAAAGCATTACAGACCTATTTACATGATCCTTTCCAGTACTCTGGGAATATTTAAAAGCTCTGTAAAACCCTTCCTTCTTTAATATGACTTATAGCATGCCCTCTCAAAAGAATGTTTATGACAGTCCCTTTTATATACTGGCAATTGGAATTCTGTCAACCAGAGTTCTTTTGCCTTAATGTACTCTTTGTTCTATTTTTGGTTTTGTGTCACACTTTTGTCTTATTGATGAATGTGGTAGCTGTAGCATATGATGTGTACCTTTAATTAAAATAAGCCCACTTTTAGCTTGTTAACCATATCATCTTAAATGTATTAATTTCTGTACATATGTTGTTCTTTACTGATTGTATGAAATACTTTTAGAAAATAGTAAATGCTGAAAAAAATTAAAATATAAGTACATGGCTAGGGCCAGTGAAAACGAGTGAAATAACAGTTCGGCAAACTTTCAGCAAAGTCGTGATAAAAGGTAGGCTCTAGCTTTTATTGTGTATTCTCAATCTATCTGTCCAGAACTTTTTTATTTATCAGAACAGCTGTTCTACAGCTACAGCATTTTTTTTAATTTTTTTTTTTTGATATAATCCTGCATTGATTTTACCTCTGTTAAATACACAGAGGATTTTGTTGTTGTTCTTGTTTGGAGGCATTCTATACATTGAGACCAGCAGAACTGCTTTTTAGTGGAAAAAAAACCCCATACCTATTGTGAAAGGGTTCTATTACTCAGTCTCAGGACGCTCAGCTTACATTGCTGAGTGAAACTGGAACTGGACTTCTGCAAAACACAACTTCAGTGCAGTGCTCAATGGGTAGAAAATATAGTCAACTGAGAAGCAGGAAATAAAAAGGAACAAGAAAAAAAGTGGATGATAAAACCCATTCTCCCCATATGTTTTCATTTATAGATTGTCATGAAAGCCTACTTACAGGCCTTTATTTATTCAAGCTAGGCATTGGGTTTTCCCCTGAACATTCAATATCCCTCACTAGAAATAGTACTACTGCTTTTATATATAGACAGAAAAATTTACTTTCAAGTTTTCATTTATTTATTTATTTATTTTTAATGTATTGGAAATGATGCACAGGCTGATGAGTAGTCTGGGGAATCACAGAGCGCATTAAACTACTTTTTTTCATGCAAAGGAGGTAGAGAAGAGAAAAACCTGAAAGACTTGTAAATATATGAAAACAGTCCACTCAGTACCAAAGAAAAGAAATATATCACAAAATCTAGTATTACCAATCCGAGGAATATCTAGCAAATTCCACAAAGTTATGCTGTGTAAAACCAGGCCAAATTTATGCCAACGTTTTCAGCTGAACTACAGACTCAGGATCCTCAGACCTATGTCTATTTATATATGTGTATTCATTAATACTAGAATATCCGTTCATCTCCACTTTAATATTAATGTTCTTCCTACTACCAAGGCAAAGTTTATAGGATCTCTTTTTACCACATCAAATGATATGAGCTAAAGAAAAAAGCAAGCAGTAGGGCACCAAAAAGTACCTTCTAACCTCAAATCCCTTCCCCAGGGACACATTGTGGGGTGGACAAGGCCAGGCTCCATGGCCATGCAGATAAGGCTTTACCCCTTACTGGCCAGGTGCTCTCAGCAGCCTCCTACTCCACACTGCAGCTGGGTAGCAACACATCAAACACACCTTTATTCCTTTCACTGCACTGATCTCTACCTGATGCTGAATTCTCCTCCTTTTCCTGATGAAGGCAGGTGATCATTCAGCAACAGGCCTCAGGTATGCCGTAGTATGTTCTGCTTTTAACCTTTCTGGCTCATCTTGAACTGGGCACTGCTTACTAATAACAGGGAGGGACAGAGTTGTCTTTTCTCTAATGGAATGGAAAATAGGGCAAAAAAGTCATCTGATTTCACTTGCATACGCAGGATGAGTTAAGTATACAGTCATATACACACACCTGTATCTACTAATGTGCACACGCTGTATATGTTATCTATAGGATATTTATAGGCAGACATATAAATATGCATTCGTATACTATTTATATAGTGGGGAATGCAAGAGTTCCCACAGGCTTTTTTTTTTTTTTTTTAATGAAACTGTTCTCCCATACAGAATTAAAAAACAAGACCTGTAAAGCTCTACAATATGTATTTTCTGCTCTGTAGTGGTAAATCATATAACAAGCCTATATATTGCAAGTATTATTGTGACGCAGGTAAAACATCAATTTTAATTATAAGCCTTTTCACTACTGTGAAACTTCTAACCATTTCAGTAGCATCTAATGTACCTTAAAATTTTTAAATCAAAATACAAATGAGCAAACAGAAGATCGTGTGCGAACAAAAAGCATCGACGCAACAAGAAGCCATAAATACCAAACAGAGCTGTAGCCAGAGCCTGCCTTGGAAACTAGGGATGGGGACACGAAATGAAGAAAACCTGTTGGGAGCCTTTGGTAAATTACATCCCCAGGGGATGTTCCCCAAGATAGCACACACAAAAAAACAACAAAACCACACAGCAACCTATACACCTCCATAAGACTGTCACATGGAAGGTATTACAGAAGTGAAAAGCATCATTGTTATTACCACTGGTACTGGCAGCTGTGCAAACACAAGGAACCATCTGCTGCTGTTTTATAAGTGCATGGGTGATCTGGGACAACAGTGAGCTAAAAACATGATCTTCCTAAGTAAGTGAAGTTGGCTTAGATTCTAACATTTCTGTCAACAAATCTGTGGGCTAGGGCCATACTCCTGAGACATTCCCAAGTTAGTTTCTGCATGTAGGTGTTATAGCAATGTTTTGTTGTCCTTTTTTTTTTTTTTTTTTTTTTTAATGGCCGAAACATTTAAGCCCTCAGGAAAATGACTGCCGCTCATGGACCTTAGGGAATGATGTGCTCAGACATGGCTGTGTTGTAGATGCTGAACACCTTCACAACAACCACTACTAAAACAAAACAAACCAACACACTCAACACAACAAATAAATAAGCAATCACACACACGAAAAGTGAAAAAACAGCGTATTTTTCTAGTCTAATCCACAACAGTATCTCATCTAAAATTCATACACCTTTTTTCCCTAGCATTGCTAGCATTGGCCCTGCATTGTGCCATGTCTAACCACCCCGTATTAAAAGCATGCCACTGTCTTATAGCACATAACACAATGTCACAATTCCTATAACAAATGCACAGTTATCTTGGGCTGACAATTCACTGCCAACTCATGTAGGACATTAAAACCCAGGCTCCTGAGGAAGAAAAGCAGCTCAGCAACGTACAGAAAATAGAGATTGAGGTAGTTTGTATTACATATAGCAAGAAGCTACTTAAGTAGTATTGTTTCTTGTCAGTTGTTTGTCTTGTGGAGGTTACAACAAACACTGCTATCTGTTCTTGAAAGCAGACTAAAAATTGCAGTACATAATGGAAAAATCATATCATATAAAGGAAAGAAGAGTACCAAGGTAGAAATTTATTTATAGATCTCAGAAAACTAAGATTCATCACTTAATACTCTGACTTGATATTTCCATGAAGCTTTGCATTTCCAAAGAACAGTACAAACGCTGGCTAATTGATCCTCATGAATAATTTACTATTGGAAATGACATTATAACCCTTGCCCTTCCAGTGCATCACTGAATCTTCTGCTTTACTTTTAAATTGTGGCTGCTGCAAGGCATACATATAAGCATGTTTTAATCATTTCACAGAATTACAGTTGTGGAATGCTCCACTGCAACTTAGTGGAAGCTGCTTATCACAAGCTACTAGTTGATTCCTCCCCATGATGAAGCCTACTGCTCACATAAATAAGTTAAAAGCTTATCTAGTGGACTTAAATCCTCTACCTTTGCATGTATGTTGTATCCCAAGAAGCAAGCATGTAAAATGGTAAAATGCACAAAATCCTTTAATTTTTTATTTTTATTTTTTAAAAATCCTCCCCAGCAAAATGTTTTAAACCTTTTTCATTAGAGGCATTTCATGACAATCCCTGAAAATTGCTGCTAAAAATGAATCACTTGCTACATGAACTCATTGCTATAAAAATCAGAGACCAAAAATCAAGCAGAATTCAAATAAAAGATCAGACATTTACACTGAAGCGTAATTACATCTGATAGAATAGAATTATCAGGGATACAAGCACCCATGCTTCAGTCCTCAAGCCAGCTTCCTGGCTGTTAACACAAACACATTGAGGATTGTTTTGAACCCATCACCAGTAAGTTTTATACTTCCAAATGCAACAGAGGATACAGCCTTAAACAATCGGTTTGATCTGTCATGTCAATTCTTAGCTGGTTAAAAAATGACTAGGTTTTGCAATATTCACTGTGAAAGTCCAAATCAATCGCAATCAAGTAGTAACAGTAACTATTTTTGTTTTGAATGGATGTGCAATAGCACCAACAGTGCTAATAATTTGATTGAATTCCTATTTTTTTTTCTTATTATTAAATATGACAATTGGGTACAACATATTTCAATTCACGTCCACATAATTAGTGGCCTAAAATGTAATAATCATGTTACCACGCAAAATTTTTATATGACAGTCATTAAATGTTCTTTAGTGTACTGTATATTTTCTGAGCTACATGTGTATTTGAATAATACTGGGTGAAAAATTTACAGGAAGCCTTTTAGCATCTTTTCAAGCATGAAACTGCCTTACTACAGATGAAGGACTTCTCTGTAAAAGTGCATAATGCTATGACGACTCCAGAATTACACAGATAACAGCACACTGTACAAACCCAAAAGAAAAAAGAAAAAAAAAAAGGATCATTCTACCTTATGTTCATATACTCCATGGGTTTTTCCATTGAACTAAAGATTTCCTTGATGTCGCCTTCTGCTTCTTCCACAACCCCTTCACACACAATGGCACAAACATGGTTTCACACACACAGTTTCTCAAACTATAAACTTTTTCCACCTGCAAAGTAAACTATAAAGTATAGCCCCTGGAGACTAAGTACTGAAAATCTTTTAATGTACATGGCCAATAACAATACATAGTTTCAGGGCTAAATAGTTACCCTGTAATTTAATCATAGAATTCTGCTGCCACTTATAAATCGCTCCACCTTTTATGTTGTCAGTATTGCACCTCCTTTTGAAGCACAGAATGGTATTCAGACATAAAACACATATTATTCCGAACGTACAAAGGCTGTAAGGCAGTATCCACACCAGCATTAACCCAAAGGGAATATATTCTTTCTGGTCAGAACTGCTGATGCAGTTCACCAGGAAGAGGCATGGGAGGAGGGAAAGGTGAGTAGACTTACCTTATACTTAAAGCCTCAGACATAAGAGAGAAACTAGACAAACTACATCTTAGATTAAAGGTCACCTTTCTCTTATTGCTCTTGCAAAATCTTGTACTTCGTACTGGGAGAAAAAGGTGCCTGAATTCTAGCAAGCCTTGTAATGTAAGCCAGTACCTTTCCCACAAAACTGTGTTTTTATGTGATGTGTTTTATTTTCCTATCTGACAAAATTGCAATTGGAAAACCATACACATGAAATTCAGGGAAAGCTTAAAGAAGACCAATGGAAAATAATTAGGTCAACAAGGAAAAGAAGAAAAACAGTGAAAAGCAGAGATAAATACCAAGGGGCAAAATTAGGAAAAGAACTGATTCCCACTACTCTGGATTGTTTTTTTTTTTTTTTCTTTTTTTTTTCCCATAAGAAGTCTTCAAAAAGTCAAAACATAATATGCTGCATTGTGCATATTACTACAACCTCCTTGAAAATAAATCCATCATGATATTGCCAACTGATGCTATAGACTATTATAGAGGACAGGGACTGCAAGAGTCTTTCAGAATGAGTGATTTACTTACTACAGTTACTTTAAGCTTTGTAGTTTTTAGGTTTGCCATACTGCTACCATAATAATCATTCTTCTAATGAGTAACCTCTAGAGTGAGGATTTATAAGTCCTTGCTATGTCAACAACACTACTTAGTCTTTTAACAGTTAGAGGAGATAAAAGTTGACACTTGGCACATTTCAATAGTTTCACTCTGGTTCATTTAGGAGTTAGCATTGACACCTTATTGCTTTTCATGGAATTTTTTTCCAAGTCAATTCCAACATAGCACTTCAACAGCAGCAGAATTATCAGCCTGCCTCTCTCCCTCCCTTTCTCAGTTACCTTGGACACTTAGGATAGAATCTACTAAATCTATAGAAAGGGCAAATATACTGAGAACTGTGATCACCAGTGCTTTAAAGAAAGGCTCCTTGAATTTGAACTGATTTTTACTTCAGATTAGTAACCAAGGAGAATGCATGATGAACGAATACTATGACTCTTACAGAGAAACTGCAGTTGAGAAACTGAAGCATAACCATACAAAATCTGGTTAACTCCACATGGCTAGCATTCTGGCAGGAGCAACGGGAACCACTCTGAAAGAAAAAGCATTAGTCAGACTTTACACTCAGTTCCATTCATCTTGGCTGCCTTTGAGAGGACTGAACAGCTGACCCATCATTTAACCTACTGAATTGTAATTGGGAATACGTATCCCTGCTTAATTTTTTGTGGAGGTATCTGTTCCAGGATCTCAATATTGGGTCCTAAATCTTAAGGCAGTCAGGATATGCATTCTGCATTTAAGTATCTCAGGAATTCCACACAAGTAGAATAAATTTTGTACTTAAATTAGAATAAATCTGATTCTAAATAGCTTAGATCTCACTCTCACTGCCTGTCACACAGTTGCAAAAAGAACTGTAAAATGCTACTACAATGATCCCACTGAGTTCTACAAAATCCCTCTCTCTGTACATATATACACAAATATATATTTATACATACAAAATATATTTAACACGTGCATGAATGACTAAAAAGGCAATAATTATACTGAAGAATTAATTTCCTGATACAGGCAATGTATCCCTGTCTATAAAAAGGGAATTTGTAAGCACGTTCTCTCCCCATAAATACCAACTACCTGCATTTCACAAATTTAGGAAGACAAGTATTACCTTAATTACGCAAAAACATAATCCACCAGTTCTATTTCCTTTATTAGCTGGGGCCAGTGAAAACACAAGTATAAACCAGGTTAAAATTAAGCCTTCAGAATTACATTAGCCTCCATACACCTACACATAGATGCACAAAAAGCATGAGGAGTAGCTGCCTCTTGGGAAATCATTATTGTAACATATACTTACAAAACCTACTGTACTCGCCTCATGAGCCTAGAACTTGAGATGGGCATGTAGATTATCTTCTTGATATGGATTTTTCACACTCGAATAGTATATAAATGCACTCAATGTTCTCTGATTTGGTCCTTTTTCTAAAGTATGGAGTCATTATATTCTATCATATCTGAGCCATTTAAAATATATGTATTGAAAATATATATTATTGTGCTTGATCATTTTGGTGTTATTAAATTATTTACAAATGAGATGGCTGTAAACACCAAATTATGGCCAGAACAGGTAAGCAGAATCACCTGAAGTGCATGCAAACACTACTTCGTATACTGAGCTTTCACAACATGTCTCGTTGTCAGTATCCCCACCCACCACTAGAAGTGAAAAGAGAGAAGATATGCCATGCTTGCTTACTGTACAAAGAACTCAGTTGTGTCATCTGAAGGAACTGCTTCAACTTCACTGGTGAAGGAAGTTAAATAATTTTGCATCATAAAGTAAAAACATTCAAGTAGTCTTTTTTATTTTTATTTTTTGGTCTGTTCATTTATTTTATTTTTAACTATGAAAAATGTTCATGCTTGATGATCCTAAATGTCTTTCATATCCTTGCAAGGAAATCACCCAAAGATATAAATAAACTCTTCTAAATAAAGTTCAGACTGCAGCGTTAGACATGTCTACTAATGTATGTGACTGTCAGCCAAAATAAATTAACCTCCAATAGAAGTCATTTTCATAAAATTAATTATTCCAATGTCATCTAAAAGAGACAGGTGCACTGTCACTGTTCCTTCACCTACATTTTTTAATGAACTTATCAAATAGGTTGCAGTTAGAAAACTTTAAGAAGACATCTGCATTTTCTTTCCATTGCCCTCTCTAGGTTGAGAGTTCATTATATTTCAGTTACACTAAACAATCTAGTAAGAAAAACAAGGGGGTTCTGAACAATTAATACATACTATAATTTGATTTAAAAATATGAGAGTAAGCTTATTGCTGGACTGAACAACATTGAGCCTCTCACACTAGAACATGGAACTCAGATACTGGTGAGCACGTTATTCACCTCTGGAATTTGGCGTTTGCTATTCTTCTGAAAATTTACTCAAATGTAGCTGCAAATGTGTGCTGCAAATCTTTTGTAAATGAGTTTGGATAGCTAACTGGAGACTGATTTTACCTGCCAATGCCAGCAAGATTCAATCCACCTTGAGCATACTATATTCAAACCTAAGCGGACTTTCCAATGCAGTTGCAGCTCTTGGCTGCTACAAACTGTCTGCTTTTAAGTTCAGGCATAAATGCTTATTCAAGAGCTCGCGTGGTCTTTTCTGCATACCAATTTGCCATACTATGCAGACGTACTCAAGCAAGTACGAACATTCCTCCACTCTGAATGGAGAAAGAAGCCTGTGGGGGAAAAAACAGCAGGCATATAGCTGTATTGTGTAAAGCATTGAGCAAATGGATAACTACTTATTATAGACAATATCAGGTAACAGCTCACAGTTAAGATGGGGTTGTATTTTGCACCTGTAAGGATTCCAACTGCTTGCTACATCTGAAAACTAGGAACTCTAAAATTTGCAGGTAAGCCCATTTGTTAATTTGTGAGGTAAAGCTGACTAAAGCAGATTAAAAAATTGAGTTTCACTTTAAAATAGAACTTAGATTGTACATGCCTATTGCTAAATTGTAGGTGAAGCTCCAAAACTTCAGAGAGGGATTTAAAATATAATGTCCAATATTATAAATCTCAACGTTAATAGCAATACAGGTCAAACCCAAAACAAATCCAAACATGGTAAGATCTGGAGATGTATTGCTAAGACGTCAAACCAGCCTCAGTTGTGTTGCTGTATTAGTGACAGAATGCTGCAGGATACAGCTGAGAACCATATGTAAATTCCTAAGATGTTGCCAGTCCAAGCTAAAGCAGTCCCATGGAGCAATGTAGCACTAGGAGAGACAAGTTCAGGTCCTCTGCTGCCTCTGGTCCCAGAGCTTCCCCCTAACCTATGCTATAGTGGGGAACCCTGCTCCTCACTCAGTTTCCTTGTGTAGACATGCCCTGAAGTGGAAAGAAGTATATTTGAAAAAAGACAAAAAAAATATGCTCAAAACTCAGTGTTATCTAAATTATAATCAAAACAAATTTTTAGCACTAGTTATGTACTTATTGCAGAGATTCCTGATTTTATATATATATGTATATATAGGCTTTTTTTTTTTTTTTTCTTTTTTTGCCAGGGTGAAAACGCTGTTTCCTTGCTGCATACCACTATGAAGTAGGCTGCAAAACATTAGAATTTTTTTTCCTCTGTTTTGGAATTCCTAAGTTTTACTGTATGGCATTGCTGACAGACTATTCATTCTGAATTCAGTCTGCTTCCATGCCTCACAGATCAAATTAAATCCAAACATGCTAACGTAATTTTCTAGGTTTCTAATTCTTGTTTTCGGAATAACTATTACATTTCCCTTACTGACATATATATATATATATATATGTGTGTGTGTGCATTTGTTGGGTATTAACATCCTTAAAACACACACCGTTCTCAAACTTATCTCCTTCTTGGCTTAGTATTTTGGGGGAAGGGGGTGTAACAAAAATTGCTTTATTAACATACCAACAGCTTGGAAGAGATAACTATAAGCTAGTTGTGAAGAAGTTTGGCCTAAAAGTAATTTGTATATAGAAACATACTAAACATAAGGGTAGGGAAAAATCTTCATGCTCTAGGCAAGGCTTTTCTACAGAATAAAGATTCATCTCCTTCTGCACAGAAATACAATAGTTTTCTAACATCACAACATTCCAAGAGAGAATTGGAGCATATACTATTCAATTTTACAAAACTGTTGAATTGTACACTTGAGACAGTAAATATGGACAGCATGATAAACAGACTTTTTATTCTAGCAAAACTACTTTGTGTTGATATTCTGTGTCCATGATGCATCCAAATAGCTGCCCTGGGGCAAGACCCAAGTGCAATCACGCTGTCAGGTTTAACATAGATATTCTATGAAAATATCTTTAATAAATAAATTAAAGATTATGGCTACTTGCAAAGTAGGCTATTAACTATTTTACAGGCAGCTCAGGCACTTTTTAATCTCTAAAATAGCAGGTTGCCATCAGATATTTAGAGGGTTATTTTCATCACCAGCAGGATAAACAAAACAACATTCCCCAACCTGTAAATCACTTTCCTGTCTATATCTTAACAAATTCAAGGCAAAATGAACTAGTTGTACTGTCAGCAGGCTAGAGGGAGGATGAGTCCTGTCAATTTGTTGGACTAAACCACTCTGTTCAGACTTCAGAATATAGCTTCAGGTTTGCTTCATGCACCTCTCTGTTTTATTATTTGGAGAAATAAAAAGTTTTGGGAAAATGAATATCTAACTTAGCAAAGCATAAGTTGGAGAACAACAATATTATTTCCTCACCTTACAGCATTTACATGCTCTTAATTCGTGTCAGAAAGGATTAAAATGATTTTAAAGGAAAAGTCCCTCAACCTCTTAATCTGCTGGTTTCCTGCTCTCATTCTGCCTAATCTGATATGATTAGGCAGGGAAATAATGTTATTACTGGGAAATAAAATGATATTTACAAAAAGAGTGTTTTTATTTCATAATTTTGAATCAACAAATATATAGCTGTAGAGCATTTCTCTGGGCACTCAAAGGAGGACAGACCTGAATTGCAAAGGGTAGGTAAGGACTCCCCAACACTATGTATTTTGGTTTTATCATTTTTATAGGTAGAAAGTTACAGAGAGTGTAAATGTAAAGTAAACTTCCCAAAGCATTTGCCTTTCTCAGATAACAAGGAAGTCAGAACAATAGTTTGCTACATCCCTTTGGTTCAGTGGACAGCAATTGTACAGACTTTTCAGTCATTTGGACGTTGTTATGGGAACTGCTAAATCAGAGATCTAACAATCGCAGGTATCAACAAAAAACGCTGGTTTTCCTCTAAATTCATTTTGGTTGATCACTTTTACTCAACTATAAAAATCAATATGTACTTGATATAGAAGCCATATTAGTCCTTTCCATGGATTACAAACCATGGATTATATTTGATAACAAAGATTAACATAAAACCTTATTTCTTCTTCTGTTTGATTCTGTCAAAACATTTTAATTCTAGGTTTGAACACAGCTTGCTAACTGACCTGCATTTCTTTTTCTTGTTCTGAGATTAGAATAGTCTTGGTCAAAATTATAGTCTAACAAGTAAGTCGTTACTCAACATCAGTAAGATCATGAGAGCCAGAGCCTTTGAATTTGAGGTATAAATTTGAATTAAAGGTGAAAAAAGTTGCAACATTTCAACAAAACTGCTAAATGTATACTTAATTTTAAGCTTGTTCTTAACTACTGTGTGGAACATAGGCCACCAAAAATATAAATAAATCTTATTCTGCAGAAATACCTAGGTTCCAAATGAATGCCTATACAAATCAGATCAAGGCAGTCATAATAAAATAAAGGCAATATTAAGTTTAATTATAGCAATTCTCTAATATTGGCATCACTAGATCACAATAGTAAGTTGTTGTTTGTACACAGCAGTCACACCAAAACTGGAGGATTATTAATTCAATCATATTTATTTGCTCCACGGTACGAAGTTTTTCTGTTTAAGTTGTGCATTATAGTCCATCATGATTTTAAACCACATGAATATAATAGAGTTAATACAGCTGAGTGGCAGTACATAATAAGCTTTTAATTTGGACATTTGTATTGAAGGAAAAGTCCAGCTGAAGAATAACAAATTGTTGCCTTATGGATAGCTATTATATGTTCCTTATTAAACACAAAATTTAAACTAAAGTCTATATTCACTAAAGTGTTGTAGTCATTGTAGAGGTCATCTCAAGCTTTAGTTTTCAGAAACCTGTAGATTCCATGACTATATGCTATGTGCTTTATTAACTATTTATACAATGTACATAAGAACCAAGCAACTCAACATAGAATTTTCAACAGCCAACAGGTTGAGAAGGTAACCAAACTAGCCTTATGAGATTTAAAACACACACCTTCCTTTAACATTTTAATTTCTTTTGAGATTTTAGACTTCTAGATTCCAGGTAGTTACTTAACTTGTTTTAGGACTGACAGCCTACAAGATTTCCTAGCCTTTAAAGGAAAAGCACTTTTTTTTTTTTTTTTTTTTAAAAAAAAAAGGAACAGATGTCCTTGCTTTTCTTCAGTAAAATGAGGTTCTGTAAAAGTTTATTACTGTGATACAATTTGATACTATGATACAGGAGCAGACCTACAAAATGAAAAAAATGATACTGAAGACTCAACATCTATGCCCGTTTCACAAGTATTTACTTCAGACTTGCTCCTGGCTCATCCAATGTATTGGATACTTGAGCACATCTATCAACTTAGTTTTATCTGACATGAATCCAATTCAAAAGAGCTAAGCCCATACTGCAAACCAAAACATGCTAAGTATGGACAGCTGGTAGATTAACTTCAAAAGCTCACTCCTGATTCAGGCAAAAATGGTAGTGAACATAGATACCAGCAGTTCCACAAGCTAATGGATGAAGAATCTACACAAGGGTTAGCCCAAAGAAATTCAAAACTTTTCAGGTTCCAGAACTTCTTAAGGGGTGCATTCTTCTTTGCTGTTGAAGCTGCACCATGTTTATAAGACAGGATAAACTAGGTCAGAGAGAAAAGGGATGGTAAGATGAAGTACTTTACTTCAGTAAAGAATTTGGCACTAATTTGAGCACTGGACTCAAGAGATGTCAATTCCAACCTCTGCTCCAATGATTAGGAATAGCAGAATTCTTATTAATTGCTATTACTCTTAAACCAGTGTGATTCTAAATGTTTAAACATCGATGGATGAAACTTTGCTGATGTTCTGTATGTGTGTGAACATGTGTACACGCTTTACACTTTGTTAATTTTATGTCTAATTAATGCAAAACTTGCAGAAACATTTTATAATTAAAGTTCTTTGTCATTAGAGGCACGCCGCTAAGACACTTCACAAATATGTCCAATTTCATCTGTAAAGAATGACAGACTATAAACAGCTTATTAAGCAATTTGAAAATCATTTGGGAAAAGACTCAAAACTTAATTACAGAGTTCAAATTATTGAAATTGCTCATGCTAGTGTTAAAAAAAAAAACCTTCAAAACTCTCCAATAGAAATTATTGACCCATTCTTGTAAAGCTAATCTAAGAAATACAATTTGTCTTGAGGCTTTTCTTAAGACAGCAATAATTTAAAACTGCACTGGTCCCCAATAAGTAAGGCTCCAAGACAATTTTGATCCACTGATGAATTCTTCCTAATATGTTCCCTGTGGTACAGTTTCCCTAAACATATTAGGCATCTACAGTCTTACAGAACATGCTGCCTGAGACGCTCTATCACACTGTATCAAACTGTGTGGCCTCGGAACTGCTAACACCATTTTATAACTCCCAACCTTACTAGAGAAAAATTGCTGTATGATTGTTAAATTATTACAGTAGACATAAGATCCATGTAATATCCATGCAGAAAGTTGGGGGGGGGGAGCGTGTGTGTATTCAGAACAAGATACTGGATCCACTAAAAATCACAATATTGTCTCTACCTAATACACAGTTCTCCAAAGAAAAGCAAACCAAAAGCACTATCAGAAGAAAAAACAATTGTCATGTGTTGATTTATGGTTTCTCTATGCTTTCTCTATCAGCATGGAATCATGGTACTAACTCCTCTTGAAATCATAAACCATCTTGAACCCTAGATACAATTATTCTTCTTACACTATACATGCTAAAATATGTTTCTGACCATAAAATAAACTCCAGATCCTCCCCCCTTCTTCAACAGCAGCTTCTGGAAGAGTACCTTGAGGATTATTACACTGATATAAAGATCACAGCTACAGTGGGCACAGTTGTAAACCCTCCTATGCAACAGATTTTGTGAGTTTATGCTTCACAGTAAGCTTCCAAGAATAAGAGTTATTTGTGCATTAATCTTCATCTTAATAACCCCTTTGCTCCAAATAAATTAGCTATACTTAGCTGTGTCATAATACAATATACTGCAAAGTGCCAGAAGGAAAGCTTCTTTTCCATTTTTCTTTTTTAGAATTACTCTCCACCTAAATGTTTAACATGAAGCCAATGCAAAGCATAACCAGTCAGCATGGGAGCATGATTAAAACAAGGGGTCTTTTTAACTTTTTGCAATGTTCTGCTAGGGACATATTTATGTATGTTACTTGAAAATATATATAAAAGTAACTAAAAATGGAATAATTTAAAATGGCTTGTAACCATAAAAATTCGGCATCTGCAGTGTTTTAAGCAGCACTTGAAGATGTATTGTTTTTTTCCCTAGAATTTGTATAATTTACCTATATTTCAGTAATTTTTAGGATCCCTTTTAATGATTTTTTTTGCTGAAGTAAAGAATACTAGGTGACTATAAGTATGTGCAACTTGTTAGATCAACAAAAAATAGTAAGCAAGGCATAATGTCTTTAGCTACAGCAGCAAGCTCTGCTCTAGGTGACATTCATTTAAACTAGAAGTGTCTGCTTACATTAAAAGCTGCAAAGATAAAGACATGTTCAGCTTTTGGCAGATGAATATTACTACTGTAATACGTAGGATTTGTCCCATGCCTGGAGTTTATGTGCCAAGTCCTTGCAGTATTAAGGCTTTATTTTGGAATTATATCATTATGACTATAGGCAGAATTAGGCTCGATGTTATTTAGAACAGGTGTATATAATCAAAGTAATAAGGCTACATGTATGAAAGCTCCTCTTGTTCTATTGCAAATCCCTGAGAGTTCAAACATCCATAGCAGGATTCAGACTTCACCCAGGTATCTAAACGATTAAAGCTACTTATTTTGAAAAAAAAAAAAAAAAATTAATTATGACCAAATGAAAGAACTCTCTGAACATATGGTGTGAGATTTGCCAACATCCAATGCCCATTTACTTTTTATTAATCTGTATTTGTAAAATATCTGAGACTTGAAGTTTTTTTTATTTTCTCCCATGTAAATTTTAGTATTATTTTGACTAATGAAGAGATATATCACTAATTGTTTCCAAACACAGAAGGAAAATATTAGAGTTGTGTCTAATTGGTTCTAATCTAAATTACCTAATTGGTAATGTATACACCATCTTCAATTTGGTTAGCCCTAGTTAATGTTACGCTTTTATAGGTATCAGAGGTTATAAACTTCATAATTCAGTTCAGTTGCAACTGAACGAAAACAAATTACTACTTTGTATTGAAGTTTCACCTTTACCTGCTTAACTTTTGTCCTTGTGAGGGTTGTTTAAAAGGTTCTTTATATGTCTGCCATGAAAAACAACAATATAGTCTTAGGAAAACACAGTAGTAGCCCTTATTCTGATCTGATATAGTGTCTGACCTGGATTCCGCTATGCTTCTTGGAAAGAAAATGACATTAATTTTGCTATGTTTTTCACCTTACCAGTGTAAACCAGAATTAACATCAAAATCTGTGTATTTGCAACAGCTCAACTAATGAGTTAGATCAAAATGAAGTTCTGTTTTTTTGTTGCAATCCAAACTGGGTGGGCCCTTACTTTGTTTCACTGTTAGCTGAGGCAACAGAAGCACTGCCCTGATTACTGAGTCCTTTATATAGCATGATATCTCACCTTGTAGTTTGTACTTACATTTTCCTCTTGTAACTATGAGAGCACTGTGGAGCAACTCCCAAAGGAAGGTCATTATAGTCATCTTGGAATACTTAAAAAATGATGATATGCATACAAAGTCAGGAATGAGATCAGATTTAAATATTAATGTGAAGATTTACAGAGATTTTTACAATATATTCACAAAAAAACAACACCAAAACCCATACTCTAGCATTATTGTACTACAATTGCCGTTCAGTTTAAATTTCATGATTTTTTTTCCATATCTTACTAAATTCATTACTAGAATAAAATCTCTTGCTGTTTCAACCCCCCCACATTAGTATAATTATATCTACGTATAAAACAACTGCAAGGCTTAGATTATATCATAACTCAAACAACTATTTTCAAGTATGTTTACATTCGTCCCATACAGGCTTAGTGTTTTTTTCCCATTACTGTGAATTATTTACATCAGAGGTGTTGATTCAAGAAACTTAGGTTTCATCAAACTTGACCTATGTGAAATACATGCATCTGAGATAGCTCTCTGAACTACCGATTCTTGTGTGTCCATCTGTCTCACACTCCCTCTGCTCTGAACATTCTCTGAAGAATAATGCTAGCATCTGTTTTAAGTATAAGCATTCCAAATTACTGCATAGATGCTTCACAGAATAGTTGAGAAAAATCAGTGGTTTCTATGATAAATAACCACAAATCTTTACTACTTTCTGTAGTACATAGATATCTTTATTAAAGATTATTTTAATTTTTACTCCAACATTTCTCCGCTGCTTCAGCTACTGCTTGAAGTCAAGTCTATCATAAGATTCTGTTCCTGTTTAAATTTACCACTGGTGTGAGTTCCTTTGTTGTGGGTGTTTTTTTCAAGGAACATATATTCCATACTGTGTTTACTACTGAAAAGTGAGATTTTGATTCTGAATCAAGTAAAAAGACCAGATGAGCCTTGTTACACATTTAAATATGTTTTCACAATTTTCCTAAAAATGGTGCAAGAGTGTCATCCAATTGGATCACACAGAAGATCTTTCAGATTACCCCTTTAAAATAACATGCAATTGCTATGGAAATGAAGATAAAATTTGTAAGATATATTCTTCCCTTCTGAGCACAGAACAGTGATGATAACCTTGAGCCAAAGCTATGAGAACAGTAAAATATACTGTTCATGTCCACAGTCTCGATTTCTACAGAATTAATTATTTTAGTAGAATCGTAATAGGAGATCTGTGGAAAAGAGAGCTCTTTAGTGTTAATTTGGACCCTTGTCCTATCTTGAACAGATTCAGAGATATAATTGCTTTTGATCACCTTAAAAAAAATAAAAATAAAAAGGAAGAATCACAGCACTCAGTAGAACCAGCCTTGAAAAGCACTGAAGCACTGATTAGGTGCCAACTGAATTATAGAGTCACTCAGGAGAGGGGGTGAGTTGACATACACATGGATGCAGCCAAGGAGAACGCTGGTGACAAAAACTATTTTACCTACCAAAGAGAAGAACCTGCTGGTGGAGATGTTGTGCACCAAGTAAGTGGGGAAAAGTTTTTTTTGTTAACTTTAGTTTTATACTAAATACCAGTACTTGTAAAAAACAGCTGGTACATTGTTTCACTCATGTTAATCCTCTTACTTGCATCTCATCTCCCTGAAGTGACACAGCCTGGTCCAGCTTTCCCCCCCATACACACAAACCAGAGTTAGTGTACCTAAGCTTGCTGTCTCAACTTCAGTCATCCATAAAGCTGGAAAATCCTTGAATACGCAAGTATGCAAGCTCAAAATATTAATAAAGACAGAATGTTATTAAGACAAGCAACAGTCACAATGTTTCAGAAAACTCTCTGCCATAGTGGCAGATTCCTCTAGATCTGAATCTTGATTTAAAACACTACTAATCAATACCTTTTCATATTATATAGAAAAAAAATCTATAACTAAGGTGGTCAGTGCTGAAATCGCTGTAAACAACTTCTGTATATGTTTTTACACTTCTTCATTTCATGATCTGTTTTACGTGATGAGGAAATTGTAGACAATGGCAGCAGTAGTACGGCTGAGATGTTCAGTTATATCCCTTTCTACTAAGTGCGATTGCTCAAATCCTCATGGTAATTATTTTCATCCTCCTTCTAGTTATCTGTTTATCACCTTGC
The DNA here is from genome assembly GCF_013377495.2 of Cygnus atratus. Lineage (NCBI taxonomy): Eukaryota > Metazoa > Chordata > Aves > Anseriformes > Anatidae > Cygnus > Cygnus atratus. The sequence goes on along the minus strand of NC_066376.1, from coordinate 4,719,907 downwards.
AATAAATGGGGTTTTTATTTTAAGGTTATTCCATTAAAATCATGTTGATCAATTCAGAAAAATGCATGATTATAATCATGAACTCATCACATCTATTATGTGGCATTTCTCAATTAATTACAGTACATCAAGAGCATGTTATTTTTTGAATATATCCATGTATGCATTTAACACTGTTCTTCACAGTAACATTGTTCTTCACAGTAATAATGTAATCCCATCACAAAATGTTCAACAGATGCCTTTGCTTACTTAAGACATTTCCACATCGGAAAATAACACATACACTCATAAAAACACGATCTTCTACAATACTACAAGAATGTTATTGAAGTCATTGCATTATCTTTGTGAGTAAGCATATAGGAGACAGTCATCAATTCACTAAACATTGAACTAGCATCCTCTCTGCGTGATACCATGGTCATATTATAGCATCTTAGTACAAGATGATCCGGAAATTAAGAGAAGTGTAGCCAACAGAAATCACAGTTGCTCTTAGATGGTATACAATGACTTCAGTTGTTTGCTTTGTGGTTTGTTTTTTTATATACCAAAGTTACCAGTTTTAAAATGGAAAAACAAAGAGGAAATCTGGTATCATTTCATGTGCTTGACATCTTATGTTCTACCTGAAATACATCTATTGTAGAAGCAGTACATTTTAATATTGTGGTTGGGTTTTCGTTCAGTTTTGGAGGGAAAAAAAAGCAGCCAACACCACACTTCCTAAGCATGTTGGTATTCTCTGAAAATCTTCTACCTAGTGTGAGCAAGTATAAGTTGATACATTAATGCATTTCTGTAGTATTATTGCTGCATGTTCAATTGCAATGTAGTAGATTTTTTTTTGTACTTACGGTTTCAGGTTCTGCTTTCTTTTTTTCATTTCCCCCCCCCCCCCCCGATCAACTACTAGGTTGTGAAAGTTGCAGGATGGCACTCAAAAGTATAAAGGTTGGGTACAACCAGAAGATTTAGTCTTTGTCTAAAGTCCTCCCTAGCATTTATGGACAATTTCAGACATTCCTTAAAGTGCTCAGGTCACTTACACCTGGGGCACCATCTGAATCATGAAAGAGTAGTCCCCGCAACCCATGGCTGGATAGCCAGACCGACTGGTGTTTGAAGACACAGACTTCTTAAAGTAAGATCTCTCTCTACATTCTAGCCAAACTAGTTTGGAGTAGAATCATTACAGCCCCTGTAGTCTTCCTCTGGGTGGCACTAAGAATGTTTTCAAACGTCTACATTTCAAAAACGCAGAACCTGTTGTCTTGATCCTTTGTGTTACTTCGCTAACTCTCTACTCCATAAAACACAGCAGGGCAATGTGGCTAGGTCATCGTGAATTCCTTCTGATAGCTAAATAGGAAAGCCTATTGTTACATTGGGATAATACAGAAGATGGGATGATTCAGAAACTACATGACTCCCTTCTCCTGACTGTACAGACATTGTCCATATCTGCTTAATGGTTTTTTAATATAAACACATCTGTTCAACAGCTCTATCAGGATAGCTCTTAGACTCATGAAAGCTGCAAAACACACATTTCAATCTATTCACTCTGCCCTCGACTTTTACCGCCGTGCCTTAGGACTGTACCTTTCCTGTTCTCAGACTCTTAAGCACAATCAAATTAAGTGGCAAGTGAACAAATTTAACTCTGAATTTGCTAGCATTTCTGAATTTAAAATGAGACCTAAAAGGTTTATAAATCTATTTCTAATTTCCTTTATGTAAATTCACATTACATAGAGAAAACAAAAATCTGTCATTCTGTTTGTTTTGGGGCTTTGTAAGTGACACCATATTAAGTTATTTAAGCCCAGTAAAATTTAATGGGAGTTATTCCTGTTCTTGTAACTGTGTTCATTGCAGAAGATACTTCCAGAAGTGTGGTGAAGTCATTGTTTAATGTCTCCCCTGAGACTTCCAGCTATGTAATGTGATATTTCTTTTCTTCTCTTCCAATCTTTATTATTGCAGAAGCATATTTACACCATAAAAGCAGAGCAGCTGGCTAGTGACCCTTGGGAATATACTCTTGTTAACGAAGATTTTAGCCGTCTCCAATAGTTTACTGCATTCAGGTTGATTTAGTATGCTGAAAAACAATCCTATTTGAGAGCAACTTACCTTCTACTCACATACTCATTGTTTTCTAAAGTTCTGTCTCCCTTGGGAGAAGAGGAAAAGCAATATAAAAATCTTCTGGGACAACCATGTGGTAGTTAATGCAATTGCTTGCCCTAAGTTTTGCACTTTCAGTTTTAGAGTGAAGGAAAATGGAAGCAAAGGAAGAAATCACAAAGCAATGTTTTCAGGGTACCCACAGGATCTACACCTTCAGTAGGAGTCCTTCTACCTACAGACTAGAAATATTAATTGTTCTACAACACTTCTGATTTAGATCTTAATAGAAAATTAATATCTAGATTGTGAGACTATATTAACCTGTCAGTGTGTTCATATCTCCCTCCATTTAATTTTCATAGTTTTTGCTATTTTTTTTTTCTTTAATCAGTTAATTTTTTTCAGGTACAGTAAGTCATCCTCCAAAGAAGCGCGCCCATGGAAAATACCATACACTAGCACAAAATAAATCAATGATTTATTTATTTTAAAGAAGAATAAATGCAAGATAATGTCTCAGTTTAGAGGACTAAACAGACAACAACAACAACAAAAAAAAAAACCCATAGGAATTTCCAGGTTGAAAATTTTCTGTATGGTATAATCCACACTTCCCTAATTTGATATTATCCATCAATGACAGCAAGAACCAAAGACTGCAAGAGGAGGTGCACTAGATCAAAACAACCTTCTGCATTTCTCAAAAAGCGCATAAATGTTTGCATATGAGAACACTCACTCTAAAGGAGCTTGGCTAAACTCCAAACGCTAGAAAAAAGTCAATAGGCTATACCCTAGAAAATATATACACTTGTGGAATGAAAATAAGAATCAAGTTTGTACAACATTGGTGAGATTTTCCTCTGGAAGTAGTTCCATAGCTTATTTTCTAGGCTAGAAAGTTGCCTTTCACTAGCAGCCTGACTTGTGTAGTAGAACCTTCTATTCCTTTCTCTTTTGTCTCATAGGCTCACCACATCTGTAAATAAAACTTCTCACCATTCTGTACTAATTACGCAAATCTGCAGCCTTTAGAGGACTTACAATATTTATAGGTTATTGCAGAACACAGCAGTCCTTGGAAAAATCTTTTTGCCTCATTTTCTCCACCTTTAAATGCAGTTATCTACATTACTTCTTCATTTCTTTTACAATTCCTGAAAAAAACATCCTCTCTTTTTTTTTTCCTTCTTTTTACAAACATCAGATTGCTGTTTCTGCTTTTTCAGGTGGCAGAGCTGTTCTCCTACCAATCTTTCTGCTGCATGTTTAACAGGTTAGTTCCTCACTCGTTATATGTATGCAGGAAAGTGAAGAAGCAGGCACAAAACAGAGGTACTAAAATGGTGGAATCCTTTTACTGATTTAGATGAAGACTTCATGGACGTTTTTCTGGTTTGGCCACTATTAAGTACCACTATTGCAACCAAGGCAAACGGAAAAACAACCACAAGTGTCTGTGACATATCAAAGGGATTTTGTATTATTTTTAAAGATAAGGTAATAACCAACTGAAAGCATTTCACCCTAAATATGGAGTTGGAGACTACGGAAAAAAAACACTACCATATTTAAATAATGATTGAAAAACAAGGCCTGAGTGTGAATACTGGTTAACTTATTGTTCTTATGTTTATACACTGAACAGATTTAAATTGCTACTAAGAAAACGTATTAATTCGAACCGGAAACAAGCTTTCACTTAAATTAAGCATGGTAACAGAAATTAGTATTTCTCTTCTGTAGTATCTTGGGTTTAAAACTTAACTGCTTGACAATGAGCCTTTCAGCAGACCTTAGACATTAATAACCTCAAATTGTCTCCCTTATAACTTACAAGTAAGCAGTAAGTACTTCCTTACATATCAAACTGAATGTAACATCTTAAACTAAAATTTAAGCTAGCGAATCAACAGCCCTATCCTCCTTTCTTAATAACACTTTAAAACAAAAGAAAACCACAATGAAATATACTTTTTATTTCAAGTTAAGATAAAACAGGACTTACCACCCAAACTTACAAGTTGAATAGAAAAGCAGGCTCCTCACGCTGCAGTAAGCTGGCTACCATTACTGAATGGTGCATTGGGCGTTACAAGTACCGTGGCACTTCCCTGAGGCCTGTTCTCAACACAGCCGAAAACAGTCTGGGCTCTCCTTGTATCGTTCTGAAAACAGGACATCTTGCAGGGAAAATCATGAGCACTGGGTCCTGATCCTGTAGATAATTATTCAGGTAATCCACACACACACTGAAGTGTGAGGTGTGAGACATTTTTGAAGTGCTTGTTACACGCAAGAGACTACAAGGAAGAGATAACTCGACTACAGCTCCTTCCTTTTAGTTACTAGGAGAAGGTATCAGAGCAGGAGAATCATTTAAGTACAGCAACTTCTTAACCATGGGAGGCAACCTGCGTTTACGCACATGGAAGATGAAATCAAGGACAGCAAATGGATATCTCGACTTCTGTAATCTGTGAGATACCAGAAGAAGAAGATGCTGGTGTTGGTGAGAGTCTGGCAGATGAGGCGTGCTTGTGAGATACAAAGGGAGGGTGTAGGGGGAAGGCTGAGCAGCAGCAGGTTGCATGGGCTGGAAGTCCTGGAGAGAAGAGGAGCACGTGTTGTTTGCACAGGGCTGGTTCTGCTTGTACATGCTGTTCATTTAACACTGGGGTGGCATCCAAACAAAAACTTCACCTTTTTTGTGCTATAAAGGGACAAAGGCACGTGAAGAAGGTGCTGTCTTGAACACCATACCTCTGTCAGACACTCAAAACACCAGCGTTAACACAAAAAAAGTGACCTTGGATGTGATGTGGTAGTTTACTGTGCTTGCCTACTTGACTCTATCACGAGCAGACAGCTTGTCAAAAAGGAAAAAAAAAAGCAGAAGCTGGCTGCCAATCTTGACTCAAACATTCCTTACACTCACTAAATAAAGCAAAACTGAGCTCAGCCACCTCGCTGCCAACCTCGCAGGCTGAGAGGAGCGAGCAGGACGGGGGCTAACTCCTTTTGTCACACACCCATTTCCCTCATTCGCTGAAAAAAAGCAACCAAAAAAAAAAAAAAAACCAAAAAAAACCATAACCGCTGGGAAGGCACGAGCCGGAGCAGCGGCGCCTCACGGCTCTAGGCGGCGCAGCGAGCAACGGCCGGGCCCGGCGCGCACGCGCGCGGCCGTTGGGGAGCGCGGGCACGCGGGAGCGGAAAAAAAAAAAAATTATCCCCCCGCCTCAGGGGGCGCACGCACGCGGCCGTTAGCGGCGGGCACGCGCGGTAACGTCCCGCTAGGGCTCGCGCGCTGCGCGCGGCTCCTCGGCGCCCTTTCCCGCCCCGCGCGGCCGCCGCCCAATCAGCGGGCGGGCTGGGGGCAGAGCCAACGAGGGGTGGAGCGGGAGCGTGAGGGGAGGCTGCGGGCAGGTCCCGCCGAGCCGGCGGGCGGTGCGGGGTGTGAGGAGGGGCAGCTTCGTCCTCCTCCTCGCCTGTGGCGAGCAAACCTGCGTTAAAATGTCCCCCCCACGCCAAGTCCTGACAGTTCCACACACCCGTCCCCTCCCTCAGCGGAGGATGTGCCCCCACACAGCCCCGTTTAGGTGTAGGGCAGGGGAAGGTGGGCTGAGGCGCGGCCGCGAGCTGCGCGCTGAGGGGCTGAGGGAGGGGAGCGGGGCGGGGACGGCGAGGTGGGCGCCCGGCTGGGTGGGTGAGGGAGGCTGGGTGGGAGCCGAGCTTGGGCTGGAGGGGGCGAGAAAAGTTCGGGCTGCTTTTCGGGGGAGGAAGCTGGCAGGATTTTTGTTTGATCAACTTGGAGCCTAGGTGCTTTGTTTTCCACTTGGCGTTTCTCCGGGGTGCTCCTCGCCCGGCTACTCGCAGCCCCTCTTTTTTATGCGGGGGGAGGGCATCTCGCACGAAACTTTTACGGAAGGCGGGACTGAAACAATACCCGGTGCATTGTTTGAACGTTAAAACCTTCGGCGCTTGCTGCCTTTTTTTTTTTTTTTTTTTTTTTTTTGGGTACGGTTTTATTGCCGCCGCCGCTGCCGTTGTGGCAAGCGCGTTCCCTCTTGTGTTTACAGCCTCTGTGCGGGAGAGACGCTCGGAGGAAGGAGCAGGATCCCCGGGCTGCGTAAACAAGGAGAGCAGGAGCCCAGCCAGGCGAAGCTGGGAGGATTTCACCTTGTTGCTGCTTGTTTCGGGAGATTTTGCCTCCCCCCGCACCGCAGACCATCCAGCGGAGGGTTTCTTTCCTTGCTGCGTCCGCAGCCGGCCAGAAGCGAAACGCTTTCCGTGTTAGAGGTGATTTTTTTGTCACGGTCTCCCTGCGAGAAAGAAATCGGCACCGGTCTGCGAGGAGGAGGGAGACGCGATCAACTGAGGTTTTCCCTGCCTCCGGCTGAGAGTTGAAGTGACACCGCCGCTGGCCTGTGGCTGGCGAACTGCACGGCTCGCTGAAACCGCGGCCAGAGCCGCCCCAGTTACCTGCTCGAGGACCCTTCTAAACCCTTCTGTTGACGGTGGAGATTTGTATCCAGAGGAAAATCGGATTACTATAAACTATGCAGAGCTTTGCGGGGATATCTGGAGACTACTCTGTCTGCATGGCTAATCTTGAAATTGTCTGAATAAATCCATAGCACAAGGAATAGAGATACTTTCAGTTAGCATTTTTTTTCCTTGGTGCTTCCCCCCCCCCCCCTCTTTGCACAAGAATTTAACACTTTCACAGCAAGGTTTTGCGGGAGAATGGGACACATGCCGGAAAACTCATCACGCTTCAAGAATATCACGGGGTAACAGTTTCTGTCATCCTTGCGGTATGAAAGGTACTCTGGATCGTCTGCTGGTGGCTAACATGGATCAGGCTTTCTCTGTGTCTGTTACAAATGTGCTGAAGGATCCGGATTTACTGAAATACTGACGCCAATAAACTTGCTCCATCTCTGTTGAAGGCATTGGATGTGACAGCGCAGAGAAACATGTGTTTCACATTTCTGACTGGTTGTTTTGGCGCAATCAATACCTCCACAAGAAACATTGACTTAGGTGGCGACTATAATACAGTGAGGCACACGGAGTGCTGCCTTCGGGTTGCATGCAAAGTGAGCATAAATCAAAGAGTCCTCGGTTGCCGTGACGTGGGGGCTTCTGCTCCCCCAAAACTCCGGGGCAAAGGCAGCTGGCGATGTTCCCAACCCACCAAAGAGAGCCCGGCCTCGGGGTGCGGAATGAGCAATGACCAAAGCGCTGTCAGGAGTGGCAGGCAGTCGGATCCGTTGGGGATCAGTGAGGCAATAATGGTTGAAAGAAAGGTGGATCGCGAAATTATTGCCCGGAGGAATAGCAGGCGAGACGGAATGATGATGAAGTTAAACTTCTGTTTCTTCTTCTGTCGGGGATGGTGGGCGTTTCTGTTGCTTCAGCTCCACATGTTGCAAGCACTGGCACAAGGTACGGCTAGAGACATTTTTGTTTATAGAAATGCTGCATCTGCCTTCTAAGAGGAAAGAAATCTTGCTAGGGTAAAGATATAACATTTTACTTCATCCCTGTCAGAGGCAAACTGCAGGATTTGCACAGAGCTGATTTCATGTAGGAATGGTCATTCATTATACACAATCCTGTCTTTATGGAGCAGGGATTTGCAAACTGTACCTACATGTTTCCCTTTCTCATCCTCCCTTCTTTCCCCTGTCCCCATCTCCCACAGAGAATCAAAAACCTTATCGGGACCAAGTCTGCATTTTTATTTACTTAAATAAGTCCATCGTGTCAGTTCATTTTCATTTAGGCAGCAGAAGAGTTAACTGCTGGTTGTGTGCGTTTAAAAACACTGTGCACTGGGATAAGTTATTAGGAGAAGGGGACTCATAAATCCGCTGACTAGAACTAAATCAGGCATGTAAAAGGAATTCTTTAAGCATATGAGTACTACTCTATGTGAACCTCGGTTCGAGCATTGTTCATTTCTTTTGGATTGCCAAGTAACATTTACCCGAGACAAAAACTGCAATTGATTCGGATCTGAGCATTTCCACATCAGAGATCCTTGCAGTCAAATGAGTCACTTGTAAATGAAGGGTCAGAGTCGACCAATAGACTCTAAATATCAAGTGTCAGTCACTTTGCATGTAAATTCTCTTCTCAAAAAATCACCAAATGTAGCTTAATTCTTAATAATCCTTTGACAGAGTAAACAATAAATGGCAGGCAGAAGCATTACAGTTCGCTGCGCAAAATAACATGCTGAACAAACGCAGCTTTCACTTTCTTTGCTGGGCTGAGTTTTATTGCAGTGTGCATTGTCTGGCAGAAGTGGTATGTGTCGTACAGTGCTGAACTGTATCGTGTGGGACGATGAGTTAGTTATTAAAAGCGGAAGTTAATACTCTCCGAAGGGGAATGGTCTTTGTGTTTTAGTTCTTTGTTTCCGAGTATTTCGTAGGGAACAACAGTGCATTCAGTTTTAATAACTGGATGGGCTCATGAGTTGAGGAAGAGAGGTTACAGAGCCAAGTCTGCTCTAGTTTGTCTGCTCAGGGCTTACTATTGCACCTTCTGAAAGTTTGGAGCCGCAGGATACAGAAGAATTTTGAGCCAGTGTTTAATAATGGACTCCACCCTCATAAACCTTTTTCAGTGCTTTGTTTATGCTGTCTATCCCATTCCCAAACTTCTTATGCTGAGGCCTGCAAGCCCTAACAGGGTATTGTTATTTTGAAACAGGACATACCTGAAATAATTCTCCCTGCAAATTAAAATTCACATAACTTTTTTGTTGCCTTTGGTACTTGTTGTTGATAGATGCCAGCATGATGCTTCATTCGGGAAAACAAATGCTGATTATTCTTGGTGTTTACATTAAAAATGCAAAAATATTTCATTCAAGACAGTTTTAAGGGCAAGTGATTCAGGAATCAACGTGGATGTCATGTAAAACAGTTTTCTATGGTTTAGTAGTAAACTAGCCATCATGTTGGATTAAAAAGTGAGTTGAAACTTCTGTTTAGCACAAACTACGAAAAAAATATTTCAATAGCATATTTCAGATTACTAAGCATTTGCAGCATTATCTGTTTTAGGTCCTGTATCTCTTGAGGAGTTATGTGGTGGTCACAAGCTGTTCTAAAGAAAACTCCCAACACCAAGTTAGTTTAACCCACCAGTAAATAAGAGAGGAGGGAAAGTGGAAAGAGTAAGATGAAATATTGGTGTAGATAAAGGTATGGAGTTTGGAAGACACTAAACAATGAAAGAAAAGAAAACAATTATAATATATGTTTCTGCATAATATAGTGCAGAAAATGCATCTTACAGTTAGTCCTTTATAAATTCTTTGACAGATAACTAATGTGGAGGTCTTAATGCAGAGTGCTTCTATGAGGTTTTCACAAAATTTGTGTTCATTTATAACTCATGGTTCTTTTGGCTCTTTGAATTCAAATGGATTCTAATACACCCATCATTTGTATGCCAAAATTTACTTTGGAGATATGATGACTTTTTTTATAAAAGACCTTCATGAAAATAGACATTCTGGTACAGCCACAAAAAACTTTAATGGAATGATGTGGTCATATGCATGACAGATTTACATGACTCCAATCTCTTTATGTGATAAAGAAATGAATGTTCTAAATATATGGGCCATGGCTATTTTGATGAATTACAATACTATGCTATAACCAGCTAATGTTTCTGTAATAACCACTTCAGCATTAAAGAAATAAATATTTCAGGCATACTGAAATATAGGTTCTAAATTCATGGGAAGCAGATTAAATAGTCGTTGAGATTAAGTGTGTTATACTGTAAAGTGAATGGAATAAAGTATTTTCAGCTGCAACAGGTGGTTTGAGAATTCTCTAGACTTGAATCATCATCCATGTACAAGAAGATCTAGAGGTGAACTGTAGGCAGAACCACTCCTAAATTCATTTTTTACTTAGCTTTTCAGCTCTCCATCTTCTCTGACAGCTGTGTTAAACAGTTATAAAGATTTACAGGATTGCATTTTCCAAGTAAATTTAATTGTTATGAATCATACATTAGTTTACTGTACTGCATAATCAAGCATTTTCTTCAAAGCTTAGTATTTTTGGTGCAGACCTGCTCATCATGGAAGTCATTTTCTGGTGGAAGAAGCCGACGAATGACAAATGCTGTGGCCTGTCCCATGAACATAGCATTGGGAGTACCGTTCTAGGCTGTTTTGGTCACAGATCTGCGTAGGCATCCATGCAGACTGCGCACGTTTCACTCTACTTACCATCCCAGTCTGTGAATGTAAAGGTTGTCTGGCAAACTAGCCTGTGAGAGTCTGAAAATTGGTGTACATTTCTTTGCTTATTTAGTTCTTTATGTTTGTTAGCCTCTGCCTGATGCCCCTTTTCATGGCAATTTTGTTAAATTTGAGTATTAGGTACTAGTTAGCCTTAAGTCATTGTGTGTCATCAAATAGTGATGAGGTGCTAATTGATAATCACCATCATTATCAAATCAGAATTTGCAAGGTGATGGCAGAGGTGAAATATTTCAACACAGGAACTAATATTATTTTGCAGTGACATCTAGCTTACTAGTGCTAGGTTACTCTACGTGCATCTTAATGGAGTTAAGTACCTTCCCAATGTCTTCGGTCAAAGAATTAATACTTAGAAAATATACTTCTTTTGGATTGATGTCTGTAGTTCAGAATGATCTTAAAATAGATAAAACCAATGCACAGCTTTAAGTTTCTCCAATAGGAGATGGCATCTTTAAATATTAAGAAAGAGAAGCTTGTCTGAATTTTCTTAGTTTAACAGCAGTGGAAGTGTAATCTTTTTATGCCACTTGGTGAAATCTATAATTCAGCATTCTACAAGGACCTGAATGCGTATTTAAGGTGGTATTGATATCCGTTGTGCTTTGACAGAAGCAGTGATGTGAAAGGTAGTAGAAAATGTTTCTGGGGCCCAGCTTTTTGAATTCAAATATTTGATCTTCTGTAACTTATAAATATGCTAAGTGTAGGAAGTGTTTTCAAGCAAATTTCCAACTGCATTTGGTGTGCAGAAAAGATAAGTAACCTGCACAGAGTATTTTGCTGTTGGAAGGACAGAGTTTCATGTGAAGGCGATACTTACTGGAGAATGAAATGCATTATGAATTAAATGTTGAATGGTGCATGTCTAATTGAAAGAGATTCTGGTACTGTTTTTTGGAAACTCATTAATGTACACTGGATTTACTTGTATTCCCTTTCTTCAGAAGAACATTTTAAACGTGTGCTAGTTTTTTAACAGGTAAATTCTTTGCGTATATAATTATAATAATAAAAAATGGATTTGAAGGAGGTGTTACAAACCAAGTATAAGTAGAAACAGGATGGAGAGAGTAGGCTTTTTCTGTGGCCCTATCACCCAACTTTTAACCCTACAGTGGTAAATCTAAGTTTGCTCTCTTATTTTTGCTGAAAAATGACTTAATCTACTTCCTAAAGCAAATTCAAACATATCTGTTAACATTTAAAGTATAGTGTTTCAGACGGTTTCGTGAGAGTGCCCTGTTACAGTGCTATTAGAGGGGCAGGAAGACCATATCTAATAGGTGTTTATCAGTGTGTTTTCCATGTATTACCAGAAGATACTTAGACCGGTGATGACCTAGGGGCAGAGGGAAGTTGTGGCGGTTCAGTCTCAGAGTTTTGCAGCACAACTTTCACATCACTTAAGAAAAAGGGAAGGGAATCTGCTGTGCCCATGTATTGTTGTCTTTGAAAGGTTATTCTGGAAGGTTCTGCCATCTCAGTGGTGTACTTGTCTATTCTGAACAACAGAGACAAATATTCGCCAATATTTTAAAGATTATCTGGCTGATTAAACAAACTGTAGAAATGTTAATAAACAATCTTAAAGTGAATTATTATGACGCTGTGTGAAGGGCTTGGGCTTCTGGATGTCTCAGGGTGTTTTTCTGTTTGATTGTTTCTTCTACTGTTCTTACCAGCACGTATCTACACATCTTGAAAGCACTGTTGATGAAAATAAAACATTTTCATCCATCTACCAACTTTGTATACAGCTTTACCTGAAGCTGTGTACATTCTGACGGGACTGGTTACTTGGTTCACTGGGGCCTTTTTGCTGTAATGAGTCTGTGGGCAGGCTGAAGGCAATTAGATTCCACATGGAGCAAAATCCTGCTCCTGCTGAGCTCATTGCAGAAAGAGCTTTTTCTACTGTATATGCTGAAATCCTTTGCATATATAATATGTATTTAAATACTTTTTAATGAACAAATTGATGATTTGTTGATCCCTTTGTGGTCTTCAAATTTTTTTATTTTTATTTTTTTTTCTTGAAGTTATATAAACTAGATTAATTTTCAGAAAGATTTGCTCAGAGATTAGAACATGCCAGAACTAAGGTAGCTAGTGCATCTTTAATCTTCATTCCTTATGCGTGAGCATTATGATTAGCTTTAAACTGGTACACTATATTTTACAGCCTACCTTAGAACTAAGATTGAATAGTGCTCACTGATTAACTTTTCAGTATTTTGTTTTCTTGTCAGTGCTTGGACCCATCTTTCATTTACTTCAAATCTTTTAAATTCCACACAATAAGACTTTTGTGTGGACGAAAGGAAGAACTCTTAGCAGCTATAGCATTGCATTGGATTAGGCTACTTAGAGTTTTTACAGCTGGAAAGCAGGTGATTGGTGAGACTTGGTTTCTATGTGTGAGTGACTAAGGAGTGAGTATTTTCTGGTGAATAAAGACACTTCTCTCCATGTGCCTCAAAGATGACCCTTCACCAGCCTTACAGATCAAGCAGAACAAAAATATAACTCTGTGAAAGGTCTGTTCCTGAAGAAGTTGGGGCTCCTGGAGTTCTTTTTGCCTGTGGTGATGTTGGTCTTCTTACAGAGTAGTTGAGACAATTTCATAATTTTCATTCCCTAGGAAAAAATACTTTTCTTACTCTGATAAGTAGTCAAGTGGTTACACACGTAGCCAAATTCACTTTTGCAGATGTGTAGTAGTTGGCACACTTTTGTATGGGAGGTGTATTGTTTTCTCAGTTTGTTCGTTATGAATGGGTATTAAATAGATGCAATTTTTTTTTTCAGTTAACTAAAACTTTCAGATTCCTTATGGACATGGTCTTTGAAATGCCAGAGCCCTGGAACTTCAGTGGTTCTACAGGGATTAGTTCATGTGGCATTTACAGGTCTGACTTCAAGGGGGTTACATGGTTGAGGAGGGAAGAACCTTTTATTTTAACATACATACTGGCTTTATTACTTTTAAACTGCTATGGCTGTTTTTTAAGATCTTGGAATGGGTTGCCTGGGGAGGTGGTGGAGTCACCGTCCCTGGGGGTGTTTAAGGAAAGATTGGACGTGGTGCTTGGGGACGTGGTTTAGTGGGTGATGTTGGTAGTAGGGAAATGGTTGGACCAGATGATCTTGGAGGTCTTTTCCACTGTATCTATGAATACAGTGTTTAATTAATTATGCATTATACAGATGCTTGGCTTGTAGGCATACATGGTATTTGCGTGCTGTACCTTGAGTGTTAGTGTTTTTGGTTTGCTTAAAGTTATTTTTTGTTTTGCTCTGGCTCCAAAAAATAATAATCCTGTTACTACAATACATAGTAGTCTGCAGCTAATCATATGTTTTCTCTGTGAAATGCCCTGTAATACAACTGGCACCCTCAGTAATATTGAAAATGTAGGCTTTGAAAGGGTAAGTGTTTGTAAGGCTAATTTTCAGCTGTTTTAGCTCCCTGAACTAGCTGAAACTGTGGTCACAAAAGCATCAGGGATGCGAAAGAGGTGATGGGAATATGTGGCCAGGGGCATGACCCTGGCAGCCATCACTAAGATGAGTTTAAATTGTTAGAGAGGTTTCAGGTTTAGACAAAATGCAAGGGAATGTGCAAGCTTACAAACATTTGGAGGCTGGTGTTCCTGGATAGAAAATGGAAAGGTTAGTGCCTTTAGAGGGGTGGTTTGGAAGACTTAACATAGGGTTTCTTCTCTGAAAGACACTTAAGGGAGTTTCTCCCTGTGTTAGAGGGAAGCTTGTCAGGTAAAGTCAGACAATGTGAATATTCCCCTTAGCCCCCTTACATCTAAATTCTTGAAACCTAAAAGGGGAATAATGTATTTTTTTCCTCTGTCTTGTCTACTAAAGTTGCAAATTCCATAGATATTACTTGTTAACATTGGTATCAAATATGCAGATTCAGCAGGTGAAAATGATGATACGAGCTCCAACAACTGATAAAATGAAATCTTTAACACCACTTTATGCAAAATGTGGAAGTGGATTGTACAATCTTATGGTATGTCACAGTATTGAGATAAGTTCTGAAGTGTCATTCTTGATAAACGATAAAGCATTTGTGGGATTTAGGCAGATAACCTGAATCTTTAATCCTGTTTTTCACATTTCCATGCTCTATTGCAGCAGCCTGAACAGAAAGTTGATTCTGGTAGATAAATCATTGTCCCTTAGGTCTATTTAAACCACTTTATGGGCTTTCAAGCAATAAGCCATATATTTTTTTAATAAACTCCTAGGTCTAACAAGTTATCTAGAAAATAATTTGTTGGATATAGCCTTCTTGGACCAGAAAGTAGACAGTAATGATACATAGCTCCAGTACATGTTGCTAAAGTGGTCCCACATTGATTCCAGGATGAAATTGAAGAGTTCTTAACTTATTATTACACAAAAAAAATCAGAAGATCTGGTAGATGCCACTTCCAACCTCATTTTCATATTTATCTAACTCTGTACATGTTGTGGCTTCGATAAGTGCTTTTGGCATTGAGTTTATAGGAAGTCTGCTCAGCAGCATTACTACCTCTTAAGGGAAGTACTAAGAAAATAATGAAACTATAATTCAAATATGTCTAACATTTAGACATATAGAAAAATACTTTTCTTTATATCGGACTGTTTGCTCGTCTAACGTTTGCATCTAATACAGAGTCGGTAGAACACAGTCATTGTTATCTTCCTTGTGCGTTGGAGAGCATCCCTTCTTTCTTATTTCTTATCTTTAAGGAAGTGCAAAGGACATTCATGACTAAGTAGTTCTGAAATAACTAAATGGTATACAGTGATTGGAAAATAAATGCTTAGCACTATGGCATAGCTGCATTTCAAAGATAATGCTTTCATTGTAACATGGAACGAATGGCAAGTGACACAGTGCTGTAGTATTGAAGTGGGTAGGAGGAGGGAAGGAAATTACCTCACGGTATTTCTAAATGGGTGTACTGATTGTTGTGTTTTTAAGTTCTCTGGAATCTGTGCATGTAGAGGTACTACTGACCTTTCTTTCAGATTGTTTGGGGCTGTTTTCTTTCCTTCAGCGTCAGAGGTTAACTGATTCTAACCTATCACGTTAACACAATATTTGTAAAATAGCGCCCTGGTGTTTTCTTCCCTGCTGTACTCCTTGCTTAGGAGAAACTCTTTGTCCATCAGCAAATATGGCCTTTAAACTCAGCGAGCACGCCTTTTTTTTTTTTTTTTTTCCCCTATGATATGCATAAAAACTACCGTTGCTTAGTTGATAATGCTCTGGAAACACTGCTGTTCATACTGATGAGTACTGTCTAATTGCTCGTATATATGCCCGTCTGTGTGCCTCGCTGTTCTCCTCTGTTTGCTTTATCTTTCTGTCCCAGGTTGATATAACCTTTACCACAATGTAGTTCGGATCTCTGGTTATTGTATTAGTTACTGTAACACACGTAATGCCTACTGCTAGTAAATGACTGAGGTGATAGTTTAAAACCCTCTTTTTTATTTGTGAAATACAGAACAGATTCCTTAGTTATCCTCTAATGGGCCACAGAATAGGTTTTCTAGGACACTCGTGTTGTCTGAAGCAGGGCTTTTATTGTGCTAGAAGGCCTTATTCACAATAGGTAACCAGAAAGATTGTTTCATGGTGGGTTATCCCACCATTTTCAAAAATGTTAGGTAAGACTAAGAGACAAAAGATCAAGAATAGTAACTCCTGTATTTTGCCTTATGTTATTTTTAACGCTAAGAAGTTAGTTGCTTTTTGTTGTTGTTTCGTTTTGTTTCTGAAGAGGGAGTAACTGAAGATACTTCTAAAAAACTTCTTAATATATGCCACTTCAAACAGCAGATTTTAAGGTAAATGTTACCCACCAATTCCCCATTTTCCATTAAAAATATTTTTTTTCAAACATAATTGGTTACTTATCATTAGCAACGTCGAATATGTCTCAGATGGGGAAAAATCATGGATAATTGTTAAATTAATTTCCTGAATCAGTATGTGTAAGCATCATTTAGAAAACATATTCTAAAAAGAAAAGATTCTTTATAGTTATCTTAAGCTCTTTTATTTCTTTTTTAAGTTCTGTGCTATCTTCTCTCTGGGAGAGTTTGCAAGACTCTCAGCTTTTATGAACTACTCCTGAGAGGTCTGTGCTTTCTGCTCTTGAAAAGAATACGTATATTTTATTTAAAAACTTCCTGAAATTTGTAGACTGAGATAAATTGTTTCCTTTTCACAGAGCCTAATCGTGCTAGTTCTGGTTATCCCTACAACAAGACTAAAATTCTACTTTTAAACAGTTTTGTTCGTTGCCATGGGAGACTAGGTTAAATGATTTTGCCTTAGTTCAACAAGCAAAACAGGCTTATTAGTACCCAGTGCCTTTATTTCAGGTTCCCCTATACCTGTGTCAATATCAAACTTTCTCACATTTTCATTATATATGATTTATTAATAGCTTCTAATTGGTAAAATATTTATACATATTTTTTTCCAAATCTTCGGTTGAGAATTGAGAGCAAAAACATGTCAAACTCGAAAGTTTTAAGTGCTGGGAGTTCAATGCCACATTCACTATGTAAATATATCATGATTAAAGTAAGATGCCTGGTCAATTCCATTCAAGTATAATTTTCAGCTTTTTTTATTCTGGATTTAGCTTTGTCTTCTGCTACCTAGAATCTGAACAGACATACTTATGGCACACTAGTCAGTAAAAGTCTGCTACATTAACTGTTGTACTTGGTAAATTTGACTGCAAATTAATTGCATTGCAGTTTTGCAGTCCGGACAAGATCTAAAATTTAAAATTTTGATGGTTTCAAATTGTGGGTGTTACTATTAAAACAACAGCAAAAAAAAAAAACAAACAAAAAATAGTAGGGTAGCTAGTGAGAAAATGTAATATGGCTCTGCAACTGGACAATCCTAATCTCTTGGGCAGAGATGAATACTTTATCTGTAACAATGCAGAATGGAAGCTTGATGCCTGCTAAATAGCTTTCACCAACAAATGTGTTATCACTTTCAGCCTAAATGCTCTTTGACTGAATAGAGATAAAACACTTTTTTCATTTTTTTATGCATTTGACATTATTCTGAATACATCTATTTTAATATTTCCTTTCTATAGACAATTTCCTCTGTACGTTGGCAGGCAGTGAGGAGACACAAACACAACTAAAACAGGCATATGTCATGGTAAAAGGAAAACCTGTCAGCAGAGGAAGCTGTTGGCAGAGGGAGCTTCCAAAATTACCTCAGGTGCCTTCCCCTAAGTGGCTGAGTCCAGCAGGGTTCAGTGCAATGATGATACTCTTTGGTCTAGGCTCTACTCTCGCTGAGGTGCAACTAAGTAGGATTTTGTTTTCATTGTCCTTTAAATGCTTAGTTTCATTTGTGATAGCTATTAAATGAAGGATGTCCTTTGGAGAGCAAACAGGAGTTATTTTTCTATACTTACAAATGACAAAATACGAAAGATTTCACCCACTGATAAGTACAGTAATAAAGGGAAGTGATTTATCAATATGAATTGTTGGCAGGTGAGTTGGGAGGCAGTATTTTTAATCTTCTAATTTTGTTCTGTGTCTCCGTTTCACCGCTGCCAATATATTCTTCCATTTGGGAAGAACCTCTCCACGAGGGTGTATTCTGATCTCAGAGAAAGTTACGTGCCCACAAGTTTTCAACCATGTGCTCATGTAGCTGGTTAACAACAAGCTTAACTCCTCTTGATCGCTCTGAGTAACTGTCACTTTGTGCTTGTGCAGTCTGGTCAAAAAGAGTTATTAGGTTAAGAAATGATCAATTATTCATTTCATTAGTTAATGTCTGTCCTGATGGTTTAAAACAAATGAGGTCAGAGTGTTAACATTGTTTATTACAAATGAAGTGCTGATTACGCATGGATTTTCACACTTTCATGTGAACAAATGCCTGTTTTGTTACAGGAATTCTAAATATCTTCCTGTAGAGGTTCTGGGCTTTCTAACTACTGATAAGCCTGTTTTTGTGCAAATGTTCAGTGCAATGGAGTAAGCGTTAGCTGTCACTTTATTAAAATTAATGGCATAGCTACCCATGTTTACTTGGAATTCATTGCAGCGTGAAGTGAATAGGCATTGGTGCTTTGGTAAATTATGTCATGTTGCACATTTCTTAAAACCAATTAGTGAGTGTTGGTGTTGGGCATGTGCAGCGTATGTAGTTGTCACTGGCACTTGAATTTAGTAACATCCAAACCAGTGTGTTTACCAGGAGAGCTCTGTTGGAACTATTAACATGTGCCAAAGACAGTGGATATTGTAGCACTTGGGGAAGAAAATGTTTGCTACTGTTCTGTTTCAAGACAAGACGTTGTACTGTTTTAAGGACGTGACTGCCTAGACTGAAAGAGCTCCCAAAACCAGTATGGGAGATGCTAGATATAGATTTCCTATAATTCAGTCAAATCTTACATCCCACGTGAAAGGCAAATGTCGATTTCATACAAATTTGCAACTCTGTTGCTTTTCCAGATATCTAAGTCTCAGCTGCCTTGAGGTTCTGGAAAAGAGGCTACATGCCGAATAAACTGTATGCATGCCTGCTAGGTCAGATGCTGCATGGAGGCAAATAAAACACAAGACGTAACTATTCAGAGCTCATGGTGTAAGCTGACAAGTAGAATGCACTGTACATGTGAAGAACTGTCCATAGTGATTGATATACTGGAATTTTCAAAGCCTTCAGTGTGTTCCAGCCCTGTGAATTCCTATTACTGTTGCTGGTCAAAAGATCTTTTATTTTTTCTTATTTTTGTATACAAAGTATTACTTCTATAGACAAAGTATTACTTCTACACAGAAAAAAGAAAGTTTTAAATTAACATGTTATTAGACATATTAGTGCTCTGCATGATTATGTTTTCCAAAATTTGATTTTAATGTATCTGCCCTGTTTTTAATAATTCTTTAATCTTTATTCATTCCTTTTTTATCTGGTTATTTTTTTAATCTTTAATAATTCTTTTTTTATTAGGTTATTTTAACATTTCTAAAATAATGTTTTGTGTCATTTGGCATTGAGTTAAATAACTGTACTCAGATTTTTTTACAGATTTTTGTGGCTCTGTGGCAATTCAGAACTACGACTCTCAGCATGGAGCATAAGATGGAAAATGTTGTCCTAATAATAATTTCCACCCCTAGTTCCTTCTCCCCTACTCAGTTGCCTTCACTTGATCCTCCAGTTCCTTCTGACAGGAGCAATGTGGTGATAAAGAAATGGAGGCAAAAAAAAAAAAAATGTAGGTGAGATGCAGAAATACTATGAATCTACATCCTTAACTTAGTTCAACTAACAACATCTGTTTTCAAAAACTCATTTTGGAGGCCTCCTCTTTTTGTTTGTGAGGTTTATTTATTTATTCATTTTATACCTTGTATATTGACAGAGAGAAACTGTGAAATTGCGTGATCTTAAATGGAGATCTTAAATCTCATAAATCTACATGGTGAAATGTAATAATGTTAGAGTCAAAGCACTTGTGGTTATTGAATTAGTTGTGCTTTTTCATATCACTGTGTGTGTAGTAGTTCTGTAAGAAACAAAGTGTTCAGATCTTTCAGACCTACTGTTTTTGAAGAAATATCTGAATGCAGCAGGTTTCAAGCTCTCTGAGTCCTTGGTAAAGGGGTGAACAATTGCCACTATTGGTCATTCATTAAGTGTGGTATTAAATCTGCGGGTAAAAAGCGAAGTGCATTATCACATTTTCATGTAGCACAGAAAAGGTCTTAGTTTTTTGTTGTTGTTGTTGGCTTTTTAGTTGTTTTTGGTTTTGGATCATCTAGTACATGTCTCCTGTATTTTAGGACTTGCACTAATTTACAACTTTTTACAATGAATCCTTTTCATAGGAGGAAACTAATGACCATCAAACCTAGTATCATAAAAAGAAAGGTTATGCTTTCTGTGGCCTGGTTGAATATGATAAGTAATGTAATTTTACTAATAAAATAATGTGTATAAAAGTAGGTGATTTTAATTTAAGTGGTATTCAGCAAAGCTTACACGTTTAAAATATTCTCCAGTGATTTTTACTTAATATATTGAAGATTTTTATGCTTTAAACTTTCACGTTGCTATTATACTGTTCTTAATAGTTTTGCTTTATGCATTTAAAAGCTTTGGTTGCATTGGGGCAGTTTTAAAACTTTTCTGGTAGAGTAATTAATATATACTATAGGGGCAACTAATAAATATTAAAGTTACACAGATTAATCCCAATGAATTTCTTTAATGTCAGTGCGTAAATTGCATTGCTCTTCTTAATGTCAGTCTAATCTAATTTTTTGCACAGAAGCAAATGTGTTTCTTTGTGTGTGAAAAAGGATGTGCTTCAGCAGGTTTCAGGAACTGAGAAATTAGTCTATCCACTCATACTACTGGTGGGAAGTAATACCTGTTAAACATAAAGAGTTTGTATGTAAGTATTTCATGATGCAAATACTTGTCTTCTGGGATATATGTTTTTTAAAGAAGTTCATAATAAAGCAAAGGAGTTATGTGTTTTGTTTTGTTTTTAATAATTAAAAAAATATCTATTTTGTCTCTGTAGAAGAGACTTAATAAACAATCAGGTTGTTGAGAAGATCAAAAGCAGAAAAGGAATAATACATAGCACTTTTGCCTGAACCAGGAAAAGATATGACATGAGACTGTATCTTCATGTGTACTGTTAAGTAAAAACATTAGTATATTTTGATTAATGTTGCTTAGCACGTTTGATAGCTCACAAAGTTAATAAATGACAGTCACAATCTTCAGTCTTCTATTGGAGTATGTGTGGGATACTTAATAAAGTTACTTAAGTCTTAAATGTAGATGCTTATGAAGCTATTCAAAACAGAAACAGCAATACTGATTTTTTTTGAGTTGTATTTTACTTGGCTATACCAGATATGTAAATGCCCAGCCATAAGAAGACATTATTTATTCTAAGCCTAATCCTTTTCTTTCAGTAGATTCAAAATAAAGATGCATTCTCAGTCAAATATTTAGATTTATCCTGCTTTAAGGTATTTCACAGTCCAAAATAATTAAATAAATAAATTAGTGAAAGGATTTCCTCTAATTGCCATGATTTAAAAAAAAAAAAAAAAAAGGCAATTAAATTAAAGATGTCTAATATTCTTATGTATCTTTCTTAGTGTTGTGACTCTGAAGTGTGGCATATCCCATCACGCTTTCAAAAAGAGTAGTTACTTACCAAGTATGTTCTCCCAGATACCCTCTAGTCTGTATTGTTTTTAAGACTGGAGATATGTAAAAGAGTTTTATTTGGTTACCGTGACTAGAGTGGCAGATGAATCTGTTATCATTTATCTTCTTCCGTGTCCTGATGGCTATTTGATCTTGGATCCTATTTCTTTTCGTACATTATCATCAGAATTGTTTATCAAGTTCCAGGCAATTAACCTATGCAAACTCTTTCAAGGCATAAAAGTCTTTGCAAGTGCTGGTGAAGGTAATAATACTGCATTGATACTGCAAATATTAAATTTGTTGGACATAACTTTTATGACTAGTTACACTCTTGGAAAATTAAAGAATTTTTATTCTCAGATACTAACTTTCATTCTCAGATAACTAACACAGGACTGTCAGTTAAGAGTTTGGTTTGTAATAGAATATATATGGCATGAAAATCAATAAGTGATAGTAAACTTGAAAGCATATTATGCCAATTGTAATGGTTTCCTTTCATTGCAGATTTGTACTTGACGCTGCAGGGTATGTATGGGCTATTCAGTATCAAGGAAAAATATAGCAATGTCCATTGTTTTCTTGATTGTTTCTCTGACTTCTGGAGCAGATAGCTACCTCAAATATTCATTTAATATTG
Organism: Cygnus atratus; assembly: GCF_013377495.2. Taxonomy (NCBI): domain Eukaryota; kingdom Metazoa; phylum Chordata; class Aves; order Anseriformes; family Anatidae; genus Cygnus; species Cygnus atratus. Next base: position 4,697,554 of record NC_066376.1, on the reverse strand, counting down.
ATTGTTTATCCATAAGAGTGAAATTCCCTTTATGTCTTCATCCCAGATAATTTTGTAATATGTTGTCTCCTTTCACTTTGAAAGAACTTAAAAACCATTATCTAAAAATGTAACAATTATAGATAGAATAAATGCCCTACAGTATTGAGCGTGAGAGAAACAAAACATTTATTATGTTGTAAACTTAAGTTGAGCAGTAACAATATTAATTAGAATATGAAAAGTAATAAGAGTAATAAGAGTTTTGTGTGTATTCAGTTTAACACTTATTTTTCTTTCCTCTTCTACATCAGGAAGTTCTTGCAGTAGTGCAGGAAAACAAAATATTTAGAGAAATAAGAATAGTGATTATTAAATAGCAGTTTTTTAGGACAATGTTTAGGTAATTTCATGATTCTGGAGGTGAAAAGTGGTAAAGTGGGAGGAAACTAAACTCATTTTAATTATAATATGATCAAATTTGACAATTTGAGAATTTAGAAAAATCACATCTAATCTTGATAAATTATTTCAACAGGAATTCACAATTTCTGTTAATATTATGTGTTTATAAGTAACTGTATTCTTTGGCTTGACTCCTGATTCTGCCATGTTTTCAGGGGAGGAATGTTTTTTTTTTTTTTTTTTTTTTTTGGTTGGTTGGTTTTGTTCTGCTCAGGAGGCAATGAAGAATGGGAATTATGCATGCTGAATCCTTCTACCCCTATCCTTATGCGTAGCTGCTTCCTAGACTTTGGGTGTGTTTTAAATTCCCCAGCACCACAGAAAAAGCATGCTGGGGACTTTTTCTATGCTAAAGTGTAGGACAGCTTTTTTTCCTTATGGAAGCAAGGACAGATGTCAACTGTTGCTTGTCATTGCAAGCAGTATGACTAGCTTTGTGTGCTGTTCATTAGATGCTTGTAACAGAATAAAATAATCATGAAACATTTTGGGCTTTCCTGAGCACTCAGAAATGGTGGTTTTCAGAAAATGCAGAAGGTTACAGAATATTCCTTGGAACAGATTTACTTAGTTGCCATGTGCCCTAGTAGTTATCTTAACCTGAAACACAGTACTTAAGCTGAAGTAGTATTGAAATGTAGTAGTTAACCTGAAACATAGTTAATAATTCAGAGACAAGGAGTTTGGTGGATTCTGAGGGGGTTCTGGCCTTAGGAGCTCTCTACAAATCTCTACAATGTAGCTGTTGAATTAAATAGTCAGCACTCAGTCTCCTTATGGTGGAAGTTTGTAATGCTGTTATCAAAAATGTTTATCTGAAGGTAATTAGCATCCACGTTGAACAGGTTTCCAAAATTAAACTGAGGATGTTGTCGATGTGCATATATCTGTAACTTTAGTGTCTTGAAGGAGCCAGCAAAAATATCAACCACAAAGCATTTAGTATACCATGGAGGTTAGTTGATGAACAGAAATATGAAAAGCTGGCAAGCCGTAAGGGTTTAGAGTGTATCGGCTATAGGTAGAGTATATAATGCTTGAACAAGATGGTCCCATTTTATATCCCCATGAAATGGTCATCACATCATTTTATAGGACATTTTTATTGTCTACTGATGCTTCTCATTGTGTTCTGTGGGAAGGGCTTGGGTCACCTACACTGCTCTTAGCAGAGTTCTGTTTTGCAAGACTAAAGTATCAGGTGGCAGACTAAAAAGTCCTCAGGATTTTGATGTTCTGAAGGCCATATGTAAGCATCTGTAAGTCGCTCCGGTTAGCCTGCCTCCTTTTCCATGTGTCTTTTTCAGTTGTATGGATACTTCAGTGGAGTAACTACAAAGCTTTTATACACTGATGTTTCCCATTCTCTCCCTTCACCAAGCATCCTTCCCTTGTGCCATGTGTGGCAGACAATACCTTTGTGGGTCATTATTTCTCAGTAGTTATTTTTTATTATTCCTCCTTTGCCTTTTAATTGTATTCCCAGGCTAATGTTGTTTGAGGATTCTTCATTAGATTTAAGAATTGACTCACAAAACTTTCTTCCATTGACTCCTACAGTTTTTATGGAATTTGTTAACCTAAAGTTCCCCTCTTTCCCCCCTTTTCCTTTGTCTTGTTGAAATGTCTTTCTCCACAGGAATCTGAATAGAAAGAAATAATGTATGAATGTATTTTATTTGGTAGTTTGTGGGAATAATAATAATAAAGTTAAGTCTGGCTTTGTGTTTTCTTTGTGTTGCAGTTCCATTAGAAAAGCTCCCTAATTAATGCTTGTGAATTTAACAATAGGTTTTACTTTACTAGCCTAAAATGTTTTTGGGTATCCATTTGTAGCCTGAGGTGAAAGCATATCAGGTTTAATGAACCCAGTAACCCCGAGCTACTTTGGTGGCTGTTGGTTGAACCAGGTATATCAAATTTGAATAGACCTCATGTTAGACAATACAGAAAATTAGACAGTTTCTGATTGCCATTAAAATAATCTTTCTCTCCTTTCCGTTTCTGTCATTTTAGAATCTGGAGGAAAACAGTGGTTGTCTTCTGCCAAAAACATTCACATATATACCATGTTTATCTGAAATACTGATTATCCTTAGTCATTTTTCCCCTCTAACAATTATTTGAATAGTAGTGGCCAATCAATATGTTTTCTGTAGGTTAGGCTATATTTAAAATTAAGTTGCCTTGAGATAGCTGATACTTATTTGTACTATGTTATAAGCTGTGTAAGCTTAATTTTATACTACATAGTTTATCCATGTCATTATCAGTACTAGAAACACAGAGTAACCTTTACTTGTTATATATGTTATATATTGAGCATATTGGTAAAAAATACTTTAATGAGTACTTCTGTGATTAGTAGTTGATGAATCAATCCAATGATTTTGGGTCATTTCATCTGTCTGCTTCAGCTCCTTCAAAAGGAGTTTTATAATTTATTCCAGAAATATAATTATTAATCTAAAGTTAGTGCAATTAATCTTTAGTCAGCTTTCACATTTTGAAAATGAAAATGTTTGTCAGAGAATTGTAAGTATTTTTTGTGAAGATTCTTGGATAACAAGTTATGTTCCTACTAGGCAAAGTATATATTTAACTAGCATACTGTTTCCTCTGGCAAGCTATTTTGATATTGACGTTTAATTAGGTTAGCTAAATTATACATTATGACCAAAGGCAATATAACAAAATACATGTGGAATACATTGAAATACATGTTAGTCCATCAGCTTTGTTGAGAAATATGTCATGGGAGGTAGACAAACAATATTCTGAGTTTATTGCTGCTTTCAGAGTTAATGACCATAATAAAGGTAGTTTAGTTTGCTAGTTATCCATTAGTTTTGTTTTTAATAACTATTTTTTTTATTTGCAAAATGGTCTTCTGCTGAAAGCACATGCTTTTAATTTTTCATCTTCATTTAGCATTACTTTTCAGATTTTTACAAGGGAGTATAAAGAGTGCTGGTTGAAAAAGTTTGTCTAAATGAATTCAGATAGACAATTCTAAATTTGCCAAAATAGGCACATGTGAAAAATACCAGATCTCAGTTAGAAACTTAGAGTTATTTATATCGTTCTTGTCCCACATAGTTTTGAACTTGGAACGTTTTGGCCTGTTGTGACTGTTACCAGGCTTACTTCTCTGTCTTCAACCAGATGGATTATTGTTTAGACCATGGTGTTACAGGTTGAAAGGATAAATTACTGATTGTTGACTTTCTGCTCAATATCAGATGTTACTCCCTCCCAGATCTTTCCTACGGCATGGAATTTAATTTCTTTGATCCTGTAAAAGAAAAGTAGAAAAGCATACTTTAATTGGAAAAAATGGTTTTACAAATAAAAAGTTTTTTTCATATTTGCATTACTTACAATGCATTTTTTTGTCTTATAAATATGCTAATCTTTACAAGTTGCGTCTGGTATGACATATGGAATATAATTTTGTTTCAGTTCTTTGACATCAACCTAGTTACTGTTACATGAAAATGTAGGATTGGCAGGGAAAATTAGTATGTTCGTTTGACATGATTCTTACAAGACTTTTGAGAAGTATCCAGAGTATTCATCTGTATTATAAGTAGACAGCTGTTTGATGAGGACTTGTAGAGTCTGTTAATTGCATGTTTGTTCCTTTTCAGACAGCATTTCTTTTGGGCCCATTTGGTCTGATGGAAAATCTGCAGATAAATACTTGTGAATAAAAGAACAAAGCTCAGTTAAACATATGTTTATGTTTGAAATATTTTTATAAAAAGGGGATATTTACCTCAGAAGTAATTAAGATGATTTTCTTAGGGTGATGGAGCAGTGTCAAGTAAAAAAAAAAAAAAAAAAAAAAGACAACAATGCAAAACAAGTTGAAAAGATTGCTTTAAATTGCTCCTTAATTTATCAGTCAAAGCTTAGCCACACATAAGCACAATATTGTATTGGGAAATGAAGCAAAATTAAACAATAAATTCATATCTTAATTACTATTTTTTTACTAGCATAGATCCAATGAATGAATAAATAACTGAACTAAATAATCTAAAAAAGCCCAGGGGAAAAAAAAAAAAGTTAATTTTGTTGCCATGCTGCTATTTACATGGAATGAGATTATTTATTTATTTTTTAATTTAGTGTATTCTAACTTTGTGGTTAATCTATTTTGGATCCCCATTTTACACGACTGCACAGAGATAACTTACTTATAAATAAAAAAATGCTATGTCAGGTAACTCGGAATAGTCCAGCAGTAACAGTGCAGAGCTTAATTCGGTAACACTTTTCAGCCAGAAAAGTCCCATGTTCTTGACCCTACTCTCAGGGTCATGTTTGCAGTTTAAAATAGAAGTTACAAAAAATCCATAGTCAATGTTGGAGGCGGGCATAGGAACCCAAGACTACTCCCTCTCCAGAATTTTCTGCTCAATATTATAAAGAGCTCCAGTCTTGTTTGTGTGTTTATGCTTTTACCATTTCTTTTTTATTCAGTGATCCTTCTCTTTGAGTATGTACATGGGACAGCTTCAACTGTATAACAGAAATACTTCCAGCCTTGTCCTATGGCATCATGCTACAGGCATTTTTCTGGGAACAGGATACAGGAATTTCAGATTTGAACTCCTTGTGCTGAGGGACATGACCAAACCCACATTTTGATATCCTGGAGATAAAGATGCTGTCCTTGGAAAAACAGGTTGGCCTAGTTTTTTGTGCTGAAAGGCAATTGCAGAACCTAATACCACCTCTGTGCTGGTAAACAAAATGGACTGGGCCTGTGCTCTGCACCGAGGCCACGTGGCATGATACAACCATATGTTGCACAGAACATAATATGATACATAATAGGATAGAATCCATATATTAAATTCTTTTACCTACCAAAACAAGGTGAACAAATACATGCAAACTGTATGTCGGAAATACGTCCTAGACACACTAACCTGAAGGCATGTTCAGGCACTGTTTGGAAGACTAATAACTAAGAAGTTGTACCCAAACTGCACAAGCAGATGTCTCAAAGTTAGGTATAGCATAAACCCTTTTGTGAGTCTGTCTTATATCTTAAATGTTAGAATATATTAAAAAGAGAGGTGCTTTTATTGTTAAGTACTTTTTGTTCAAATTAGAAGCAATTAGGTTCCGTTATGTGGATACTTCTGCCTTTTCTTACAAACGTTGCTTCATCTTAACAAGAGATAAGCTCATTAAGCCAGGGAATGACAACTATAGGCTGTTTGACTTGACTCTTGGTATTAAAGAGTTCTTTGCTAGAAAATGATAATGAAGAACATTTCCAAGAATTAATTTATTACACTTGGTTTTGGAAGGTTGATTTGATTATGATTTTAATTTAGCTAAATTCCATCCCCAAATCATTGAGCAAAGATTCCATACAATTTTATTAAAACTAATGAAATGAATGCTCTGTTTATAGGCCCAATTCAGTATGGTACTTCAGAAAAAGCTTAATTTCAAGTACATGAGAAGTGATATTATTGGTAAGTCAAGCATGCTTTATCTTACTGAAGTTGGATCATCGTTTGTATTACAAAAAATCCCCCACTCATTTGATGTCTTTCATGGTGAAAAGTTCTGTAAATTATTCTTTGTAAATGGGAAACATCCTATTAGTCTTGCTTGGCTTTGCTCTAGATTAAAAAAAAAATAAAAAAAAAAGTGAGATTTTGAGTAGTGTGTAGAATTTCTTGTATTTTTGAGCCATTGAGCACAAATGTTACTTGTGCAAAAATGGGCAGGAACATCACTGAAGCTTGTTTTTTTTTTTTTCTTTTTTCTTTCTTCCTAAAGGTTTTGCCTCCATAGTAAGAGAGTCTTTTCTTTTTTTTACACTGAAATCTCTACTCCAATTTCATCTTAACATGAAGTGATCTGCACTTAGGAGGATATAAACTTCAGCTGATGATAATTAACAGCTATCTAGGGGAACACATAGACTGTTAAGGTGTGGCTGTGGTTCACTTGCCAACTTTGCCTCTCTCAAATGAAGATTAGGTGCGTTACTGTCTAACTGTCAGGGCCTGGAGGACATTAATTCCGAACTGCTTTGATGAGCATCACCTGGGGTCTCCACCCCCCCATCCTCTGCCCCCAGAGCCCAATTTAGCCTCAGGGCTGGTGGCATAGGCCTTGTATGAGCTCTGCTGTGGATGTTCCTTGCATCAGGCTTTTGGGTAGGTGACTTATCCCCTTGGCTGTGTGTTGTTTGTGTCTGGTAAGTGCTGTTTCTGGCTACATCAGCTTTTGTTTCTGAGGGGACTCTCTGGGTATTGTCTCATGGCTTGGTTACGATTATCAGTGGGTTTTGCTACCTGCACCTGCCTCTGCCTGCTGTGCCCCTGTGCTGGCGGCTTGTAGCCAGTGCTGGGGGGGTGCTGCTTGTGCTGAGGTCGTCCTTGCATGCTGGCTTGTTTTCCATTTAGGAAGAGCCATCCCTTGGTGCTGCCTGTTGCTACTGAATATTCAGCATCCTGCTCCTGGATGAGTACAACAACAAACAGGCTTCCTCAGTATCATTGCCCAATAGTTTTATTCCTGTCTTCTTGCCTCAGTGGCAGGAACAGCAAACGCAGCTCTGTGGCACGGCTGTGGTTTCCTGGTACCAGTATGCCTTTCCAGCCACTCACCTCCACTCTTCAACCTCTTGGTTGTTGGTCCATCTTGCCCACCTTCCCTTGGGATCATGATCTTCCCTAGTAATGCCGCCTTTATCATTGCTTTAAGGTTATAAGACTTGTCTGATCATCTGCTGCTCCGTGGCTGAATTAAATATGCTTAGTTTTGAGTGTGTTTTCAAAAGGTAAACTAACTAAAATGCAGTGAAAAGGTAAAAGGGTGGGTGGGGGGTGGCTAGAAGGGGAGTTTTGAGGTTCAGCATTATATTCTCCTGGGCTATGGCAGGATCAGTCATACTAGTATGATTCTTGACAGATATTTATTTCATGTTCTTTCTAAACCCTTCAGTAAGGGAGATTGCAGAGGCTCTGTTGTCAGTCTCTTCACTACTTAACTATGTAATTTGCAAAGACTATTTTCCTGAGTTCGGAGTCTAATTACTTTTGTTGCTACTAGTACTCTAGATCGCTCAAGTAGATGGTATTTCAGATACCTGCTATAAAAAATCCTTTTCCATTTTATGGTTTTGATGACCCAATGCTTCTTGAATTGAAATTTGAAGAGAACTGCGATAGTGTTTATTAGTAAAGTAAGTGAAAATCCAAAATGTGTCCTCAACAGATTGTTCAGCTGAGTTTTGGGAAGTCATGAGAGTGCTGTAGAGGAGTTAACAATTAGGACTTTCGTTAATTAAAAGAAAAGGCAAAACTTCCTGTAATCTAGTACATCTGCAGCTTTCTGCCAGAGAGGGGGTGATGAAGTTTTATACTCCTTTCAGAGTTGAATCTTTTCAGTCTGATGTGTTTTCTGTATGTAAAGTACTAGAACATCACTCTCCTTTTAGGGGTCAGAAATCAGAATCCTTTAGTTTCGAACTCATGTGCTGACGACTATCAGACTGCCCTCCCCATGGCAGGGGGCACTTAAGAGAAAGTTCAGCAGGGAAGGAAATAACAATTTTCTTTACGGTGAAATTGAGATGTAAAGCTGAAATTTTTGAAGTGTTCTACTTTTTCTGTCTTCTGGAAAGTGAAGTTTGCAGCCCAGCTATATGGTAAATGTATTGAATTGTAGGTAATGTAGGAGATTTCAGTGTTTAATGCAAATTTTGCCCAAGCCATGCTTCCTATTTCAATGTTTTGTTACCTGTAGGGTTTAGTACAACTCCCCTACTCCCCCCCCCAGAAGTAATTTTTTTGTTAAATAGGTGGTTTTACGTTCTCCAAATAAAGCTGTTTGGAGAAGGGCTGGAGTCTTCATTTAAGGAGACATCAGAAAGCCAGAGAACCAAGATAAGTTTGGAATCCTACATTCTAGAGAACGCTCAAGAGTAGGAGGAAGGTTCAAGGGAACTAGCAAATGGATGATTGTTGTTTGCCTGTATATTCATATTTCATACCTTCCTTAATGTGACTGTTCCTCAGCTGGGAAGTTGCTTTGTGCTTTAGTTCTCAATTTATACTAGAGGATGCGAGCTGTATGTTGGAATGCCCCTGGGTTTGGAGCTCGGTGTGCGTGTTGTGTTGGTGTGCGTGCCATTCACTGCCCATCCGAGGGGCTAGGCTGCGAGCCCCGCACTTGCACTTCTGCTAAAGGCACTCAGAAGTCCTGAAACTGTCAAAAGAAAACGCACAGTTACTAGTTGTAGGAAGCCCGAAAAGCATCCGAGGCGGCGGCGCGATGGCTGCCGGCCGGGGGAAGCCGGAGCGGGCCCTGTCCGCAGCAGGCGGGGGGACGTGGCCGTGCTGCGGTCGGCAGCGCCACCAGAGGGCGCCCGAGGCCCGGGCGGGGCGCGCACGGGGGCTGGAATGGCGGCCTCGGAGCTGGGCCCCGCGGCCTGCACCCTACTTCGGGGAGCTCCGGGGCGCCTTCCCCTCCAGGGACGGGTCGTAGGGGCTGGAGTGCAGCCCAGGGGGAGGCAGAGCCCTTCCACGTAACCTACGGAAGGGTGTTCTGATTGATAACTATGCACCGCACGGCAGAAATATGAGGCTGTGCTTAAAGTTAGGGAGATGAAGAGTTTTATGTAGTTTGTGTGAATAAGAACTTAAAATCTGAAAGACGTCTCTTAAGATAATTTCTTCTTTTTTGAACTGTGAAACGTATCCATCTTTTACCTTTGGTCCAAGAGCAGTATAGACTAATCCAACAAATGAACCAAGATAAATGATTTCCATCATAAAATAATTTTTTAATTGAGGAATGTGTAACTTGTTGAAGGATTTCATGCGGTAGGAACTACAGAAAATTATCTTGGTTACTTGGTAGCTTGTTGGCTGTCCAGCAACCTTCTTGAGAGAAAAGGATCCCCAGAAAATGGCCTTTATGTTTCAAAGGCAATAACATTTCAGGCAAGTTGCTCCACTACATCCACTATACAGCTGAGGTCCCAGTAACTTCATCAGGGTCAGAGTTTTATTGCAACTTGGCTTTTCTATTTTCCTTCATACATCTCTGACAGTTCAGATGAAACACACTGAAGGATATGGTTTATTTGCCTGCCTACGGGTGTCAAAATGAGCAAAGGTGCACTTGGAAAAGTGAAGCTCAATTAGTTGAGAAAAGATTTTTTTTCTTTTTTTTTTTTTTTTATTGATGGGCATCGAAGCTGTTACTGAGAGAACAGACCATGAGAACTTGCGTATTTATCTGAAGTGTTTCTGAAGATTGAGGAAGCATTGCCAGATACATGACTAATCCCCAGTCAGAGTGTGCACAAATGTGCACACATACAGCAAGTTAAAGCATTTGTCAGGATAAACAGTTGCAGCATCAAACAGCTTTGCTTCATTTGTACATAAACATTTTAATTATCATAATGACATCAGGTAGGTTTAATGAGATTTACCTTTATATTAAAATACTTAGAAATATATATATTTCAGACTGTAATATGTGGAATGCTTAAGTAAATCTACTTCTCTCACGTTTAAGACAAAAACAATTTAGAAGCCTTCAATTCAAAAAAGAAAAAAAAATACATTGTTTTTTAAGCAATAACATCACAGTGCTTATGAAGGCCCTTGTTTTCAGTAAGTATTGTGTTGATATTTAACCTCAGAGGTTTTCCTGTCTACAGCGAGAGAAGAGACGAAGAAAGCCTGTGTTGGCGGTCAAGTTTTTAATAATACCTCTTTTTGCCTTGTATCTACTTAAATTATCAGATCTCCTGTACTCTCTAGTTGAGTAGAATGTCTCTGAAAAGCAGCAAAGATTTTTTTTTTTTTTTATTATGGAATAGCAGTTTTACCTTAGACAAAAGTTAAATAAAAATTGTTCAATGCGATTGTTTTGCTGTGCTTAACCTCATCGTTTCTGCAGTAGACTTGTAATGTGCAGCAAAAGGTCTTTTGAAGTATTACATGGCAAAACACATTCCATACATCTGTCTTTGAGAACTTAAAATGTTGTATATAGCATAGTTTCTTTTCCTGAAATCTGGCTATTCCCCAAATAAGAGAAGGTATGACATTTTCTGTACAAGGAACTGATGCAGTAAGGCTGCTCTCCACATAGCTATATACAAAATGGCTAGGCATGTTTTCAGTGCATCTGTCATCTAGCAGAAGTTAGGTGACTTCATTTATAAATTTATTAGAGCTTAGGCATGTGTTTAACATTCAGTTGTAAATGTTAGATAAGGGACTGATGTTAGAGCCATACTTAGGAAGATTCAGCCTCCTGGCTAGACAAGTTATTAGTACATAATGTTTGAGCTGGTTTTGGTCTGTTTCAGATGACACCTCAATTTTTTTTTTTACGTAATTTGTTACCGTTGTGATAATAACTCTTTATACAGCTTCTATTTGGGTCAGATTTGTCAAGGGTTAACCTGACGTGTTGGAGATATGATGGCTTTAGTTGCTGCTTATGGGAATTCCAAAAAGTTACCATGAGGGTATAATTTTCCAGCCTCTGTGTTCTCCTCTTTTACTTCTGAAGTGGTGAAGGGTGAACAGCATTTCTACTTGGTTTCAGGAAAGCAATGTGCGACAGCAAGACTTCAATGTTTTTGAAATGTTAATGAATTGAATTCTTCTACCTTCCTGATTAAGGAGAAGGTTACTAATACAAGTCTGGTATTAGTGAGGCAGAGGTGATTAATGTACTGGCATTCTGAATTTTTACTTCTTGGTTCTGAAACTGACTGTCACAGCTAAAGAAGCTCTGCTATTTGCCTTGCTTATCCCCCTCTAAATATTCTAAATATCTTGCATCTGGTGACAGACAACATTCCATGGAGTTGAATTCAGTATCTCAGCTGCATGTTCTGCTCTGCCCTTTTTTGTCTTATCTTTGAGTGTTATGGTGGTGTTTGACCACTGAACAATTCGTCATGAATCGACAAAAAAAAAAACAACAAAAAGCTCTTGAAATGAGTGCAATACACAGTTAGTATGCATTAGAATTTGGAACTGTGATGTATAGAAAAGCATTATTTAGTGAAGAACTAAGATTGAGCAATTCAACATCATATACTTCCTCTTTTTTTTTTTTTTTTTTTAAGTTAACAGTATATATATTTTTTTAATCCTAATAACTTTGTTTTGTCATCTAGTTCTGTTGTTTGTTTAACCTCATATAAGCTTCCTATCTTTTATGTACTGGACATCAAGTGTGAAACTGGCAGTATTAATGAAGTGCAAAAGGTAATTTACTATATTTTGTCTGAATTTAGCCTGGCGCCCACTCAAGTGAGGAATTAATCTTGGATATATGATGGTATATAATGGTATTGCACTTGGGAGCAGTGCAGTTACATATCTCTCTTATTTAATTATCATCTCAAAGAGGAGAGCGGTCTCCCTTTTCATGTGGTGTAGTAAGGTTATGTCTTGAGTTTTCCATGCATACAAATGGGAGCATAATTTTACTGTAGGATTGAGAAATCAGGGGACAGCACATATAGTGTTGGAGCAATGTGAAATTAAATTTTTCAATACAAAAATTTCCACTTGCTATTTGAAGATGGAGAGGAGCTGATAAAAGTTTATTGTAACGCCAAGGATGCAGAAGTGAAGATAAGAGACAGCCTAGAACAGCATAATAGCTTGTAATTAAAGGGGGAGGGAAAGATAAGGAAAGAGACTTGGTTCATAGTTCTGGGATCTTTTCCATATTGCCTGTTCGTTTTGTGTTAACAGTAAGTGCCCTCTCAAACTGATTGGGACAATGTATTGGAATGAGCACTAGTCAAAATGTCCTGTATAAAAATAATTGGCTAAATAACACGTTGCATGCTTAACAGCTGTTTATTTGCCTACAATTAATATTTGTAAGAATTATTTTTTTTAATGTACAAGTTGTTGCCAATTGTGTGTGTGGGGAACTCCTGCTTAAGGAATGCCACCAGACTTTTAAAATAATGCTTCCAACACTTTGTTCCAGAGTTCAGATGGATAGCTAATCTGTGTTGAGGTCCTCCAAAAATATGCAGAATAGTGCTGTACAATATCTCTACTCTTTATTCTGTTAAATCCTGCTTTAAATTGTTTGGATGGCAAAGAAGCGTGGGGGGAAATTAATTTTACTGGTGCTTTCTATTTCCCCCTTCCCTGCAAACCTCCATGGTAGTCACACCACTATTTATTCCTCTGCTGTAGGTGACTTTTCTTACTTTTGTTGTTATATGACAACTACCCTTTTAGTTTAGTTCAATTTAAGAGTTAATTTTGATAAGTGGAAAACTCTTGCACTGATAAATGATGTGATGCATTCCATTCCTACTTGACTAATCACTGATTAAAGGTGAAGGATTTTACAACTTTAAAATTTCAAGACTGTCCTGAAGACCAGATGGGGCAGTGGGTTAATTGTGCTATTAGATCACAGGAATGGTTATGCATGTGCTTGTGATATCAGTATTTGTCAGTTATAGACCTAAGGGAGTCAGTGTGTTTGCTGATGACCAAGTGGCAGTGCTGGAGCAGAAGCTGAACCCTTCCCAGCTGCAAGAAGTAATCTCCAGCCTTTTGGCCCTCTTGTACAAGGAGGTTGGTGTGCACTTAAACAACCTAAACAGTGGTCCTGGAAGAAGTTCTTCGCTCAAGTTCGTGATTCATTGCAGTTGTGTGTGTAAAAGAAAATAGAAATCATGGGTAGAAGAAAGAAATGGTCATGGGGCAATATGGCTATATCCCTGGCAGGAAGTTATTTGGAAAAAGAAGCTAATTTCTAATTAGAGAGACTGAAGCTCTAAATGAGGACTGCAGTTTCTTTGTTCTGCTCAAGAAGATGATACTCTGTGTATATATGCTGTTCTTATAAATAGACAATTGCTTCACGAACATATGACTCATCTCAACAATTTCTTCCTGCTACCAGAAACAAAAAGGCAAGGAATACCCAACCATACAGGAAAAGGGGGCAGCTATGTATTCTTTGAAAAAACATCCACTTCAGAAGAAAGCAAGTTTGTTGTGATTTACTAAGTATCATAGTTTCCTTTAGTAAGTAACCTAGTTTCCTCTGACTGACGCTGTCTGACATAGCTTCAGAACTCAGGAATCAAAGAATATGCAATGTTCTGATACAAAGATTTAAAAATCTGTAGGAAAATGTTGAACTTTATTCTCACTAACAAGCAGAGAAAGATTTGAAATCTTCTACTGTCCTTAACAACAAATCTTGCAATAGCTTTTTAGCTAGATAACCTACAGTTCTGCAAACTGGTAGGCAAAAAGAACAGCTCATTTATGTGAGTTTTGACTTCTGATGCTGAAACAGATGAAGTGTTACTTAGTTCTAAGCTTAATTGTGTTGTGAATACATGAGATATGGGAAAGCACTGAGGTAGCGATTGCATAGATAAAACGCAGTTGCAAGCCCCTTTTCTCATTTCATAACCTTTTCAGTCACAAGGTATCCTTAGGCAGTTCAGACTAAGTGAAGGAGCTCTTAGTTTGGATATTAGGAGAAATTTCATTACTCAAAGGGTTGTGTGGTATTGGAACAGGCTGCCCAGGGAAGTCACCATCCCTGGAGGTCTTCAAGAAACATGTAGATGTAGAACTTAGTAGCATGGTTTAGTGGTGGACTATAGTACTAGGTTAAGGGTTGGACTATGTGATTTTTAGAGGCTTTTTCCAACTTGAATGATTCTATGATTAGTACCCTATTTAATGATAACTGAAACAGTAGAAGATACTGCCTGTAGTACAAGCCTATGGGTCTGGGTTAGTTTGAGAGCCAAACTTTGTGTATTTGATTTTTTTTTTTTTTTTCTGGAACCTGGAAAACCTTACACACTATTGAATTTTAAAAAGGTAGGCCAAAAGATAGACTTAGTTCAGTCTTAAATCTAGTGAACTGTAACAAATGAGAATAGCTAGGCTTTGTACACCCAGTGTTCAAGATCTTCAGAAGACACGGGAGTTCATTGCATCCTCTATGTTGAAATGTTCCCTACTACATAAGTAAACATCTTCCCCATCTGCTCTCTCAGAAAGATGATGAAATATGAAGTCAAAAATAATAAAAACAATGCCATTTATTTAAAGATGCTTAGGAATGTGTATATTATTTAGTATTCTGTACTCTTTTGAGTTGGTCTGAACAGTAGTTGTAATGCTGGGGGGGAGGGAGGGAATAGGAGGCAAAAACTTAGAGGGGGGGGAAAAACAACACAAATGTCCACAAGCGGTATTCTGATAGTAATCACGTAACATGTTACTTCTAACGCTTTTTATAAGTTTTTTTATTTAGTTTATTCTTTCACATCAGAATTGTTATTAAAATATCATACTTAGATCATTCATTTCTTAGGACCATTCACAGCAGTGCTGGTAGTAATCAAACAACAATACATCTTGTATTGACTCTTTTTAATATAATTGCTATATTCCATGAGTCAAGTTGCAAAAGTGGTAACCCTTAAACAGTATCCAGTAGAAAAGTTAAGGAAAGCATCAGTTTCAAACTGAAAACAAAGTTTTAGTGTTTTGCATGGCTTCCAAAGGTGTTGCTTGATAGCCTAGTCATTAGAAGAGTAAATCGGTTTCCTCAGTGCATGGGTTTTGTGAAATGTTATTTTTCACCATGGGAATTATCAGACAGAGCTGCATTCCAGACAGCTGGGCAGATGGTTCTTTCTTTTCAAACTGGGTTGTGGCAACAAAGAGAGACAGCTATACAAATGTTAACCCCTAAGGGATAGAAAAAGCTCTGTCAGTCCCTTCCACCCCTATACTGCATGTTTGAAAAGAAAAGCAAAATAGCAAATTAGATCTAATTACCGAACAGTATTCTATTTTTAAAAATGTAAGTTTCCAAACAGCCTTAAAAACCAACAACTGTTTAGAAATATTAGGCAGTTGATTACCTGTCGTTTAACATGTAGGTAATGAAGTACAAAACCTCAAATTGCCTTAGGTCAAGTATGCATCAATTGCAGCATCAAAAAAATGCTAATATATATGTAAGAGAGGCAGTTCATAACACTGCAAATCTGTTTTGTGCCTGGGCTGTAAATATTTTCTGGTTATAATTAATTGGATCTTATATAAATTAATTCAATCTTATATAATTTACTAAGGTGGGAAGTTTGAAGCCTATTGCCTAAAAATAATTACTTTAAGAAATAGTCATTAAAAACTAAGAATCTTGGAAAAAAATGTACTAAAAATTACAGAATATACCTTTGAGTGTCAGGATTTAGTTTTATTTGTAAGACTATAATTTAAAAACAGCAATTTCGTTCTTTGAAATTTTTTGGCCTTTAAGGTGTTTCAGATTTTGTTTTGTTTCCATTCTAATGAATGTTATCACTGTTCCTAGTTTAGAGAAAAAAAAAAAAAACATTGAAAATGGTAGAATTTGGAAATGTATTCTGAAGAATCTGAAGAGTTTTTGTTTGATTTTTTGTGGCTAAATTCCTATCTCACTGGAGTTCCTCTGAATTTTGTTATTTATTTAAACAGGGCAGACAATCTTTAACGTTCCCCCACATATGTGCCTACAGCACCTATACGTTTATATCGGAAATGCTAATAAGAAATGTGGAGATGAAGTAGGAAAAAAAAATTATATTGAGAACAGAGTTTGAGAATCTGGGATATTTCAGAACACTTAAACCCTACACCACTACCTGAGTTTCACGGAACGATGTCTGTACATTTTGAGGTCACAGGATAACTTCAGTTTGTGCTTGTGCTTCTTCCCTGTGCATATGTTGATTTTTGTCTCTTTAACAGACTATGAATATTGGCCCAACAATAACAGACTGAGAAACTCTAGGAATCTGTTTTTTCCAGAATGAGGCAAAACTTCAGAAGTCAGAATAAAATAGAGAGCACTTAGAGTTGGATGGTATTGCAGTCATGCTTCCTTGGTTTTCATTTCATTTGAGTAGATATCAGTCTTATTACTATGCTAGTTGTCTGATAATAAGAATTCCATGTATTAGCCTATTCAATTTCCACTTTCTGCATCTCCTATAGCAATTGCATATTCATTCAAATTTTTGAAAGATAGACTTTGCAGGGTGGAGAAGTTATTTTTATATTCAGATGCTCATGTCATAATTTACCTCTTGAAATGTTTCTAATCTAAACTTAAACCCTGAACTTTTAAAACAAAAGTTATGTTGATGAAGAAAGTTGACGCTTCGTTTGTTTGCAGTGTTCAATTAATTGAAAGTATAAATCTTTGACTTACGCTGCTTCTGTCACTTTGGATTTAGCTATTTAGCTCAGAAATAAATAAGGAAGACTGTAGGTGTTGTGAAGCTTAAAAATAGCTGCGGCTAGCTATTCTAGCTTAATTCACAGTAAAAAGCTAAATTTAAAATGCTAAAAAGTTAGATGGTATGGATAAATTGCAAAGTAAGCTTATGTAAATGTTACTTACTGTTAGTATGATGGAGGAGGGTTTATTGTTGGAATTAATGATTTGGATAGAAGCTCAAGTTATGTATGGATGCAATAAAGTTTTTTTGAAAGACAAAATCTAGTTAAAACCGTATTTACAGAAAACTGAACAACACAGAACACAACTGACTTCTAGTTCTAGCTTTGTTGGTTAGTTAATCCTTACTCTGTTTTAATGCTTCGTTTTCATTTTCTCTCTTTGTATTGCGCTTATTTCACTGTTATCACAAATATTTTTTTCCTTTTTGTTTCTGGATTCTGCTA